>NC_073397.1:21811823-22436823 GCF_028641065.1 Leucoraja erinaceus | reverse complement strand
GAAAAAATCTTTAGTATGCAACAGTATCTGGTTCATTTGCAAATTCACCACTGCCCAGTTGCTATGCACCATCTATCTGGTCTATTTGTTTAACTTGTTTTTCATTGGCTTGCGAAATCACTTCAGAACTCAAAATACACAGAGAGGTCACACAATGCTGAACTTAGAGAATATTGGAATTGTCATTTATGTGCTAGAATATAGTTTATACAGTGCTAATGCAATCTAGTCTCTACAGTTGCGCTATCAAGAACATAGCACTGTTGTACTAGAATTCCGCATTCATTGCTGAATACAATAGTGACCCTTAATATCAATGAAATGTTTTAAATTCTGAAGGGGTTGACTAGTGAGAGACTGTATCGATGCAATTCCTCCAGGGACCAGACCATTTCTAACAAAGGAAGAGGTTGACAAAATAATGAAGCAGATGACAAGGAGGAAAGCTATTTTTTTTTCAGCAGCAGCAATGTCCGTTTGGTTCTATAATTGAATTACGAGGCATCATTATATTCAATATCTTGCACCACAAATCCTTTCCACATCCGTGGCAAAATGGAGAATCCACCTGCCATGAAGGATTCAGTCTCAAATTACAGAAGATAGATTTAAATCTTTGCTTATTCAAAAAATATAAAAGAAGACTATTTATAAAAAAAGACAAAAATTATACAGTTGGATGGCCCCGAGCTGGGACTTTGGATTTTAAAGTGTTAAATATACTGGAGCACAAGTGGTGAAGTAAGTACTCTCCAGGGACAGCAAATGTGTAGAAGGCATGCCATCTTGGATCAGTTATTGGATCATCAAGCTGATTTGCGGGTAGGTTTAATTAGTACTGGTAGCAGTTAGCAAAAAAACAATTTTATGTTAATATGAAAACATTAAATTCTCTGAACTTCCAGTAAAAGCAGCTATGATAAAATTCAACATATCTATTGCGTTGGAATCCTTGAAATCCCACAGCAATGTGCTTACTTTATCCCAATGCCCAGTGTATGTATGTGTCAGATCCCCCACAGGGGGTTTGTGTGTGTGTGTGTGTGCGCATGAGCACACATGTGCATGTGTGTGTGTGTGTGTATTTGAATTTCACTGACAACCATTCATGCCTGTTCATTGCATTCCCAGACAATGTGAGTTTGCTCTCTGCCCTTCCGTAAGTTTTAATGTCTGCATAGCAAGCAGTGTGCATATCTAAACTTACTGTCTTGGGCAGTAAATATGTATTTGTGCGTGAGCCCTGTGTGATCCTGGATGTCTTTGTGTATGTGTATCTGGAACTCTGGTCTCTTCTGTCCTGAGCAGTGTGTGTATCGGTGTGTGTACATGTGTGATCACTAGTCAGTTCAAGGGAGAATATATTTAACTCATTGTTGCTTTAGTTTGAGCATAAGAAGGTTGGAAGGGTAAGAGTGAGAAACCCTATTCTGACATTGAAACTAAAATCAAGTAAATGCTGATCGCCTGTGTGCTTCTCATGTAGTGCTTGCTGCTCAAGTCTATCAACTCAGATGAGTGTTACATCTGTTCTGACAAATTCTAAATTAAGGACACTAAATAACATTATGGACAGCCAGATAGTCAACCATGAGAACAGTATGACTCCAGCACAGATTTCTGGTGACTGATAAAACATATATTCAGAAATAAGCACTAGGAATACTCAGAAATGATTGCTGACACATTGCTAATACAGTTGTATAAAATTATCTTCCACATTTTATAAATTAAGATAATTTAAGTATCTAATTAGTAGTATGACACCAGATACAATTATACCTCTTAACTATTAATAGTGGAATCGGTATACAATTAATCTAACCCAGACATTTCTTGCTGAATTAGGGAAATAACTGATACAAGTATTTAGATTTAAATACAGCTTTTTATTTTCAAGCAAATCTTGTCATCCTGGACACCTCTGATGGCCGTGGGTAAACATACTATTCAGTGTACAACTGAGAGATGGGTAAGAGAATAACATGTTAAAAGCTATTCTTCCCAGCCCAATTCCATTGTCATCATTACTCAACTATGATATCCACTTTTTTCGGAATATTCCTAATATCTTTAGCCTTGTGACAGGGATTAGCTGATCATTCAAAAACAATTATAGTTGAATGAGCAAAAATAAATGCCAAAACTACATTTCCTTGATCTTGACTGAAAATATAACAACTTTTTCAAATGCCTTTAGCAGATAAAATATATCCACATATGCTTATACTCTTTTGGTATTGCATTAAAAATGTAATTTTAATCTGGATTATGATTACATTTCGAAAGAAGCTGGATCTCACATCGTCTGATCCACAGGTAAAACTGTTACCCATTAAGCCAAAGTAATACTCAAGGTGGTATATTTTTGAAGAGAGGAGAGATTGAACAATATGGGAAGAAAGTAGATCAGGTGGAACTACAGCAAATTAAAAAAAAGATAAGGTTAAGAATCTTTTCCATTTGAAAGCTTGTGTTAATTTGATAAAGACTACTGCAGTATAATATTAACAAAGGAGTTAACTTCATCAGATTACATTTACAAAATGTCAGTGTTGGAGGACGACATTTAAACAATCTAGCCTCCTGCTCACTTATCTTTTAGAATAATAAGAAGCAACTCCAGATTAATTGGAAACAATTACCCCCATCGTGGATATTTGGGACTGCCTTAGTTGTCCTGCAGTGTGAGAAATCTTCATCTGGCTTTCATGAAAGTTGTATATTAAGACAAGTCAAGTCAAGCAAGTTCATAGCAAAAGAATTTGAGTATAGGAGCAAGGAAGTTCCACTGCAGTTGTACAGGGTCTTGGTGAGACCGCACCTGGAGTATTGCGTACAGTTTTGGTCTCCTAATCTGAGGAAAGACATTCTTGCCATAGAGGGAGTACAGAGAAGGTTCACCAGACTGATTCCTGGGATGTCAGGACTTTCCATATGAAGAAAGACTGGATAGACTCGGTTTGTACTCGCTAGAATTTAGAAGATTGAGATAGAAGATCTTATAGAAACTTACAAAATTCTTAAGGGGTTGGACAGGCTGGATGCAGGAAGATTGTTCCCGATGTTGGGGAAGTCCAGAACAAGGGGTCATAGTTTAAGGATAAGGGGGAAATCTTTTAGGACCGAGGTGAGGAAAACTTTTTTCACACAGGGAGTGGTGAATCTCTGGAATTCTCTGCCACAGAAGGTAGTTGAGGCCAGTTCATTGGCTATATTTAAGAGGGAGTTAGATGTGGCCCTTGTGGCTAAAGGGATCAGGCGGTATGGAGGGAAGGCAGGAACAGGATACTGTTGGATGATCAACCATGATCATATTGAATGGCGGTGCAGGCTCGAAGGGCCAAATGGCCTACTCCTGCACCTATTTACTATGTTTCTATGTTTCTATAAGAGAGTTTATTGTCATGTGTCCCAGATAGGGCAATGAAATTCTTGCTTGCTGCAGCACAACAGAGTATTGTAAGCATACAGAACAGTTTAGTGTGTATATATAGCATAGACCATATATATACACAGAAATAAACAGATAACAGATAAAGTGCAATAGGCTGTTATAGTTCAGAGTTAGTTTGAGGGCGAGTTTAATAGCCTGATGGCTGTGGGGAAGAAGCTGTACCTGACCCTGGATGTACCAGATGTCTGGCTCCTGTACCTTCTACCTGATGGCAGCGGAGAGATGCATGTGTGGCCAGTATGGTGTATACAGTTCATGTAACTTGACTGGGGTGACAGTCCTTACTATCTGAATCAAATCTATGCACAATAATGTTCAATTGCAGACACAGTGAGCTGACATTCACTTCAAAATGTTATAGCACCTTATCACATACAGAAGGATAATTGTGATCAAATTCACTTCTTTCAATAATTTAATTTTACATAAAATTATGTTATGGTTCTACAAATCAATATGTTATTTGAATTAAACGGGACTATTTCTATTATCCAGTTCTATAGCACTTTTTCTCTCTCTATCATATATATAATCTATATATAATATATATCTTGCCAGTCACCGGTTTGAAGATGACATGATTCCACTCCGGCTCATACAGATGTTGAGACCAACGTAGGACCTTCTGATAAATGGGCAGTAGGTGTTTGACTGGGAAAGCAAATGGGCGGTTCAGGAGGTGTTGAGCCTCTTCCGTTGTTTATACTTGGAGTCAGCATGCTCCAGGCAGGTAGACGAGATTCTCAATGCTATCCCTCTCCATCCTGAATTAGATATACATCAACTTTCTGTCATTGGCTCTGTGTCTAATTCCTAATCTAACTCGCACCCCAATAGCATTGTGGGAATTCCATCATCAGAACGATAGCAGTGGTGCAAGAAGATGGTTCGCTATCATTTTCTCAAAGGCAATTAAAGATGGACAATAAATGCTGGTCTTTGTAGCAACATCCAGATTACAAAAAATGAACAGATTAAAAAATCAGCCCTTACTGTTAGAGGTAAAGTACAGGCTAACTAAATACAACTCTGCAAGATTCAAAGCAATACCAATGTTAATTTGAATATATTCAATATATTTGTCACAGACGATTCTTGACATTTAAATTTAGATTTTTTGAATCAGTACCGTCAGAGCTCCTAGGAATGAAATAATAATGTTGACCATTGAAAGAATGTGTATTGCAAGACTTATAAAAGAGAGAGGCAAACCAGGATCTGTTCAAACATAACCACAAATTCCCAACATTAAAGCAGTCACAACATTAAAGTTGAGACACGAGCCACCTGATAGAAAGGTGAATCATGTACGGGGAGACATATAGATCTTACAAAGTCTAGAAAAAATGCAGCATCCACCGAGATTTCCAAACAAATAGTGCAATGTCTGGTTGTGATTATGAAGTGCACAAAAAAAGACAAAATCTGTGCTGAAAATTCCCTAGCTGGGGAATTCACAGAGACTGGCTTACACCAAAATTTCAGTCTATTTATCTGATTGTCCGGCTGAAATCACAGGTGAAACTGTTTGCAATATACTATAGTGGTGGCAATCGGGTGAGATTCTGCCACTCCTGCAGTATTAATCCACTTCCAATCTGTGCCTCAGGCAGAACGAGGCAAGCCCCTCGGGATTGAGGGTAACTTGTTCCCACTCCAGTTCTGAAAATGCCTGCTTTGATGTTTCTCCCAAATTTTTCTGGAAGAGGGTTAGGCAATCTGGACTAAACAACAGGCTTCATGCAATGTGCTTGCTGAAATGGAATGGCAGCCCTGAACATTGTGTGAGGCAGTGGTTAGGGACAACTTCTTTCTGCAGAAGCTGGAGAGTGGGGGAGGCTGGGGTTGGCAAAAGTGTGAAAGGATGAGGTTAAAAGGGAAAGGTATGGGTGAAGGGGGAGAGCTGAGTGGCAGGGAACACCCTGGAAAGAGCAAAAAAGTGGGAGGCACTTAGAGGAGGGAGGAAGATTGATGCATGGATCAGGGTAGGGAAGGAGGGAGAATGTGCTAAGGGAGAGGTTGTGGATGAGGTCATGCATTTGTGCCCAGGTCAGTAACGTTTAAATGCTTAATGTATGAGTACGCATTGTGGGAGTTGTGCAATGCACTCCAATCATCTTGCCGCTCCTTGTCATTGGTGAGACCACATGTCTAGTCTTTACTGTTGTTGCCATGGAAAACTAGCAACAAAATAATTCACACACAGACATCTTCAGAAACAGAGTGAGAACAAATCATCCCTGATCATAAGGGACTGTTGAATAAGAAGAAGACATTTCATTTCGCTGCAACATCTTTTCTGAAATGCATCGTTTTTGATTTGGAACCTCATGTATGGATCAGAAAAGGGAAAATGCTGGGTATAAATTCATTCTGTATCATTAACACTATCATACGTTGAGCTTTAGACAATACTAGACTTAAAAAGAAATACTACAACACAAGAGTTAGTGTTCTATCAATCAGATATTTGAATACTCTTTTACATATTATTATTGGCTCCATGTTCAGTGATCTTGACATGATGGCATGGAGGTGCTGTGGTAGAATAGCTGTTCTACAGCGCCAGAGACCCGGGTTCAATCCTGACCACGGGTACTGTCTGTACGTAGTTTGTACGTTCTTCTCGTGGCCAGTGTGTGTTTCCTCCCACACTCCAAATACGTACAGGTTTGTACATTAATTGGCTTTGGTAAACTTGTAAATTGTTCCTAGTATGTGTAGGATAGTGTTAGTGTGCGGAGATTGGTGGTTGGCACAGATTTGATGGGCTGAAGGGCCTGTTTCCGCGCTGTATATCTAAACTAAACTAAACTAAATTAAATCTGATAGGAAAGTTGATGTGTTATTTTACCAGTTTTTCTGCTGCTCGATTCTTCACTTTCTCTGCAAAGATAAAACTTCTAAATCTCCACCTCGGTGAACCAAGGGTCTGGTTTTATCCTGCCACTGTTTGATAATGGATAAAATTAATAATCATCAACTTCTTGAATGACACAAGGGACTCCAGAAGTAAGGAGCAATACTAGTTGTAGACACAAGGAACTGTAGATGCTGTTTTACAAAAAATGGCATAAGATGCTGCATGAACTAAATGGATCAGGCAGCATCTCTTGAGAACATGGATAGGCCACATTCTGGGTTGGGATCTTTCTTCAGATTAATTGTAGTAAGGGGGAGAAATCTGGGAGTGAATTGGCGACAGGACAAAGCCAGGCAATGTGAGTTGATTTGAAAGCAGTGCTGAGAAGCAACATATTGCAAATTCATAAGTGAAAATAGCAAATGTTGGAAGCACTCAGCAAGCCAAGCAGCAGAAATAAAATGAACCTTTCATACTTGAAATGTTAACTATTTCTTTTACACGCAGAAGCTACTTCTCTTTTTAGCAGTTTGTGTTTTATTTCAGATTTCCATCATCTGCAATTTAAATTTGCTGCAAATTTATAAGACTGGGCAAGCATAACAAATAACAACGTATAAATAATAAATCATGGCTGCCTAAGGTTAGACTTTGACTTAACATTTAAGGCAGCTCAGGGAATTTGATTACAGTTGATATGATGTTGTGCTTTACTAAAGTAAGATGGATTAGCCATCAGACTGCTTACTCCTTTTTGTTATTTTATAAACTTACAGGTCAAACATGGTTCTTTCAATTTGATGTCAAGCATTTTTGTCTTTGCAATACAATGGTTTTAATGTCCAGAGCACATAGGAAAAGGTACAATGACACTGCCAGCTCTTCCTTTTAAAAGGGAAATATATTTTTGTTTGGCATGTCATTAGTTTTTATGGAACCATGCTGTGGAGAAGGCAATTCAGACAATTGTATAAAAACTGACTGCTAGAAAAATTCAAATCAAACCGTTGCCAATTCTCTTCAAGTTGATTCATGCCTTTGCCTTCTCTGCTTCGTATATTTATCCAGTTTTATTTTATAAAAAACATGTTAATTGTTTCAACCAATTCTTGTGGCAAAGCACTCTATAAACCAGAAACAAAATGTGCAAGCCATGTTTGAACCATTTCTTTGTACTATTAACTCCATAAGCAGATTAAATAGTCTTTCTCTGTTCACAGGCATGCTTTTCATGAGATTGCAACTGAAAAGCCAGGAAACATAGGTTTAAGATGAGAGGGCCAAGATTTAATAAGACACTAAGTAACAACATTTTTACTCAGAGGGTGGTGGGTATATGAAAGTATCTGAATGTGGAAAACCAAATGGATGACCGGTGTTGATAAGTGTAACCAACTTTTCAAAGAGTTATTGAGGTAAGCATAGATTACAGTAAACCCTTGTTTCAACAAACCTCTTTATAACAGATTTTGGTTATAGCAGGCAGACCTGCCAACGCCATTCTGCTTGCATGGCTTCCCCAGCCCCGACTTCCGACATTACCTCCAGGTCGCAAGGTGCACTAGCTGCCCTTCTTTACCCATCGCACGGTCTGGTTAGCACGGCTGTTGTCACGTTATAATGAGGGTTTACTGTATCGACATATTTTACAATAATTAATTTTACTTAACTGTTTCTAAACATTTATAAGAATTTCTGGCAGTACCAGTAGCCAGGTGAGCCAGGGATGTGGTTTAGGTGGCTGTCAATGTGTTTTTTTTAATATTTCTCTGGGCAAGGTATGTTCTGGTGTCACTATGTGGTAGCATCTTGTCAGGAGATCCTGCAAAAAAAACAAAGTCTTGACAACCACTATTCAGACAGCTTCTACCAGGAGACTCAGTATACTACAGATGCCAGAATATGGAGTAAAAAACAAACAGCTGGAGGAACAGTGGGTCAGGCAGCATCTGTGGAGAGTAATAAATAAAAGACAAAAGATGTTTCAGATTGAGAGCCTGCAGCAGAACATCCACTGGGATTCTTTTCTTCACATGAGTGCCGATGGGAAAGTAATGGGCCTGTCCCACTTCGGCGATTTCTCAGCGGACTGCCGGCAACTGTCAAGTGGAACTGGAACAGCGACTGTCAGAGTGGAACACACACACACACACACACACACACACACACACACACACACACACACACACACACACACACACACACACACACACACACACACACACACACACACACACACACACACACACACACACACACACACACACACACACACACACACACACACACACACACACACACACACACACACGCAAAGGCAGGGGCCAGGGCAAGTGGGGGGAGCGCTGTCTGAAATTCACACAGTGCAAAGCCAAGGTGATACAGACACCCCGCGATGAACAGGAAGGTTAAGACGGCTAGCACAGTGTACGGTAAGTCCTTTAAAAGAGAGGGGGGGTGGGGGGGGAGGGGAGAAGAGAAGGAGTGGAGACACTTTTAAGCCAGACAACCTTTGTTGAAAAATCTTTGGCGACCATACTGTGGCGGCGACAAGTTCCCAGAATGCGGGAATTCCTCACGACCATGAAGGACACTCACCAGCGAACATGTGGCGATCATGTGGCGAGCGCAGTGTCTCCTGCACTCGCCTAAAAAGTTGCCTAAGTGGGACAGGCCCATTAGCAATGGACAAAGCATAAGGTTGGTGCTTCAGGTTTCTCACACCCATCACGTGTTCAACAGAAGTTGTCAAGTCCAAAGCCAGCGACAGGTCTGGACAATCGTGGGGCAAGGAAGCTTGGTTGAGGAGCATGGTTTAGTATGTTGGGGGGGGGGATTCAGGCCAATTGTTAAGTAAAATGATCCGGCCCAGAATTCGTGGTTGGGTATCATGGGATGTACGTGGAGATCTGAAGCGTATATGTCTTTTTACTTAGTGTTTATCTGCAATGAACTACCAGAGAACATAATGGAAGCGGGGACAATTACAACATTTAAAAGGTATTTGGACAAGAAGACCAAACTTTGGTAAGAAATTTAGAGGGATATATGCCTAATGCAGGCAAGTGGAAAAGCATAGATGGGAATTATGGTCGCCATGGATGAGATGGGCAGAAAGGGTCAGTTTCTGTGATTCTACATTTAGATTCATGGAGCAGATTGGTAATCAGGAGAGGACTGATGGACAGAGGGTCAGTAGATAAGAGATAATCTGGAAGATAGGAGTCTAGAAAAGAAGTGGCCTGGAAGGTGGGATCAGTGGTCTGAGGATGCATGTAGGTGGCATTGCCAGTCAGGGAGGTAATTTAAGAGTGTGGGAGCAATCACTTGGGCTGGTATACTGATGGATGGAAATAGGAGGGCTGATAGATGAGGATCTTGAGGACAGACAGCCAAATAAATATCCAGCTGAAGCAGGTTCCCAATGCTGATTTCAGCAACAATAGAACCGACGTCACAAGCACGATGAAGGGCTCTGCCTTTGCGCGCGCGTGTGGCCCATATATTCCCCAGGCCAGACATGGATGACTGAAATTGTAGAACTGTAGTGCACCTTGAGTGATTTTCCTTTCAAGAATACTTGAAGGAGGATCGCTACCTTAATCCAACTCCCTGCAAGTCCCTGATTTTCAATTATGTTTTATTTGTCATTATTCAGAATCTGAACACTTGGTTCTCTAAATGTTACTTTTATTCCATAATCAAATCATCTATGACACCAGGAATATAACGTGCAATTAGTTGTTTTATGATTATTGTGCTTGAAAGTGCGACAGGAGTTTTCACTTGGAGTAGAAGCAATGTCCCATTTTATTTTATTTGTTTTCATGTCACTTGAAGCAATAGGAAATTGTTGAATTCCATAATGAGTACCATATTCAGTTCTTTTATGTATCTGTTACAAAAATAAATCTGGCTATTACCTTCTAATTAGATCTTGCATGCACTTCAGAACAATCTCCATAAAAGCAAGTACATCCACGTTGTAACTGTGTGCAACAAGTATTGTTGATGGCAACTCCCACTGGTAACCCAGCCACCAGCATCTCCAGGGTGGAAGGCTTTAAACATCTTAGCAACTCCAGAAGGTATTTTTAATTAATGCCAGATTTACCTCTCACAGTTGCCACAAACCATAACAAATAAATTGCCTTTACTGTTCCACATTGCCATTCGGACCCATTTCATCATCATACTATGCTGTATTAGTCCAGTTGAGTCTTGCAAATGTATGTCTGCAACAGCAGAGATTAATATATGAGATTCATGAGTTCCAATTATTACAGGTATGTATGGAAGGAAGTGAAATGCATTCATTTCATGGGCAAATACCGATTTGCTGAAAAGATTTGAAACTTCTGACACGATGTTATAACAATATCAAACAGAACAATTCAATTCTGCTGAAGGTAGTGCATAATTTTCCACATACAAATATCCACATGACATGAATCAACTGACAGAAAGCTGAAACTCTAGCTCCATCTTTCTGAATAGTTCGGTGTTTTCACAGACCCAGTTGTCAGGATCTGCAATCTCCACGTCTGAATTACAATCAACATAGTGAAAAACAAACTGTAAAATCTGTGCATTAATAATGACATCAGTAGAAACAAACTATAAGGAATAGCATCTGCAATCAGTAATTGCAAACTCATTTAAACGTGCAGAATGAGATTTCAAATATATTATATTGATGAATATGATGGACATTTCAAATAAATAACACATAGTAAGTGACATGTTTAACTCACATATAGTTTGAGCATTGTGCATTTTGGATGAAATGTAATGCTTTTAATTTATTCCCATGGAAATTATCTGAGATTATGTTTTATTGGTGTAGTTTCAAACCTTCTTTTGTACTTATTTATTTGAACCTCTTTTCTAGGTTTGCCTGATGTTTCTCAGCATGTTATATTGCATTTCTTATTGAAGTAGGATTGATCCCCTGAGTCATACTCATAGAGAGGCATAAAGTAATACAGTGTGGAAACAGGCCCTTCAGCTCAACTTGCCCACACCAGCCAACATATCACAGCTACACTAGTCCCACCTGCCCCCGTTTGCTCCATATCCCTCCAAACCTGTCTTACCCATCTAACCTATCGAACTGTTTCTTAAATCTTGAGATAGTCCCTGCCTCAACTACCTCATCTGGCCGCTTGTTCCATACACCCACCACCCTTTGTGTGAAAACGTTACTCCTTAGATTCCTATTAAATCTTTTCCCCTTCACCTTAAACCTGTCCTCTGGTCCTTGGTTCACCTACTCTGGGCAAGAGATTCTGTGCATCTACCCGATCTATTCCTCTCATGATTTTATACAGCTCAATATGATCACCCCTCATCCACCTGCACTCCAAGGAATAAAGTCCCAGCCTACTTAGAAACATAGTAACATAGAAATTAGGTGCAGGAGTAGGCCATTCGGCCCTTCGAGCCTGCACCGCCATTCAATATGATCATAGCTGATCATCCAACTCCGTATCCCGTACCTGCCTTCTCTCCATACCCCCTGATCCCTTTAGCCACAAGGGCCACATCTAACTCCCTCTTAAATATAGCCAATGAACTGGCCTCAACTTAACCTCTCGCTTTAGCTCAGACACTCTAGCCCTTGCAACATCCTTGTAAATCTTCCCTGTACCCTTTCCAGCTTGACAACATCTTTCCTATAACATAATGCCCAGAAATGAACAAAATGCTCCCAACTACCATACTTCTACAAAATGCTCCAAACTCCCAAATCTCCCAACTACCATACTTCTATATTCTGACTTGATATTAATGTTAAAGTAAAGGGTGTGCAGGACTTGAGACAACAGATTGTGATGGTGTACATTTCTGCCATGGCACAAAGTTCAGGTCAATTCATGCTGCTGAGTTGTGAGCTGCTACTGGATTTGTTCTGAGTCTGTCCCATTTAGCACGATTATAGTCATGAATTCATATGAAACAGTTTATACTCCTACACAATTTTTCATTGCCAATTATGCAACCATTTATCTTCTTGAAGATTATCATGAATATACTACCATTGTGCTCAATAATGTCCTTTATGCAATAACGGATGGGGACAGAACAAGTTGCATAAAAATACAATGCAGACCAAGGAATTCCGCCTTTAGACTTCAGAGATACAGCCAGGAAACAGGCCCTTCAGTCCACCGTGTCCAGACGGACCAGCGATCCCCCGTACACTAATACTATCCACATACTAGGGATAATTTACAATTTTAACAAAGCCAATTAACCTACAAACCTAAGATCGACACAAAAAGCTGGAGTAACCCAGCGGGACAGGCAGCATCTCTGGAGAGAAGACATTTCGGGTCGAGCCCCTTCTTCAGACTGGTTAGGGATAAGGGAAACAAGAGATATAGACAGTGATGTGGAGAGATAAAGAACTATGAATAATAGATATGCAGAAAAGTAACGATGATAAAGGAAACAGACTGTTAGCTGTTTGTACGGTGAAAATGAGAAGCTAGTGTGACATTAGGGAAGGATAGAAAGAGAGAAAGAGAGGGAATGTCAGGGCTACCTGAAGTGAGATAAATTAATATTCATACCACTGCCCAAGGGAAATATGAGATGCTGTTCCTCGAATTTGCATTTAGCCTCACTCTGACAATGGAGGAAACCTAGGACAGAAAGGTCTGTGTTGGAATGGGAATGAGAATTAAAGTGTCCAGCAACCGGGAGATCAGGTAGGTTCAGGTGGGCTGAACGAAGGTGTTCCGCAAAGCGATCGCCCAGTCTGCGTTTGGTCTCGCCGATGTATAAGGGTCCACATCTTGAACAACGAATACCTACAAACCTATACGTCTTTGGAGTGTGGGAGGAAACTGGAGCACCTAAAGAAAATCCACGCGGTCCCAGGAGGATGTACAATCTCCATATAGACAGCACCCACAGTCAAGATCGAACCCGGGTTTCTGGTGCTGTAAAGTAGCAGCTCTAGTACTATGCCACAGTGCGGCCCTTATGTGCCAAGGAAAATGCCAACATTTTGATTCAACATATAATTACTTCCATTGTATTTACTAAGTTAAAAATAGAAAGTACAAAAATACAAATAGCTGGAAGCTAAAGCAATTACAAGAGAACAAATCAAGATGTGGTCTTTGATGATTTCCGTAGGGGTGAATTAAAAGCATTACATTCCTGACAGCCTGCCTACATTTGAGTGAGGTCCATTTAAGACTGATTCCTTCTGTCGACAATTCAATATACTCATCCACTACAGTTCTGCATGTAAATAGAAATGATTCAATTCACAAAAGCTCCATTAAAAAGATGAAATGTAATATGCTTTGTTCCCTGTTAAACTCTGTTGATGTAACTGGCGTAAATGTGCACAGTTAAACCTTAAATATTCCCATTTATTTTTCACTTTTAAGGGGATTTACTTTTAATGGGTAGGTGTGACCATATCATTTACAAGGTATGCTGTGCCATCGTCACTTGCCAGCCATCATTAACTGACCCTAACAAATCATTCTGGGTGTATCAGAGGATGGTGAACTTTAGAATTCTCCACCATGGACAGTTGTAAGAGTTCAGTTATTATATTCATTCAAACCCGAGGTCAATATATTTCTGGTCATTGAGGGAATCAAGAGATGTGGGATCAGTGATGGAAAATAACACTGAGGCAGAAGATGAGGATCTTGATGAACGATGTAGCCAGGCTTGAAGGGCTAGAGATTGGCTTACTTCCACTCCTATTTCTTACGCTCATATGAAATATATTTTCAGGATCTGCTTCACAAGATGAATGCTATATAACTGCATTTCATCTACTTGAGATTGACTTGCAATCAAAATATAGAAGATTGATGGATCTACTTGTGAACCTATCCCTTTTTTATGTCTATATCCTACAAAGCCAATGCAAGAAATATACGCAGACAAGCTTTCAACAGATTTATCAAGAAAATGACAGTGCATAACATGGTAATGATTTTCCCCAGGGGAAGAAGGTAAGATGTAAGCTTTCCATGAATGACAGAGTGTCATAGATGGCAGCTAGACATTACCTAAACCAATGAACCCATTTGGCAAACTCTGATACAAAGCTCCTTTTGGGTGTCAAGCATGACAACTCCTCTTGCAAGCATCTTGTACTGCAACAAATCAACATTGGGAGCCATCAAGCAAAGATTGTATTTTTTTTCTGAGACTTGCAATGTTCACATTTTATTTTTACACAGTTCTCTTTGTCCCTGCGTAGTGTCACAAAGGATGTCAATTATTCAATTACTTTTAATTTTTATTAAGGGTGGAGTTATCTCTGCTCTAAAGTCAATAATATAACTAGTGAGAACATCACTTTGAATATGACTTGTATACATCTATCAAGCATTCAGATAGCTGGTAATGCAAAGAAAGAAAAGTTATTCTATACATTTACAGACTTAGAAACATAGAAAATAGGTGCAGGAGTAGGCCATTCAGCCCTTCGAGCCTGCACCGCCATTCAATATGATCATGGCTGATCATCCAACTCAGTATCATGTACCTGCCTTCTCTCCATGCCCCCTGATCCCTTTAGCCACAAGGACCACATCCAATATAAATATAGGATATAAATATAGCCACTTGATCCCACAACATTTCATGAGTTATGAAAGTGGATCTCCAGCTACCAGACAGGAGGATGAATAGCTTCCACTCACAGCCATTCTGATCACTGCACTTAGAAAACAGAGGAAAAGTTACACTGACTTTAAATGCACATTAATAAAAGTCACATTGAACATTATGTAGGAGTGGCAGCTGTGATTGTTTTACTAAATAATATAAACCTCATTTAGAATCTATAGTGCTAGATTATGCATCAAATTATGCATTGGATGCTCTCACGCGAAACAACAGCACATTTTTGTGTTGTCTCATGGATTTAAGATCAGAATGCTTTAGTTAGTTATAAATGTCAGCAACTTGAGTAACAGCTTTTCACACTTCAGGACATCCCAAGTCACAGCCAATGAAGTACAGTTACTCCTGTAGAGAAGGCATCACGCAGCCAATATCCACAACCATGTGCCAGTGGCAATGCCATCTGTTTTAGCACTCATGGCTAAGGGAAATCTCTAGTCAGGATATTACCTGAACATTCCTGCTATTCTACAAAATGGGATATTGAGATCAATTATGCCCACCAAGAGAGCAAAAACACAAGAGAGTGTAACACCAAGAAATCGGAATCAGAAAATTGAAACCAGATGTGTTTTTATTACAAGAAATAAATGGTCAAAAAGCATTTCGCTGAATGTATGCACTGTTCGAATTAAATAAGGCTAGATGGGAATTGATTACTACAGAAGTTAAACTCAAAAGAGTTTGTTCTTAGTTTCTCAGGTACGGATTAAAGACTTGGAGAATACGATGAAGTGGGCTGGACGTCTTCTGTTCTGCACCTATTTTCTCCACCCACTAAGTGTTTGGGCCACTAATCCTGGATTCAAAACAAAAATCACCACCAAAGGAATTGACTATGGTAGGTTGCCACAGGTGATCCAATACCAAATATGGAAATGCCTGCATGTGGATGAGATGTACAGATTGTTCAATAATTTTTCCAAAATGTTTCACTCCACCATTTTATAGAAGTTTGATGAAGATTTGGTATTCACACCCACCCATCAGTGAATAAACAATGCTGAAAGAAACAAAAATATAACAAATTGAATCAGGGAACATCTGTATCTCCATACCCTAAGTACTTTTCAAAGTTATGATAGGTGTGATTTTCCTTGAGGTGGCAAACAAATGTTAAACTTTGATAATTAGATTGCACTTTCTGTAAATTCTGTTATTCTGGTTCTCATTAGAAAAAGAGATTCCATAAGCAATCTCCAGTCAACTAGTAACCAAAGTGACAATTTAAGTACCTAGGATATGAAATATGACATCTGACAGAAATTAAAATCTAATCCAATTAACACCAGAAAATTATGGGTTGTTAATCACACTGCTCTCTGATAGAAGTAGAACATAACACAGGAAAAGGCCCATCAGCCCCATCAGGCCTTATCAAACCATGATGTCAATGTAACTAATCACATTTGCTTGTACATGGACTGCATCCCTCTATTTCCTACCTGTCCATGTGTCTATCTAAGTATCTCGTAAATGTTGCTATTGTATCTGTTTCCACAATCTCCCTATCAGCTTGTTCCAAGCACCAACACATTCTCTATAAAAATTGGTCACAAATCTTTTGAACGTTCCCCCTCCCCCGTTAAAGCTATGCTGTCTGGTATTTGTCACATTTACACCCTGGGAAAAAGACAATCAACCCTTTTGATGCCTCTCATAATTTTATATACCTCTATCAGGTCGCCCCTCAGCCTTCAATGCTCCAAAGAAAACAATCCAAGTTTGTCCAACCTCTATTTATAGCAAATACTTTACGATTTGGACAATATTCTGATGAATCTCTTCTACATCCTCTCCAAAGCCTCCACATCCTTCTTGTATGTGATAACTAGACCTGCAAACAATACTCCATATAGGGCCAAATTAAAATATATCAGCAACATGACCTGCCGTTTTTTATACCTAATGCCTCAACCGATGAAGGCAAGCATGCTGTATACCCTCTTTAGTATCCTATACATTTGTGTTTCCACTTTCAGGGATCTATGGACCTGCACCCAAATATCACTCTATACATCATTACTCCTAAGGCTCCTTCCATTTACTATATACTTTCTCTTGCAGTTGACTTTCTAAAATGAAACATCTCTCATTTATCCAGATTCAATTCCTTTTGTTATTTATTATGACTAATCACATATTTCAAATATTTTTATGGAAGTGTATTTACTGCTGATGTGGATGGAAAGATAAATCAACCATGTTAAACAACAATTTTGCAGTCAACTCAATAACAAATTAAATATTTTACTGAAATCAATATAAGACCATTGGAGTCATAGAGTTGACAGGCCTTCAATATTTTGGTGATCTATTTAGACAAGTGAAACGTACTCAATAAAGCTTCAATGTTATTCTAGTTTAGAATCTATTTCAGTGAGGATTCTTCAACTTGATTAGCTAAGGAATCTCACCCTTTCTATCTTACTCAAGGATTTCCTGTTGAAGTGATACGCGATCTACCAGCTGGTGACAGCAAGTCTCCATTAAATTGACCTCAAAAACTGTATAGGCAGTTGTCAGTATAATGATTGATGAGTGCATTTCCTTCTCAGCTGAAGGCAAAGTCTAGGGCGACTCAGATCCCTGATCTGAAATGCTGATTATCCTTTCTCTGGAAATAATGTTCAACATTTTCTGGTTTCATTTCACTATTCTAGAATCTCTACTATTTTGCTTTGGCATTAAGATTTCTGGTCCTTAATAATGGAGCAGATGCAAATATCACTAAATCTCAGAGCCTTATACCAAAGTCAGATTACAGGTGCACTGTTAATTACATCAAGGTTACTTGAAAAACTTGAAAAACAAATGAAAACCTTGGAACACATTTTGATAATCACAGTTGATCAAGCTTAAAACCTATTTCATCCTTCTCAAATTATATGAATAAAATGACCAATTTTTTTTCAGGTTGTAAAATTGTGATGTCTGTTTTACAAAACAGATTGATAGATGTGAGACTTCCAGATATATCAGGCGATAAACAGAGCAAAGTTTTACAAGAACTTCAGTATAACATAAGCAGGTATGTTAAGTTCCCTTCACATTGTTGGTTTAAGGAAAAGTCGTGCATTTTTATCCAATATTGTTCTTCCTTCTTTTAATAAATATAACAGTACAGCACATAGCAATGCCAGAGATTAAATAACTTTTTGCCTTGCATACCATAATAAATTCTGATGGGGAGAGGCACTTGTTCCTTTTCCACTGGCAGAAGGCAGAATTCTTGCATTTCTTTCTTCCTTCACATTGTTGAAATTGCTTTGTTAAATTTAATTAAATTGTTTTGAATTGAATTGAATACTTTATTGTCACATGTGAAATGTCACAGTGAAATTCTTTGCTTGCATACCTAGGATATGCAAATAGTTGCCACATAAAGGGCACTGACAAAGTTACAAAGTATCTCGCACCTGATCCTCCTTTGTTCACCCCCCCTACATGAACGCCTCCCTCACGGTTCCATCCAACTAACTTGTTATAATCCAATTACCAACAGTACCATCATAGCAAGAAGTGCAAATTTCTTCTAGCAGGATTGGATTCGTAAATATTTTACACTGTTGAAACTTTGCTATCTTAACATGTGTGCAAAAATATTGTTTGAACCAAATGCCATACAGATCAAAGATTAACAATTCTTGCACCATTTTCTTCAGTTTGGTTGATGCTTCTTCTGGGGTCTTTAGCAGGTCTGAATAGTGAATAATTGTTTCTGACAACCACAGAAACTTCTCATTGTGGTTGTGGGGAGAGATTGAAGACAAGGCTCCAAATTCTGGATGCTTTAACACCACACAATCTTCCAAGTTCCTGCACAGCTTGCAAAATGACTTCTTAGGGTTCTCAGGGTTACCCTTATCAGAGAATGTGGATTTAATGGGAGAGCACAATTTGTACACAATTTAATGTGAGAGCACAATAAGTGACTTGCATCACCACTCATAACTTTGACGGGAAATGGTAGGATGTTACAAATGTATTATTTTTCTCCTTCTCTTTAGAAAAATGATCTTTCTACCTCCTCAACATTATTTATTATAAATATTTTCCAAACATTACTAGTTCATTCCGTCCCCTGGCTATGCTCTCCCAAAATTAAGGGGTCTCGTAAATTGATCAATCTGGACAGTTTTCAGCCCTGCACCAAGTTGTTTTATGATTTGAAGGATGTTGGAACTCCACAAACGTGTGAAATTATTCAATGCCATCTTCCTACTTTTGTGCCACTTGTAAATTGTAACGTAATATCAAAGTGCAGAAAGTGTCATGTTTACCATGATTGATTTTATTGTCATTTGGAATGAAAAACGAAATGCCGTTTCTGCAGCCATACATTACAAAACACATAGACCCAAGACAAACATAATTTACATAAACATCCATCACATTGATCTAAACTTTCTCTCTGCACTCTAAATGCAGAGTCAAAGTCAAAGCCCCCGGCTGGCGATGGCATTGTCCCGCGGCCATTAAAGCCACTGATGTCGCACACCGGGTCTTTGTTGGAGCCCCCGGCGTCGCTAAGAGTCCCGCGGCCATTCCAAGCCGCGCGGGGGCGGTGCCTGTAAGGCCCCGCTCCAGGAGCTCTTCAACCCCGCAATCGGGCGGGGGAAGTCTAAAGCGGTCCCCCTCCAGGATTATTCCACAGACCTGCCGTTGGAGTTTAATCCCCCCCAATCCGGATCGCCCCACGTTGACGGTGAGTAGACCAAGTCCCCGGTCTCTTCCTGTTGTAGGCCGCTCCTCGTTGCCAGCCCCAACGACAACGGAAAACCCGACGAGAAAAGGTTGGGTCTCCCGTGCATGTGAGATTTAAAAAAGTTCAGCCAGTGAACAAAAACTCATAAAAACCTGACAGAAATAATAAAACGCGGACAGACTGCAGAGGCCGCTGCTGACCAGAGTCGCGCCGCCCACCGGTTTGTTTGATTAAAAAAAAATCTGGATGTACAGATTTCTCACAAAATCTAAGTACATTTATCTAGCTTTCTCTTAAATGCATCTGTTTGCCTCAGTCTTTACACTTGTATTTTCTGCTTTCTAAACACTTCCTGGGGAGCAAAACTCCACAATTCCTACCTTGGATTATTAATGATAGTTTAATCCCCCAATCTGATCACCCCAATATAGACCAATATAGACATCCACAGCTACCTGGTGTGTCCCCAGCAGTGAATCACACCTGTTCAATATTTCCAGTAGAAATAATCTCCATGCTCTTCTTTTAACTTAGTAAATCCTTTCCCATCTTTCTCCAAGGCATTAAAAGCAAATACAGTTCACAGTACCCCCAAAATGTGGTCTATCAGCCATGATCATATTGAATGGCGGTGCAGGCTCGAAGGGCCGAATGGCCTACTCCTGCACCTATTTTCTATGTTTCTATCTCTCCAGATGTTCACATTTCAGTCACATTTAGATTCTTCATTCTTCCCACCAAAATTCCACACTTCACATTTGAATTTGTAAATTACTATACTATACTGTAATTTATTACTGTTTTATTATAGAGAGAATGAATTGAAAACTCTTAGATACTCATCATATATTTATGTACAGATAGTGTGCAATATTATTTATAAAAGGCTTTATTGAGTTAGCTAATAAACTTATAAATTACGTGGAAAACAATATTAGATTAATTTCACCTGAAAGAGAAAATATCAGCAAAATATTTCCTTGATCCTTTTTGTCACATTGTGTCCCCTTTGTCAACCTTTTGCCATCTTTACATTTCTAACCTTTACGTACCTGTCAGCTAATTTAAACCCCCCCCCCCCCCCCCCCCCCCATTTGTATCTGCTTGTCAAACAAAATATCAATTGGAACAAACTAAGAGACCGCAACATTACTTTGCATTTGTCGATCCTAGCTAACATCCAGGTAACAAAGAAGCATAGAAAATAGGTGCGGGAGTAGGCCACTCAGCCCGCCATTCAATATGATCATAGCTGATCATCCAAAATCAGTACCCCATTCTGGCTTTTTCCCCCAGATCCCTTGATTCCCTTAGCCCTAAGCGCAAAATCTAACTCTCTCCTGAAAACATCCAGTGAATTGACCTCCACTGCCTTCTGTGGCAAGAGAATTCCACAGATTCACAACTCTCTGGGTGAAAATGTTTTTCCTCACCTCAGCCCTAAATGGCCTACCCCTTATTCTTAAACTGTGACCCTTGGTTCTGGACTCGCCCAACATCAGGAACATTTTTTCTGCATCTACCTTGTCCAATCCTCTGGAATTTTTACGAATTAAATTAAAATAATGAATAGAAGGTAGACAGAGATGGATAGCTGCAGAGAAAAGAGCAATAAAAAGAGAAGTTCTTGAAAGAGCACAGCTTTGCAGAGGGGGAGCTGAGACAGTACAACCATCAACTAAAGATTTTACTACCTACAATGGGCCAGAATGAGGGGTTGTTACACATGGAACCAAAGCCCAAGCATTGAAGGGGACAGCATACATGTATGCCCTGTTGCAGACATTAGAAGCATAACGTCTCAGTTAAATTTGGAAACCTTGATAACGATTTTAAAGTAAAGGCATTAATAAAACCACGGCAGTGGAAACAGAACAGATTCCAAGCTATTGTGTTTTTGATGGATTCAAGCTAATCCAAACCAGACAATGGAAGATAATGGATTAAATCTGGAAGCTGCAACGCCCAAGAGTTACAGTAAGGGAAAGCAAGGCAATATGGCAAAGGTGGAAACTTAGTTCAGTTTTGCACAGGTTGATAAAGGTAAACAGAATTATTGACAGTGGAGCAAGGGTCATATCAACCAGCAAAACAAAAATATTGGTTTGTAAATTGAGAGACTCTACATGCACATTGTTCAAATTATAACTACAGATTTATTTTTATGTTTCAGCATCACAATAAGTAAAGTGAACTTTCCAGACACAAGTGTGAACCTGGTCTCCAATATCGGACTGAAAGTTGCTTTTTCTCTTGGTTACATTGAGATGAGTGGTAACTGGTACATCAAATCAAAGATTCTGTAAGTAATCTTTACCTCAGAAAACAATTTGAACAGTCACGACTGAATAATTTAACATTACCTTATGTGACTCACACTTAAAACTTTGGAGATTTGCACCACTCATTTTCATGACCTGTATGTAAGAAGGATATTTGAAATAACTATCCTTCATAGACATACTGTACATGATCTAGAACTAAATGATGGAGCTGAATGAGCACAAATACAATTAAATGCCAAAGGAGCTGTTACCATTTTACAGCTTTGTCTTTAAAGTTCATAGCGTACAACACCATAAATGTCACCATTTTAGCAGCTTTCTGCAAGCATTATTTAATGGATTATCTATCAGAATAATTGATTCATTTCTTCGCCTGTTAACCTGCAAGAATGAACATTTCAAAATGTGTCTTCCAAAATCAATTAATATTTGGTATTTAAAACTATTAGCTGTAGCAGGACACCAGGTGCTGGAGTAACTCAGCAGGTCAAGCTGTGTCTCTGGAGAACAAGGATAGGTAATGTTATGGGGCAGGACCCATCTTCAGATTGATTGTAAGGTGGAAGAAGAAAGCTGGAAAAGGGGAGAGGCAGGACAAAGCGTGACAAGTAGACAAGACATTGGTGGGGGGGAGGGGGGGGGGACTCTATCATTCCGTCTGGGGGAGCAGAACAACAGCACACAAAGGAGATGCGGGTGAGAGGTCCACAGTTTTCTGGACTAACGTCTATTATAAACCTACTGACTCCCACAGTTATCTGGACTACACTTCCCCCACCCTGCCTCTTGCAAATACGCTATTCTCTACTCTTAATTCCTCCATCTCCGCCTCATCTGCTCCCAGGATGATAGACAATAGACAATGGACAATAGACAATAGACAATAGGTGCAGGAGTAGGCCATTCGGCCCTTCGAGCCAGCACCGCCATTCAATGTGATCATGGCTTATCATCCACAATCAGTACCCCATTCCTGCCTTCTCCCCATATCCCCTGACTCCGCTATCTTTAAGAGCTCTATCTAGCTCTCTCTCTCTCTAAAGTATCCAGAGAACCGGCCCCCACCGCCCTCTGAGGCAGAGAATTCCACAGATTCACAATTCTCCGTGTGAAAAAAGTGTTTCCTCATCTCCGTTCTAAATTGCTTTCCCCTTATTCTTAAATATACTTTCCATTCATCTGAGGTGTCGTCTTTCTTTAGTACCTGTCCCTAACCCTCCTCCCTCCCAGCAGTCCTTCCAGGTGAGTCAGAGGTTCACATGCACCTACTCTAACCTCATCTACTGCATCTTTTGTTCCCGATGTGACCCTCTTTACATTGGCGAGACCAAGTGTTGACTCAGTAACCATTTCGCTGAAAATTTACACTCGGTCCCCCAAGGCTTACTGGATCTCCCAGTTGCTAACTATTTTAACGCCCCTTCCCATTCTCACGCTAATTTTCTGTCCTGGGCCTCCTCCATTGCCAGTGTGAGGAAGCTGGAGGAAAAGCATCTCATATTCTTCTTGAAGGTAGACAAAAATGTTGGAGGAACTCAGCGGGTGACGCAGCATCTATGGAGAGAAGGAATAGGTGACGTTTCGGGTCGAGACCCTACCTCAGTCTGAAGAAGGGTCTCGCCCCGAAACGTCGCCTATTCCTTCTCTCCATAGATGCTGCCTCACCCGCTGAGTTCCTCCAGCATTTTTGTCTACCTTCGATTTTTCCAGCATCTGCAGTTCTTTCTTAATCATATTCTACCTGGGTAGCTTTCAACCCAATTGTTGCCTATCAAAACCCCCTATGCATATGTCAACTTATTACCTGCCACGTTTTGTCTTGCCTCTCCCCTTTTCCAGCTTTCTGCTCCACTGCTACAATCAGTCTGAAGAAGGGTCCCGATCTGAAATGTCATCTATCTATGTTCTTCAGAGATTCTGTCTGACCTGCTGAGTTAATCCAGCACCTTGTACCCTGTTGTGTTTTAACCAGCATCTGTAGTTCTTTGTTTCTGCATGTTAACTGTAGCCTCGTTTTTTACAGGAGAACTCATGGCAAAGTAAAGGCACAGATCAACAGCGTTGCCACCTCCATTTTCCTTAGGTTTGGCAAGGATGATGCAGGCAGGCCAACTATGTTTATTATGGATTGTTCAAGTTACATTGCAAAACTCCAAGTACACGTTTTTGGAAAATCTAGGTAAGCGTGTCCTTCAACATATATTTATTCTGTATTTTCCTTCATACTTAATCATATGTAAAATTGCTACCAGAGCCACATGGTGGGGTCTCAAATTGAATGGCCAGTTATTCAGCCAAAGTCAGCTGAGATTCGTAAATGTACATGGGGTTACAACGCGTGCTTTAAGTATTTCATCTGTGAGCTTAAAAAATTTTTTAAACATTGTATTGGATTTCTTCAAGACTGAAAATAGTTGCCACCCTCAAGTAAAGATGATTCCTTGGACGCACAAGAAATTGCAAGTGCTGGAACCTTGAGCAAAACACAAAATGCTGGAGAAACTCAACTGCATCCAACACACTATTCTCCACAATTTTTGCTACCTTCTCCCACAAACAGCCATATCTTGCCATCACTACCACTTTCCATAATTCTCTGGTTCTCTCATCCCTTCCCCCAACTCGCTCTCTTCACAAGTACTTTCATCTGCAACTGCAGGAGATGTAACACTTGTCGCTTCACCTTCTCTCCCACTTCCAACCAGGATACCCAGTAGACCCTCCAAGTGAAACAGAGGTTCACGTAAGCCTTTTCAAATATCCTCAACTGCATTGTGACCTCCTTTACATCATCAATACCAAGCATACACTAGATGATCAGTTTTGCCAAAAACTTGCTCTCAGTCCAACATGGCCTGCTGATCACTCTGTTGCTAACCATTTTAACACACCTTCCCATTCCCAAACCAATGTTTCCGTCCATGACCTCCTTCATTGCCAGAGTGCGGCCACACACAAACTGGAGGAACAGCACCTCATATTCCCTTTACTGCCCAATAGTATGGATATTGGATTCTCCAATTTCAATGAATACACCCACTTTCTTTCCCATGCCTCCCATGTCAGTACACATATTTTGCTCCCACAGTCTCTCACCAACCCCTCTCCAAGATACCCTGCTTCTTTCCCCTCCTTGTATATTCATCTTCCATCCCGAGTCCACCATTTCACCTTTAATCCCCTTTCCCCCATCCATGCCTATCTTATATTCCTCCTCTTTCCTTATCTGATACCCCCTTTGTCTCCTTTTCACCTGTTGCCTTTGTCACTTCCTGCAGACATCTGCCAACAACATCCCCAACCCCTTCCCTATCACTTGCCAGGCTTTTTCCCTATCCCATCTTTATTTTCCAGCTTTCTCCCCACTCAAGGAGGAAGTGAAGAAATTCAGTCTCAAGAAGATGACTCCTTGGGTTTACTCTTTTTTTTAAAACAAAATTCCACTTCCTGCATTTCACTTCACTGCTGTCATTCTTGTTTTTTACTTTTATTTATATACTAAAATTCTAAAGACTCACAAAATGTTCTTCCCACATCCTAATTAAATTATTCAGCAAGATTGGGTCTTCTCTTCACATTAACAATTAAAGCAGAGACATCCTGTACCAGTTGGTCATATATACCAATGGTCAAACTGCGGAAAACTTTAACTGTGGAAGAGTTAAGCCCTGCCCGCTCCCAACCCACCCTTCCTTTTATAATCTTAATACTTTAAAAAAGCCAGCTTTGTTCTTCCTAACCATTACTCTCCCCCTTCTCTATACTCTTTAATTGTTGATAGCTTCCAGCATGGAATCTTACATCTTCACCTTTGCTTTTATATTTTAACTACTTCATCAACATATGCTTCTTGTTTCTTTCATTTTGACATTTAAAAAGATATCAAAACCAAACAAAACAATTTATTTCTAGTTGGAGAGGAAGAGAGTCAACCGTGAGAATACAAGTGGAGAAGAGGCAGGTAACGTTCTTGAGATCAGTGCCCAAGGAATGTTAATTTCTCAATTCAAAATTCAGTAAATGAGAGAGCAGAATTCAACACCAGCTGTTCAACCTTTTATGTTGACCAAGCAATTTTGGGATTCCCTCAATTGACATCAACAGCTTTCCCAGACTAATGCTGTAATATTGAAATCTTTTGACAGCCAGAACCTTTATCACAGGGTGGACATGTCAATGACTAGAGGGCATATGTTTAAAGTGAGAGGAGCAAAAGTGTGGGGCAAATTCTTTTTTATACAGAAAGTGATGGGTGCACTTCCAGGTGTGGTGGGGGAGGCACTTAAGAGGCTTTTAGATAGGAACATGGATATGGAAGGATATGGATCATATGCAGGCAGATGGGATTAATTTAGCTTGATATCATGTTCGGCACAGATATTGACGCCCAAAAGGCCTGTTCCTGTGCTGTACTGCTCAATATTTTATGTCACTGAGGCACTAGAAGGCATTTTCAGATTTCATGTGCATGTTTCTGAATGAAGAAACATTCTGAGTAATGTCTGAAGATTGCCTGCAAATGCCTTGAGCTTGCATCTCCTTGAAAATTTATTTTTCAGGTGCACTCTTAGGCCTACAACTGTTTACAATTCAATACTGGATCAACGCTGGATTTTTATTTTAGCCTTTATGCTGGGCCACATAGAAGTCTAAAAAATAGAAAATGCTCAAAACAATCAACAGGGCAGACAGCATCCATGGAAACCGAATCCTGCTGTGCAGGATACTTTCACCTAGAGTACACCAGCCCCATGTAGATAAACTGGACATGAACATTCTGCTCCTTGAGTGCTTTCAACACAACCTGATGAATCTGGTCTTTGGCATTGAATATGCTTTACTACTTTTTAACTGCATTAATACAGCTTTATTTGTCTCCTGGGACTTAAAATTTCTACTTAAATGCCGTCCACCAGATACATTGATTCAGTTTTTCTCTCCAATGGTTTTTGCTGGATCTTTTGATTATTTTCAGCATCTGCAATATTTTTGGATTATTGTTGATTTTAAAAGTCCCATAGAATATTTTGAACTTTATTTGAAAGGTTCACAAATTTGCGTTGACGGGTTTCCCTGTAAAAAAACCCATCCAAAGTGTTCACTGTCAGCATGTTATTGGATCAATTGTAAATTCTCACAGAAAACACCATTGGGGCCAACAGATGTGATCTCGGCAGTCAGCTCTTAAACATACATACTATAATATAAAAACTACTAGTACTACTTTAAGGGACAATTGCTATGTATGCCAGAATGATGGGAGGAGTGTGGGAATGTTCTCCCAGAGGATCAGTAGGACATGGGCTGGCTGGCACAGAACAATTCCCTGAAGCAGCATGTTCTTCAGTGTGAGCTCATGGCCTCATCATGCCATAGCCTTGCATCTCTTGCCAGCGATTGACAAGGCTCTGTAAATAATGTAGCACAAGAGCAGTCTGTGAATTTCTGCACCTTTGAAAACTTGCAATGCAGGGAAACATTCTTCCCCATGATCCTTTGTATCAGTGGTCTGTAGAAAAATCAGTTGCAGCCTCCAATCCTTGTGTGCGTTGTTTGGGTGACCTCCCTAATGAAGTAGAGAGCAGCAAGCTGTGAAATGTGGCAGAAATCAGCAGACAAAGCTGGTAATGAGTTTGATTGCTGAGAATCTCTGTGATCTTGGCTTTTATGAACAAAGCAGTCAAGGCAATGTGTGGAGCCTGTATCTGAAGGGGCAGGAGATCAGTGAGAACAAAAAATATATTCTGACTGTTGCCCTTTTAAATAGCATGGTTTCAGGGGAAGTGGACTGAATTACAGCTGGTTGAGCTGTATGCAAATAAGAATATTTTTTTTTACAGGCTGTTAAAGTTAAAAAAAAAAATCACACTGGGGTTGAACTTTATGCCTTGCACTACTGCTGACCTAATTTGGAGAAGTTCTATGTTAGAAAAAAGATCCTGTCAAAATGGGGGAGGTCAATTTTTCTAACAGGCGTTAAAGAACCCAGAAATGGGCATTGCATTGCTTTAAAAAAACACAAAGTGCTGGAGAAACTCAGCAGACCAGGAAGCATCTTCATGCTAAAGAAGGATCCTGACCTGAAACATTGTCTATCTATTCCCTCTACAGATGCTGCCTGACCCACTGAGTTTTTCCAACACTTTGTGTTTTGCTCAAAATTCTAGCATTTGCAGTTTCTTGTGTCTCCATAATATTACCTTACTCTGGTTTAAGCCAATTACAACAGCACAGCAGCATTATTGTGAAGTTGTGCAGTAATACTTCTAGGCCAGTATATTTTAAGATGCCTTTAATGAACTGTTACAAATGTCTATACATTCAAACAATTATTGTTTTGAACCTGAGCAACATCAGTATTTCCCAATATAGACCATGATACTATGCATCATCCAACTACCCAATCAACACCAGTAACATACAGAAAGTATATAAAGCTCCTTTATTGTAGTATTGCCATAGCTGAGGCTGCCTGCATCGATAAGGAAATAAGTATTTTGATCGCCACTGCAGCGAAACATCTGGCCCTTTAATATATTGCATCAGAGATATAACACGGAGGCTTCATAAGGCATTGGTTAGAGTGCATTTGGAGTGTTGTGAGCAATTTTGGAAGGATGTGTTTGCATTGGAGAGGGTTCAGAGGAGATTTTTGAGAATGATCCCAGGAATGTTCAAGATCAAGAGAGTTTATTGCCATGTGTCCCTGATAGGACAATGAAATTCTTGCTTTGCTTTAGCACACCAGAACATAGTAGGCATGAATACAGAACAGATCAGTGTGTCCATATACCATTGTATAAATATATATGAATACATGAATAAATAAACTGATAAAGTGCAAATAAACAGATAATGGGCTATTAATGTTCAGAGTTTTGTCCGAGCCGAGTTTAATAATCTGATGGCTGTGGGGAAGTAGCTATTCCTGAACCTGGTAGTTGCAGTCTTCAGGCTCCTGTACCTTCTACCTGAAGGTGGTGGGGAGATGAGTGTATGGCCCGGATGATGTGGGTCCTTGATGATGCTGCCAACCTTTTTGAGGCAGCGAACGTGATAGATCCCCTCTATGGAAGGTAGGTCAGAGGTCAGAGCAGATGATGGACTGGGCAGTGTGTACTACTTTTTGTTGTCTTTTCCGCTCCAGGGCGCTCAAGTTTCCTATCCAAGCCGCGATGCAACCAGTCAGCATGCTCTCTACTGTGCACCTGTAGAGGTTCGAGAGTCCTCCTTGACAAACCGACTCTCCGTAATCTTCACAGGAAGTATAGGCACTTATGTGCTTTCTTTATGATTGCATCAGTGTTCTCGAACCAGGAAAGAACTTCAGAGATATGCACGCCCAAGCGTTTGAAGCTCTTGACCCTTTCCACCATCGACCCGTTGATATAAGTGGGACTGTGGGTCCCCATCCTACCCCTTCCAAAGTCCACAATCAGTTCCTTGGTTTTGCTGGTGTTGAGGGCCAGGTTATTGTGTTGGCACCATATGGTCAGTCGGACGATCACATTTCTGTACTCTGACTCGTCCCCATCGGTGATACGTCCCACAACAGTGATTTACCGAAGTGAGGTCGAGGGATAGAGCGATAGGCATCCTTGATGGTGGTGTAGCAGTGATTGAGGGTGTTTAGCCCTCTGGTGCAGCAGGAGACATGTTGGTGGAAGTTTGGGAGTGATTTTCTTCAGGTTGGCTTTATTGAAGTCCCCAGCTATGGTGGTAAATGTCTCAGGGTAAGACGTCTGGTGCTTGTTGACCACGGGATGATGGAGGTGAATTCCCTTGGGAGGTAGAAGAGACAGCACTTCACTGCCAGATGTTTGAGGTGTGGAGAGCATGAGTTGGACAGGACTGCCACGTCTGAGTCCCACGCAGAGTTGACCATGATGCAGGTACCCCCTCCTCTCACTTTCCCAGATGCCAGTATACGGTCCATACAGTGGATGGAGTACCCTTCAGGCTGGACAGCTGAGTCTGGGGAGCTGGGGGTGAGCCATGTCTCTGTGAAACAGGACAGAGCATTCCCTCAGCTCCCTTTGATAAAGCAGCCTTGCCCTTAAGTCCTTAATGATTAAGCCTTGCCCTTAATCGTTAATGAATAGGTTAACATATGATGAGCATTTAACAGCATTGGGCCTGTACTCGCTGGAGTTTAGAAGGGTGAAGGGGAGGCTTCATTGAAACTTACCGAATAGTGAAAGACCTGGATAGAGTGGATATGGAGAAGATGTTTCCACTAGTGGGAGCATCTAGGACCAGAGGCCATAGCTTCAAAATAAATGGATGTACCTTAGAAAGGAGATGAGGAGGGATTTCTTTCGTTAGTGTGGTGAATCTGTGGAATTCATTGCCACAAACTGCTGTGGAGGTCATCATTGGGTATTTTTAAGGCATAGATTGAAAGATTCTTGATTAGTAAGGTGTCAGGGGTTATGGGGCAGGAGAATGGCGTTGAGAGCAAAAGATAATAAGCCATGATAGAATGGTGGAGTATACAAGATGGGCAGAATGGCCTAATTCTGCTCCTACAAGTTAAGAACATGAACTGGAGGCCTAGTTTATTGCACAATTTCAAAAACTTTCAATGCTTCTTAGACATTCTGTCCCTTCCAGAAGACATGAAATGGACTTACAAAAATAAGAGCCTTTCCCTCTGTTGTTATATTGGTCATTTAAATGGCCGAAGACTTTCAACAAGGGATCAGCCAAAGTTCAGGTTGGCTGAGTTAATTATCCAATTAAATCCTCAAAATTAATGCTTTATAAGCATTCATTATTTTTAACAGAAATGTTCTGGAGATTCTGGTTGTTAATGTCTATTGTTTTTTCTTTTTTTTATGTTCAGCTGGCTGTACAACCTGATCATCAGGTGGTTTGAACCCTCCATCAGGAAATACTTAAGTGGCAAGGTATGATATAAAACTTTTTATTTTACACAAATAAGGGTGGGAGCTTTAAATATCCATCCAGCATTATACACTACCATAGTAAATAACAAACTATCTTAGCTATCCGTTGAATTACTCCAGCACTTTGTGTCTATATTTGTGGATATATTAGTTGCGACCTTCCAGAATGCCCCAGATATGTTATTTTACTTTGTTTTAATACAATATTATTTAAATTTGTGCCTAAGTAAATGTTTGTAAATAAACATAATATTTTGATTACAATATGAATCCATTTCAACTGATTTCCAAATGTTTCTGATTATAAGAGGCATTAAGAAACATATGATGTTGGAAAGCTCGTGCAGTCTGGCAGTTGGGCCTCAGGATCGACTGACTGAGATGTAGTTTGCATTTTGTGGCACACTCTGTTTCTCATCAGATGATCTGAATCTCAATTTAAACAATGGGAATTGGAAAAGTAAATGCAGCCATAAAAATGAGCGGGAGGTCTGGGCTAGGTCGAGTACTCTCCAGGAGTGAGCAAAGGGAATGTTTAGGACCTGAAGTCATAGCCTCAGAATAAAAGGATGGACCTTTAGAAAGGAGATGAGGAGGAATGTTTTTAGTCGGAGGGTGGTGAACCAGTGGAACTCATTGCCACAGGAGGCTGTGGAGGCCGTCAAAGTATATTTTTAAGGTGGAGATTCTTGATTAGTATTTTGACTAAATTTCAACATCTATTATAAGCAGAAAATGTACAGCAATATACAGTAAAGATAATCAAACAGTTTAATGACACTGATTTAATCCATACTAATAATTTTCTTCAATTTTGCAGATCTGTTTTGAATTGAAGAAAATTCTCAATGAAAAGATATATCCGTTTCTCCAGACAGTGCCAGGTATGATGAAATGATTAATAACTGCGGTTTCTAAACAATAATAGGCATGTCTTACATAGGTTACTTTAAATTAACCATATATATTTTTAATAATGAGCTGGGCATTATACCCTACAAAAATAATGGACAGAAAATTTTGGCTTTGACACAAATGATCATAATGATCTCAATGTTGACGATGGGATATTGCCAAATGTGAGTTCAACTATCCGGCTGATATAAGGCTCCTAATTATTCTCCGCCTTCAACACCATAATGTACTAGTCCTGCACTGTTGAACACACATTAGGCAGCAAGAGGATGTCCTTTAAGTGACAACTCAGTGGTATTTAAAGGCATATCATTTACTCATAGCTGACTTGTCAATTAATTTCTGATTGAAGGTTACAAGGTCAGTTTATTATCACATGTACCACTTAAGGCACAGTGAAATTTGAGTTACCATACAGCCATACCAAATGTAAAGCAACAAGACACACAACCACATAAATTAAAAGTTAACATAAACATCCATCACAGTGCATTCCACATTCCTCACTGCGATGGAAGGCAATAAAGTTAAATCGTCTTCCTCTTTGTTTTTTGTAGATGGTTATGCATGCAACCATATATGTAACTACCTCATTAGCATATCGTCCCTCCCACATTCTATAGTATAACTGTAGTGTCTGCATGTTCCCTCCCTGTTGGGTTCCAGTACGTGTGTAGACCAGTTGTGGTTAGTACTGGAACGTGTGTTATTAGTGTTTAAATAAAGACCTAGTTAAAGGACTATGGACAACGTCTAGTTTCCTTTACATGGTGTCAGCCAGTGTAAATCTGCGCCTCTGTTTATCGGGTTTTTTTAATTCATTTATCTTGTAAGTGTGTGCAAGGATGGCTTCGTCGTGTCGCAAGCCTTCCCCGTTAGTTTTTGATGCTGACATCGCGGAGCGATGGGAGACGTTTGTAATGGACTACAATCATTATGTGAACATCGCACACCACAATGACTCTCCTGCTCTCAGAGCATCCTTGCTGCTGAATCTCGCTGGTCCGGATGCCATGAGGAGAGCTAAGCACTTTGAATACCGTCCAGCAGTCCTGGTCGGGGCAGTGGTCGGGGCAGTCAAACCATCCGCAGTCGGGGGCGATCAAAACCCTCGCAGCAGATGATCGAAGCCCCAGTCGTGGCGATCGAAACTCCCGCATCGGGGCGGTTGAAACTCTCTCTACGGCATGAAGCTCCCGAATCGGCCTCTTCTTTCCAGAGACCGCGGACTTCACGATATTAAAATCCACATGCCCCGCGGTTGGAGCTTCGATCCCCGTCAAAGGGAACGCAAGCTCTGCGATGTTAAAGTCCCGCAGACTCCTGTGGTTTGGACCGCCCGTCGGTCTCCAGGAAAGGCGACCAACTCCACGATGTTAGGCCGCAGTGCGGACGAAGATAGGTTACGGAAAAAAATTGCATCTCCGTCGAGGTAAGAGATTGAAAAGACGTTTCCCCCAACCCCACCCCCCACATAAAACAAACCAAGGAACACTAAAACATACTTTTTAACACATACTTAAAATAGCAAAAACGGAAGAAAGGACAGACGGACTGTTGGCGAGGCAGCCACTGCTGGTGGCACCACCTGGTCAGCTTGTTTCTTTAAAAATGCAGGATGCCAGGAATGGAATGAGTTTACCTACAATGCTTCTGCAGATGTGAGTGGATAACAAGACACTCCCCTTAGAGTTAATCATGTTTCAGAGAATGAGTACAGAGCATGGTGTTGGAAGGGTGAGAAGGAAAATGGTCGCAGCAGATATCCTTATGATGGGCTGTATCACAAATTATGATGGAGCACAGGAAGGAGAGAGAATTTCGTAACATGGTGTCAGGATAATAATCTTTCCTTCAACGTCAGCAAGATGAAGGTCCTTGTTATTGACTTCAGGATGTATAGTGGAGTACAGGTCCCTATCAACATCAATTGTGCCGAAGTGGAAAGGGTTGAGATCTTCAGGTTCTTTAGCGTTTACCAACAATCTGTCATGAACTAACCACAATGATGTGACTGAAAAGAAGGCACTCCAACGCTTCTACTTCCTTAGAAGACTGAAGACATTTGGCATGTCTCCAATGACTCTTACACACATCTTCAGATGCACCACAGAAAGCATATTTTCAGATTACATCACCACTTCGTTTGTGAACAGCACTGCCCAAGACCCCCAAAAAATTGCAGGGAATTGTAAATTAAGCCCAACACACTGACCAGACCTCACCATTGGCTCCATCAATACATTAAGCCGCCTCAAAAAAAAGCAGGCAACACAATCAAAGTCCGGTCATTCCATCTTCTCCTTAATCCCATCTAGCAGAAGGAATAGAAACTTGAAAGCGCACACCATCGAATTTAGGAACAGCTTCTTCCCCGCTATGCCCCCCTTCTGAAGGTCTTTCCATGAGTTAGGGTACTGTCTGTTTCACCTATGCGGACATTGGACTTTGTCTATGGAACTGATGGATCTTGCACTTTGCTCCTTCTGTGGTGTTTGAGTTTGACTTGCTTGTATTTATATATAGTATTATTCACATTATATATGGTATCTGATTCGATACCATGCAAAACAGCTTTTTACTGTACACATGACAATAATAAACTTAAACCTAATGTGTGATTAGTCTGTGGATATATGGACATATTGATGATAATCAAAACACATATGCAATAGATATTCCGTCAGTAGTTGTTAAGTTATTTTAGAATGCATTGGGCTTATTCCAGGCTAGAATTGTAAATACTTTGAGAATTCACCGTTGGATAATAAGCTCACACTCTCCTTCAAAAAGAGCAGACTGTGTTTCATTCTCACAGCAATAGGCAGTGGGAGAAGGGGGACATACAAAGATCGCATCCTATCTGTGATTCTGATAGAGGAAAATGGAAAACAGAATGTGAATTCTGAATAAATCAGAAGAGGTTGAGCAATAAGTGGGAGGTGGAAAATAAGAAAGGTATTGGATGCATTGTGTTGTCATGATTGTCTCAGCCCTGCCCCTGATAATGTAATCTGGATTGACCAGTGATTCTGAGCACAGTCTCCCGATGATACAATTTCATTACCTTCACTCAGATTTGTTGTTCCTACTAATTATATGGTATCTTAGCTTGCATGAAAAAAAAGAAATAATTCGTTGAGTGTTGTAGAATGTCTTTAGTGTACTTCACATGTTGAAAGTGCTGGCATTTTGTGATAACTGTAACATGTGGTTAGGAGCCTTGACGCATTTGAATCTGCGAGGGTAGTTGGTGGGATAGGTCATTTGAAGATGTATTCATTGACACAGACCCAATACACATCAGGTTACTGAACATCTTAGACCACTGTCTCCAGGTCCTCAGGTTTGACAAATGACATTATCCTCCATACTTTCATGATTTTGTTATTTAAATAGTACTCCAAACATTTAGTGGTATTTTAATGTTCCACCACTTTGACTCTTTCAGTGACAAAAGAAGTTGGCAGATATATCGGAATTGATTACTCTTTGACCAGTCCTCCATTTGTGACAAACAATTCACTTAATCTACCCCTCAAGGTATGACAGTGCAATGTACAATTAAATTAAGTAAATGCAGCCATTTTTAATGTAAGAAATTTGAAGTTTCTCCACAATTTATTTCTGTAAAGGTTTACAAACAATAAAAGCACTTTGTGTTAATAATGATGAAACAGAAATACGTGTCTATCAGTTTATGCTTCAGGTCAATGACCTCTCATCAAAACTTTCACTAGTTTCATAAAAGAACATTAACCTGAAACATTAACTTTATTTCTCTCTCCACAGATGTTGCTTGTCCTTCTGAGCACATCCCATATTTTCTTTTACATCAGAACATTTTAATCCGTAGCTTTTGCATTTCAAAATACAAATGATTCTCTTTAGTTTGTAATTAGTTGTTTAAAAGAGGAGAATGTTTTGGTATTGAAATGAACAGATGTTGTAACTTATTTCTTATATTCAATCAGTCCTTTTTTAAATCTGAGGTTCATTACATTATCTAACGCCTACTCCATCTTTTGTTTAAGATCTATTGTACCACTTAAAGGAAATAATGCAGTGTCAATACATTATAATGAAGTGGCCCATGGAAAAAAATAGATAAATTAACAGATCATTCATCTCACCATAAATATCGCAGTTGTAGGATTGCTGCCCTATTTAAAATGGTGTGAATAGTTCCTACATGTTTAAAAAATCCATGAAGTATTTCTCTCAATAGAACTAAAAATGATCTTCTTGTATATTCTATTCAGAGAAAATCTCTCATTACAATATGGCATAGAAAATAGTTCATTTTATTATTGTATGATTGCTCTTTCACTGTTCATGCATTTAATTAATACTGTACATGTCCAACCCAATGAAGAAATATTATGCACTGGAAATTAACTTAAATCCAATTCCATTTAGGGGGAATTTTACAATCTATTACATCGTACCGACATTCCATTTTCTGCTCCAGCGCTGAACATTTTTTCAGGCCATGAGCGTATGCTTTACATCGGAATCTCCGAATATTTCTTTAATTCTGCTGGTTATGTTCTCAACTCAGTGGGAGGTATATCCATTAACATTACTGACGATATGGTGAGTTGAACATGATTCACATAGAATTATAATATCATTTCTATTTTAAATTGTATCAAAGACTTCAAGTCAGAATAAGAAAGTCTTTACTGTTACCTTACTATCAGCTAAATACTGAAAATAATAGAGGAGATACTACCTTGACTATTTTTAGTACTAATAGGTATAACTATTATTTTTACTTTTAATGAATCATGAATTTATTAATTTCATGTCAAACAAATTCAGTAAATGAGATGATAGATGATTCAAGGCAATAGGGGAAGAATGGGCTAATACGGTGTTAAATCAAACTGCATAAAAATTGACTCTTTGGGCCATCAAGCACATGCCTACCTTTTTGCCCATCTGCACTAATTCCATTTCTCCTCATTAGGACCATCCTTCTTTGGCTTACCTATTTAAGTGTTGGCCCACATGCTTCTTAAACACAATAACTATATTTAATTACATCACCTCCTCTTCATGTAAAAGAAGCTTACCGCTTAGATCCTCTCAGCCCCATTCTCCTGCCTTCTCCCCGTGGCCCCTGACGCCCTTGCTGGTTATGAATCTGTCAATCTCCGCCTTGGAAATGTCTATTCCACAGATTCACCACCCTTTGACTAAAGAAATTCCTTCTCAACTCTTTTCTAAAAGTACATCCTTTTATTCTGAGGCTATGGCCTCTGGTCCTAGACTCTCTAAAATCCTATTATTCTAAGAGTAACTGAAATTGCGAGGCAGAATGGTCTCAAGATCACTGAAAACAAATGGACGTTAGAAGATATGGAGCCAAATGAGACTGCGATCCCACATGACGATGGAGAAGTGTTGCACTGGACTTCATTGCAACCCTATGGGATGTCTTCAGCAATTTCAATAACAGTCAAATTACTGTGACACAAATATATGGACCAGTAACCGTATAAACACACAGTTACCATGTTGTGAAAATCACCATACACAATTGTCAACATAATTACCTTGAAGGTGGAATTCTGATGGTACTCTGATCATTTTTGGTTGGGAAGATGCTTGAAAGTCCATTGATATCTTTATCGAATAGAAAGTGTTCCATTGATGAAGATCAAAAACAACACAATTATCAGTTAACCTCACAGTCAACATGGAAATCTGATTTTCTATTTGTTACTTGGGACCTGGAGTGAAAGGTCATGAATAAATTTTCCCGAGTAGAAAATCCACAAATTTATCCTTTCAGCTCTAGACAAAATGCTTGGGCTAAGTTTGGTTTCTTATAACTAGATCGTTTCTATCAATGATCTTTTGAAATAGTTCTTATAGAATTTGAAATCTGGAAATCTTCCATTATTCTAAATGCAACAAAAAGCAAAACATACTGGCCTTGTATATATATACACAGGGCAGCCCACCCGATGCGTTAGTTAATCTTGGATGCCTTTTTCTCTCCTAATAAAGTTCTTGGAGTCAAGGAGTGGCTTTGTATTATATACAATTAATGGGTTAATGAACCTTAAGGGGTATTAATGGAAAACATACCATTAATGTAAAATAAACAAAGGCCAGTTCAAGTGAATGTTTCTGTTAGAGCTGATTATTGTGAGACATAACTCAGAATGTGTCTACTTTATATAATGCTGTTTTGTTTACATAGGAGGGTATTAATAAATTATATTGGAAACTTGCCTGGATTGAAATTGGAGCCTAATTTCACAAATACATTTCAGATGAAAGATGGAGATCATTGATTCTGAAAATGAAGGATTTATATTTATGCTTACAGCAACATGTTCCGTGTTAACTCGAGAATTCTCTTTGTTTTACATTACGATAAAACAATGAAAACAAAAATTTAATCTATAGTTTATTTCCATTACAGGAAATTATTTCCATTTGTGTTTTATCTTCATAGATTTAATTAACTTTTTTTTTTAAACATTTTATCATTCTTAAAACATTCTTCATGATTCACATGCTGTGTGTATTTAGGCTACAACAGCTAAAGGAAAATGATCTGGCAACTTTCTCAAACTCTGTTCCTTGGCTCTGAGTATTTTGATATACACAGGAAATGTATGTAAAAATTGCTTATAATTCACTAGTAAGAATTAAATCCACTGTGATTCTATTGACAAGTTACATAAACATTCAATAAATTAATTTAATTCTCTTGTTTTCTATCTTTTGTAATGTATGGATACTTCAATCCTGAAATGTAATAGACAATGCATATTTTTTCTTAATATAGCTTCCAGATAATTCACGCATACGCTTTAATACAGAAACCATTGGAACACTGATACCACAGGTATTATATAAATACTCTCAAATATACTTTTAAATTATATTAATATACTTTTCCTGAAATTATGGTTTAAAGAAAGAGTACTGTAATTATTTATACAAATGTGATCCAATTTATTATGGTATTTGGTCAAAGAGAGTTGTTTTTAAATGGCTATAGAAATAAAATTGACTTGACTTGACTTGACATGACAGTCCCGCCATTCCCGGGAATTAACCTCGTGAACCTATGCTGCACTCCCTCAATAGCAAGAATGTCCTTCCTCAAATTTGGAGACCAAAACTGTACACAATACTCCAGGTGTGTTCTCACTAAGGCCCTGTACGACTGCAGAAGGAGCTCTTCGCTCCTATACTCAACTCCTCTTTTTATGAAGGTCAACTTTAGTTCCTCACCTTAAAACAATGCCCTCTAGTCTTTGACATTTTTCCTGAGAAAATGGTTCTGACTGTCCACCCTATCTATGCTATTCATTATTGTATCTACCACCAGATCTTCCCTCAACCTCTGATGGATCCATAGAAAACAATCCATGTTTGTCCAATCTATCCATATGACTAATACCCTCTATCTACCTGTGTTGCCACTTAAGTGGTGCGAAGTGGTGTGAACTTGGACTCCAAGATACCTCTTTGCATCAATGCTGTTAAGGTTCTTGCCATTAACTGTATACCGTTTCCTGACATTCAACCTCCCAAAGTCCAAAACCTCACACTTGCTCAGGTTAGTGCAGGTACTAACATGCTACAAACAATGGTACATAGCTCAACAATACATACATACAGCGCTCCCTCAGAGGAGCTCAAGAAAGGCTTGAGAGTAGAAATCAATTTTATGTCTAGACTTAAAAGAATTGATGGAGGGGACAGTTCTGATGGGAAGAGGGATGCTGTTCCATAGTCTAGGTGCTGTAACCGCAAAAACGTTGGATGTTGAAAGGATGGAGCGACTGTGGAGCAGATACAACAATGACATTTAAGAATGTTTTCAATAGGCACATGGATATGCAAGGAATGGAGAGATATGGAGCACATGAAGACAGAGTTGTTCGGCAAGGACATTGTAGGTTGTCCGTGTGCTGTACTGTTTTAATCTGCATACTGTGTCAGCTTCATGGACCCAATTTATTCCCCATATCCTCAAATATTCTAAAATAATATGGATCACATCATCACTTTCATTCAATTGTGTCCCATGTCAGTGGCGTCATTTGCCAGGTCACTCGTAAAGTAGTCCAGTGGGACACAAAATATATTACATCAGCTGAATACCAAAACAGTCTAAATGTTATACTGTTTTAATTAAGAATGGAAAAGAACTGCAGATGCTGAAAATCCAACGCAAAATCAGAGAGAATTGGTAACACTCAATAACAGTCAAGGCAGCATCTGTGGAGACAGAAACTGGGTTAAGGTTTCAGCTCAGGAAACATTTCTGTTTCCTGCCTGGCCTGCTGAGTATTCCCAGTACTTTCTATTGCTATTAAGAACAACAGGGTTGGTTGATGCACCAAAGGATACCTAATATGCTTAAAAAAGAAAAACTGAAAAGTTAATAAAATTCCTGATATATGATCCTAAAGCCAATGCGACAAACGAGACACACTCCAGCAAATGATGAATTTTTATTCTGAAAAATATATGAATGAATGAATGAATGAATGAATGAATGAATACGTTTATTGTCATTGCACAATACTGTGCAACGAAATTCCATTACATCTCCTCCGGTTAAAAAAAAATACAAACACGACAACCATTGACACATATGTACTTATTAGTAAAATCATAAATAAGTATTTAAAAAGAATTAAAAAGAATTTGGCGGCATTTCTTGGAATTACATTTTGCTTCCCCAGTGTTCTCTGTTGAAATTAAGCTATTTTATCGCACATGGGTAGAAACTATTTTTTAGTCTACCTGAGACTAAAAAACTTTTTAGAGACCTGAATCGCCTCCCGAGGGTAGCAGAATGAAAAGGTGGTTGGCAGGGTGGGATGTGTCCTGCTTCATATTTGTGGCCTGGCGCAAGCATCGGGCCCTATATATATATCATCCAAGGAGGGCAGTTGAGCGTTTGTAATGCTCTGTGCAGTTTTTATAATTCCCTGCAGTGCCCTCCTCTCAGCCACAGTACAGCTAGCAAACCACACCAGGATTCCATAGGAGAGGATACTTTCCACGGCGCATCGGTAGAAGGACAGCATATATAAACATACAAAGGATTGTAAAATTGTAACTGCAATGTTTGGAGATATATTTTTAAAAATCACGTAAACACATTCAAAATAAAGGCCTTAATGTTAATATGTCTTCTATTTGAAAACTGCTTGTCTGATAATCAGTACAACAATAGTGACCCCTGTTGATCTAAAACAATTATTACACTGTCACTTCAAGCTGACTAAACTTACAAATGGAAGACAAAAAATGCTGGAGTAACTCCGCGGGTCAGGCAACATCTCTTGATGTTGGAGAACATGGATGAGTGACATTTTGGGGTGGGACCCTTCTTCAGACTCAGACCTGCTGAGTTACTCCAGTGCTTACTCCAGTGGTTTTTTATTTGTTAAGCAGCATATATCGTTCCTTGTGTTTAAAATTACAAATTACCCGTTTACTGCTATACTAAAATCTACAGCATTGAATTAGACTGAAAATTAATAGTTTACTATGAAATTATTAAATTGAAATCCAAATAACATATTTTTTTTAAATAGCTTTAAATAAATTTATGGAAAGATTTGGAATTAAATTGTTTTTTTAATCTTCATTCTACGTTAATGTTCTATTGCTTGTACTTGTGGGAAGGTGATGAGTTGGGGGTGGGGTGCAAGGGTGTAAATGCTGTGTCATACCTGTTAAACGCAACATTTTGCTTATTTCACAGCTTTCTCTGGCAAGAGGGACTGAAGATGTTATGTGATGGCAAATTCCAAAATATATCTAATTATATCTCTCTATCACTAGCCAGGCCAGATTTGATTACATAATAAATAATTTGTCTTCATTGATGTTGACCTTGTGTAGCTTTGGTGATGGACTAATAAAGAGTGCAATGTTTAGCAGATTTCTGTGAGGACCTAGTCAATGAGGCGCCTCCTAATGTTTGAAAAGTAAAATTGCTCCCTGAGCCTCTTGGTCAGACCAGGACAATCTAGCTCCCACAACCAGCAGCTTGACCAGCCCCATGTGATCTAGCTGAAAGGAATAAGCTGATACTAACCGTTAAGAATTGGCCCTTTAACTAGCACACGTAGAAGGTATTTTCTGCTAATTAAACTGTTTGCTGTTTGAAACCAATAAGGATTAGGTAGGACAGAGCTCCAACATGGCAGCACTGTCTAACTCATGATCGGCCTGTTCTGAATACTGGACACTAACTTGGTGCTTGTTAATATCCTGGCTGGAATGGTCTTCAACATGCTTCAACAAAATGCCAATTTCCAATCCAAATATAAATGCAAAAGTGTTCACTTAATCATTCTAGATGAAAAAAATGTATCCAGTCATGAAGATGAAACTGCAGCTTATAGCGGATTCTGCACCATCTATGGCTTTTCAGTCTGATAAAATCATGCTCACAACATCTGGAGATGTCTATGCCTTTGCTATCTTGCCAAATTCAACATTAATTCCTCTCTTCAATGTTAAACTGGTAAGTTTTGGATCACATATTTTAAAAAATGATTTAATTTACAAGTTGTGGTAGAATATAACAACTGAATCTTAATTTTCATTTGCAGAAGGCTCAAATCACAACCCCAGTTGGTATAAAAGATGACAAGATTACTGGGAAACTAACATTGGATAGGTAATGTTAGAACATATGATATAATACAGTAATTGAGATAAATTAATTCAATTTAATAAATGTGCTGATGAACTAATCCAAGATGCATGTACCAATTAAATGAGGGAAGCTGTCTTCCAGACTCATTATTCTTCACATTTCCTTGATATGACTTTTGTCCATCTGTTGTCTTAGAATGAATCATCCTAGATATGTTCAAAACTTCTCTTTGGCTATAGTTACAGTCACCCCTGGATCTTACCATTTCCCATAGCTACTCCACTCCCAATGTCTTGGTTTGTGAAAGAAGCCCAAAAAGACTAGAACTTTGTCCTACTGGTCTCTGCTCATTGTTAAAAAGAGGCAAGCTTGTTAAAATAATTGTTTCATAAATTGTGGCTTTATCTCATGAAATTACTCAATCATCAAACTAGTTTGACAACAATTGATCGATTTGAGTTTAGTGAGCGAACAACACAAGAGAGCAAATTTACTGAACCTCATCCTCACCAGTCCACCTGTTGCACATCTATCCATCCATATAATTATGGATCACCACAGAGTGAAGTTCCATGAATAGTCAGGAGTGTGTGACCAAATTCTGCTCCTACAACATTTACAAATTTGCAGATGACACCACCATAGTATCAAACAATAGCAAAATGGAGTACAGGAAGGAGATCGAGAGCTTAGTAGCATGGTGTCAAGATAACGACTTCTCCTTTAATGTGAGAAAATCTTTAAGCTGGACATCGACTTCAGGAAACAGAGTGGAGCAACAGCCAGTGTGTATTGGGAAATAAAACACTCTTTAAAGCGGCCAACAACTCACACCTTCTTCTCCCCTCTCCCATCAGGCAGAAAAAAGCTTGAAAGCAGGTACCACTAGATTCAAGAGCACCTTTTCATTCGCAGTTATCAAACCCTTAAACAGCCAATAAGCTAAAGATAAATTCCCTAATTCCCATAGCGACCTCGTGCATTTGTTTTATCTGTACTTTTTTTGTGGTTGTAACAGCAAGTGCTGCTATTTTTTAATACTATCTGTATAGCATGACTTGCCTGGATTGTATGCAAAACCAAGTATAATGGCGGTCTTTACGACGTTCTCAAAGTCCAACTTCGATAGCCATTACTCCACGGGGTTCGTTAGGAGGTATATTTTACGTACTCACGATATACTTAAGATAGTAAAAAATGAATCTTCCAAATGGTGTTTCTTGATTAATTGGTCTTTTATTGAAGTAGTACTTAGCAAAGAAATACTCCGTCACTTTCCGTTCTTAATCGCTGTTCCATTCATGTCATATAAATCAAATGAAAGTTTGTTCTTATAAAAGTATGTCGTCTCATTAACTTGTGTGTGTGAATGAATGGTAAAAAAAAACTCATTCTCATCCTTCTGAGACCCAACTGCCTCCTATGAGTCAGCGCTAGTCTAGAAATAGACACACCCCTTCTACATATCAAATCCCACCTACAAAATACAGATGAAGACTAAAATAAATTAAAATATTAAAACATGGCTATAATATGCCGACTAAAGTAATGGCTTCTACACCAAGTTTTTCACTGTATCTCTCAGTGACAACAATAAACCTATTCAAATTTTTCAGATAATAAAGCAATCTGTTCAGCAAGGTTGCTAGAGACAGGTAATATAGTTGTTCTGTAGTTGCCAAGCAATAATTATTTCTATAATAGCTTCTAAACACTTCACAATGACAATATTTTAATGGCCATTAAGGTAAATTAATTCGCATATCATCAAGAAATAGGTGAGTCAGCAAGAGTGGGGTGGGTTTTGTGTGCATGGGTGTCTGCATGTCTGCCTCTTTGTCTGTCTTGGGGTTGGAAATGATTGATGATGGAATGAGGAAGTGGATGGTGATCACTATCAAAAATATATATTTTGCCGCCTTAAACTCTGTACCAACAAAAACAGGGGCTCAGTATTCTATTTTGAGTCATTCAAAGGATTTGCCATTGAATCAGCACTAAATTCAGAATCCTAGGTAAGATCTAAAATCCTGGGTAAGATCTCTGATCCCTAATTTAAACTCTTCTGTTGTTTCATAAACTAGCAATAATGAGTCTGTTTCATGTTAAAAATAATTTTTCACAATGCTAATATATATTTCTGTTATTTTTCTTTAGTGTAGAATTATCTTTACAGAAATCTAACATTGGTCCATTTCAGGTAAGTATAATTTAAACTTAATTTGATATTAAACCATGACCTTTGCTAAAGCTTCTCCCTCCCACTCCACCATTATATTGTTTGCATAAATGAAGTTTCCAATATATATCTAGAAAAGCGATGGCAAATGCCCAACAGAAAATATTGAGATATTTGCTGATGTGACAGTTTTTTTTTTTTTACATTAACAGTAAATCTGGCGAGCAAGACTCCAGATTCATTCTTTAATTGTACTGATATTGTAAAGGTATATGATGAAAGTTATAGTCATCATTCAAACTCCAGTCGAACGTTATTTAAATTTGCAGCAATATTTATGGACCAACTTACAAATAGTTTGCAGCATTTGCCAAGTTCAAGACAAATCGCAGAGGATTATAAAATATAAAATATCAAATGTATTTCCAATCTTCTAACAGATTAGTGATTAACAACTATCTTTCCATTTATAAATTCACATCGAGCATGAATGTTTCAAAAACAGCATTGACAAGTAATGGATTCCTGGATGAAACATTTGCAGGAATGGGTAATATTACGCGTTACAACATATTCAAGAAGAAAAAAGAACATGGAAGGAGAAAAGCCTGGAGAAATGGGCGGTATTGATAAAAGATATAGAGAAACAGTATGTTGGGCCTTCAAAGACTAAACCAATTTCCTCAATTAAAGAATAGAAAGAAGCTTTTACTTTTTCATAATAACGTATATGATGAAAGTTATACTCAGAATGGAGTTAAAAGCCTGGCAGAAGAATTGAAAGATAATCTAAAGGTATAATGTAAAAGGAATTAGAAAAGATTAGCGAGGAACAAATCGATTGACAAATTAAAAACAAAAGGATGGATGATGGAATGGTAGGGGAAATTTGAGATAAAAAAGCGTAAAACTAAAGGCAGCACAGTGGCACCCCGGTAGAATTGCTGCCTTATAGCGCCAGATTCCCAGGTTTGATCCTGGCTCGGGCTGCTGTCTGTAGGGAGATTGTAGGTGTGGATTCCTCCCATCGCGCTAAAGATGTACAGGTTTGTAGGTTAATTTGCATCAATAAGTTGTAAAATTGTCCCTAGTGTGCGGAGGTTAGTGCATGGGGTGATCACAGGTCGGCGTGGACTCGGTGGGCCGAAGGGCCTATTTCCACTCTGTATCTCTAAAGTTTAAAGTATAAAGTAATGTGGAGGTAGAGAGCATAGCAGAGTCACTAAATGATTATTTTTCACAAAAGCGATTGGAGTTAACAATGTGAAAGGGAAAGGCACAGCAACAGGCTGCTGTACAAGTTGAGAACCTATTGTATTAAAGGAATATTACTAGCATTGTTAGAAGATTGGCAGAATGGCAGAAGGCAAAGAGTGAGAATAAAGGGGGCTTTCTCTAGCTGGCTGGCCAGTGACTAATGATATTCCGCAGGGGTTGCATTTGGGTCCGCCACTTTTCACGGTGTTTATTAATGATTCGGATGATGAAATTGATGGCTGTGGCCAAGTTTGCAGATGATATAAAGATAGGTGAAAGGCAGTTAAAACAGTTAATAACATGTGTAAATATAATGGTGATTTAATCAAAATTCCATATCTGTTGAATGCAACTGTTTTTCCTCATTGTAACATACTTTGTTCCCAGGTAAACTGTCTACAATCTGGAATTGATTTCTTGATTTCAATTGTTATTTTACCTCGTATTAATAGTAAGTACCTGAAGAAAGTTGTAATTTATAATTTATATTAGAGTCTTTCTACATTAATGTCAGCACCTTTCCCCAACATTATAAAAATCTTTCCATTGCTATGTTCTGTTGAAAAAGTAGTTGAATTGTAAAGACGTACTAAATTGCAGGTTCAATCTCACTACTGGACTGCTGCAGTGGCAATGCATGGAATTAAAGAAGTGAAAATCATTTAGGATTTCTACATCTAACTTTAATTGGACAGTGTTCTACTAAATAGAACAGCTCATCTTATGTCACTGTCAAAGCTCACTTATTAAAGGTAACCAGCAAAAAATCAATGGCTTCAAAACAGGGAGAGCAGAAAACTGTTGAAATAAATACATTTCATCAACGTTTGAAAAATCAATATATGATAAATTGTGCGTTTGTGGGTGCCAAGTGAGATTCTCTATTGTCAACATATATTCACAAAATTACATCCAATATTTTAACATAATGCTGGAGAACAAGTTATATCAAAGTTTGATGTTCTGAGGGGGGCGGGGGGATTAACATAGACGTCTATTAAATTGAGCCTCCTTGAGTTCCTGCTTCTTCGGGTCAGAATTTGCTGTGAACATAATGGAAGTGTCTCGAGGTAAAATCTGTGGATGTGTGTTTGCTGTTATGGCTTTTCCATATTTATGTACTAGATATTATTGCTGATGGAAAAGTAGTTGGAGAAGAAAACATTTACTCATCTAATTTAAAGTAAATCCATGCATTCGGAAATATTATCTGCAGGCACTTACCATTATGTTGACAGCAAATCCTGATCAAAAGAACCAGGAACTAAACGTGGCTCAAATTAATTGAATTCCATGGTAATCCCTTCATAACGTTGTTTTGATATATTTTCTTCCCCAACACCATGTTACAATATTCGATGCAATTTTGTGAGTATATGTTGGCAAAGAGGATCTCACTCAGCACCATCAAATGTATAATTTGTACATCAGGGGCAATGTATAATGAGGAGCTAAGGAGTTGCCATATCTAAACTCGCAATGCATGGTAAGGTATGCCAAGCATGTCAAAGCAGAATATCCTCCTTTTATTAAATATATTCACCAAAAATGTGTTCACAAATTTACTTCATTTCAGGATTTTAGGAAATCAAATGAGAAATATGTTGCTAATTAAAGATTTGGTCAAACCCGTTTATAGCCTATTATTAATTGAACAATCAAGCCTACAATATTTTAAACTAACATGCAAACCATTGTTTTATGCAGCTGACCTTGCCAAAGGATATTCACTTCCTCTGATGGACCATATCAAACTTTCTAACCTTATTTTGCAGCCACATAAGGTAATGTTTGTTAAAAAAATGCTGTCTCATAAAAAAATTATGAAAACTAAAGTGAATTACTAATGTTGGATTTCTGAAATAAATGAAGATGGTCAAAGTTCTCAGCGTGCCAGTTAACATCTTTGAATTTTAAAAGTTATCTTAACTTTCAGGTCATTGACCTTCCGTCAGAACACTAACAAGTCCAGATACATTCAGTAGCAGCCAAATATTCTAGCTATTAAATATGCATTAGTGCTCCAAAATAATATTTATAGCAAGTAAGTTGACATTGGTGGCAAACCAGCCCAAATATCATATTAGGAAATGCATTAGCTGGGGAACTGCGCAAGATTTCTATTTGATTTATGCAAGAATAACAAGAGAGTGGAACAAATCACCCAGCAATTTGTGGTGAATAGGAAGCGTATTTACATTTATTCACCATCTGAAGCTTTTTATCACAATAAAGTAATCTTCATTTTTTTCAATCATTTCTGAACCAACATTTCAGATATTGTCATTATTTGGTTGTTTTTTTTTTAATGTATCTGGGGATTGCTGACAAGGCCAAAATTTATTGACCTACCCAATTAATAAAATGTGCATCCCAAACCTCTGAAATCCATCTGGTGAAGGTATTCACACAATTCAGTTGGATATGGAGTTTCAAGATTTAGATGGGATGACAATGAAGGAACAATTATATACTTTTAAAGTATGAAGGCAGCTTGACTTGGAGAAGTCCAGGTACATAAAGTTGCCCCCATGCACCTGAAGCCCTTGCCCTTCTTAATGGCAGAGGTTGTAGATTTACGATACCTTTCTTCTTGCATTGATCATATATATTTTGTGATTCCTTGTTTCATAACCGTCTCACGTCTTTTTCTGATACTTCTGTGTTTCTTATTCAATCCTTTACATTTTGATTAGCAAATCAGTCCATATTATAGCTTTAACCTTTGTTGTTAGTACTTTAGCTTGGTATACATTAACCTACATTAACCAGGTATACATTAACCACATATACCACACAATTCAAATTGTGCTTCATTAAGCAACATTAAGTGTAATTTAGTTGGAATGAATGTATCTGACTTTGGTTCCACCTTTTTATTGCAATTATTTATTTACTGCAACTACTTGAACACTGTGATTTTATTTTTAATTTTCCTGTATTTGTTTTTCTAGATCATTAAATATCATAAAAGTTATGAATGTATTTTTCTTAAAATTAATGAAAATGTGTGCAATTCATTAGTACAATATATATATGCATTTGTGAAATATTTACACCAACAACTGTGATGGATGCTTTCAAGGTGATTAAAATGTGTGTGTGATAAGTAAATACATTATTATTTCATGTGCTTAATGTTTTTTTCTTCTTTATACTTTAGAACTTCCTTATGTTTGCCACAGATATCACCTATTATTAAACATCAACAAATTTGTATAATGATGCCGAATGGTCATTAATTGAAACACCATGGAGATATTATTTAAATCTTCCTTTACAATCATGTTTATTGTAAGCACTTCTTCATTATCTTTCATGAGCCACAATTAAACACATTAATATTTTACTGCAATTATGAAGGAAAGAAGGTGGATAATAAATGTGCCTGTGGTGTACTGCAAGCATATATTTTTGGAATAAGAAATGAATCATGTTCCATTTTTGAAATGCAAAATAAAAGATAGAAATATTTGATTTTGATTTTAGATGTATGTTACGATTTAATTGACTTCTATTGATTCACTATATTAAATACAGTATCAAGCACAACCCGTGGCTTCTTGCTAGGGCCAAAGCTATTTGCTTCCATAATTAGTTAGGAAATACAGTTTGCAAACCAGCATTACCTGAAATTGGAGAATTCAATATTCATACCATTTGTTTATAGACTACCCAGGCAGAATATAAAGTGATATTCCTCCAGTTTGCATTTAGCCTCACCCTGAGGCTGGAGGGGCTGAGGACAGTTATGTTGATGTCGGAATGGGAACTATCTATGATCATGTGCCAACGCAGATTTTCAAAGTGATGCAATACCTTCAGAGCCATCCAGTTAGCATGTGGGTGTGAAAAGTTAGAAATAAAACACGAATGTGCTAAAACTGTGAGAAACAAAGCAAACAATTGTTGGATATCTGAAATAATTGAAAATGCTAGAAATATGTTGCAGATCAGGCAGCATAATTGGAAAGAAAAAGACCACATTAACATTCCAGATATATGACCACACACCAGAACTGGTTACTGCTGACACTGACACACTGATTGTAGAAAACTCAATATTGAATGCTTGGGCAAAAAATTAGTTGGTTTCAGGTTGATCACCCTCGAAGTTAGAGTTTAATTTGAAACAGTGGAGGAGTGAAACAATGACAGAGAGATCAGAGTGAGAGTAGGGCAGAGAATTAAAATGATATTTGACGGTTCTCACATTAACATGAGGTCTGCACAGAGATATTCTATTAAGCGGTTCATTCAATCTGCAGTCTGAAGAAGGGTTTCGGCCCGAAACGTTGCCTATTTCCTTCGCTCGATAGATCCTGCTGCACCCGCTGAGTTTCTCCAGCATTTTTGTGTACCTTCATTCAATCTGCATTTGGTTTGCAGAGCAGACCAAAAGGCAGAAGAGCCCACATCATGAGCAGCAAATACAATACTTGCAATACAATATTTGAAAGATATGTAAATGAACTGTTGCTTAATCTAGAAGGACTGCTTGCGACATTGGTAAAATGTAAAAGGCTAGGTCTTGCATTTCCTGGTGTTGCGTGGGAAACTGCAGTGAGAATGGGATTGGTGGCAAGCTGAACCAGCGAGTTGACATGGGAAAAATGATTTCAGAGTGAAGAAAAGGGGGAAGATGTGTCTTGTGAAATCTTGATTGATTGAAAGATGCATAATGGAACAGGCCTTTTGGCCCACTCCGACTACTGATCACTCATTCACACAATTTCGATATTATCCTACTTTCTCGTGCATTCCCTACACACAAGGAGCAATTTACAGAGGCCAATTAACCTACAAACCTGCACGTCTTTGGTTCATATGCGGAAACCAGACCACCCGGAGGAAACCCACGCATTAACAGGAAGAATAAGCAAATTCCACACAGACAGCACACAAGGTCATGATTGAACCTGGGTCTCTGGCTCAGTGAGGCAACATTTCTCCCAGTTGCACCACTGTGTAATAATGCAGATACTTTCATCTTTATCCATGATATACTGCATCTACCATGTTGAAGGTTATGGAAATTACAGAGTGTGATCCATTGCCTGAAATCATGTGATCCATGTGAATGCTGCTGGGTGGAAGGTAAGGCCATGAGAAATTGCCTGGAAGGAGAGTAAAATCAGAAAAACAGCAAATAAAGGAGGTACAGGTAAGAATTGTGGCAATTATGGGACAGAGGGAGCAACAGTCAAGAAAAAGGGAAGACTTGGTCATCCGATGTCAGACCATATCGTTTTTCTCTCTATTGTCCTCCTCTCCTACAGTTTAATAAACATTTTCCGAAATGTAACATAAGGTGATCAACTTGAAATCTTAACATTTCTTTATCCAAAGATGCTGAGTTTTTCTCATATTTCCATATGGTGATTGGAGGTCTTTGGGCTGGCTTTCAGAACAACCACAACGGCCCCATTCCTCATTCTACTTTCCTGTAACATTTTCTCTCACTATCAATCACTGCCCTCGACCTCACTGCTCCTATTTATAAAAAGGCCAATTTTCAATTAATCAAATAACATGACTTTGGAATGTGGGATGGAAATGGAATATGCGCCTTGTCTACACAGCTAGTACCAGCAATAAGGACTGAAACCTGATGACTAGTGCTGAAAAGAAACAGCAGTTTCATTACATGTTTTGCCTGCTTTCTGAACTTGTTCTGTATACTTACTCATGAGTATTTTTTAAATAACAGTAAACTGTCTCACGATTTCACAATGCCATATACGTGTTAAATCGCCCTTTCTGATGACCTCCTTGGTAAAAATTGAAATTCCACTTTACAAAATTGCATTGTTGCAAATCAGGCATTTTTCGACTTTTTGCTGGTTTTCATAACATTGCATCTTGTTCGCTTGGTTTCCAGAAGGGTCTCTCACGATAGCGAGCCGACGTATTAACCAAAGATACTAGAGGAGCTCTATAATCTTTGGTATTAACGGCCCACACTCCTTTACAAAAATGGCACCACTCTGCCGCTCGAGAAAATAGCGCTCCTTTGCCAAGATGGCGGCCGGCTGAACTCTCGGGAGCCGCCATCCGCTCCCGTAGCTACATCTCGCGGTGAAACAGGGTGGTTGCTTGGTGATGGTGGGGCCTGCGAGGGCAGTGAGGACGCTGCTGAATTTTAGGCCGCCAAGGCTCAATGCAGGGGTTAAATGTCTACCCCAAGCCTTCGTGGCGGGGACAGTGATTAGATCCTGTCCGTCTCTCGGCTCCGAGCCATGCGCCAGGCTGTCGGATGGACCCGGCCTTCGGGCATTTCTTCGACCACCGTCCAGAGGCGAGGCGGTGAGGGAGGGTCTGGGGGAGGACGCGCCGCCCTACCTGATCGGGGAGCCCGAGCCCGGCGGCAATAGGAGCGGTGAGTGGCGGCCTCGGTTAGCCGGTATCTCGTTGCCTGAAGCAGCGTGGGTAGTTCGTGGCGAATTTCTCAACATCATTTCGACTTCACTTTAGATTTTGATATAGCGCGGAAACAGGCCCTCCGGCCCATCGAGTCCGTGCCGACCAGGATCACCCCGCATACTAACACTATCCTACACACTTTACAAACCATTTATAAACTTTTCAAAGCCAATTAACCTACAAGAAAGGAGCCAGGCAACATCTCTGGAGAAAAGGAATAGGTGATGTTTTTCGGGTTGAGACCCTTCAGACTGAGAATCAGGGGAAAGGCAAACGAGATATATAGTCGGTGATATGGAGAGATATAGAATAAATGATTTTTTTTAAAGGTAGAGCCCACAGTGATCCATTGTTGACTGGACTAGGTGATACGAGTTACACAGAGAATGACATTCAACAGGGCTGCAGTTAAAAGGGGTGGGGGGGGAGAGGGGGTTACATCAAGGATTACTTGGTTCGATAAATCCATATTCATTGTAAACTGCCCAAGCAAAATATGAATTGTTCCTCAATTTTGCATTTTGCCTCATTCTGACAATGGTCGAGGCCCAGGACAGAAGGGTCAGTATTGGTAATGGGAAATGGAATTAAAGTGTTTGTCTAACCTACAAACTTCTACGTCTTTGGGATGTGGGATGAAACCAGAGCAATTGGAGAAAACCAATGCAGTCACAGAGATAACGTACAAACTGTACAGTCAGCATACATATTCAGGATTGAATCGGGTCTCTGGCACTGTAAGGCAGCAGCTCTATTGCAAGGCAGCAGCTCTACTGCTGAGCCACCGTGCCGATCATTTCAGAGGCCAGCACAGTGTTACGTCTTGTAAACCACTGTGTTGCAGCGCCAGAGACCCGGATTTGATCCTGACCACGGGTGCTGTCTGTGTGGAGTTTGTACCTTCTCGCTGTGCGTGGATTTCCTCCAGATGGTCTGGTTTCCTCCCACATCCCAATGACATGTGGGTTTGGAGGTTAATTGGCATCTGTAAATTGCCCCAAGTGTGCAGGAAGTGGATGTGAAAATGGGATTACATAGAACATAGACTGGTGCGAGCGTATAATCAATAATCAACGTGGACTCAGTGAGCCGAAGGGCTTGTTTCCATGCTGTATCTTCATTGTCCGTGTCCATCTTCCATGTTTCAAATGTTTACATCGTTGTCATTGTCCATCCTGAAAAGGACGCAAGCGTCCGGCGACAATCTGGTAGCCATCACGTGGCAATAGATGATGGTGTTAGCAGAATTAGTTCAGGATACTTCCAGTTTTCAGCCCTGTGACGTGGGCGCTTCTATATGGGGCCCCATGCTGTATATCTGAACTAAATAATCGCCTGATTCCCACAATGTAAACCATTGTTGCAAAAAAAAAAGTTATTCTACGATGTGAGCTTTCACAATGCAAATCTGATACAAAGGCAAAAAGCGGAAAACATTTGTGTAGTACACGGGCTAAATTAGTTATTGAACGATTTTGATTGGGAATTACAGAAACCACAAGGTTACTTTGGAAATTAGCAAGCAGGAAAGAAAGCTTTCATAGAAAATAAACCTCCCAAAAGAAACAGGAACTGCAGATGCTCGATTCTTGAGCAAAAGCCGAAGTGCAGGAATACGTAGCGTATTCCAGGCAGCATCTGTGCTGAGAATGTACAGTTGACTCTTGAGGTGGGTTTGACAAAGCCTGGCAAATGAACGTGTTTGGAGTTGAGGTGGGTTTGATTGGCTAGGTGGACAAAGAACAAGAGATGAAAAGCCTTGGGTGTCAGTAGAGGAGAGAAGAGAAGTGGAACGCAAAGCAAGAGAGAGATGGAGAAGGATGGGGATCGAGGGAGAAAAGACGCAGGGGAGTGAAAAGAGGGGCTGCCATTACAGAAAGTGGTAGAGGTTAGCATGTCCTTTAACCCCTTTGTCATGCAAGGAACTGCAGATGCTCATTTACAAGATAAGTACATAAAGTGTGTGTGGTGTAAGTCAGCAGGTCAGGCAGCTTTACTGGAGAACATGGTTAGGTGACGTTTCATGCAAGGACCTTTCTTCAGACTCCCACACTTTGTCTTTTATAGTTGATCGTCTATTCGGTACCATTATCCTACTCTTTCCTTGTATATCATAATACCACCCACTGCCCCTCCCCCGCCACGATCCCCTCTCGTTCCCACCAGTCCAGCCAGGGTTTTTACCTTTGTTCAGTTTTGCATCTTTTTCATCACCTCGCTGCCAACACTCACCCAGCGGGTTTCATCTGCCCATCTCTTACATACCTCATCGTTTTTTTTCTCTATGTCGTACTGCAGCTTCTGTTTTGGCTTATTTGCTTGCTGGTCCAAGTTCTGTTTGAAGCCTTATGTACACCTTGCAATTAATTATCATGCCTGCACTAGAATCATTTGTAAAATTCAAAATATAGCCTGGGTTCCCTTACCCAGATGTATGTAAAATAAAATGCTGAGGACAATCACAATACACATTTCTATATGCTCGGAATATTTAAGTTGAGGAGACACTGGATAGGTTAAACCAAAATAGTGTACTTGTGGAGATCAATCAGAGTGACGGAGCCACTTCAATACTGTTTGTATTTAGGGCAAACCAGCAGGCTATACAGAGGCCACAAAATAACATTAAATCAAAGGTAGACACAAAATGCTGGAGTAACTCAGCGGGACAGGCAGCATCTGTGCAGAGAAGGAATCTCTCCACAGATGCTGCCTGGACCGCTGAGTTACTCCAGCATTTTGTGCCTACCTTCGATTTAAAACAGCATCTGCAGTTCTTTCCTAACATCAAATCAAATTGTGAAGTGATACTAATGTCTGCTAGTCTCCTTGCAATGCTTATGCGTTGATATAAGATGAAATATATTTGCAAAACTGCATTCTCCCATCCGTAGAGGTTGGAAGAATGTTTATTTTTATAATCCAATGATGCTGTATCATGGTGATGATGCTTGCTCCTGGTTTTAATACTTATTTCTAGAATTTGAATTATTTTATTATTTTCAGTGTATTTCGAAACCTATGGATGTCAAATGAATGTTAATGACACAGAAATTGCTTGGTCCATCCTCCAAAAAAATGGTTATAAGAAAGCTACCAGCTGCACTGAGGTAATCTATATTATTATAAACAACTTTTTATCTTTAATGTTTGCAGTTTAGCATTGTAGTATAGATTTATGTTTTTTAAATGAAGGCTTTAACATTAATCGTTGTTAAATTAAGTTGTTCAAGGTTGATGTGAGCCAAATAAGATTAATGGCTGAAGTTAACTGTTAACAAAAAGATTCAGTTTGCCTTTGCGCCTCATATTGCCAGATAAATATCCAATTTTGTAATTTGTTATGTCTTTTTAATTTGTAGTGATATTAGATATCAATAAACTTGTAAGATTCTTGGAGCTTGCGAGTAATTAATTTATTGAATGGACAAGGAAGTGGAAGTATTCAAAAATAACTGATAACAGTGTAGTTTCACCTTCAATAGAATGAACATTGCATTGTTTCATGGATTTGTCAGATTTCCACATTCCATACTAAGGATTTTACAATCTATCAGCCAGTTTTCCTGTTTCCAAATTAATTATAATAAAATGTGTCCAACATAGCATCTCTTACATCCCCAGCTACACAAAGCATCCCATTCCCATTGTCCCTGTTCCCAGTTGACTCTGTTAACTTCCTATGCACGAGAACATTGATTCACCTTAGCTTTGCCAGTCATGCTCCAATATTTTCCTACTTAATGCACTTATCTAAAATCTGTTTCTCCCATCACACAATGTGTATATTTCCCCGTGTTTTTTTTACCATTTTTACTTGCTGCTCAATAATGATGACCAGATTTGCAAGTCTTTGTTGTCATTTTTAAAACTAAAGTAGTATAATTGCTTGGTATTCAGAATAAATGAACATTTTTGTTTAATAAATGACTTTAACAACTTTTAACTGACTGTTGTGGGGTTTTTTTTAAATAGATTATAAAATTATATATTACATTGATTGCAGTATTATAATATGTGGCATAGAAATTCTTAAATACCATTTTAAATCAACAAAATGGTGTTTCTGCATGAGTCCGTCATGCCGAGTTATTAAAGAACTCCAGTACATAACTGGTTCCAATTGTGTTTAGTTTTCCAAATTATTATCATGTTTTGCAATGTGACTTAAGTTTGAATGAAATTTCAGTTGCAGAAGACTGCCTTGGCATTAGTCAATAACAAGACTATAAAAGACTTGCAAAGAAAAATATAAAACCAATGTTTTGCACAGAAACTTGCTCAGGTGTGAAACTTTTCTAGCCTTGAAATAAAGTACCTATGCTGCATGTTCACAAAAGATTTTCAATCGTGTTAATCCAATAAACCTTTGAAAAATTATCTGACGTCTTTTTTTTGTTGCAGGCTGATGTGATTTTACTTGTAACATGTTCAATCAGGTATAATTTTCAATAATTTTTATTTTATGCCATTATCATTTTTAACCGGGAATACTAATTGTCATCTAAGCTTATTCAAATTAAATTTAGGGCAAATTCGATAGGTGGTGGTGCCTTTTGGACAGCCATTGCAAAATCTCAACTGAGCCTACAACCACTGGCTTTTATATGAAAGCAGTTTTACAGTGTGTACAATTCTTAATTTAACTGTATTCAGTAATTCTCTGATTAGTTGTTACCTACAAGGGGATGGTGCAAAATAACTTGATGCTAACTTGCATCTTTAGTCTGTGAGAAAGATAATTTGTAAAATGCATCATAAGACTTTTGCTTTTTCAGAGAGAAGGCAGAACAAACCATCTGGAAAAGGCTGAAGCAGCTTGCTGCACTAAAATCCAACCGAGCAAAATCACAAGTACCACTTAAAATAGGGATCTTGGGTGAGATGGCATCTGTAATGTTATTTCATGTCTCCTTAACAATTACCCAATTTCAGCAAGATATTGTCAAGATGACCAATGTAATCACAGCGACAGCTATATATTGACACTTTTTGTTTATGGGACAAAGGAGGAAAATAATTTCAAGACAGCTATGGGAACTTTAGTAACGTAAAGATAATGTGGAAATACAATATGGAAAGAAGGCAGAACAGACTACCTGGCACAGATTGAAGTGAATGGATGAAACGGGTTTAAGAAAACAATGAATGATTTAAAGCCTCTGGCTGTTCTATATTCTGTTTCTGACTCTGTGCCTGCCACCTAGCTGGACTTAATATTTCTGGACTAGCTGTTCCTCTACCCACTAAGGCATTCCTTGAGTTGGCGAAAACTCGTAAGTGGCAAGTAACAACCTATTCTGAGGCCCCATCCCAAAATCCCCTGATGACTTTTGACAGTTCACTGCCATCATAGGCTTTTAGCTTTTTAATGATTTATGTTGGAGTCTTTTTAAAAGAACAAACGTTCCAATGAGTTTAGATGATTTAAAGTTTTAAAAAATAAAATAAAATTTACTCAATTCAACAATGAGTGCAGTGGAGAATAAGGTGCCATATCATCTTAGGCTTGCACATTTTATTCAATATGCATGTGAGATCAAGGTGGTTAACCATTTAGACTCCAGCATATCAATCAACATCATTGAGCTCCTTAACAACATAGCCACAAGTACCAGATAAAGTTGCTGGACTCTGCATCAATTTAATTTGACACGAGTGTCTAGTACAAGAATATAATAATCTGTTTTCTTTTTTTTTATAATGCATGAATAAATTGGACTGGAAATATGACAAAAGTATATACTTTAATTTTGACTTGAAGTTGAATCAAAATATGCCGATACATACTGCTATACCCAGTAGTTCACAACCTTCAGAGTTCTTCCAGTAGTTTATTTTTTAATCCAATAACGCATTTTTATTAAATACTAGCCATATTTGTTTAAAATTTAAATATTCATATGAAAATTATGGAGTAATTTAGGCAGAAAACATATTACCAAGTTCTTCCAAGGTGGAAATCAAATCAAATAATATTGTTACTAATTTATGATAGGTTGCATGGCTGAGAGGCTGAAAGAGGAAATCCTTGAAAAAGAAAAGCTTGTCGACGTTCTTGCTGGGCCCGATTCCTACCGTGATCTTCCCAGACTTCTGACAGTTGCTGAAACAGGTCAAAAGGCTGTGAATGTTTTGTTGTCACTGGATGAGACCTATGCAGATGTCATGCCCGTTCATGTAAATTCCAAGACAAAAACAGCATTCATGTAAGTGTGATTCCCAGTTTATCAATTTTTGCATAATGAATAGAAAACAACTCTCTACTGTCTGGAACTGATAAAGAAAAGTAGCTGTAATTGTTGTTAATTATCTCAGCTACTAGACATTTGCAGGTATTCTGCAGAGATGTGTCCTATGCACAGCCATCTACAGTTGTTTAATTGGCGACCTTCACTTTATCATTAGAAGTGAAATGTTGCCTGATGATTGCTTAGTGTTCAAATTCATTCACATCTTCCCCCCCCTAAATCCCTCACTATGATTATCTTGGGAGTTGCCATTGATTATAAACGTTTAAATTGTAAAATAGCAATTAGTTCAATGGCTAGATACTTTGCAGTGAGTGACTCACCTCTTGACTTCCAAAAGCCTTTGTATTTACTATACAGTGAAAGTCACAGATTTATAAAATGCTGAGTGAGTGAGGCTCCATGCGTACTTAAACTAGAGTTTAAGTATAGTTATGTATTTTAACTCCAAGGAACAGCATGTGGCTTGACTGCAATGCCACACCATAGCAACATTAACCAGATACACTGCAGAAAATTGTGAAGGCCAAGTTAAGACTTTTTAATAACTTTGAATGGCAGGGTGCAAGATGAAGCTAGAAAAGTGCAGAGTTCTGTGTACTGCCAATGTGTAATCTACTATTCTTATACTCTTGGACTTAAGAATCATTGCATAAATGTATGATTGTACTTGTGTATATAGTAAGATTTTTACAGAGGGAATTTTGCTGTACCCAGGTACACATGACAATAAAGTTCCACTGAAAGGTTTTCACCAGCATTTGTCAAATCTACAGACTCTATTGTTTATGGCAAGGGAAGCCAGTCCAGTGGAACACCACCAAAATGTTTGTTTCTTTCCAAACCACACAGTCCCACTGATGCATGTGATCTATGAATTCCAAATTTATCAGAACAAAGCTGTCACCTCTGCATTCACAAGAGCAGTGGGCCCCACTGTGCACACGGTGACTGGGATCTTAACATCCACCTTATTAATTTAGCTAGTATTTCCAGTATCATAATGATTTGCATCAAAGCTGGAGTCACTTCAAAGCTCGTGCTTTCTTGCCTATTGTTTTAATGTAACATTGATTCTGTAAAGCAATACGTGGTTATTTAGCTGGCTGGTTATTATTTGTTCCATGAAAATTGCACGACGACGCTATCATAGTACTGTCAAAATGGACAGTTTCTAGCTGAAACAAAGCATTTCCTTGTTCTAGCTCCATCATGCGGGGATGCAATAACATGTGTAGCTATTGCATTGTTCCTTTCACACGTGGGCGAGAGAGAAGTAGACCAATTTCTTCCATTTCACAAGAAGTCAGAATCCTTTCAGACCAGGTAAGCACTATTTTGAAAAAATATCTTTAAATGGGCTGAAAGCATCAGCAGTTTTTAAAAATCCAACATTAAAAAAACATACAGTAAATAGTTTTTTCCAGTTGCTTTTAAGTAATTTGTCAAATTTTATTTCCTAAAATTACTCTGAAATAGCTGGTTTGTATTGTATGTAACTTCACAAATTGGCTGCAAACAATGTGCTGGTCTATCTTGGTTTAGCTAGTTACCAGCACTTGCTTCCCTTATTTGTATGACTCTACTGTTCCCATTTTCCCGACAGCCTCAGTTCTTTGGTCAACGTGTGAGGCTGAAGAAATTGCAGCTGGGCCTAGGATGGTAGATTCCAAGATCCCATTCTGGACCACTTTGGGCTTTTCACAATTTGCTGTCAATGACTGTTAAATGTCTCTAGCAGATTTTTTTAAATGGGTCAAAAGGACTTGAATTATTTTTTTAAATACTTAAAGCATAGCAAGTGCTATGAATTAATTTAAAATATTTAAATTAATTAAAATGAATAAAGAAAACAAACCATTTTAATCATGGTTTGCGACTCCATTGAAGTGTATCAGTCATGCTGCACACTTGAGCCATGTCAAGCTGATGGACTAGATGTAAAGTGGAAAGTCACCTAAGTGACATTCTGATGAATCAATTAAATTAAAATGGAGAAGTAACTGGTAAAAATACTGAAATAATAATGCTTCTGTTTATAACAATATACATTTACAATTTTTAACTGTCTTCATATTGTAAATCACTTGATACAAACTGAAATAATTAAATGAAGAAGGAATACCTGTTTCTTTTCATTGTTGAACTTGGTCATCTATGGAAGTAGTCAGGTGTGTGGTGGTCTTTGCATGGATGATAATGTGACTGCAAGACCAGGGACAAACACAGTGTTGAAGATGGATACTGCTGATCCTACTGAAACCACCCCAAGAACACTTAGCAATTTCTGTGGCATAAATTTATGTTACCAACTGGTATATACACAGGTCCACCACCGATATTCTGGAAACTGACGGTCCGGCATCTCCTTTAATCTGGACAAAATTACAAGAGCACACTTAAAATTCACCCCGAAAATGTGGCGCCTGGGCCGGGCGAGGTGGCCAATCTCAACCTAATCAAGACTTCTGCGCAGATCAGTTGATCAAATTTGCCCTTTACAGCTGAGGTTCTGGAATTCCAGCTCGGCCACACCCGACAGATCCGTTCCCATAGCCCACATCTGCACTGATTGGCGGGTCAGATTTCCCAGTGTGGCTGGGGTTCTAGAGCTCCAGCTCATCCGGAGCCGACAGATCTGTTCCAGAGCCAACTTTCGTGGCCGATTTTGCAGGCTGGTATCTTAGAGAATCAAATAAAAATGAGTTAAATTCAATGAGTGGGAGAAGGCTGGCATCGACTCTGTGGGCCGAAAGCCCTGTTTCTGTGCTATATCTCTTGACTCTTTAATTGAGTCCCACGCCCATCAGCCAAAAGAAACAGAAACTTGAAAGCACGCACCACCAGGCTTCTGAACAGTCTGTCCATAACATGGACTGCTGTTCGATTACCTCTGCCCCGTTTGTAAACATTGGGCTCTGTCTCTGGACCTGGTACACTACAGTGCTGGGAACTATATTCTGCACCCTGTATTTTTCCCCTTTGTTCTATCTAATGTACTTGACTTTGACTTGATTTTATTTGAATCTGCTGAGTATAATGAGTCTGATGCAATATAATTATGCCCCTTGTTTGCAGGGAGTAAAGGAGGTTACGCTACTGGGACAGAATGTCAACAGTTACTGTGATACTTCAGAGATTCAGTTTCATACAAGGGAACCGACACATCTGAGCCGAGGGTTTAGTACCATATACAAGAACAAACATGGAGGTTTGCGTTTTGCTTGCTTATTGGATCAGGTTTCAAGGATTGATCCTGAGATGAGAATCCGTTTCACGTCACCTCACCCTAAGGATTTCCCAGATGAGGTAGAGTCACCATTATACTTGCTCTTTTTAGGTAGAAATAATGTTAAATTTCCACATAACATGAATCTTAGGTAAGGTGGAATCTGTAATGTATTTGTTATTTCATGTCTCCTATACGATTACACAATTTCATCAAGATATTGCTATTGTCAAGATGGACAATCTTTAGTAATTGCTAAACTTGTAATTTTGCCTTGTCTCAAAAACATCTGCATGATTGTGTTGTAACTGGAGTTGAGGGACATCTGACTTTTTTGCTTCAATATTGTGAGCATTCTATCATTGATTTTGAAGAGTGACATTTTTTCACCCTGTGTTTAATTACACTTATCAGGTTTTACAACTTATCCAGGAGAGAGGCAACATTTGCAAACAGATCCATTTGCCAGCACAAAGTGGAAGCACTGCCATACTTGAAGCCATGAGAAGAGGGTATACTACTTTGTGTTCATTATTATTGATTCCTCTGTTAAACAATACTTGTGTAAGTGACCAGACAATCGCATAGATCGCCATAGACTATTTTTGTACTATTTATTCTAAAAGTCCTAATACTCTGATTTTCTGCCACAGGATTGGTAGCATTATTCTTTGTGTATAATTATAGTACAATTTGTAGTGAGGCTGCTTTTTATGTAAGCAGTTCCTTTGGATGGGCATGATAAGCTTCTACTGTTCTGTGAATTAGAAGATGACTGAAGTATGCTTTGGGAGACTGCACAGGCGTTCAAAGATATGGGATGGGCGGATGGATGTTCTTCCTACTGTTAGCGACATGACTTCTGCATGGTCTCATCATAGTAAATCAAGGTGTTAAAAGCCTACCTAGACTAAGCTTATTTTGTATTTACAGCTTTGTGTCCCATGAAAAGAAAATTTGCACTCTTCAATGTATTTTCTTCTTCAGTCTATTGTCTAACCATCTGCCTATCAAAGCCCCCACCCCCACCTTGTCTGTGTTCACCTCTTACCTGCCACATTTTGTCTTGCCCCTCCGCTCCTCATGCTTTGTTCTCTCCCCCTCCCCCCACAAACCATCTTACTATTAGTTTGAAGAAGGGTCTTGATGAGGAATGTCACCTATCCACGTTCTCCAGATGTGCTGCCTGACCTGCTTATTTACTCCACCACTTTGTCTTTTACTGTAAATTGATAGCTGGTCATGCTGTTCTTACAGTGATATTCCTTTCAGCCGAGGAAGGACACACCTCTGAATACTGCAATAGACCTTGAAGATGGTCACAATTAAGGCATATCCCCTACCTGCATTCATGCTGTTGGAGCTCTTATTCCTGCAGTTCAAATGCAAATGTTGGGATTTAGATGAAACTCTTATTTGATTGTCTCATGGAAAATTGAGCCTCATTGAATCAATTAGTTATATCAAACTCTCTTGAAGCTGTGTAATTACTAAATTCTGGGAAGTAGTCAGCTAATGTTGTAGCTTATTATTACCAATTACAATATAGAAGACATTTGACATTAATACTGAAGTTGGGGTATGAATGAATTCTAAAATATTAACTCGTAAATAGTGCCGTATATTTAAAAAAAATAAAAACAATCCTTTCCTGAACACTAAGTAAAGGGCCTGTCCCACTTGGGCGTTATTTGAACGTCATTTACGCGACATCATTTACACGTGACGCGCAATTGATGCCCAGTGAGACGTGGTGGTGTAGGAAGTAACGCGATCGACCCAGGATTTTTGGATTTACAAAATCTGCACGCGCCCACCTGCGTGACGCGCAAATGATGCCCGTCGGACAAGCCGTTTATGTAACCTAGATAATGTCATAGAGTGGCACAGCACAGAAATGAGTCTATCAGTGCACCATTTTCCTGCCACTTGTGCTGATCTACTCTTGTCTCATTTAATTTGAACTTGGAATATGAGCTTCATGTAGTCTCAAGCTTCACTCCATCTCTTTGTGTAGCAAATTTTTCTGGATTCGGCATTCCGTACACTTTATTGCATCAAAGGCAAGCCATTGGGGAATTAAATACAGTTATGTGATAAGTTGAACATCCTGTGAAAATTCACAATTAATGACCAATGCTGACTCATCCACACTTGTTTTGTTTCTCATTTTCCAAATGTGTCTTGTGGACTTGAAATGGCTTTCAGCGTGCAAAATTGAAAATTCTACACAATTTGTATCATTCCCATTACTCCTTGGATTCTACAACCTTTATTAGCCATATCTAACAGTGCATGCCCTCATCCTTCTGTCTCTGATCTCCAATGTAATCGTCACCTCACTTTCAGTGGCCGATCTCCTACTTACTGGTGTTCTCTTTGATCCTTTCATTTTTGCACTCTTTCTTCCCAACTTTGAAAGCCTCCTCTTCCATTCCTTCAAAATTTGAATATAAGCAATTAAAAACATCTCTTGTATTGTTCTTTTTGTCTTATCCATCATCTATATATAACTTGTCCACATTTAAAGGCGATAAATAAATGTTAATTTTGCTGAACTATATTTTACAATTTAATTATTTTTATTACAGGTATACTAGAGAATCATATTTGGAACTTGTTGAACGCATACGCGAGATCATCCCAGGTAACTTCATCTAGGTATCTCGCACATCTATAGCATCTTAACCACCTGTGCAGTTCCAATCACCAGAACCCTAGGCCATCACCTTGTGCCTTTTTTTAGCAAGTCATTTTCAGATCTGATTTTCCATATTACACAGGATCCTACTTTCTCTAACCTTTTGGACCAGTTTCACATATGGGGCCTTGACAAAGATTTTATTTAAGCCCATTTAAACTACATTATCTGCATTGCTACCTACCGTGAACATACTTTTATAACAACTCAAAGTTCAATCAAATTGGTCAGACAAAGTCTCCCCTTTATAAAAGCCACATTAACTATCTTTGATTCATCCCAGGATCTCCAAGAATGAATTAATTCTAACCCTCGGAATCTTTTCCAGTGATTTCCAAAACACCCACTGGCCTGTCATTAACTAGTTTCCTTCTGCTCCCCTTCTTGAATAAAAGCATGTCCTCTAGCATGTATTTTACGACCAACTAGAAAAATTAATAAAAGCGTCAGCAATCTTGTTTCCCATAGAAGTCTGGAGATTTACCCATTTTTAAACCTGCTAAGAAATCCAATACCTCCTTTTCAACAGTAATTTATTCTGGAATTCAACCCTCCCTTCCTAAATTCTTCAAGTGCAATGTTCTTCATTGTGAATACAAGTGGAAAGTATTCATTTAAGACCTTGTATATCCTCTAGCACAATAGACAAATTATCACTTTGGTCCCTTACCTTGGTTATCCACTTGCCTTTGATATACTCTCTCCCAAGTGTTAAACCTTTTGCCCATCTACAGTAATCTGATATGTGGGTCAGCTGCAGCTAATTGGGGGGGAAGAAATTAATGATAATGAAGGGGCTGTAGCTTTATATTGATGAAGTTATAGTTGGGTAAATTCAAAACCAACTGTTGCATTTGACCCAGCTAGGTTTTTGTATAATGTAATGTGCAGTTCGATATGAGACCAGTCACTTTTTTATAATGCAGTTTGTTATTTGCATGTTAAATGTATATTGCACAAGCAACTGTAAACTTAATCGTTGAGAATACAGCCAGACAAGTGGAGGGTGTGTCTGTGAGAGCGTTTTACAGATTGTGAGTTTTAAGATTCTGAAATACATGAATGGACCAGTAATTAAGGTCCTTAATAGTATAGATTGTTTGATAGTTGCATGTCAGATAAATTTCTTATTGCAATGTTTATTATGCTAACAGGTGTAAGCTTAAGTAGCGATTTCATTGCTGGATTTTGTGGGGAAACAGAAGACGATCACTTGCAGACTATAGCTCTTCTTCGACAGGTCCGATATAATGTGGGATATCTTTTTGCCTACAGCATGCGAAAAGTGAGTTTCACAAATTACTCGACCTTTTCATTTGTTTCCAGGGTTTTGTATTTGTAACGTGTATTTTGTAATAAAACTACAAATGAAAAATATGGAGCAGATTTATTCACCTCTTTTGATTGATTTTTTTTTTTCACAAACAAATTGAGGTATCTTTTGGATGCACAATTTAAACATTTGGAATCCTTTACTACCTATTTGTTATTTTAAAAAGCTTTTAACATCAGTTACTTTTATTTGTATCATATCCTTCTCATCGCAGGATTTAGCAGCATCATTGTCAAGTAAGGTTTGACAACAATCCACACATGATGATATTGGGGCAGATGATTAAAAGCCTAGACAAAAGAATATTGCAGGAAGATGGAAAAGGAGGTAGAATACTGGATTTTAGGATGGGAATTCCTGTGTTTAGATCTTGGGTAGCTGATTGCAAATGTAGCAGTGATGGTGGAATTAAAACTGACTGCATCAAGATCCAGATTTAAAGAAGCACAGAGATTTTGCAGGCGTTTCTGATGAATGATGAGGACGGGTGTAGGGTAATAAGGCAATGGATTTCTTTTGAAAACATGATTAAACATTGTTAAATTGAGATGACACTGGAGTGAAAGTCAACATAGTTGATTGTTAAATACAATTGTGTTTAAATTAGGAGATAAGCAGCAGAGATTCATGTGAGCGAGCTCAAGTTATGGATATTGGACAGTGAAAAGCTGGCCAGGCAAATATCAGCCTTGTCCAGTCTTATTACAAAGGGGGAAACTTCAGCTACAAACCCAAGCAATGTTATGCTTGCAGGCAGCTTTGATGGAACAGATGTGTGCTTCTCATATGAAATGGGATTGTAATGAATGGTTAATTTCAAACAGTCATCAAGGAAAAGGATGAGGTGGGTTTTGGAGAAAAGAGATTGTAAAAGGATTCTATAAAAAAAGTCTTCAGCTTTTCCATTGTTTTGTTGTTTTCCATTTTATTCAGTATTGGATGTTGACAATTTAACACACTGAAGGGGTGTAGAGGGATTGTGGTTCAGTAAAGCGTAATGAAATTGGCATACATGTAGGATTTTTTTTTCCCAGATGAGGGGGAAGCAGTATACCTTTGAGATGGATGGGACATATACAAGTCCTAGGGAGCTACTATTGTTCTTCACATTTAATTTCCCCCTGGCTTTCTGCTGACAGTGCTTGCCATGGAAGCTGAACATAAATTGTATTGTAAATTAAAAATTTGTAAATTGTTGTAACTTTCTTTTCTAGAAGACGCATGCCTATCATAGATTGGCGGACAGCGTGTCTGCAGTTGTTAAACAACGTCGTTTGGAAGAACTTATTGCTGTGTTCCGAGAGGAGGCAACTAAACTGAACACTGAACTTATTGGAACTGACCAAATCGTGCTAGTAGAAGGGGTAAGCAGAATAAATTATAGAAGTTGGAGATGTGAGCCTTGTAACATTAAAAACAGCTGCAAAAACAAACTTCTCCTCAAACTTCTGAGGAAGTTTCCTAGAATATTCTGAGATAGTAGAGATGTTGATGAGCTTTCTTTGTGATTATATCAGTGTGCTGGGCCCAGGACAGATCTTCAGAGATATGCACACCCAAGAACTTGAAGCTGCCTTTCTGTCAACGAGTGTGGGTTCATGGATCCTTGGCTTTCCCTTCCAGAAATCAATAAACTGCACCTTTGGGCCGTGCTGTCTTTGAGAACAAAATTATTGTCTGGCACCATTCAATCACATTATCGATCTCTCTCCTGTACTCTGATTCATCATTACCTGTTATTTGTTTAACGACAATGGTATTTTAGGCAAATTTTAAAGTGGCATTGGAGTATTATATGCAGTTCTGGCTGATGTATTCTGGCTAAAAGTTTGGAAGGATTCAAAAATGATTTAGAGCATGGTTCTAGAAATGTTAGATACATCCATCAACAAAATGAACAAATTGGTCCTATCTGATATTAGAAGATTAAAGAGCAACTTAATAGATGTTTTTCAAATTATTTAAGGTTTTAATTTGCAGGCAAAGAAGATGTATTTACAAATCAGAAACTATAATCATCAATGAACTAACCAGTAAATTAAGAAGATTGTTTATATGAAGAATGGAAAAAATGTGGAATTTATTACCTCTGAGTAGCTTTAAATAGCACGTACTTAAAAATAAATATACAATGGAGAAAGGAGCAGAGGTACCATTGATTGCCCATTCACACTAGTTCTATGTCATCCCACTTTCTAATCCACTCCCTAATAGCAATTTACAGAATTCACCTACAAACCTACATATATTTGGGATTTGGAGGAAGCAGTGGACCCAGAGGTAACCAATGCAGTGATAGGGAGAACATGAAAACATACAGACAGCACCGGAGGTCAGGATGGAACCAGAGTCTCTGGCACTGTGAGGCAGCAGCTCTACTACTGGTGCCACCATGCCGTCAGATAGTGATTTGTTGGAGAATTTGAAATTTTCTATCTACAAACATTTTTGCCTACCATATACATTTTTTAACACCTGAAGTATACATTTTTATTAACATTCGATGACATACAAAATTGAATCGGGTAGGTATCTCTTGTAACTATTATTCTATTTCCTTCTCAAAAAAGATAAATTCAAGCTCCAAGGCCTACAAATTCAGAAGCACAGCACAGTTTGCTGTTTCTTTTAAAATGGCAACTGAAAATCTATTATTTAACCACAGTCACATGAACAGGAAGGGGCCATGCCACACTCTATCTGTGCCCACTATTCCCATTCTTCTAGATTGGTTTGAGATTGGTTATTTGGAAGATCACACATTGCTGTAAATCTTTAACTGGGATACAGGAAAAAAGGGATTTGTAAGTACAAATATCTGGTCATCATCTATATAATACTAAAACTCTCATCTTGTTTGTTTGTATGTGTGCGTGGTATTTCAAAATCCCACCACTTAAATCGCGATTTTCATAAATCCGTTATTCAAATTCTTCCGTTTGCATTCATAATTAGATCACAATGGGATCCCAAATCTCATTTAAGTAAAAAAATCACGCTTTTCAAAAAAAAATCCGTTTTAATCAAATTCTTCCATTTTCATGAACAGCAAACATTGTGTTTATGTTATTTTAAAGAAAAAATTTGATTTTCATTGTGGGGAGATGGGATAGGGAGGGTTTCCTTTAAAAAAAAAAAAATCACAGTTGTCATTGTGGGGGGGGGGGGGGGATAGGGGGGAAGTTTCATTTAAAAAAAACATTGTGATTTTCTTTGTGGAGGTGAATGGGGGAGCAGGGGGATAGAGGGAGAGGAGGGGGTAGGGATGGGAGAGAGGGGGAAAGTATTGGGAGGTGAGGAAGTAGTATGGGGGGCAGGGGGGGATAGAGGGAGAGGAGGGGCAGGTAGGGAGTGGAGGTTAGAGGGAGAGGATGGCAGTGGGGGAGGAGGGGGAGAGTGGGATGAGAGGGGGTGAGTGGGGGAGGAGAGAGATAGAGGGAAAGGAGGGGGTAGGGAGGGGAGATGGGTTATGGAGGGGGTGACTGAGGGTAGGGGAAAGGAGAAGAAGGGAGAGGTGAGAAAGGGAGTGGGAAGAGGAGGAGGAGGGGGAACAAGAGGGAGGGTGAAGAGGAGGAGCAGGGAATATTGGGGGATGAGGGGAAATGGAGGAGGATAGGGGTCGGAAGAAGGATGGAAAGACTCAGTTGGGGGAGGGTTGCCGTGACTCGCATCACAACGAGAATCTCTGGTGTCACAACGGGAACTGTCAGCCACGCCTGTTCAGTCGGGTGCTATGGGTGAGTGGTGGAATATTGCGTTGGGGGAAACGGGGCCCAACGGGTCCCACTTGGTCTAGATAAGATCATAAAAGCAAGCTAAATTTACAGGGAACTGAAAATGAAAACAAAATGTATGAAAGCTTTTTCTCATTGGTAAATCCTGTTAATGTTTTTTGAACTTTAGTTTCCAGAAGTTCAACCAGTTTGACTCTTGAAACCTATTTTTCAACAATTTTCCACAACAAATTGCACATTCAATATTTGGTCAAACTTCACAATGGATTCCTTCACAATTTGGAGTTACTACTGCATCAGGATTTCCAATGCATTTCCTTTAATAGGCATTACAGTAGTTTCCTTTTGAAAGTGGCTTAACTTGTTGAGACAGCTGATTTTTTTTTCCTGCAACCGTAAATCACTCGGTTTATTCAATGTAGGGAGGAAGGAACCAGTTACTTCCTTTGTGCATTACTTTCCATATCAGTAAAGGACCTTCACTAAAGCAGGTTATAAAGTACTTTGAGAGGATATCGTTTAATTGTACTTCTCACATGTTCAAATCTTTAGTCTGCCTATGATTATCCTAATTTTATTTTAACTTCCATTAGGTAGTAATGTGATTGTTTTCTTCCTATCACCTTTTGTTAAGAATGATCACGACTTTGAAACTTTACATTCATGTATTTGTGTAAATGTCCTTGAATAGAGATAGATTTTCTGCCATCAAAATACCCATTACTAATTGCTAAATGTTGTTATTTGTTCACAGGCTAGTAAGCGATCTAAGGTAGAATTGTGCGGAAGAAATGATGGTAACATTAAAGTAATATTTCCAAATTTGGTGATACCATGTGATTGGTCATCTGATATGCTTGTTTCTATCAAACCTGGGGACTACATATCAGTCCAAGTAAGTGAATTGTTGATATTATTCAAGAGCATTGATTAGGTGTGATAGATGATTTGAAATTTTCATATAGGGAATGGTACATCAAGAATGTAAACATTCTCGACCAAGCAGCAGAACAAACTCAGTAGATAGATAATACAGCTTGTGACTGAGGCCAACAGTGTAGTAGTAGCCTTGATGTGCTTAGCCACAAAATCCTGGGTGTAAAGAGAGTAGAGCAGGGGGGCGAGTACATAGCCTTGGAGTGCACCAGTATTGTGATAGACAAAAATGCTGGAGAAACTCAGCGGGTGAGGCAGCATCTATAGAGCATTTATCCTTCGCTCCATAGATGCTGCCTCACCCGCTGAGTTTCTCCAGCATTTTCGTCTACCTTCGATTTTTTTCCAGCATCTGCAGTTCTTTCATTAACACCAGTATTGTGATGATCAGTGAGGAAGAGATGTCGTTATTGATCAGCACTGAGTGAAGTTTGCTGATGAGAAAATCTAGGACGCAGTTGCAAAGGGAGGTGTAAAGGCCCAGGTTTTGGAGCTTGGTGAGGAGTTTGGAGGGGAATGATTGTGCTGTGTGTTGAGCTGTAGTCTATGAATGTATGTGTTCCTGTCATCCAAATGGTCTAGGCAGAGTAGAGAGACGGTGAGATGGCATCTGCTGTAGACTGGTTGTGATGGATAAATTAAAATGGATCCAAGTTATTTCTGAGGCAGGAAATGATTTGCACCATAACCATCCCCTGAAAGCACTTCCGTGGGGTAGATGTAAATGCTACCAACAATGGTAATGGAGTCAAGTCACCACGAATTTCTTGGGCACTGATATGATAGATGTCCTTTTGAAGTAGATGGGAATTCAGAATGCAGAAGTGAGAGTTTGAAGATGTCCTTGAGTACACCTGCCAGTTGCCCCCCAAAGATATTTGTATGCCGCCTGGGCAGGACACTTTGCGTGGATTAACCCGCTTGAAGGACACATTGAGATCGACCTCTGAAACTAAGATCTCAGGGTTGTCAGGAGCTTTAATGGGGCGCAAAGAGACGTGTTATTGTTCTCCCTTTCAAAGTATGTATAAAAAGCATTGAGCTCATAAAGAAATAATGAGTTGTTACCACTTCTGTTATATAGTGTTGTCTTGTAGGAAACAAAACTGGGTAGTGAGCTGTTCACTATGAACAACTGTGGTAACAGGTGCATTCTCAGAGTCACCATCCCCTTAAACCTGAGAAGAAATTTGCAAAAATGGAAAAATATAAATAAAATACAACTTTTATATTTATGGACAAATATATGATTCAAATGTTTTCTTTTTCAGATAACATCAGCCAATTCCCAAAGTTTAAAGGGTATTCCTATTTGCTTTACAACCTTGAGCAAATCAACAAAGGTGACAGAATTGAAGACTGCCAGTAATGGACAATAGCATTGATCAGGACTGGAGTTGATCCACGTTTTATGTAATGAAGGGTGACTGGAAAAAGTATAAAGTATACTTTACCACAAAACTTTCCTGATAGGAAGGAGGAACCGAATGCAATTTTTCATGAGAGGAAGTACATATCATGTGCAATTCACAGCAACAATGTGTTTTTGTGCATTTGATTTCGAAAATCTTGATGCTGAGTTTCCTTGCACACATTTAAGATGTTATTTTAAAAAATAGAATATGTGGTGGTTGGGTATTGCAGCCTAAAATATTTCCACAATGTAAATGTGCATTAACCTGATGATTAAAAATAAATTATTTTTAAAAAGTTATTGCAATTAGATACTTAATGATGAAGCAAAAATTCTGAATCTGTTCCTGGCACCCAGTTTTCTTTCAAGCTCCTCATTGCTGTTGATCAACATGAATATCTGAAATGAGCTGCATGGGATGGACTTTAGGACAGGAAACGTGACTTTTGTTTATAGGTATTAACTTGAACATACCGTTTGAAATGTAGAAAGATGCAGAGCATTCAAGTCGGTAAATGGGGTTTTCCTCACCAGCAGCTGCGCTGACGAGGGAATGAGGTTTCTTTGGAACGAGGCTGTTACCATCTATACCGGGAGTGAATTGACTTAAGAGCAGGGCAAAAAAATAACTGATCACTCATTTTATGAAGACAGCTGCAAAATTAACCAGGTAATTGCAGTACAACAAAATATATATATGTATACACTATGTTCAGGTGCAAGTATAAATTCCACAACACCAATCAAAAAAAAACAATGAATTTTGTGTCTGATCAGCATTTACCTATCAAATATGATCACCCACGTTTATGATCTGGTCTTTATCTGATATGCTACTTCAACATTCTAATTAAAGATGTGTAGGAAGGAACTGCAGCTGCAGGTTTAAACCAAAGAAAGACAAAATGCTGGAGTAACTCAGTGGGACAGGCAGCATCTCTAGAGAAGGAATGGGTGATGTCAACCATTCCTTCTCTCCAGAGATGTTGCCTGCCCTGCTGAGTCCTCCAGTATCTTGTGCTTCTAATTAAAGTTTGTTGAATTTGATAAATAGTTTTTCTCTGAATGCTATTTGACCAGTTAAGCACGTTCCTACAGTTGCTCCCAAGCAAATTGTACTGCATATGACAGCATGAGCTTTCTGCTGAGTTTCTGTTGCACATTTGCTTCATTACAAGACTCTGAAATGTCCTGGATCCAGTTGCAAGGGCCTGTGATCCTGATTTTCCCCGGTATTACAGTGGAGCAGCGACCCTCCGAATCCATGACAGTCAGATCTCACCTTGGATGGCAGTTCTCACCCAAAATTGAACGCTCTGTAAACAATGTTATTTTACTGTGGTATCTTAAATGTGTAATTTTATCTTTTAGTTTTACGAGAAAAATCTTTAGTTTTAATCTCTCATAATCGGAGATTTTGGAAAACTTTATCAAATTAACAGCCTAGGGTTTTGATAGGCGAAAAACCTCCACTCCAGTTTTACCTCCTGCCAAATGTTCGCGTGAGAGTTCCAGATAGACAATCAACACTGACATTTGGGTACCAAGCTGCAGAGGGTCATTTTGATCACCTCTCTATCAAGCCAGGGTAAATGCAGGTAGGTGGTGGGATGAATCCAGCTCAATGTTGCCCAGTCTCTGGTCCTATATATCATCAGTACTTCAATTACATTTCAATCTCTCCGGCATTCAGTCTTTTGATGTATGCATTGAAGTTGTTTGGTACAGCAATTGAAGTTAGACAGAATAGTAAGAAGTTAAATGGGTAAATTAAGTTAAATGAAATAGGTGTGCAAGGTTGAATCTTATAAAACAGGTAGCAGAAGAATGCCAGGCATGCAGACATTATTGGAAAAATGTTTAAGTACTAAATCAGTGAAAAATACAAATTAGGCAAAGTACTACTACTTAGTGGCCAACAAGGGGATAAATGTTTTGTTAACAGCCTCTGAAAAGGAGCATGAAAATCTTTGCAGAAGCAGTAAATTTTGAAAAGTGCAAGAGTCATCTGATGGGGGAAAACGCTTCTTTATTCAGCTTATTTCAGTGAAATTTAAAATATGGGTTGAAAAATGATCAGCAATCAAAGATACCCATGTAGACTGTTTTAATAGGATACTTTGCTTTAATATAACTACATCACATTTTAATATATGTTTAAGAAAGAACTGCAGATGCTGGTAAAATCGAAGGTAGACACAAAATGCTGGAGAAACTCAGCGGGTGAGGCAGCATCTATGGAGAGACGGAATTGGTGACTTCGAGTCTAGACCCTTCAGACTGATTAATATATGTATGTTAATTCATTGAGGGCATTGCTGGAATCTACCTGCTATTAATCATTATTGATGTGTGGCTATATATTGAATCTTATGCATGATTAAAATCTTGCAATAATAGTCAATTTTTTTTTCAGAGATGTTTGATTTGCTTAGTTCATGGCACTTTGGGAGTGTTTGAACAGGCAGAATTAACTTGGAGCAGATAAAGAACTTTTAGTAATCCAAGTGACAATTTGTTCCAGTAGGTTGATATGAGTGCATGTAGATAGTGTTAATTATAAGGAAGCAATATCCTCTTGAGATCACACCTTGGCTAGCCAACAATGAGTTTACCAGGCACTGCCCTGTCTGAGCTCATTTGTGGCTGAATGGCCCTGGTCTTTTCTTGCCTCCAGTTCTTCAACTCCACCCTTCCCCACCCCCACCACTTTCAGTCTGAAGAAGGGTCCCGACCCGAAGCATTACCCTTCCAGAGATGCTGCCTGACCCGCTGAGTTACTCCAGCACTTTGTGTCCACCTTGGGTTTAAACCAGCATCTACAATACCATGTTTCTACATGTATTCTGCTTGTTGGATTAGTTAAGAGCAGAGGATATGTGGTAAGGTAAAGAATAAAATCAATTTGGTGCATAAAAATTGGAAAGGGGCGAAAGGTGAGAACAATGTCAAGCACCAATTTAAAATCTGAAAATAAGAACTAAATTACAGTCCGAACCTTTTTCCCTGGATGGAAATAGAAACTGCATGGTGGGCGTGGTGGTGTAGGCAAATACAATAATGGCATTTAAGAAACCTCTGGATAGGCACGTGGATGTGTAGGGATTGGAGGGAAATTGATTATGTGCAGGCTGATAAGGGTTGGTCTTGTTATCATGAAGATCGACACAAAGCTGGGGTAACTCAGTGGGACAGGCAGCATCTCTGGAGAGAAGGAATGGGTGACGTTTTGGGTCGAGACCCTTCAGACTGGTTAGGGATAAGGGAAACGAGATATTGACGGTGATGTAGAGAGAAAAGAACATGAATGAAATGTGAAACAAAAGTAACGGTAAAGGAAACATAGAAAATGGGTGCAGGAGTAGGCCATTCGGCCCTTTGATCCTGCACCGCCATTCAATATGATCATGGCTGATCATCCAACTCCGTATCCTGTACCTGCCTTCTCCATACCCCCTGATCCCTTTAGCCACAAGGGCCACATCTAACGCCCTCTTAAATATAGCCAATGAACTGACCTCAACTACCTTCTGTGGCAGAGAATTCCAGAGATTCACCACTCTGTGTGAAAAATGTTTTTCTCATCTCAGTCCTAAAAGACTTCCTCCTTAAACTGTGACCCCTTGTTCTGGACTTCCCCATTGTAAGCTGTTGTAGGGTGAAAATGAGAAGCAAGTGCGACTTGGGTGGGGGAGGGCTAGAGAGGGAATGCCGGGGCTACCTGAAGTGAGAGAAATTAATATTCATACCAAAGATCCTATAGCAAGCAAGATAGACCACTCTTTCTAAATGCAATGGGCTGACGTGTAGTGCGCAACGGAGCGGAACGTGGGCCTTTTTTTCATCCATTTCAGTAACCCGACCCTACTCGCAGTGTAATCAGCGTTGCGGTGGAACAGTTTGTGTTAATAAATTATAATCCTAAAAATGAGAAGATTTGTCCCAAATAACTTTTATTTGGGAAAATAAAAGGATGTTTCCTTAACCGGCTTCCGTATCCGCACTAGTATCCTATGGGATCTTTGGTGCGGAGACGGAAGCCGGTTATAGAAATGGGCCCGAAAATTACCCATGAATCTGCCCATGACCGTACTACGTCTTTTTCGTCGAGTGAACTATCTTGCTTGCCATTAGGATCTTTGATTCATACCACTGGGCTGCAAGCTGCCCAAGTGAAATATGAGATGCTGTTCCTCTAATTTGTGTTCAGCCTCACTCTGACAATAGAGGAGACCTTGGACAGAAATGTCTATGTAGAAATGGGAAGGAAAATTAAAATGTCCAGCAACCGGGAGATCGGGTTGGTTCAGAGCAGAGGTGTTCCTCGAATCGATCGCCCAGTCTGTGTTTAGTCTGCCGATCTATAAGAGTCCACATCTTGAACAACGGATATAGTAGATTTGGTAGGAGGAGGTGCAAGTGAACCTCTGCCTAACCTGAAAGGACTGTGGGGGTCCCTGGACAGAATCGAGGGAGGAGGTGTAGCGACAGGTCTTGTTATCATGTTCGGCCGAGATTTTGTTGGCCAAAGGGCCTGTTCTTGTGCTGTGTTGTTCTATTTTCTATGTTAAATATTAAGATTTAACAGTAATGAAAATATAAACAAGTACTATTTAAGGTGTTGCAACATTTTTAAATGTAAAGTGTGAAGAAATATAACTGAAGAAATTAGGTTGGTGTTGTGGTAAAAGAAGAACTGAAATTATGGAATATGTTTTATTTTAGTTGGCTTCACTGCTTCCCTTTTGTTTTGTAGTTCTCCTTCAGTTTGAGACAATTTCTATTTGAGAAAAGTTTTACTAATTTATCCTACAGCTAATGGTAGCCCTATGTTGGTAATTGAATCTTGGATGGCAGTCTACCCATGCTAATCAAAGCAAAGCCATATATTACAACTGAAGTTTCACTGTGCACAGTGTAAGCTAACAATAGGAATAAGTTGCATGGTACAACAGACAGTGTAGTACGGTGACACCTTAAAAGATGTTTCGCAGAATGTATTTGTGTTAGAAGTCTACATACAGTGCACTTCATAATGTTTGGTACAAAGACCCATCTATTTATTTGCCTCTGTACTCCACAATTTGAGATTTGTAATAGAAAAAAGCACATGGTTAATGTACACATTGTCAGATTTTAATAAAGGGTATTATTATACATTTTGGTTTCACCATGTAGAAATTACAGCAGTGTTTCATAGACCCCAAATTTCAGGGCACTATAATGTTTGGGACACTCAATATCATATGTCAATGTAAATGAAAGTAGACATGTTTGGTATTTTGTTGCATCTCCTTTGCATGCAATGACTCCTTGAAGACTGATTCATGGACATCACCAGTTGCTGGGTGTCTTCTCTGGTGCTGCTCTGCCAGGTCTGTGTTACAGCCATCTTTAGCTTATGCTTATTTTGGGAGCTAGTCCCCTTCAGTTTTTTCTTCAGCATAAAAAAGGCATGCTCAATTGGGTTCAGATCGGGGTGATTGACTTGGTGACTCAAAATTGACCATTTTTTAGCTTTGAAAAACTCCTTTGGTGCTTTTGCAGTATTTTTTGGATCATTGTCTTGCTGTAGAATGAACCGTCGGCCAATGTGTTTTAAGGCATTTGTTTGAACTTGAGCAGATAGGATGTGTCTATACACTTCGGAATTCAATATGCTACTACCATCAGCAGTTGTATCACCAATGAAGATAAGTGAGCCAGTATCTTCAGCAACCATTCAGTGCATTCAGAAAGTATTCAGACCCCTTCACTTTTTCCACATTTTGTTACATATAGCTTATTTTACGATGGATCAGTGAAGAAGCGAAAACAGGTATTCGGATATGTTTGCAAATTTGATGTCTCTTTTATTCTTGTTTCTAGTCTCATTTTTGCTTCTTTGACTTTCATTGGTCCTCATGTTGATAAACAGCAATAAAAGTTTCCAAAGGTGATGGAAAGACTGGAGGAAAGACTAGGTGCTGAGAGCACTCTTATACCTTCATTAAGGAGGCATTTAAACACACCTAAGCAATTACAAACGCCTATGAAGCCATGTGTCCCAAACATTATAGTGCCCTGAAATGGGGGGACTATATATAAACAACTGTCATTTCTACATGGTGAAACCAAAATGTATAAAATACCCTTTAATAAAATCTGACAATGTGCACTTTAACCACATGTGATTTTATTTCTATTATAAATCTCAAGTTGTGGAGTACAGAGGCAAATAAATAAATGATGGATCTTTGTCCCAAACATTATGGAGGGCACTGTGACTATAAAATTGTCTGAATGGAATAATCTCCATTTTGTGTGTATACCCTCAAAGAAAACATTAAAATCTGAGTATGCCAAGATCATATTGCCAAACTGTTTAAACTATTTAAAAAAAAAAGTGGCATGGATGAATAGTAGTCAATGGCAAGTTCTCGTAAATCAGTGGGAATATCCAGATGCACAAAGTACTTTGTATATAAAAGCATGAAGACCAAAGGTTGTATTATTAAGTGAGACTTTTTGCAAGACAGTTTTTTTTTTAGTAAATCATGCTTAACATAAAGTGTCAGAGTAATTCACCTGCTCGGGCAGCATCTGTGGGTGGAATGGATAGTTGATATTTTGGGTCAAGACCTTTCTTCAGACTCTTTGCTGTTCAGTGCTGATTCATGAAAGCCTGTCAAAGCAAGAAAGGATTGAAATGCACCATTAAAGACATATCATTCATATGCATCGCAGCTTGTTATTGCAACTGCTCTGCCCAAGACTGCAAGAAATTGCGGAGAGCAGTGGATACAATCTAATACGCAAACCAGCATTGCACCTGCACTTGAGGGGAACCAATACTCTGGTGGGCAGGTATGCCATTGCTATGTAGGAAGTTTTAGGAAGGTTTTTACTGTATTTTCGTACGTGGTATTAATAAACCAATACCAGTAATCAGTTCTAATATGTCGTTATGACCCAGTATTGAATGGTATTTGATAATGGTCCTGCAAAGTCCATTGGCAAGATTTTCAAGGTTAAAACTGATATATTGATAACAGTGTTTAACTGTAGTTAATCATTATGTTTGTCATTTGTTGAATTTTAAAAGTGAAGGAGTTGCTTGCAAGCTGGTGCATTTATATTCTCAAAATCATTTCCGGTGGAGCATTGAGTTTACATATTAACACCCAGGAAGAACACTACATGCAAGATTAACAACTGTGTTCTTATATATAGTGGGCATTTGATGGTTGCATCCTTGGATTAAGATTAATTATAAAAAAAATAGTTGATTGGATTATTTGGAAGTCGCTTAAATCTTTTCCTTCAGAGATTCATCTTGTCAAGTCCACACACAAGATTTGTTCAGCCAGAGCTGAACACAATTTCTCAGCATCTGCATACAATAATGTCTGTCTTGCGCTTCTTGTGCATGGTGGTAGAAAGATTGGTGGAAAGATTGGTGGCCGCGACGTGAACACTCTTTCCTAGACCTCTCATTTGGTGATGATTGAGTTAAAAGCAGTGTGGTCATCGAGTGGTGTCTGCTCTCAGGTTCATTTGAAATTACTTCCTGTTTCTGTTGAAATGAAATAAAAATGCTTTGATGAAGTATTTTTTGCTTTCAAAACTAACCGACTATAATTGAATCAAGCGATACTGTGCCTTTAGAGAAGGTAAGATGATCATCGTTAAAAAATTCTTGCAGACCATATTTACGTATCTGTGATATTTATTTTAAACATAGACACAAAATGCCAGAGTAACTCAGCGGAACTGGGTCTGAAAAAGGGTCTCGGCCCAAAAGGTCACCCATTCCTTTTAACCAGTAAAGCTGCCTGTCCCGCTGAGTTACTCCAGCATTTTGTGTCTACAGTTTCTTCCCACACATTTATGTTAAACATGTTTTATTAAAGTAGATATAATTATGACTGATATTGCACCATATATAGATCTAATTAAGTATAATGTTTCAAAGGATATGTTATGTAGCATAAAAGTTTTAAAATATGATTTATTCTGATTTTATTTTCTAATATATTTTTTAAAAAAGCACTTGTAATAAAGAAGGAATCATAACATCCTGACATTTTATAATGTTGACAATTAAATCGTGATCATTTGTAAACATTACTGATACATATGATCTGTGAAAATGTTAAGGAATCAGTGCAATAATAGTTTATTTCTTTCTTTAATACAAAGCAACTTTGTTGTGCTGATCCAAACTTAACACAAGAAAGATGTATCTGTCCGTCTGTGTCGTGTTTATTCTGATTGGAACTACACTTGGAAAGAAGAATGACCTCAATCCTGGAATACAAACCAAAATCACACAAAAAGGTTTAGAATATGGTAAGTATGTTATGAATATATTTATTGAAAAGTCCCAAAGTTTCCTGGTCTCTTTCACTTTGAGTTACCATAGAATTTGTCATAGCTTTTATTTGAATTTTGAAAACTTAACGGCATGCGATTTCTGCATTTAAAGAGATTATGACCATCTGACATTTCAGATCTATATTTAAATAAATGTAATGTAATGGCCATGTTAAATGAAGACAAAAAAACGTATCACCAATAGTCATAGAAAAATGACCTGAAGGTTCAAGATGGAACTCGAGTGAAATCACTAGTTGCTGGTGTCATTATATAGAGAAGGTGGTCTATTTTTAGCATTGAAGTTGTAGATTTTTACATTTTTTTTATTAGTTCAGAAAAACAGATCAGTAATTTTATATAAGGGAGTTAAAGGTGCTATTGGGATGCTAACATTTAATAGTGGTAGTTACAAAGTTTTGGATGCTATTAGGATGTTAATGTTCTTTGGGCAATTATGATCCTGCAAATATAGGTACTAAACATAAGAGGAAAACTAAGATAGCATCAGTAGGCCATGAACCGGAGAATTGATAAACAAAAACCTCTGATGCAAATGACATAGCACCATGGATTTAAGACAATGTTATACATCTCCGGTACTAATCTGCAAGTTAATGCAGGTGTATTTCATATAATGGGGTTGCACTTCACAAAAATGTGGTTTAAACTCACATTTGTCTTTTTTTGGAATTGAGAAAAAACATTTAGCTCAGATGTTGTCGTCTGTGACACTCAACTGTGCCAGCATTTTGTCACATTGATACTTGCCAATAGAGGTTCCAAGCGCATTTAAGGGCCTGTCCCACTTAGGCGAGTGCAAGAGATTCTGCGCTCGCCTCATGATTGCCACATGGTCGCCACATTTCGCTGGTGATCTCTGGTGAGTCTCCTTCATGGTCGCGAGGAGTTCCCGCATTCTGGGAACTAGTCACGGCCTCAGTATGGTCGCAGCAAATTTTTCAACATGTTGAAACATTTTCTGCGACCAAAAATTAGTACCTATGACTACAATAAACCTGTAGTCATAGGTACAGTGGCAATGAGGTCGCCATGTCGTTGTAGGTAGTCGAGGCAGCCTTATGTAGTTTTAGTTAATCTCCTTTGCTGACCGGGCATTTTAATTGGCTCATTGGGGGGAAAAAAACGTAAGCACAAATGTTCAGAACCAAGGAAAACCGACCGGTAATGTTAAATGCCCGCTAAACTTCACAGCTGTGTATCTCTGGCTTATTAAAAGGTGTCTGGCTTCTTAGAAAGTGTATCCCCATCCCCAACCCTTCCCCCCCCCCCCCCCCCCCCTCCCCCTTCTCCCCTCCCCGCTCTTTTAAAGGACTTACCGTATATTGCGGTGTATGTCTGTATCACCTTGGCTTGGGGGGGGGGGGGGGGGGGGGGAATGTGTGTGTGATGGTCGCGTTTCCAGTTCGCGTTTTTCCAGGCGAGTGCCGCGAGCTTGAAGGTCGCAGGGAGTCTGCTGAAAGGTTGCCTAAGTGGGACAGGCCCTTGACTCTTACTTCAAAAATCCAGTGCGGCAACTCCTACAGGAATCAAGGACCCAAGCAATCAAGGAAAACAAGTTTTGTCTAGAAAATAGAATATATAATGTGTTTACTTGAACACTGTGATTAAAAATCAAATGCACTATTTTCAGATAAAATAATTCTGAACAAAAAATTTGACTGGATATTTTCTATCATTTGATCAAAATGCAATTTAAGCATCAGGGATGCCAATGTTGAGGTAATTCTTCAGACACCAGGAGAATTGGATCACTTTGTACTAGGAGAGTCTACTGCCGCTCAATCCATCGTGAACATAGTGATAATCCTTCAGTGCTGGTCTGAGAGGCTGCACAATGCTAGAAATGCCTACCTTAATCCTCAGACCACTCCAGATGTGCCCTCCTCCACAATCGGTGTCGTGTCAAACGCAATATTGTGCTGCAATGCCAGTCATCGTCTAACCCTGCTCCTGCCAACTCTCAACCGGTGGCCCAAGCTACTCCACTTGTAGTGGAAGCCTCTGAAAGTTTTGCTATTTTTAACATTATATGTAGTTTTGTAACCACTATTACATGCTTGCTCAGCAGGAATGCTACCTTCCAATTGGCCATATGACTTACAGTTTTTATTATTCTCATTCACTATTTATCAGGCAGCCTTTTGATGTTCATGGATTTAAATTTCATTCACTGCCGTCAGAAAATAAGTTTAACTTGATTTGTTTTTATATGCTTTTAACACTTTATTTTATATTTCGCTGTTGATATGGTTTAGGTAAACAAGTTGCCCTCAGTTTTGCTGAGCAGAAGATTCAGGAGTTTCCCTTGCCAGAAATAAGTGGGACAATATCCACGTTTGGCTTAAAATACCACATCACTGGGTATGTATGGCAACAGTGAATACATTGTTATCATGTTTATTGCTCTTGTTGTTTTCACAAATGGCTATACTGCACATCACCATACACCATACACCATCATACACCTCTGCACATCGATGGAGCTGATGTGGAAAGGATCAGCAGCGTGAAGTTCCTAGGACTCCACCTGTCAGATGACCTGACGTCCACGACCAACACCACAGCACTGGTCAAGAGAGCCCAGCAGCGACTACACCCTCTCCGAAGACTACGGAAAGCAGGTCTCCCCACTACACACCTACAAACTTTTTATAAGGGAACAATCGAGAGCACATTAACCTACGGCATCACTTCCTGGTTCAGGAGCTGCAAGGCGTACGAACGGCACCAACTAGACAGGATTGTGAAGACCGCCAGCACGATTATTGGTGCTCCACTCCCTTTCCTGCTGGATATATACAGGAAGAGATGTATCAGCAGAGCCACCTCCATCATCAAAGACCCCTACCACCCATCGCATCACATATTCTCCATCCTGCCATCTGGGTAGAGATACAGGGGCATTAGCTGCAAAACCAGCAGGATGCTCCTCAGCTTCTTCCCGCAGGTTATAAGACTGATAAACGGACTTTGCCCCCCCCTGCCAAAGTATCGCACACCAACCACCAACCTGGACACACTGCAGCAGAGCCACTGTCGTGCCGCTGCCGATCGGAACGCCTGTTGATGTTTAGTAGAGAGTAGAGTGTTTAATTTGTTCATGATATATGTATTTTTATTTCTATTTATTTTTTACTGCACACTGAATGGACACTGGTTAAGCAACGTTTTTTTGTTTCCTCTGGGTATGTGAGTACTCAGGAAAATGACAATAAAGATATACTATAATGGACAAAATTATGAAATACTGACTGATTTTCATTTATTTCTACTGTTCCATTCAAACCATAAGTTGGGAGGTACCAAAAATAACCGGGAAGCAAAATTGTCACATAAAATATTGAATGTCAGTTTTATGCTGTACAGGTATCTATTTTCAACCTGTCATGATCATTGCACTGATAGGGTTTTACACTAAACTTTAATGTTTTTACTGTGTAATTCTTTTTTCATTTTTTGATTTTTGATTTGTTTTCCTGTTGTCAACAGCATTTTTCATAGAATGTTATTCCCTGAGCAGAGTAGAAGGGTGGGAAATCAGAATATGGAGGCATCACAAGTTCACAGTACCTCGGGTCAACAACAAAATAAGCGCACCATTTCTCAAACTACCCACCTACTCATGCTGCCAGGCACCTTCAACTGTATCTATAGAGAAGTCTCCACTTTCAACATTGGCTTCATCAACTACCTACAGAACCCACAAAACCCGAGTGAAGCAAGTCGTAGTCAATGCCAACAGACTGCTGAAGCAGATTATGATTTAACTGATGTTCCACACTGCCACCTTGTGCAGGCTTCAATAATTACTTTGCATGCAGTGATTTGGTTCAGTGCAGAACATAGGATTTGTTCTGAAGAAGGGTCTTGCCCCAATATGTCACCCATTCCTGCTCTCCAGAGATGCTGCTTGTCCTGCTGAGTTACTCCAGTTTTTTGTGTCTATGTTCGGTTTAAACCAGCATCTGCAGCTCCTTCATACGCAGAACATAGGATTTACTTTGTTTCAAAAGGGAAGCGGACTCAGATCAGGGTCTAGGTCTGAGATGCTGTTGATACCTTCCAGCCATCCACTCAAATGCATTTAATCTGTTTTTCAGTGATATTCTATGATGTGTTTAGCTTTCACAAATACAAGGTCACTGCAGTTTCATGAACTAGCCTTTAAAAAGCAGTTTTGCCAGTTCACTTTCTCCTTCTCTTCCTCTTTCCATTGTGGTCATAGCATTTTGGCCATGAACCACACCCAACACCAAGTGAAAACATTTGGGAAGAGAAGGGAGTTAAATGTAAGGGGAAAGTATACTGTTAATGGCAAAGTCCAAAACAACATTGATGTTCAGAAAGATCTTGCAGCCCAAGTCCATAGCTCCGTGAAAGTAGCAACACAGATAGATAGAGTGGTAAAGCTGGTGTATTTTATGTATGCTCTCTTCATCAGTCAGGGCATGGGGTATAAGAGTCAGGAAGTCATATTGCCGCTTTACAAAATTTTGGTTAGGCTGCAATTGTAGTATTTGCAGTTCTGGCTGCTCCATTAAAGGTAGGATGTAAAGTGTTTGAAGAGGTTTACTAGAATGCTTTCTGGATTAGAGGGTATGACCTAAAAGAGAGATTTGACAAACTTGGATTATTTTCTCTGGAACATTGGAGGTTGATTAAAGACCTGATATAACAATATAATATTATGAGACCCATGGATAGGTTAGACATTCAGAACCTTTCTTTTAAGATGGAAATATCAAAGACAAGACAGCATAGCTTTGGGTCAGAAGGAGAAAAGTTTAAAGGAGATGTGTGGCCCATGTGTTTTGTTTATATACAGAGGTTGGTGGGTGCCTGGTACGTGCTGCCAGAGGTGGTGGTGGAAGCAGATATGATTGATGCATGTAAGAGGCATTTAGATATGCACATAGATTTGCAGGGAATGGAAAGATATGGAACTCATGCAGTAGTAGCGTGATAACTTGGCAATATGTTCAGCATAGACATTGTAGGCCAAAGGCCGTGTGCTGTACTGTTCTATGTTCTATGTAAGAGAAACATACTGCCATGTATTCAACGATAGTGGACTTGGTCCTATTGAATGTCCTGCTGACATCAATGGGGTGGAAATTGGACTGGCCGTATAATATGTATGCATTCTATGGAGAGATTATGAAGATAATCTTACAATATTTAATACAAACATATTACAATGTTTAATTTTGCAATTAATGCTTTCACTCTTTTAATGAATGTACAAAACTGATGATTATTTCTATTCACAGAATGAGGGTTAGACGTTTTGGCTTGCCTGTCTCCGATGTCGGATTAATCCCCAACACTGGTTTCAAGTCTTCAGTGGAAAAAGCCTATATTGGCATTAGTGGAAACTGGCATACGATATTTGGACTGATGTATGTTTTTGATTATGACCTTATAGCCTGTCTTTGAAGAAGGTTGTGCATAAATAGTAGATTCAAATACAATACAGTAATAAATAAGTCCACTCAAAATACAAAATATTCTTTAGTCAACATGTCTTTGCTTTCTACCACAGTCTGAGACTAAGACATTATATTTGCTTCAATGCACTCATTTTATTGTATTTATTTTTTATTATATTTGCAACCATTATATTTCAAGGTCTCTTAAAACTAATGCAGAACACACTGTCATATCACTCTTATTATGTATATGGTTGTCTCAAAGTTAATGATCTTCTCCAAGCATAGTTATTGTATATACTCAGCAGCTCTGTCATAGTATTTTTGTGTCGTCAGGCAGCGGAAAGCTGTCAATCTGAGGCTGACCACTGAGGGACTACCAAATTGTCGGAGTGGCTGCATTTTATTCTAAGGCCCCAACTACCTTTTGAGTCGATAAAGATAAATATTTTTAAGAGGAGAATGAAGGTATTTCCTGGTGTCTCCGCCAATATGTATTGTGTCTCTCCAAGATAGACAAGCCAATAGTTTTTACTTGCCTTAAATCTCGACCGCTGGCCTGCGGCCTACACCAACTTAAAGCCGCGGTCTCCGGTGGGGAAGAGCCGATCCTGGACTTACCTGGACTTGTACCTTGTCCTTTTACCATCTGGACGCCCGCAGCTACGGCTGCAGAGGATTGAGGTCCCGACCACGGGGGAAAATGGAGGAGGACTGGCCAAATTGTGTGCCTTCCACCACAGTGATCAATGCTGTGGTGGATGTTTATGTTAAATTTTTATTGTGTTTTTGTGTGTGTTCTTTATCACTGTACCGCTGCTGACATATTCATTTCACTTGCACTTTATGTGCAATGTGACAAATAAACCGTATTGTATTGTATTGTATTGTTAGACCTTGATGTGTGCAAATCTGCTGCTGCATTTCCAACATTGCAGTGCCAAATGGTACCTGATAACTGTAAAAGTTTTGGAGGCATATAACTGCATGTTGAGGTCAAGGTAGGTGCCATATAAGTACGTGCAGTTTCTTTCTTTCATTAGGACTATATATACAGTAGATCCACAATAGTTCACTGGTGAATACTAGATTCAACATCTTTAAAATTATTCAGATCCATTACAACAATTGTTCTTCTTTCTGTTATTATAAAAAAAATGAAGACTTTTACATGAAACCTGTTAATTTTATGAAAGCATTGTCACTCACTGTGCAATTAGATTCCAATTGAAATTTGAGTGAAATTATTTTTTAACCATTTTATGTACCTAGATTTTAAATAAGCAGCTCCTTATTTTGCAGTGATGTCCATTCAGGGTGCCACACAGTGGTGCAGCTGGTAGAGCTGCTGCCTCACAACATGAAAGACCTGGTTGATTCTAGCCTTGGGTGCTGTCTGTGTGGAGTTTGCATGTTCTCTGTGCGGCCTTGTGGGCTTCCTGCAGCTGCTTTGACTTCTTTGTGACTATAACAAGCTGAAATAATCATCTGATCGTCGAAACCTAAAACTATGGAACTGCTAAAATATAACCTGCAAATTATCGTGAGAGTATTGTATAGATAGGTGAAGTCTGTTGAAAAAGGTTCCCAGACTTCTTTGTGCTTCTCTTCCACTTCTTACAATGCTCACTTTTACAAGTCTCACTTCTATGAATGTATTTGCCTTTGTCATATTACTAAGATCCTGGATGAGCTGTCACCCTTGCCATGCCACCATATAATTACATTTCCATATTTGCCCTTATGGGCAAAATCAAACTATGCACAAACAATTCTAACTAACATTACACATCATTAATTGGCCTGCTTCTACAAAACCTGGTGTCATGGCTCCTTTTTTATTTACAATCAAGGTTGATTGAACGCGTGACAGCATTTATGTGGTCATTTAAGAGCCAATGTAATCTGGCACTTTGTTCCAAATTTCTGTCAAAGTCTTTACTTTTAAATCATGTATGGAAGTAAAGCAAGATTTGGTACTCAACTGAGTTATTATCAATGGGATTTATTTTATTGATTGTACACAAATATAATTGCATTAAAACAAATGCTCATAAAATCACTTTCATTATTGTGGCTATTTTATCTGCTAATCTCATTTCTGTTCTGTTTATTATGCATTAACAAATCTAGTTAGTTATGTGACATTGGTAAACCATTTATGTTTGATTGCTTGACAAACTATGTTCTCTATTCTATTTCGCTGCTTTCTGTCTCTTTCAGCCACTAATTTTTTGCAGTATAGTGCAAACCCTGGGATTAATTTACAAAAGGAACTTGGCTTAGGTATTGATTATTATGTTTTGTGGCTGTTATCATAAACCTCTGATGCATTGATATGTAGATGTATAGGGACTGATGGTACAAAAAAAGATTTGAGTTCGGGAGAGGAACACATTTGGTAATTATTTTAGAATGAAGAAAAGTATGCAAAGGTTCTTCATAATGGGCACAAGAGTATATTGCACTAAATTTCAGCATAACTTGGACGTTGTACCAATAATTAATTGGATGTGTATTGCTTTCTATTAGACACGATGGAGGAACCTTTGATCTGAATATTAATGATCTTTCAGCAGCATTTATTGTTGGTGTTTCACTGGACAGTTCTCGACCGATGATAACCTACAACAACTGTGTTGCGACATTAGGAGATCTTGACCTCAAAATGTATGGAGGGGGCAGGTATGTTCGTAATGTAGAAAGGAAAATATTGCAGAGGCACAAACGTTGTGAATAAATGATTTCTTTATTCAGGCATTGTAGGTTAGATATACATGCATGTTTAGCACTCTAACATAATAGTCATTGTTATCGCTGAGAGGCTGTTGCCTCGTGGGCTCGAGCTGAGCTCCTGCTGATGTGGCAGGACACTCTCATGAAGAGAGAGGAAAGGTCGGTTCTTATATACTAGGGAACACCTCTACACCCCGTGACTCCTTCCCGCCATTGCCCAGTGAAGTGACCCTACCCCCGACTGCCGAGGGTTCGCATAGCAAGAGTGGCCTAACCACTAGGTGCCGTTACAATATCTACAATCTAAATCAACAATGTTAATGATGAACATATGTAAAACCAAAATGTACATATTGCAAACAATGTCCAACAATGTGACTTTTTTAATGATAATAGTTTTGCTGCTTCTTCACATAATTAATATTCGTCATTGGCAGCAGAAGAAAACTTGTACTTTTGGGTTGACATCCATAAAGTAACGTAATCGGGTGGTGCTGCGCGCGGCAGCCTCGCCAGCAGCTTGTCCATCACTTCACCCATTTTTTTTTTTTTTAATGTGTCAGTAATATGTTTTAAAGATATCTTAGTCTTCTTTATGTGGGGGGAGGGGAAGAGGGGAAACACGTTTCCCAGTCATTACCTGGTCGGAGATGTGACTTTTCTCCGAATTACATCATCACACCCTCCATCTGGATGCGGCCTACCATCTGGATTGCCGTGGCCTTTCCTGCCGGAGACCGTCCAGAGCTTCAGCAGCGGTGCAGCACTGAAGTCCATCGCGGAGCGGGACGATGCATAACCGGGGATCGTCTGTTGAAGGTCTGGAGTGTTGGGCCTGCTGCTTTAACATAGTTGAGCTGTGGTTTGCGGAACTTCCAGACGCGGGCGGCGCTGACTCTGACATTGCGGAGTCCTGGGATCCTTTGCCGAGGGTCGCCAGTGTTAAATCTCCGTCCGCCCAGCTCGGCCTGTGGACTTCGGAAGCCGCAATCTCCGGTAAGAAGTGGCCGATTCAGAAACTCCAAGCCACTGAGAGTGTTCTTCCGTTCCGACGCCGGAGCTCCGATCATCCCGGAAAGAGGGCCTAAACATCGGGCCACCCATAGCGGTGACTGCAGGGGGTTCAATGGCCCCGACCGTGGGTGAACAAAGAAGAAAAGTACTGAACTTTATTGCCTTCCCTCACAGTGGGAAATGTTGATTCCGCTGTGGAGGATGTTCATGTTAAATTCTATTGTGTATTGTGTTCTTTTTATCGTATGGTTATATGGTAACTCAAATCTCACTGTACCAATTGGTGCATGTGACAATAAAAATGTAACAAACTTGTGAAATAAAGAAGTTGTTTCCCATCATCCATGCCTTTTTGCTTATAAACTGAGATATTCCAATGAATAAAGTCCTGACTGATCTCCCTCATCTGCCCTCTATCAATGACATACAAATCTCCTCCAGTCAGGCTAGAGTTGAGGTAATAAGGTGAGAAAGATTGAGAAACAAATTAGGCTGATGATGCAAAACTAAAACTGAAATTGCACTGAAACTGTATATGTTGCGAACCCATTCATTAAGATCATGGGTTCCTTGTCATCATTAAGCAAACATAAGATAGAGAGGAATTTCTACTGGCAGACAAATTTGACAAGGGTATCCCAAATTCCTCTCACTTTTATAACTTCTTAAAATGTTCTGTATGGTGGTTGATTCTACTGCCTGCAGTTTTGTTGAGAATAAGTAGGTTATCTGGATGAATGGACTAAAAAGGATTTTATTGACCTTCTCAAATGTTTTCAGAGATGTCAAGAGCAACAGGTTTTTCCCCTCAAGCAATTTCTCTAGAAATGTGGGGAGATGTGATAACTTTAGAAACTTTAGAAACACATCTAAAGCTTGTTGGTTATAAATTACCTTGAAAGAATGTTACACAGGTTGGATCAAAGGGATGTCTGGCCATGATCAGGATACCGATCAAGGGCAAGAATCAAAAAGTATTAGTTAGATGTTTAAAGATCGGTCAATAAAATGTTCACCCATGATGTGTCACTAGAATTATGTGATACAGATCACATATAATCATGCTAAGGGTGTAGTAATCTATGTATGAATTGAAATATTTAAGTCTCCCTAGAATTCAGTTTATGTTAACTTTCCTTACAAAAGTTCAAATAAGCAAATGAAGAAAGTAGCCTGCATTTTAACAGGTAACTGAGATGAATGTGGAGGGTTTCTAAAACATCTTAGAATGGTGATCATTGACCATCATGTCTGTTTATGAACAGAATGTACAATTGCATTCCATAACATAGTAATACTGCTCCTGCCCTCTGCCACCACCCAGGTGTTAGTTCCTGGTTCAGCAATCATCATCATTCTTTATTGTCATCATGCAAAGTAACAAATTGTACAGTGCAAAATGAGAAGACGTTTCTCTGGGAATACCGGAGCATCGCACATAAAACCTTAAACATTTCACACATAAATATAAAACAATCCAGTTCCTGATAAAAAACAGTACGAATAGTTTTTTAAAAGTGCAGGTAAAAAAAGCAACATTAAAATACAATTAAAAAAAAAAAAGTCATAAAATGTCCAGGGCAGCTGATTTAAGTGACCTGAGCCAGTGCCAGAGTTATTACTCCGTGCCAGTTATTACATTCTCAGTGCAAAAGCAGCAGAATCAGGTGGAATGACTGTTTAGCAGCCTCACAGTCTGTGGAAGGAAGCTGTTTAGCAGTCTGGTTGTCCGGGCTTTGATGCTACGGTATCTCTTTCCTGATGGCAGGAGATCTAGACGTGTGTGGAGTGGGTGCAATCTGTCCTTTGCAATGCTCAGTGCTTTTTTCAGGCAGCGGCTCTGAAACAGTTCTTGTACCGAGGGTAGCGAGACACCAATTATCCTCTCTGCTCCCCTCACTACCCTCTAACAATGGCTTCATTATTAAATTCTCATTGATGTTTCAAAATCCTTGAAAAGTCTCACTTCTTCCTATTTCTATAAATCCTCCAAATCAACAGGATCTCTGCATTGCTCTTTGCCAATCCTTGAATTTAGTAGTCATGTCTTTGCTTTACTCTGGAACTCACTAGCATATACTTCAACTGAAGTCAGTGAAAGTATCTGGGAACACTTTTGTCTACTGAAAAACTGGGCAATGAGTCTTACTTTGGGAGATAACAAACAATTTTACTGCAATCTAAAGACACATTTTAGCAATGGTACAATGCCAATCTTTCTGATAAATATACAATATTATAACCTGGACCATTTTACTCTTAGTAATAGCAGCATGTTTTCTTTTAAAGTTGGTTTTACAAGATGTTCCTTGGTAAAGTGAAAGATCTGATTCGACAAATTATTCCCAAGCAGGTAAGCTCAGAGATCCTTTGTTTTCTAATCGTACCAATCATATTTGAAGAAACAATTATAGTTATTTGTTACCAGCTGTTGTCATTGTTCATACACTGGTGTATGCAATAAGAAATGAATATAGGCAGGAGACACAAAAGACTGCAGATGCTGCAATCTGGAGCAAAATCTAGGATTGGGTGATGGTGGTATACAGAATGGTGGCTTTGTTACTAAGGGACAAGCTTGTGGTATACATGGCAATTACAAGGCCTTATTTGCTATCAACAATAACAATCATCTACAGTGTTTGCATGTAATTAGCCAATTGCTCTTATTCATCCAGTGCGGGCCAGAACATGCAGGATTGATAGGTTATCTTTCCTGATGGCCATTTGATGATGTTTTCCTTATTTAGTAATAAATTGCACGTTTCGCAGACAAATTTCTGGTGGCTAGGCTTCAATTTGCTGGGTTTAAATTGAGTAAAGTTAGATCCCAATCAGCTTAAGAAGTGCCAGAATTCCTTCTTATGCTTATAAACTGTCATTATCAAATTTGATTTTCTTTTCCATAATCATAAATGGTGAAGGAGATTAGAAGCCTTGTAAAATGGGCGATATATTTTCTCGGATTATGTTTGGCCTACACAAGTATTATTGATTAAGCCAAACATTCCATCTCCCCTGATTTAGCTCAGTTCCTAGTTTTGGATGTTAACAAGATCAAAGCTGTAAAATTCTAAAAAATTGTAAAGGTAAATTCAGGTAAATTGGAGACAATGTATATCATTGAAAAATGAATTATTTTTCATGAATAAGATATTTAATTTTGTACTTTAATTGAGTGCACAAATCATGAGGTTAGCAAGCAGACCTAACAGGTAGTTGAGAAGGCAAACAACATTTATTACAAAGGGATTGGTGTTCAAGATCAGGGAAGTTTTGTTGCAGTTGTGCTGACTGTTAGTAAGCCCACAGCTGGAATACTGTGCACGGTTCTGGCCCTCTTGCCTGAAAGGATAGAGGCCAAGGAGGCAGTTGAAGAGAGGTTTATCAGGCTAAATCCTGGGATGAGAGGCTTGTCCTATCAAGAAATACTAAATACTTTGGGTTTGGAGTTTTGAAAAATGAGGAGTGAAATTATCCAAACATATAAGATTCTTTGGGGACGTGAGGGGATAAATATTATTTCTACGGATGGGAGAATCATGGACAAGTGGACACAGCTACAAAATAATCTGTAAAACTCTGGGTCCATCTGCCCTGAGGGTGGTGGAGGCTTTAGATATATTTAAGTTGGAGATAAGTAAACATTTGAAAGATTGAGAAACTGAGAGGATCTGGCATAGTAGAGGAGTTGAAGCTAGCATAGATTATCCATGATCATATTAAGCAGTGAGGCAGGCTTGTGGGATCAAGTACCCGATGGCTCCCATTAATTTTGTTTTTGATTAATGATTTTCTTCCTAGACTAATCCAGAGGCTGTAGCAGAATCTACCAGAAAATGATTATGGACTATGTTTCTCTATATGACAGTAAAATGGGAGGAAGGAATTTTCGGGTCTCCTAGAATGAGTTACAAGTAGACAATAATGTTAGGAATGGAACATTATGTGGAGAACTATAAAATTACTCAGAGTAATCAAAAAATAGAAATGCAAATTTGCTTAAATCTGCAACTTCAAGGTTTCAGGGTGCTCTGATGTACAAATCGCACAATGTTTATCATTAAAACCTTATTTTAACATTTTACAACCTTATAAAACTGTAAGGTTATAATAAAAAATGTTGCATTGTGTTTATGTGGAATCTTGGCAATTATTGTGAACCTGAAGACTTGTTTGGAACATGAAGCTGATGGAAAAACAGCAGAAACACAGACAATGCTCTCCTCCCCCTAAGTTGTATACTTAGACTATGAACGCTGAATGAGTATTTGAATATTCAGATATCAGTCAATAGCCAAGTGTGACGGCACAGTTAAAGCCCTGTCCCACGGTACGAGTTCATTCCAAGAGCTCTCCCGAGTTTAAAAAAAATCAAACTCGTGGTAAACACGGAGAATGAACGTAGCGGATACGTCGGAGCTCGGGGACGTCTCTTAGCGGCTCGTAATGCTAACGGCAGGTACTCGGGAAGACTCGCTAACGGTAGGTAAGCACAGGAAGACTTGTGAAGCTTTTTCAACATGTTGGAAAATGTCCACGAGAGCCCCGAGTACTGACGAGTGGCCATTAACGTAAATCTCCGAGTTCGAATCAGGGGCAAACTCGGGAGAGCTCTTGGAATGAACTTGTACCATGGGACGGGGCTTTTACGCAGTGGTAGAGGTGCTGCCCGTACGGAGTTTGTACATTCTCCTTGAGACCATGTGGGTTTCATCCGGGTGATCCAGTTTCTTTCCACATTCCAAAGACATGCTTGTTTGTAGGTTAATTGGCTTCTGTAAATTGTCCCTGGTGTGTCGGAGAGAACTAGTTTACGGGTGATCATTTGTTAGTGTGGGCCGATGGGCTATGCTCAGTTTCAAAAACTAAAACTAAGTTCAACACACATACTTAACTGATTCAATAATGCGTCTGAAAAAGTAAAATGTGCTTTTGTTGTTTAGTTTTCAATGTACTTTTCTTGTTAACATTTTAATTATTTGTTATATTTATCATACAGCTATGTTCTGAATTTAGAAATAGAGTTGGAAAGCTTGAAGATGTCATCCAGACTCTGAGAGGTAAGTATTCGTTAGCGTAAATCGTCAGCAGGAATTATTTACTCGTGGCGTTTGTGTCTTCTGTGGACGTTACTGTTTCTTTCTTCCCATCTCCCCCCATGTCTGCCTTCCGCAAAGACCGCTCCCTCCGCAACTCCCTTGTCAATTCTTCCCTTCCCTCCCGTACCACCCCCTCCCCGGGCACTTTCCGTTGCAACTGCAAGAAATGCAACACCTGTCCCTTTACCTCCCCCCTCGACTCCATTCAAGGACCCAAGCAGTCGTTCCAGGTGCGACAGAGGTTTACCTGTATCTCCTCCAACCTCATCTATTGCATCCGCTGCTCTAGATGTCAGCTGATCTACATCGGTGAGACTAAGCGGAGGTTGGGCGATCGTTTCGCCGTACACCTCCGCTCGGTCCGCAAGAACCTACCTGACCTCCCGGTGGCTCAGCACTTCAACTCCCCCTCCCATTCCCCGTTCGACCTCTCTGTCCTGGGTCTCCTCCATGGCCAGAGTGAGCAACACCAGAAATTGGAGGAACAGCACCTCGTATTCCGCTTGGGGAGTCTGCATCCTGCGGGCATGAACATTGAATTCTCCCAATTTTGTTAGCCCTTGCTGTCTCCTCCCATCCCTCAGCCCTCGGGCTCCTCCTCCTCCTTTTTCCTTCCTTCTCCCCGCCACCCCCTATCAGTCTGAAGAAGGGTTTTGGCCCGAAACGTTGCCTATTTCCTTCGCTCCATAGATGCTGCTGCACCCGCTGAGTTTCTCCAGCATTTTTGTGTACCTTACTGTTTCTATTGTTTTGTTCACAGTTTCATGGCAATTGGACAAATATGTAGAATTTGATTATTCTTTGGTTGGAGAACCAGAGATCACAACTGATTTCATTGATTTCCCCATAAAGGTACCGTTGTCATATATTGATAAGTGATTTATTTTTCTGGGGAGTATTGTTCTGGTTTTCCAGGCTTGTATTTCAAAACCCAATTAAGTTTATTTTGATTAGTATTTAATCTGCCTTTTTTCAGCAGAGATATTTGCTCATCTAAAATAGCCATTAATGAGTTGAGTTTGTGGGCTCAACCTGGGTAACAATAGATCATTAAAATGAGAGAATAATTACTGGCATGAGGACCTCACATGAAAGGGCTGAGAAATAGTAAGTGGCAGTTGGCAGCTCTTGGCTTTACAGAGTGTATCATCCACAACCAAAACTGCAGAAACACAAATCGAGTGTTAACCATAGGCTTAGAATGGATCTGGCATGAAGAATATGTGTTGTATGAAATTAGCCCCTAGGATACTAACATAAATGTCTCTTGCTAAGGACTCCAGGTAAGCAATGGAGTCTCGTTCCTGAAGATCATCAATATTTTTTCGTTGGAAAAAAATTAATTCTTTTGGGGGAAAGAAAGAGAAATGTTCTATCACCTCCAAGCACTAATTTTCTACAGGAATTGAAGGCATTGGTAGACAAACATCATGTAATCATTGTAGCACAGACACTCTGTAATAAATGAGGTGTCCACCTGCTAAGGCAAGGTCATTTATGATGTGCACCAGTAGGCACTGTCTCAGCATAATGCTGAATAGATCCACAGCAATTTGAAATTAATCGAGCTCTTCCACAAACTTGAACATTGTTGTATTACCATTTCACTGGAAAAATCCTTGTCAAGAAAATACATATATTATGTCTCTATAATTACCAATTGCTTGGTGAAGAAAAATGGTAGCGTACCAGATGAGGGTGGGGCACATGGGATAGAAAGAGGGGATGAGAAAATACCTGGTAGGGTAGGTTGGATGGGTAGGGATAATTGAACCAAGGAGTTGTGGAAGGATCAACACATTAGTCGAGGTAGTAGAGAATGTGAGGAGGGTGATGGGTTGGACAAAGTGAAATCTTACCTCTGGTAAAATAATATCAGATAAGTGCAGTTAAAAACAGATTAAGTTTCTTTATCTCTGTAATGTGTTGCCAAGGTTGTATAGTATGGAATGTTGGATTGTATGTTTTACTGGGAAGTACTCAGCAGGTCAGACCGTACAAATTGTAATAACAAAAGTAGATTGGAATTGAACATGCATTGAATAGTTAATACACCTCGATCTCTAGTGATTAAAGATAAATTTGAAGGTATTCTGCCAATTGCATTGAGCAATATGGAAACAGTTTGTGTTCCCTTGTAATATATTTTATATGTACGATTGCAATTGCCACCATACCACAGTCCCAGAGGACTCAGTTAGTTGATAGTTGCTATTTTACCCACTTTATTCTTTCTTCCGCACTTCTTTATTGAATCTATATTAATTCCATTTAATAGTGACTAATAACTTTTTCAAATCTCGTTTAGGGAGAATTATATGATGTTCAACATCACACGGAGGCTCCGTTTACTGCGCAATTGTTTAATCTCTCAAACATCACAAATCAAATGTTAGTCGTTGGACTGTCTGAATACTCTGTTAACACTGGAGGCTTTGCATACTTTGTTGCTGGAGCATTGCAATTCAATATCACAAATGACATGGTAAGTGAATCATGTCTCCAAATTAGACTTACGGGAAGAAAAAACACTCTGGGTAGCCACTCACAAACACGAAAAACAAGTTGAAATGTTAATCCATGAATCATCTTTGGCATGTGTTCCGTTATTCAAATGACTTTTGTTAATTCTTCTCAAAATAGTTAGAAATAACTTATTGCTAATCTATCAACAGCCCTAATTATTGTCCAGTCCATAATCCCTGCATTATTTATGAAGAAAAACATAGATGATGTTTTAGTGTAGATTAGTTTATTATTATTGTCATGCCGCAGGTCAGGCAGCATCTATGGAGGGAATGGACAGATGACATTCAGTTCCAAGACCTTTTTTTCAGACTGATGGAGTAGGTGAGAAATTGCTGGAACGGGGTACTGATTGGGGATGATCAGCCATGATCACATTGAATGGCGGTGCTGGCTCGAAGGGCCAAATGTACCATCAAACCAAAGTGCCAGGATCATCTTAATGTTACATGTCCTCAGTTAGTTACAACCACAATATCACTTAGCTTAAAAAGGAATGTTCTATCTATTTTAATAATTGATTAAAAATTCGCTGTTGAAAAAACTGATTAAGTATCATTACAAAAATGAATACCTTAAGAATGCTCAGTCAGGTTTGATAACTTCATGTGGAGATAACATTTTTCCATCTCATTTCAGATTCCAAAAGATATACCATTTCAGTTGAACACATCCAGTTTGAATTTTCTGTTACCTGAGGTATTAAATATCAATTTATGTGACCGGTTATGTGAATGATTTAACTTTACGTCTATTCAAATACATCATACTGTAACCCATTTTTCTGGATGTAAGAATCCCATTTAAACTATTAGAGTGCAAATTACATTATTTAAGCAGTTTCTATATTTAGCACTTTTTTCCACTTTTACTTTGCCCCTCACCTTTCAATGATAAATTAACAAAGAGAATTAAAAAATACTAACATTGATGATTCTCTTGCCATCCTTTTGCAATGGTTAAAATGTGCTTTCTTCTTAAGTCGGTAACATTGGCGTTGCATCGATCCCTGTAAAATTATGAAATATTTTAAGTTACTCCCAATTTGAAATAGTAACTTTGACAAAAGTCAACATTAGTCAAGTTGTAACATTTCAGAAATTTATTGCTCAAAATATTATTGTAAATTAACATTAAAATCTAGTTGTGTGGGAAGGAGCTGCAGATACTGCTTTAGACCGAAGATAGACACAAAAAGCTGGAGTAACTCAGCGGGACAGGCAGCATCTCTGGAGAGAAGAAATGGGCGACGTTTCGAGTCAAGACCCTTCTTTGATTAATCCAGTTAATTACGCGCCAGAAATTGTTGTGATAGATTGGCCAGTGGGTCGCACTTATGCCCATGATTTATAATGTTACAGGTTCAATCCCATTCAAAATTGGAGCATAGACATTTTTTAGAGATGCTGCATCATTGGAAATACAATTGTTTGGATGAGACAATTAGATTTCCTTGTGAGCTGAGGACAAATAACAATCTCTAGTCAAAGAGAGGAGAGACCTCCCTTATGACCTGGTCAACTATCCTCCCTCAGATAATACTGCCAATGATAGATTAACATTTCTTCCTTTCAATGTGAGTTTATGTGGACTTTTTTGAGTCAATTTTCATTTCTGGAACTATATTATGCTCAAATGGTGTCAGTGGCCATTTTAGGACTGATGGTCATTTTAACTTTGAACTAATTGGTTCTTGCACGGGTCACAATCTCTCCACACAGTAAATTCGTATTTTGGTCTCAGCTGTGCTAGGAGTCAAATCCTTGACAATTATGATTTACTCTCTATTTGCACTTCAAAGGCAGCCAGGCCAGCCTGAATTGGAAAATGTTAATTGACTAAGCTACATTAGGGTGGTCACTTGATGCTTCATACTCTTGGCTAAAAACAGTAAACCAATTCATTAAAACTGTGGCCGCTTCTTTGACAGAACGTGCCATTATATGTGGTGTATTGACATGCTCTATTGATTGGTCATCTAAAAGTTAAAGTCAATTCTACTGTTAAAACAAATTGAATGCTCTAATCATGCAATGATGTTCTGATTCTAATTACAGAATTAGAGTCAGACCATTATTAAAAATACATATCAGATTCATAAATATTCATTAAGAAAAATAAATATACACTTTATAAATTGGAACTGGTTTGAAATTTCAAAAGGGAAATGAACTGACGTGCTTTTAGTCAAACTTTGGGGATAATGAGTGAATGGGTTTAATAATAATTCTAATGTCTCCTGACAGTCCATTATAAAATGTCCTTGACTCCATCCAGGTTGCAAAGGAGTACCCCAACTTACTGATGAAAGTTGTGATGAGTGCTACAAAACAACCAATTGTGAAGCTTGTTCCAGGAAAATTCTCTTCTGATGTATTTACTGCAGCCGAAGTATTTGTAATCTTGCCGAACAATTCCTTAGCAGAGCTATTCCTTTTGGGTATTGTAAGTGCCTTTCTTACTAGATCTTTACATTCAATATACCAGTGTTCATTTAAAATGAAGAAAAAGGCTGGGGTAATAACATTATTTTTCCTGTAAGTAAGAATCATGTTCTGGTATTATTTTAATAAAATTTATGTCAACCGCAGACAGCCAGTGTGAGTGGGCAGGTGTACACTTCATATGGAAAACTACATGGATCAGTATCTCTCAGCAGGTAAGAAGTCAAGCGGAAAAACATATTTTCTTTATCTGTCAACAGATCCTAGCTTTATTATTTTAGATATTCAAGTTGACACCAAATTCAAGCCACAAAATATGTGTAATTGTAGACAAACAACAATAAAGGTAAAAATTTGTTCTGCTTTTTTTTTGCCTCAGTGGTGAGGCATGTTTCAGACAACTTCAAGCATCTATTTGTTTTCAAAAGGTTCAGTTCCAATTATCCCAATGAACTGAATGAAAGATATGATAAATTTTCTGGAGGAGATCAAATTGTTTATTCCCTGACATTTGTTCAATCAATTAGAATAGATACTCCCTTAAAATGTCTTATGTGGATTAAATAATGCCTTTAAATAACCATGTAGTATCTCAACGGTTGTTTGTAATATATATATTGTCAATTCCTCCTTCCTGAATAAAGTGGTGATGAATTGTGGTCTTGAACTGTTGTCGACCACATGAAAAAGTTACTGCCATAAATCTATGAGATGGGTATATCTAGGATTCTGAGTAAGGGTCAATGTTGCTGCAATGATCTCTATCTATCTATCTATTCTATCTCTATCTTTCTCTACACATAACTAAAACTCTGATCTTGTTATCTTCCAGTTTGGCAGTCTTTCTATTTGCACAAAATCTGTTCGCGAAAGTGCTGCGATTTTTCGCCAGTGCACTCTCTGTTCTCCTGCACTGCGATTCCAACAAGTTATGTTCCGATCAGTTGAAAGTCGTAAAAGAGGTTTAAAAAATCATAAAAAAACGTTGTGCGCAGATTGATCTCTTCTTCTGCCAGTCGGCGCCGCGTGGATTAGTTTCTTCCCCTGTCACTCTCCGGAATGGTCCGCCCCATTCCTGCCCCATCGCGTCTTTACTGGAGTGAGAGTGGCTGGCGGAGGTTTCCAACCGGACTTTTGGAGGGATCGGAAGCAGCCCAGCCCCGCCCCAAGCACCAGCCCCGCCCCAAACAGCAAGCCCACACCCCACCACAGCCCCCTGCCCCCACACAAGCCCCCTGCCCCCACAACCACCCCCTGCCTCCACACACCCCTCACCCCGCACACACCCCTCCCCCCTATAACCCCTCTGCCCGCACACCCCCCCCCCCCCCCCCCCCTACACACAATCCCCCCCGTCCACACCACATCCTCCCCCACACCACCTCCCACACCGCCTTCTGGCACATCCCTCCTCCCATCCCTCCCACACCACTCGCGCCCACAAACACACCTCCCCCCACCCCATGGAGATGGAGATATCAAGCAGCTTTGTGTTACTTATTGTGATTTTAACCAGTCCTGCTTTTCTTTGCGTTGTGTGATTCCAACACAATGTAGAACATGTTTGGTGTAGAAACAGGACTTAATCTTGGATTTTGCAGTGCCTCTCTCATTGATCATCAAACCATTTGCTGCAAGCCTAATATGTTAATAATGAGTGCTAGTCTATTTTCATAACCTGTGTGCCCCTATCATTTTGATATTGGGTATGAAGGTATAGTCCAATCTTTGAGGTCATACGTATAATTTGCAACAGACAAGACCATTGGCATAAAATATTCAGACATTTTATTACATATTATAATTTGTGTGTAACATGTTGGAATAATATATATTAAAAAAGTTATGCTTTTCCTAAATAACAGAATGCTTCTTGGACCTCTGGATGTATGACTTGTTCATGCACAAGGATATCCCAGCATAAAGCTACAACATCCCTCCTACTCCCCAGATTATATCCATCCTGACTCTCCTGCAGCATGTGACCTACTTGAGTTCCTCTGCGCAAGGCACAATGAAGGAAAAGAGGTGCAAAAGAATGCAAGGACTGTTCAATTGTACATGATGTTTTCCAGGGGCGGAAAACCCGGGGGGGCCAGAAGGGACACGTCCCCCCCATGTTTTGAGAGGTGGGGGACATCCCCCCCCCCCCAAGTTTTTGTGATCCCAATTTTAAAATCTCCGCTTTTAGTGCTGGATTGAGCCTCCGAAGCCTCGCGCGTGCGTGTGTGTGAGTGTGCGCATGCGCGCGTGGCCGCCAAAAAATAGTGTCCCACGTCCCCTCCATGTTTTGATAGCGAGTTCCGCTCTTGATGTTTTCGACTGCATGGCTATGGATGCATGCAAAGCAAAGCATGCATTGTGTCCACTTCCTTTTCCGCTACTCAATTCTGCATCGCGTGTCTATTTAATGAGCAGTTTCTATTCGTTTTTTTAGCTTAGAGATACAGCATGGAAACAGGTCCTTTAGCCCACGGAGACCACGTTGAGCAGTAATCTCCACACAGAATTAAGGGACAGAAGTTTAGGGGTAATATGAGGGGGAACTTCTTTACGCAGAGAGTGGTGGTGGTGTGGAATGAGCTCCCAGTGGAAGTGGTGGAGGCAGGTTCATTGGTATCATTTAAAAATAAATTGGATAGGCATATGGATGAGAAGGGAATGGAGGGTTATGGTACGAGTGCAGGCAGGTGGGACTAAGGGGAAAAAAAAATTGTTCGGCATGGACTTGTAGGGCCGAGATGGCCTGTTTCCGTGCTGTAATTGTTATATGGTTATTAACACTATCCTACACAAGCTAGGGGCAATTTACACTTATACCAAGCCAATTAATCTACAAACTTGTATGTCTTTGGAGTGTGGGAGGAAGCCGAACATCTCGGAGAAAACCCATGCGTTCACTGGGAGAGCGTACAAACTCTGTACAGACAGTACACGTAGGTGGGATCAAACCCGGGTCTCGGGTGCTGTAAAGCAACAGCTCTACCTATGCGCCACCCACTGCGCCCACTCTTCTGACAACTTTAAAAAAAAGAATTCTGGGTATTACCCTTCAATTCTTGAAGAGTTAAGTTTACCAAGATCTATGATTTTGGCTTCTTTTACAACTTAATAGAGTATTGATAAGTTCCTCCCTGGAGGAGACATTAGGCATTCATGTTCAAAAATAGTGTTTGCCTAAACAAATGCGCAACATTTTATTCTGCAAGCTATTAAAGTTACATTATAATTTTCTAAAGAAATTTTTGTTTGCAATAGTTTAACATTTTGCAATTTATTTGTGTCAAATTGAATTCTTAAATATCTTTCTAACTTTGAAATTAGTGTGGACTTGGTATTGGAAGAGTCTAAAGTGGGAACCATTCCAGTAAGTGTGCATAGTCACTTTAAAAGTGATATGGTTAATTACTGCTTATTAACTTTACATATTAATATATAATTGCTGACTATATATTTTTTAATCACTTCTGTGAGTAAACCATGTGACTATTTATTTTAGTCTTACAACTTAGTCTTAAAGTAACAATATAAAGCTTAAAGATAAAAATGTTACATTAATTTTTGGAAAATATAAAGCTTAAAGATTTAAAAAATGTGACATTAATTTTTATTATAATTTGCTCCCAGGTAAACCAAATGGAAACAGTTTTGAAATTGGGGCTACAGAAGATTGTGATTCCGAAAATAAATGGTATGCCTGCCTAAAATTGCAAATCCTCCAGTTCAGTTGTTCTTTGGACCAATGTAACTGTTGACTGGATAGAAATAATCACTTCAGACAGGAAATTCTGACATATAGGAGTGGAGTTGTGACTTCACAGTGTGCCTATCTTGTTCAATTAACAGGCTTCTCTCCCTGAGATCAGTCTGATTAACAGACTAGGATTTTAGTTGGCATAGAGCACTGAATGACAGGCCACAACCATTGGTAATGACACTGCAACTGACAGTGACATCTCGTGGATATGTGCCTGGTTTTCAAACCCCGGTGATGTGTTCAATGCTGATGGGGACTGATCCTTGCTTCTTACTGGAGAGCTTTTTAATTCTGCATTTTGCTTTCAATTCTCCATGTTTTTATTTCTACTGAGATTAATTTAATTCCTCACGTCTTCCAAACCCAATGCTGTGGATGCCTTTACGTCCTGTGCTATCATGAACTAATTTTTCCAAATCCAAGCTTTCTGCAGTTGCGGGTGTGCTGAATCCCAAACAATTGTCAACTACTCTCCATCTACTACTTTGAATTTGTACTTCCTAACTGCATTCTAAACCTTATACGAAATTTGTTGACTGACTCACCTGGTTTTATCTTGGCAATGGAACTCATAAATGTGGCCCCGTCATTTGAATTCAGCTCAATATGTATGTTGGATCATCTGGTCTCTGACTCACGGAGTGTCCAGCTCTTGAAATTATTTGATCCTTCTTCTGTCCAGAAAAATATATCACTGACCTTCACTTCATCAATCATGCCTTTCAGAAAGCTTTTGAATTTTCATTTACAGATTAATTTTTTTAATTTATCGAATCTTCCCAGCTCCCTGTCCATTATGGACTGGATCTACCCAGTCATTACACTCTTCTCTCATGCAGTTACCAGAGGGCATTGTTGAACATTTTTGTGGTGTGAAACCAAGTGTTCACATCAATCATGTGGTATGGAATGTTACTTGCTAGGCTGCTCAGTTTCAGTTAAGTTTATTGTCACGTGTACCGAGGAACAGTGAAAAGCTTTTGTTGTGTGCTAACCAGTCAGCGAAAAGACAATACATGATTACAATCAAGCCATCTACAGTGTATAGATACGTGATAAGGGATTGTGCAGGAAAGAACTGCAGATGCTGGCTTAAATCAAAGGTAGACATAAAATGTTGGAGTAACTCAGCGGAACAGGTAGCATCTTTGGAGAGAAGGAATGGGTGACGTTTTGGGTTGAGACCCTTCTTCAGACTGATGCTGGGAGTGTGCGGGACGGAGATAGAATGTAGTCGGAGACAGTAAGACTGGTGGGAGAAGGAGGAGGGGATGGAGAGAGAGGGAAAGCAAGAGCTATTTGAAGTTAGAGAAGCCAATGTTCATACCACTGGGATGTAAGCTACCCAAGTGAAATACGAGGTGTTTCTACAATTTGTGCTGGGCCTAACTCTGACACTGGAGGAGGCCTAGGACAGAAAGGTCAGATTGGGAATTGGAGGGGGAGTTAAAGTGCTGAGCAACCAGGAGATCAGGTTGGTTAAAGTGGACTCAGCGGAGGTGTTCAGCGTAATGATCGCTGAGCTTGTGCTTGATTTCGCCGATGTGCAGGAGTTCACACCTGGAACAGTGGATACGGTAGATGAGGTTGGAGGAGGTGCTAGTGAACTTCTGCCTCACCTGAAAAGAATGTTGGGATCCTTGGATGGAGTTGAGGGGGGGAGGTAAAGGGACAGGTGTTGCATCTCCTGCGGTTGCCGGGGAAAGTACCTAGGGAGGGGGTGTTTTAGATGAGAAGGGACAAGTTAACTAGGGATTTACAGAGGGAACGGTGTCTGCAGAAAGCAGAAAGGGGTGGAGATGGGAAGATGTGGCCCACACTGGGATCCCGTTGGAGGTATCAAAAATGTTGGAGGATTATATGCTATATACGACCGCTGATGGGGTGGAAGGTGAGGACAATGGGGACTCTGTCCTTGTTATGAATGGGGGGGGGGGGGGGGGGGGGGGGGGGAGCTGAGCTGTGAGATATCGAGGAAACCCTGGTGAGAGCCTCATCTATAATAAAAGAGAGGAACCCCCGTTTCCTAAAGAATGAGAACATCTCTGATGACCTGGTATGGATAACCTCATCCTGGGCGCAGATGCGGCGTAGGCAGAGGATTTGGGGGTAGGGGATAGAGTCTTTACAGGAAGCAGGGTGGGAAGCAGTGTAGTCTAGATAACTATGGGAGTCGGTGGGTTTGTCGTAGATGTCAGTCAATAATCTGTCTCCTGTGATGGAGATGGTGAGATCTAGAAGTGGTAGGGAGATGTCGGAGATGGTCCAAGTGAATTTGAGTGCAGGATGGAAATTGGTCATGAAGTTGATGAAGTCAATGAGTTCTGCATGGGTGCAGGAGGTAGCACTGATGCAGTTGTCAATGTAACGGAGGTAGAGTTCGGGGATAGGTCCAGTGTACGCCTGGAACAGTCATTGTTCGACGTACCCTACAATGAGGCAGGCCCATGATAAGGGAATAACGTTTAGTGGAAGATAAAGCCAGTAAAGTCTGATCAAGAATTGTCCGAAGTTGGTGGAGGTAGATAGTTGTTCAGGACTGCTCTCTAGTTGTGGTAGGATGATTCAGTTTCCTGATAGCAGCTGGGAAAAACCTGTCCCTGAATCTGGAGGTGTGCGTTTTCACACTTCTGTACCTTAACGCTCTATACTATTATGCTCCCACATGATTTCTTGTTTATTCCCAAAGCTTTGACAATTTCATTAGACTTTGAGTTATCTTTGTCAGTTACAGTGTCATATTTACAAATGCTAGACCTTGTTCTGTGAGGGAGAATTGCTGTTTATTACATGGATTATACTTATGTAATATGGTAAAATAACATAAATGGTATTCTTGCAGATATAACAATATAGATCCCTATCATTTATCAATAATATAACATGATGTCGTGGTACTCGTCATTGTTTACTGGTGGTCAGATTACTTTACATTATAACCATGTTGCTGGTAACAAGTTTTTCGAGAGACTAATTGTTTAACTTCCTCTAATATATATGTATCTTTTTTAATATGAAAACCAGAATCTGGTTGTATAAGATATAACTTTCCTCTTGTACTTAATGTTTTCTAAATGTTTAAATGTTTTCAAAGCAAAACTGAAGAAGGGACTCCCAATACCAAAAATAGACAAGATAGCATTGATTAATCCAATCATTGAAATTGACCAGGTAAGGGTTTCAGTTGATCAAAAAGGAGATGTGAATAGTTCCAGTTCTCATTTACTCAAACTAACAACTTATTTGTAATCCAGTAAATGTGCATCTACAGCATGCTTAAGTATGGTTAATATTTATTTTTATTAAATGGTATTGGAGTTAATAACATTTTTAATGTTAAGCATGATGGAGACCAGGGTAAAAGATTGGATCAAATCTGATTTGGGAATCAAAACAAAATGTAACAGTATTACAATAATGTTGAACAATAATCAAAATAGATTTGAGTATCGTCTTGGAAATGGATATTGTGCTGGAAAGAAGATGTTTAGTGGAGGAGGACATGTGAAAGCTGAACATAAGGAAAGATATTCTCACCAAGCACATTGAGAGCATGATGGAAAATACAATCATGAGAAAAGTCCCAAGAGAGCAATTAAGAAGCCAAACATGCAACTGTGAAATTAAACCGAAAAGAAAAAAGTGAACTGCTCCACAATCACAGGAAAGGCAGGAAAGAAACAGACCATTGAGGAATCAACAGGATAAAATCAGAGGCAGCACATGTCTGAGCTATAGCGAGGGATTGGGCATGCTTGGACTTTAGTCCTTGCAGGGCAGGGGGGTGAATAGTGATCTTTAGAGGCACACAGGAACATGAAGAGAATAGATAGGATGAATGCACAGAGTCTTACATGCAGAGTAGGGAAATCAAAAACCAAGAGACATAAGTTTCAGGTGAGAGGGGAAAGATTTAATAGGAACATAAGGAGCAACTTTTTCACACAGAGCATTAGGTGTATGGAATGATCTGCCAGGGGAGGTAGTTGAGGCAAGTACTCTAATACAATTTAAAAGACATTTGGACATGTACATGGATAGGAAATGTTTAGAGGGATATGGGCCAATCACAGACAGGCGGTTGTATATCTGGGGCATTATGTTCAGCATGGGCAAGATGGGCTGAAGGTCCTGTTTCTGTGCTGCATGACTACGATTCTGACAGTAATAGCTCCCGATTACCCATTTATTCCACTTTCTGTCTTATGGCCAGCTAGCTAATTCTACTTGTTCTAATTGTGGTTCTTTAGTGTATTAATCAATGAAATGTGAAATCTACGAGAAATATTACACCCACTATATTCTTCTAGTGGTTGCTCTTTGAAATTACTTCAAAAAGGTTGATCAAGAAAAGTCTTTACCATTTAAATTCAGATTGGTTACTCATTCTTGCTTTTCTATTTCCTTTTTTACTGATCTTTACTGATCACGAATGGTATGAGTAGCCTCAAGCCGCTAAGTTATGGGCTGATCAAAGATGCAGTTCGCAATCTATTTGGAAAAGGAACAGCAATCAATGAAGGGAATTCCACTGATTAATTTTCCATGATGCTTACCTTTGGATACAATGTAAGGGTGGGAGATGCTGTGCATGGACACCAATGTGAGAGTCAAGACACTTTAACTCTCATCTCATTTCTGAAAGCTTATGCAGTGCACTTCTGCATTGACTATAAAAGAACAGTGGTGGCTGTGGATTTCTCTTAAGAGCTCCAAGGGTGGCACAAAGGCGCAGGAGTAGAATTGCCTTAGTGCTAGAGACCCGGGTTCAATCCTAACTTAGGGAGCTGTCTATATGGAGTTTGTACATTCTCCCTGTGACTGCTTGGGTTTTCTCTGGCTGCTCAGGTTTCCTCCCACACTCCAAATACATACAGGTTTGTAGGTTAATTGGCTTCTGTAAAAAAAAAAAAAGTAAATTGTCCCCAGAGTCATAGTCATAGAGTGATACAGTGTGGAAACGGGCCCTTCGGCCCAACTTGCCAACACCGGTCAACTATGTCCCAGCTTCACAGGTCCCACTAGCCTGTGCTTTGTCCATATCCCTCCAAACCTGTCCTATCCATGTACCTGTCTAACTGTTTCATAAACGATGGCAGCTTGTTCCATACACCCACCACCCTTTGTGTGAGAAAGTTACCCCTCAGATTCCAATTAAATCTTTTCCCCTTCACCTTGAACCTATGTCCTCTGGTCCTCGATCCCCCTACTCTGGGCAAGAGACTGTGCATCTATCCGATCTATTCCTCTCATGATTTTGTACACCTCTATATAAGATCTCCCCTCATCCTCCTGCACTCCATGGAATAGAGATCCAGCATACTCAACCTCTCCCTAGAGCTCGCACCCTCTGGTCCTGGCAACATCCTCGTAAATCTTTTCTGAAACCTTTCAAGCTTGACTATGTCCTATAACATGGAGCCCAGAATGAACACAATATTCTAAATGCGGTATCACCAACGTCTTATACAACTGCAACATGACCTCCCAAGTTCTATATTCAATACACTTTGACTGATGGCCAAAGTGCTAAAAGCCATTTTGACCGCCTTATCTACTATACCTGTGACTCGACCTTCAAGGAATCATGCACCTGTACTCCTAGATCCCTCTGCTCTACAACACTACCCATTAACTGTATAGGTCCTGCCCTTGTTTGGCATCCCAAAATGCAACACCTCACACCTCCTCTGTATTAAATTCCATCAACCATTCCTCCGCCCACCTGGCCAATCAAGCCACTTCCTGCTGCAATCATTCACCACCATCTTCACTATCTGTAAAACCACTAACTTTTGTATCATCAGCAAACTTGCCAATCTTGCCCTGTATGTTCTCATTCAAATCAATGATGCAGATGACAAACAATAATGGGCCCAGCACCGAACCGTGAGGCACACCACTAGTCACAAGCATTCAGTCTGAGAAGCAACCTTCCACCATTACCCTCTGTTTCCTTCCACAGAGCTAATCCATTCAGCTGTCTGTTCTAACCTTCCAGAACAGCCTACCATGTGAAACCTTGTCGAACGCCTTACTGAACTCCATTTACACAACATATGCAGCTCTGCCTTCATCAACCTTTTTTGACTCGTCTTCAAAAAAATCAATCAGAGTTGTGAGACACGACCTCCCACGTCCAAAACCATGCTGACTATCCCTAATCAGCCCTTGCCCATCCAATTGTCTGTATATCCTATCCCTCAGAATACTCTCCAGGAACTTATCAACTACAGATGTTAAGCGCACCGGCCTATAGTTCCCAGCATTTTCCCTGCCGCCCTTCTTGAAAAGAGGTACAACATTTGCCACCCTCCAGTGTGTTGGATAGTGCTAGTGTATGGGGTGATCGCTGGTCGGTGTGGATTCAGTGGCCCAAAAGGCCTGTTTCCATGCTGTATCTCTAAAGTAAACCAAAATAAAACTACAATTCCTGCTGGCAGAATAATTCTGGTGGGTTTCCAACCCCAAGCTTCCCTCCTACGTACACATTTGGAAAATGTGACCATTACATCAGTTCAAAGGGAAATATTGCAATTAAAGAGTAGATTTTGTGATTTTCAGGTTACTATAAAGGTTTGTTTTTGGACCAATAGTATAATCTTTACTTTTATATGGGATGATTTAATACTTCATGGGCTGAAGTGTTTGCACTCACACCTGTGACATACTGAACACTGTTTCCATTGGTACCCTGACTCAGAAAAGGAGCCTACTATGACAGAGTAGCTAGAATTTCCATTGTGGAGCTTGAACAAGTTTGGAAGGTGGATTGTGTTAGACTTAAAGCAACTCAGAATATTGGATAAAATATTGACAAAGACCAGGCAACAGTCTGCATTTAGTTTTTGAAAAATGTGAAGGGTAATTTGAAAGCAAAAAATATATTGTGATACAACAGCTCAAATTGCATTCAGCATGTTACAATGTGAGTTTAAAAATATATGAAGTCAACTCTGACATAATAATTCATCTGTTTATCTTACAGGGTTCAATACTCTTCGCAACTGATATACAGTATGGAAATTGAAAGCTAATTTACCGCCATATTACATACCAAACTGCTAAAATTGACTAAATTAATCCAGTTACCCAGATAACACTTACTTATTTCTTAATCCTTCCTTTAAATGGCAATATAAACCAACATAATTTAACTGTAAAACAAAGCCTAAAGATGTGTTGTCCGACAAATGCTTAGAAGTTAATCGTACCAACTTTCTACGTCAGTACATGTGAAAATGAACGGATGCGGCAAGTTGCTGGTGTACGAGATTCAATCTCAGAGTTAAAGACTGAAGAATAATGGTGTAGTGACAAATGGGTTAGTTAGGGAAATATTTCTCTGTTCATATATGCATGTGCTTTTGCTTCATGTCAGTGTAAAATCTAGCCTGCTTCTGAATATTATTATAACCATCTACCTTGACATTCAATGGCATTATCATCATCATGTTTGCCACTGTCAACATCATTTGGATCATTCACATTAGTATCTTGCCTGCAAGTGCAGGTCATCCTCTAGCGAACACCTCCTGGCATCCCAAAGCCTGTTTGTCAGGAGTGAGACTAGCTACTCTTCACTTGCCTAGACGTCCAGGACAACAGAGCCTATTGAATGGGAATTCCATCTGCCATCTGTACATGATGACTGCAGTACCCACCTTTTAACAAAATAACAACAAATATATTGCAGTTACTCACCTCAACTACTTTATTAGCATTTCCCAAATCCATGATGTACAAAGACAGCAGATACTTGCAAGATCTCCTCCAAATCACACACTATCCTGATTTAGAAATATGTTGCCAGTCCTTCATCATCACTGGGTCTAGATTTTGGATCTCCTTGTAGCACATTTGGCAAATCTACACCAAAAGGACAAACACAGTTTAAGGCAGCAGCGCAGAATTACCTTCTGAAGGGAATTTAGGAATGGTGAAGAAATGCCAGTGACTCTCGGATCTGAAAATAAATGAATAAATAAAGTGGCAAAGTGATGCAGCAAGCAGAATTGCAGCATCAAATGACTTGCACGAGTCCTGATCTCTGGTGCTGTCTGTTTGGAGAGCATATGTTCTCCCTGTTTCCATGTGGATTTCCTCCAGATGTTAGTTTCCTCCCAATTCCCAGAGACAGGAATGGGACAGCATGGTGGCACAGTGGCAGATTTGCTGCCTTACAATGGCAGAGACCCAGGTTCATTCCTGATGACGGGTGCTGTCTGTGCGGAGTTTGTGCATTCTCCCTGTGACCTGTATGTGTTGTCTCTGGGTGCTCCGATTTTCTCCCACACTACAAAAACATACAGGTTTGTAGGTAGACAAAAGTGCTGGAGAAACTCAGCGGGTGAGGCAGCATCTATGGAGCGAAGGAAATAGGCAACGTTTCGGGCCAAAACCCTTCTTCAGACTGATGTGTGTGGGAGGGGGGGGGGGAGGAAGAGGAGAAGCCAGAGGGCTGAGGGAGAGCTGAGAAGGGGAGGAGACAGCAAGGGCTACCGGAAATTGGAGAAGTCAATGTTTAAACCGCTGGGGTGCAGACTACCCAATCGGAATATGAGGTGCTGCTCCTCCAATTTCCAGCGGTGCTCACTCAGGCCATGGAGGAGGCCCAGGACATAATAGTTGGATTTGGAATGGGAGGGGGAGTTGAAGTGCTGAGCCACAGGGAGATCAGGTTGGTTAATGCAGACTGAGCTGAGGTGTTCGGCGAAACGATCGCCAAGCCTACGCTTGGTCTCACCAATGTAGATCAGCTGACATCTAGAGCAGCGGATGCAATAGATGAGGTTGGAGGAGGTGCAGGTGAACCTCTGTCGCACCTGGAATGACTGCTTGGGTCCTTGAATGGAGTCGAAGGGGAAGGTAAAGCGACAAGTGTAGCATCTCCTGCAATTGCAAGGGAAAGTGCCCAGGGAGGGGATGGTGCAGGTGGGAAGGGAAGAATTGACCAGGGAGTTACGGAAGGAGAGGGCTTTGCGGAAAGCAGACGGGGGGGGGGGGGGGGGGGGGGGGGGGGGGGGGGGGGGGGGGGGATGGGGAAGATGGAAGTGGTGGGGTCACGTTGGAGGTGGCGAAAAATGACAGAGGACTATTTGTTGTATATGACGGCAAGTGGGGTGGAAGGTGAGGACTAGGGGGACTGCCCTTGTTCCGAGTGGGGGGATGGTGAGAGAGAGCAGTGTTGCCGGATATTAAAGAGACCCTGGTGAGAGCCTCATTATAGTAGGGGAGGGGAACCCTCGTTCCATGAAGAATGAGGACATTTCCAATGCCCTGGTGTGGAACACCTTATCCTGGGAGCAGATGTGGCGTAGACGGAGGAATTGGGAGTAGGGGATGGAGTCCTTACAGGAAGCAGGGTGGGAAGAAGTGTAGTCTAGATAGCCATGGGAGTCAGTGGGTTTATAGTGGATGTCGGTCAGAAGTTTATCACCTGCAATGGAGATAGTGAGGGCGAGAAATGGTAGGGAAGTGTCGGAAATGGGCCAGGTGTATTTGAGTGCCAGATGGAAGTTAGTGGTGAAGTTGATGAAGTCAGTGAGTTGAGTGTGGGCTCAGGAGGTGGCACCAATGCAATTGTCGATGTAGCAGATGTAGAGGTCGGGGATGGGGCCCTGTTACGTCTCGAACAAGGATTGTTCGATGTACCCTACAAAGAGGCGGCCATGCGCGTGCCCATAGCTATGCCTTGTATTTGGAGGAAATGGGAAGAGTCAAATGAAAAGTTATTTAGAGTAATGACCAGCTCCGCTAGGCGGAGGAGAGTATCTGTAGACGGGGATTGGTTGGTTCTCAGGTTGAACTGGCTTGGTAAAGATAGTGTGTTTAAGATAGTGTTTAGTGCCATTGGGCCAAAGGGCCTCTTTCCACCCTGTATCTCTAATCTAAACTTAACTTGAGATCTGGGGGGTTAATTTTGCCCTGTAAGTTACTCCCAGTGTGTAAGTGTGTGAGATAACATTTACGAGGATTGGGTTAGTATAAGTGGGTGCGTGATGTTCAGTGCAGACTCGATGGGCTGAATGGCCGTTTCGGTGTTGATTAAAGAAGACACCGGAAAGCAAGGACAGAATCTTATCTCGGCAAAACATCAAATCTTTAAGATACAATTGGGAAAAGTGCCCATACTTTAGATTTCTCACTCATTGATCTTTCAATATGTAAAGAGGAAGAATTGAATGCAATAGAAGTTATAATATGAGCATCTATAGAAAATCAAGTACTGTGAAGACTTTTATTGACAGATCCTTTTACTTACCATATAGATCTGACGTGATTATGGTTTCCATTTTTTACTGAAATGCTACAATATCAAAGTGACAGACACAAGCAACTTCAGATGCTGGAATCTGGGGGAAAAAATGCTGATGAAACCCAGCAGGCCAGGCAGTATCTATGGAGACAAAGGGACATTTGATATCTTGGGTAAAGGCCTGCATTAGGATTCTTGATCTGCGTGCGTGAAGAGGGTGAGCTTGGATTGAGTGAAAGGGATAGAGAAGTCAAGACGGTAGATATCCTATCAGCAGTTGAAAATAAATTTGTCGGGAAAAGGTAAAAGGCGAGAAGGGAATGTCAGAGAGGAATAGGGGTGTTGGAGATTGGAGAGGGGGTCATCAGTGGGGGACAAATACTCCTTGCCAAAGAAGGAGCCATAGGCAGAGGAAGAAGACCTTGATGTTATGACGGGCTCAGAAATTGATAAAATGCAGAAGCAGGGTTACAAAGTTAAGACCGCTGCTGAGAAGGCCTCAGTATTTCTTATAAACACAATGATTACAGCATTAAATAAAGAAACGTTAAGCACTGCTTGCTTAGTGATTGGCTTGACCCAGGCATTTATTTTACTACATTTCACCTTCAACTTCTTGTATCCAATCATTCAACCTTAGTAAGTTTTGGATGCCGTAAAACCTATTGGAAGGATTTTTGGTATTACTATATTACGCATTATTTCATCAAAACGCTTACCTTTAACCTCCCTTTCTTCATCATTCAATTCTCCACTCTATTCACTGTATGTGAAACCTGGTCTCAGCTGTTCAAGTCATGGTCCAGTGCATAAACCTTTGGAAATCTTAACAACATTTACAATGTGTTCTATGGTATTGGGGTAAAGCTGAGGTGTTGGACAAATCTAATTTTTGGTTGTTTGTGATTAATTAGTTATTTTGGATTTGTAAATATTTTTTCAATGTAGTAAGCGATATTAAACAAATGTATTAATGAATAAAATTAATGAGAATATACCATTTTCTCTATTTTTATTTTTATACAGATGATAATGAAATGGAATTTTATTTCTATCTATTGTTTATTCATTGCCTCTAATTTATTCGTTGCTCCACTAGGGGCGCTGCATTGAAGGCGCCTCTGCCTACAGTCTGTCCATTCTTTCCCCTCTTTTTTAAATTTTAGTTTGTCTAAGCAGTTTGTTTTGGGGATTCTTTAGTTTATCTATGTGGGGAGGGGTGAGGGGGAAACCGTTTCCCAGTCGCTTCCTAGCGAGGATGCGGCTATTTCAAGTTGCGTTCTCGCCCCCCCCCTCCCCTCTTCGTGGCCTACCACTGGATCGGAGCGGACTTTCCTACCAGTGACCAGGGACCGGACCAGAGCTTCGGCGGCGCGGCGCTGGATTCACCACGGAGAGGGCGATACCTACCTGGATTGCCGTTTGAAGCTCCGGAGTGTTGGGCCCGCTGCTCCAACATCGCGGGGCTGTGGTTCACGGAGCTCCCAGCATGGGCAGCACTGACCAACATCGTGGAGTCCTGGGGCCCTTTGCCGAGGGCTGCCAGCGTTGAATCTCCGCTGGGGACGGCCTGGGGACATCGGGAGCAGCGGTCTCTGGTGGGAAGCAGCCGTTTTGGATTCCAAGCCGCATAGGTTGGCCTCCCGTTCCGACGATGGAGTACCAACATCCCGGCGAGCGGGCCTGAGCGGCGGGCCGCCCATAGCGGTGACTGCAGAGGGCTCCGGAGGCCCCGACCACGGGTGAACATCGAGGAAGATGACTGACTTTGGTGCCTTCCGTCACAGTGCAAAACTTTCGATTCTGCTGTGTGGGGATGTTTTATGTTGACTCTATCATGTGGTGTTTTCTTTATTTTATTGTATGGCTGTATTTCACATTTCACTGTACATGCGACAAATAAATGTATCTTGTATCTTGTAATGACCACATAAATTATTAATAGAAAGATTAAACGAGAACTTACCGTTTGAAGTTTGATCTTTATTTTAAGGTTGGGAGTGGAGTCCATGTATGCCCTCACTTCAACTTCTCATAAAATAAAGATCAAATTTCAAACGGTAAGTTCTTGTTTAATATTTCTATTATATTTCAAAGTCACGTGAGCGACTACGTGAAGCTTTCAAAGCTCTGTGGTTTCATGCAGTAATCCAATCTGTGTGTGAAACGCTTAAACAGATAAACCATCAATGGTAGAAAAACATAGGTTATTAATACCATGATGCTAACTTGCATACATGGCCATTGTTCATAACCGGACCATAGTCCCAATTGACTGAGTTAGACAATAACTCATGCAACATTGTGCAGGATTCTATCTGTAAATATCCAGACCTATTCAACCAAATTTTAAAATGTATTAACGCACTATGTAAGCCTCTTGCTGTATGATGAAAGGGAACTATCCATTATATTGGCTGCTAATGAGCCATCAGCAATATCTTGAGACTATTGAATAACAATAAAGAAACGATTTTTCATCTCATAGGTACTAGCAAGCTCAGTGCACTTGTATACCTAATGACACCCCCAATATCTGCTCTGGTGGGTATGCCGTCAACTTCAAATGTACGCAATCATGTCCCTTTTGCTTATGAGATAATTCCCATAACAAGCTACCCTAATGCCAGTTATGACACCATCTCCAACACTCCCTTCATCGGAGTAGGAGGAATATTGCAACCCTGACTCGAACTACCTGTGGAGCATATTTTGTGCCACCATCGTATGTTTCAATTGAGACAAACGGCCAATCACATCTGCCATAGATGTGGGGGCAGAATCCTCTTGTCCCGAATCGTTAGACAGGACTTGTCTCACAGACTAGGCTGTGGCTTTGCCCCGTCTCGGAGTTGCCAAGCTGCTCCCTCTAGGAGCCGAAGAGGAACTAGCTGTGCAGATCGGCGCTGCCAGCGACTCTGAAGGGCCGAATGGCCTACTCCTGCACCTATTGTCTACTTATTGACCAAGTTTGCCATTTCCTTATTTTTATTTGCTTTATCAAATACTACACTGCATATCTTTAAGTTGAGAGGGGGAATGTTCAAAGGAGATGGCAGGGGTGATTTTTTTACACAGAGAATGGTAAATGTCTGAAACATGCTGTCAGGGAATGTTGTGGAACCAGACATGATGGTGACAACTTAAGAAGCTTTTAGTCATGCACATGAACATGCAGGGAATAAAGGGATATTTACCCCAGGCTCTATTTCTCTCTCTGCAGATGCTGTCTGACCTGCTGAGTGTTTCTACCATTTTCTGTTTTGATTATGGCATGGTGACTGTGGCACAGGGGTAGGGTTACTGCCTTACAGTGCTGGAGACTCGGGTTCAACCCCGACTACGGGTGCTCTCTGTACGGAGTTTGTACGTTCTCCCTGTGACCGTGTGGGTTTTCTCAGAGATCTGTGGTTTCCTCCTACACTCCAAAGACGTACAAGTATGTAGGTTAATTGGCTTGGTGTATGTATAAATTGTCCCTCGTATGTGTAGGATAGTGTTAATGTGCAGGGATTGCTTGTCGGTGTGGACTCGGTGAGCCGAAAGGCCTGTTGTCCATGCTGTATCTCTAAATTAAACTAAAAACTAAACTACATAATGAGGTAGTGTATGTGGTTTTAGATACTCACTTTCACTCACACACAGGAGAATCCTATCTTTCAACAATAAATGCACCTCACTCTCAACTATCTTCTGATTTCCCCACACATCTCCAAAATAGTCAATTGGCTGCTGCAAATTACCGCTCATAAGTGGTTGAAAGAAGCAAAAGAAATTGTGGAAGGCAATATAAGGAAGATTAAATTGTAGGGACAGAAGGTACTGCTGGGAACTGGTGTGGGCTTGATGGGCTGAATGGCCTCTTTCTGAACAGTGATAAACAAGTAAGTAGCAGCGAACAATATATGTATATACTTCAAATGAGGTTCCTCGCATTCTACTCCATCTAACACTATTAGTAAATTATTTCATTCCTTCACACTTCTGCCCCTATGGAATTTCCCCTGAAATGCATCTCATCTACAGGTATTTGCCTGAACGATCTCTGGTTGTAGTGAGTTCCACATGCTCATCAGTCATCTGTAGGTTCAAGGTCCAAGAGACCATGATCCACAATAGGTGTTCACCTTAAAGGAACAACATTAATCATATCTCTAATGGGGGTGGGGGTGGGTTATCCATACTGGCTTTTATGAAAACAAATTAACAAAAACAAACTTGAGTTATGCAATACAACTGGAGCAAATCCATTAGACGTTACCAGATTGCTTAAAAAAATTCCTAGAACTTTGTATATTTTTCATCTAATATTATACACCAACTATCACAGTACAGTAGATTGAAGCAAAGCTGTTCCCTGTGAGGTTCAGTGGCATACATGGCAGTGGATGTATCACTGAATAGTGTGCACACCAAGATTCAATGGTCCCCTCACTTACCAAGTTTACACTTCCAATCCCTATGAGTCTATCTTCACTGTTGAACTCTGCTTCCTGTCACGTGTTAACTGCCACAGAAAAGGAGAAATATTTAATGATTTGGATCCAGAAAAGAAAGGAAGAAAGGGTTCAGAGGCTGAAGCTGAGGTCAGACTCCAGAAAGGCCCAGTTTGAACTTTACTTGGAACAGACTGTAAAGTTCTCAGCTCTATCAGTAAACATGCACCCATTTCTCCAGCACGGAAACAAGTGGATGTTTGTGTTCACATTGCACAATAATTAAGCTGAATGTACCTCTAGGGTGGTCTGTTCTTGTCAAGCAAAGCAGCACATTGACTCAGCCAAGCAACAAGTGATTGGAGCTGGCTTGCAGTGTGAATACATTCAAACACTTGGCATTCCAAGCAACGTGCAGCAGTTTTCTGCGCCTTCATTAATTTAAACCCCAGTGATCTTGTTTGTTCCACCTTCCAAACCTGCTTTCCATATTGTAAACCTGGCTAAAGTATGAAAAGGAATAACTTAAATTCAACATTGAGAATGATTAATCTTACAACACATGAGGCCATTCAATCCGCATGCCTGTGCCAGCTCCTTGAAAGAGAAATCCAGTTAATTCCATGTGCCATCTTCTTTTTCTCTTGCACGTGTTTCAAGTCAGAGAGTGATGGCCTGGGCAGCGTTTACGACTTTTTGCAGCCTTTTCCGGCTCCTGGACGCTCAAGTTGCCGAACCAAGCCACAATGCAACGGGTCAGCATGCTCTCTACTGTGCACCTGTAGAAGTTCAAGAGAGTCCTCCTTGACATACCGACTCTCCGTAATCTTCTCAGGAAGTAGAAGCACTGATGTGCTTTCTTTATAATTGCATCAGTGTGCTGGGACCTGGAGAGATCTTCGGAAATATGCACGCCCAGGAATTTGAAGTTCTTGACCCTTTCCACCATCGACCCATTGATATAAACGGGATTGTTGATCCCTATCCTACCTCTTCCAAAGTCCACAATCAGTTCCTTGGTTTTGTTGGTGTTGAGAGTCAGGTTATTATGCTGGCACCATTGGGTCAATCGGCCGATCTCACTTCTATACTCTGACTCTACTCTATACTCTAAGTAATTCCAAATTAATTCCTTTTAAAATGGCTAAGCTGCAACTAGCAACCATTGTTCTGCTCTGTTATTAAAGGAAGCAAGCCAAGATAGTGGGGACACAAGAAACTGCACATGCTGGAATCTTGAGCAGAAACAAACCGCTAGAGGAACTCAATGGGTCAGGCAGCATATGTGGAGGAAATGGATAGACAATGTTTCAAACTGGGAATAGACACAAAAAACTGGAGTAACTCCGCGGGTCAGACAGCATCTCTGGAGAAAAGGAATAGGTGATGTTTCAGGTCGGGACCTTTCTTCAGACTGGCTGGAACATCAGGCTGGGACTCTTCTGCTGAAATGGGACACTGCTACCGGGACAGGATAGTGTTGGAACCTGCCCTGCCCTTGGATGATTTCAGTTGTAGGAAAAAGAATGATTGCAATGTTAAAATCCTACAGTGACAGATACCTGGGTTCGACCCTGACTGTCTGTATGGAGTTTGTACATTTCCCCATGACTGCATGTTTTGTTTTCCAGGTGCTCTGGTTTTCTCTCACACTCCAAAGACATACAAGTTTGTAGGTTAATTTGGCTTTGATAAAAATTGTAAATTGTCCCTTGTGTGTGTAGATAGTGTTAGTGTATGGGGATCATTGGTCAGCGCAAACCTGGTGGGCCCAAGGCCTATTTCTGTGCTGCACCTCTAAACTAAACTAAACTAGACTAAAAACCAAGGTTTTCAAGAGAGTTAGAATTAGCTCTTTGGGTTAAAGGAATCAAGAGATATGGGAAAAAAGCAAGTGCGGAGTACTGATTTTAGATGATCAGCCATGATCATATTGAATGAAGGTGCTGGCTCAAAGGACAGAATGACCAATTCCTGCACCTTTTTCTATGTTTCTATGTAATTGACAGTAGGTCAAGACTGTGAAGACTTAAAGTTGTTGTTCTGCTTCTACTAATATTGACAGGTGATTCTAACATCCACCTGAGGGAGGGAATTTAGAGACAGGGGTCAATGTCCCATCCAAGGGACAGTAAAGCACTCTCTTTGTACTAGGTTGAAATAGTATCGAATAGTCTTCAAGACCTCTGATACCTTACAGTATTTTCATAATGAATGGAACGCGTGCAGCTCAGTCAATAAGCATAGCCCTTATTGGTAAGCTATCAATTTACTGTGCAACCTCATGGCAACACCTCTGAAAATGCATCAGTTTAGCAGTAGTTGTTCAGAATCAAATGCAAAATTATTCATTTTTGCTGCTCCTAATCTATACTCTGGCTTGGTAGAAGCAATGCATCTTTTTACCAGCAGATGGCAGTGTTGGTGCTCTTAGGCCCTTACCAACATGTTCCAAGTGGATTGTTCCACTGCATGGATTATTCCTCTTTAACATGCAAACACTTTAGTTTGGGGTGAAGGAGCATATGAATATATTTAATCATCAGTAGTATTCTTTCTCGCTCTAGGATCTTGAAAGAGTGGATGTGGGGAGGATGTTTCCTCTTATGAGGAAATCTAGAACTAGGACTATTGTTTAAAAGTTAAACTGTTTAGAGTCATAGTCATAGAGCTGTACGCAAGGAAACAGGCCCTTCAGCCCACCTTGTCCATGCTGAGCTAATCCGTTTACCTTAATTTGGCCCATAGCCCTCTAAAAACATCTTATCCATATATCTCTTCAAATGTCTTTTCAATGTCATAATTGTATCCAATTCAATACCTTCCTCTGGCAGCTCATTCCATAGCAACATAGAAACATAGAAAACATAGAAACATAGAAAAATAGGTGCAGGAGTAGGCCATCGACCCTTTGAGACAGCAACACCATTCTATATGATCATCTAAAATCAGTACCCCATTCCTTCTTTTTCCTCATATCCCTTGATTCCTTTAGCCCTAAGAGCTAAATCTCTCTCTCGAAAACATCCATGAATTGGCCTCCACTGCCTTCTGGGGCAGAGAATTCCACAGTTTCACAACTCTCTGGGTGAAGACGTTTTTCCTAAATGGCTACCCCTTATTCTTAAACAAACCAGACACGGACTACCCTCTAGGTGCAAAGTAAATCTCTCCCTTCTCACCTGAAGACTATGAGCCCTAGTTTCAGAATCTTTTATTCTGGAAAAAAGACTATGTTGAGTGTTCACTTTATGCATACCTTTCATGATCTTGTACATATCAATAAGGTCATCAAATACTCAGCCATTTTAAAAGGAACTCAATGGAATGTGGGGAAGATACAGTGGGTGAATTTCTGTGTAACTCAATTTTATAATGAGGAGTTGAAGTGAGAGGCAACCAAGATAGGACAGTTTTCATATGGTGTCTTCAACCTGAAACACTCATTCTGTTTCTCTGTCTGTAATATGCTGCCTGACCTGCTGAGTGTTTTCAGCATTTTCTGTTTTTATTCTTAATGTCCAGTATCAGATATTTTTAAGTGCAAAAGTCGATAGCAAATGTAGAAATTGAGGTGCTTTGGGAGGATCTGCAGGTTTACACTGAAGATAGACACCAACAGCTGGAGTAACTCAGCAGTGCACACCTGAAGAAGGGTCTCGACCCAAAACATCACCCATTCCGTCTCTCCAGAGATGCTACCTATCCCACTGAGTTTCTCCAGCATTTTGTGTCTATCTTCAATCCTTTTTTTCACACCTTCTGTCTATTCATCTCTGGCCTTTGTCCATCATCTACTTATCAAATATCTGTATCAGCCTACTACCTGCCAGGGTTTGTCCTGCATCTCCTCTCTTCCATATTTCCTTCACTCCCACCCCACCCACCCCCTACCACATTCAGTCTGAAAAAGGGTCCTGATCCTAAACGTCACTTATTCACGTCCTCCAGAGATGCTGCCCGACCCACTGATTACTCCAGCACTTTGTGTCTTGTTTTGTAAACGAGCATTTGCAGTTCCTTGTATCCACTTTCTTCATTTCACTCTCACCGCCACAACACCAGAATCAATGCTAAGGTCAAGCCTAGTCAGAGATCAAGGTTTAGGAAGCATTACCCTTAGGTCTGCTTTGCAAATACCTATGAAGTCCCAACATTAGTCATGAAAAATGTCACAGATTTAGGACAACGGTAATCAGGGCCAGGACCTTCAGTAGATGTCGATAGACTCTTGAGAGATAATAACTTGCAAGGTTATGGGGAAATGTTGTGGAAAGAGACTGACTAGTTTAGTTTAGTTTAGTTTACAGATACAGCACGGAAATAGGCCCTTTGGCCCACCGAGTCCGTGCCGACCAGCGATCCCCTTACACTAATGCTATTCTACACACTGAGGACAAATTATAATTCTTACCAAAGCCAATTCACCTACAAACCTGCACGTCGCTGGAGTGTGGGTGGAAACCGGAGCACCCAGAGAAAACCCACACAGTCACAGGGAGAACATGCAAACTCTGTACAGAGAGCACCCATAGTCTGAATCAAACCTGGGTCTCTGGTGGTGCTGCAAGGCAGCAACTCTACCGCTGTGCCACCCTGTCACTCCTCACAGGCCCAGTGTAGTTGGAGCTAAGATAGATTCAATGGGTTGACTGACTTTTTCCCCTGCAACCACAGTTCCATTATGCTAAAGTGCTGGAAATGTTGAGACAAAAACATACAAAGAAAACACTCAATGAATAAAGTAACATTCTGATATTTGAAGACATGGGATGCTACAGATGTTGGAATATTGAGTAAAAACTTTTCAAATCAAATCAAATCAAATCAAATCAACCTTTATTGTATTGTATCGTATTGTTGTATTCAAATTTATTGTCATTGTCTCAATTTGAGACAACAAAATGAATTTCCCTTACAGGCAGCATCATTAAAAAAAAAAAATAATAAATAAATAAAAAACCTTTATTGTCATCTTGCAAAGCAACAATTGTACAGTGCAAAATGAGAAGATGTTTCCCAGGGAATACCGGAGCATCGCACATAAAACTTAAACATTTAACACATAATAACAGTAAAAACAAAGATCAAAAGCTATAAGATCAATCCAGTCCCTGATGAAACAGTATAAATAATTAAAAGCAGGTAAAACAGCAACATTAAAATACAGTAAAAACAGTCATTAAAATGTCCAGGGCAGCTGATTTGAGTGGCCAGTGCCAGAGTTATTAAATTGACAGTGCAAAGCCACAGAATCAGGTGGAGTGACTGTTTAGCAGCCTCACAGCCTGTGGCAGGAAGCTGTTTAGCAGTCTGGTAGTCCGGGCTTTGATGCTACGGTATCTCTTGCCTGATGGCAGGAGATCCAGATGTGTGTGGAGGGGGTGCAGTTTGTCCTTAGCTATTCTCAGAGCTTTTTTCAGACAGCGGCTCTGGAACAGTTCTTGTACCGAGGGTAGGGAGACGCCAATGATCCTCTCTGCTCCCCTCACTACCCTCTGCAGAGCCTTCCTGTCTGAGCAGTTACAGTTGGAGTACCACGTGTTCATGCAGTTCGTGAGTACAGACTCCACCGTGCCCCTGTAAAAAGTCCTGAGGATGTTGGTGGGGAGTGAGGTCTGTTTGAGTTTCCTCAGGAAGTGCAGTCGTTTGACAATCCCAGCGTTGTTCCTGGACCAGGTTAGACTGTCTGTAATTTGCACTCGGAGGAACTTTATGCTCTCCACTCTCTCCACCGTGGTGCCACTGATGTTGAGGGGTGATATAAAACTTTGAGGAAACATCTTCTGATATTTCGAGCCTGAAATGGTAACCTGTCTACGCATGTACTGCCTGCTTAGCTGAGTGCCTCCTGTCTGTCTGCGTTTTTCTGATGATTGTTGATTGTGGCTCACTCTTCCTAAAGTTCAACGGGCTTCTTAAAGACCAATTTCAATCTCTGAGATGTTAAATTCTCTCTCTGCACTCCTGTAGAGAGTTAATTTGAGAAATTATGTGAACTGGATCCCTTTGTAGATGGGAGCAACCTATTAGCTGAGTCACTTCTGAATTACTGAGAGACATGTTGAATTACAGCTAGTTTTACTTCCTGTTGACGGCTGTGTTTCTCACCTCTTTCATGCAGTTTGTGAACAGTAACAGCAGCATTGAGCACGATGATCTTACTGATAAACTGCTGCCCTCCAAATGAGATTTCCAATTATCTGCAGATTAGTCGGGTGGGCTACTGAATTTCCATGTAAACTGAAGGGAGTGTCCTTTACATCCTATCCGTTTCATTCAGTGCTTCTGAAGAGCTCACCCTGGGGATCCACAGTTTAATCCCTCTGCTCCATGTTAAATGGTTAAGATAATGAGGCCTGGATTCAGACCACTAAGTTTGTCTCTTTGGGTTGATGATGGGGTCCTAAAAATGGCACGTTATACCCAAATATTAATACTATCTTTATTTAAATAAAAATGAATGACGTAAGCAATCAAATTTTCAAAACTGAAAATTATATATGAGATCTGAGGAAAATAAGTATTTTATCTTTTGCCACTTTTACTTCGTTCTTTACTGATAGTTTTGACAATCTGTACAGGTGAAAAATATGAAAAGAATTGAAGGTAGACGAAAAATGCTGGAGAAACTCAGCTGGTGAGGCACCATCTATGGAAAGAAGGAATAGGTGATGTTTCGAGCCGAGACCCTTCTTCAGGCTGTTGATCATATTAGTATCGATCACATTATATAATGATTTTTCTCATCCATGGGGTATGTTTGGAGGCCCATCTGTTAGATTGGTTGAGACCCGAAACATCACTTACTCCGTTTCTCCAGAGATGCTGTCTGACCCACTGAAGTACTCCAGCTTTTTGTGTCTATCTAATGGAGATATATCCTTCCTTTGCCCAGGCCTCAAGATACACAGGCATTTCCTGAACAAAATCTACCCAAGCTGAGTTATTACTGTTCAAATCTGTGGGGGCTCTGAAACCAGACGTTATTCACATATGTGTAATTTTTAAACATGTGTTATGTAAACTGACAAATACATTTCAGATTGGATATTTTTCAGCAATTTCTGAGATGCATTTCACTTCATTGTCAATAAATTAGGATCAGCAAGAACCAATATCTACTGCAAATGGCGACTTGAATTTATGTTTTGAACACATGGAGTAAAAGAATCCCCGATGCAATTATTGCACAGAAATAGGCCCTTTCACCCACCAAGTCCATGCTGACCATCAACCACTCATTTTCCAAACTGCCGGAGGAACCCGGTGAGTCAGGCAGCATCTGAGGAGGGAAATGGACAGACAATGCTCTGGCCTGAAAAGTCATCTGAACATTTGACTGAAACGTTGTCTTTCCGTTTCCCTCCATAGATGCAGACTAACCCGCTGAGCTCCTCCAGCAGTTTGGTTTCTGCTCAAGATTCCAGCAGCTGTAGTCTCTTGTGTCTCCTGTCAATATCCATTTATGTTAATCTGGTATCTTTACTATTCTATTCTCCCCACAACTTCCCAAATTCTACCAGCACCCTAAATCAGGGTAATATGCTGTGACTGATTAATCCACCAACCTGCAAGTCTTTGGGATGTGAGAGGAAATGGAGCACACCGGAGAAGCCCACGGGATCACAAGGTGCGTGTGCAAACTCCACATAGACAGCACAGTAGGTAGCAACTGAACATGGTTCATTGAAACGTGCGGGTTTGTAGGTTAACTGGCCACTGAACATTGCCCCTCGTGTGAAGAGAGTCGACGCAAAAGTGGGATACCGTAGAACCAGTGTGAACGGGTGATTGATGGTTGCCGTGGATTTGGTGGGCTGAAGGGGCTGTTTCCACGCCACATCAGTAAAAAAAATACTGTGGGCTATTTGCCAGGGGGAACGTAGATAACATTTGATCCAACAGGTGCATAGGTGCAGACAATAGAATTCATATTTCCAAGCAAATCCCTTGCTATCATTCTTCATCAGCCTCATCTACAAATCCTATGACACCTCTCTCATGTGCTTACCCAACTATCATTAGATATATCTATGCTATTTACCTTAACATCTCCCTGTGGTAGTATGTACCACATCATAACTGTTGTTTGGGTAAATAGTTTCTATTCAATTTTCCTTTGGGCATATTATTGGCAACAAGGGATGGTGATTTATGGCCTCCTGTGTGGCAACAAGGGCATGTCAGAGCCAGGGGATCTGCAGAGTTATTTAGAATGTGTGTGCATTGTTCTTTGTTTGAAAGAAGCATCCAATATGCAGCACTCCCCCTTTTTAACCTTAGTCCTGCTAATCCAACATATTCTGCTTCTATTTTCAACTTTTTTAACTGCACAATAGGTACCTCAGCAATTAGTCTACCAGCTGGATCGGAGCGGCCTTTCCTGCCGGGGACCGGGGACCGGGGACCGGACCAGAGCTACAACAGTGGCAGTGCAGCGCTGGATTCACCACGGAGTGGGCGATGCCTACCAGGATCGCCGGAGCGTTGGGCCAGTGCTCCAACATCGTGGAGCTGCGGTTTGGGAGAGCTTCCAACGCGGGCGGTGCTGACTGTCATCGCGGAGTCCTGGTGCTCCTTGCAGAGGGCCGCCAGCACAAGTCTCCGCCCGGCGCGGCCTGCGGACTTTGGGAGCCGCGGACTCCGGTAGGAGGTGGCCGACTCGGTTGTCCAGGCCGCTGAGGACGTCCCTCAGCCCCGATGTCGGACTTACATCACCGCGGCGAGCGGGCCAGAACATCGGGCCGCCTGTAGCTGCGACTGCGGAGGGCTCAGGAAGGCCCCGACCATGAGTGAACATTGGGGAACATTAGAGGAAGAGACTGACTTTGGTGCCTTCCCTCGCAGTGGGAAACTTTGACTCTGCTGTGTGGGGATGTTTTTATGTTGAATTCTATCGTGTGTTGTGTTCTTTATTTTTATTGTATGGCTGTATGGTAATCTCATTTCACTGTGCCATCTGGCACATGTGACAAATAAATGTATCTTGTATCTTGGTCTTCTCTGGTCTGAGTCTTTGGTTGCACTACAGACTTCAGTTTGTGCACTTTTATGATTACCCAGTGTTAAGGTTATTAATTTATTGTATTTTTTATTGCACACATTATCTTTGTGTTATTGCATTTATGGTCTTGTTAAGATGCTGCTAGTTAGAATTTCATTGTTCTGTTGTCAACACATATAACAATGAAACACTCATGACTCTTGAACTAACATAATTCAGATTTAGTTAAAGCTTTATCTCGTTAGAGCCTTGTTACTAGCTCAGGATCGTGTTACACTCTTCTCACATTGGTCTGTGGGAACTTGAAAGAACTTGATGCTTGATCTCTCGGCCCTGTATACGTGGGATCATTCGTTAAATTTAGATGGATTCATTACCTTTCAGTTAGAGGGAACAATAAACAGGTTTCATCACTGCTAATTTCAGGGGATTAGTCATTTATTTGCAGCTATGTAAATCCTTTAATAGACTAATCAGGGAATTAAGACCCAGTACAAAAGAAGTTCCTGAATGATAAAAGAAACATTTTCTCTTCAAATGCCAATGTCTCCAGGATACAGATAATTCCTCTTCAAAGTAGATTCTTCAGATAAACAATTCAAATTAAAAGCTTCACTCAAAAAGTCACTGATGAAGGACGATTTTCCAGTAAACTGTGTGGTACTTTCTGCAGTTAATTGTTCTCTTTTGTTGGATTATTTACTAGATCCAGGTAAACCGTTTTCTTTTTTTTTTTTGCTTTTTATTTACTGGAACTTCCACCATGTTTCCGTGATTTATTTAGTTTAGGTTACTGGAGAGTTGTTGTCACGACACAAAGCAGGTGCCTCAGACCAGCAACACTTCAGCAATCAGACCAGGACCAGCGGTTCCCACAGCTGTAACACGGAAGACAGACTATATGATACAACCTAAAGCAAACAACAGTTTAGAACATTTATTTCACAGCAAATTGCCTCAGGGAGTTTCACAAGACCATTTGCCAACATTACCTCTGAAACACTTTGAGATTTAGTGCAACCAGGCCACACAAGGAGATACTGAGTCATATAATCGAAACCGTGGTCAATAGGTAGGGAATCAAAGAACATCTTAAAGATAGAAGACTGGTTAGCACGCAACGAAAGCTTTTCACTATACAATAAACTAAACTGAACTGGAGCATAGAAGATTGAGGCAGGAGCAGGCCATTTGTTCCATTATTCAACTTGCTTATGGCAAATTCAGCACCTGCTAGAGGTTTCTCCCCGTATCCCCTGACATGGGTATTTTTAAGAAGAATATCTACCTACAAATATATTTAATGGTTTGGCTTCAACTCCTTTCTGTGGTGGAAAATTTCACTGGTTTACCACTCCCTGCAAGAAGAAACTTCTCCTCTTCCCAGTCTTAAATGACTTGCTCATTATTCTTAGACAGTGATCCCTGGTTTTGGACTTTCCAGCAATTCAAAATGTCCTTTCTTCATCTCTCCAGTCTGTTGAATGGTTCAGGTAAAGAAATGGAGCAATATAGAGAGAGGAATCATTGAAGGAAGGGATTTTAGAAACTTTAAACACATCATTATATCAGTCATTCTCCCAACGTGGAGGGGATTAATGAATGCATGGGGTGAGTAAATGGGAATAGATGGTTGATGGATGGTTGGCATGTAGGCCAAATGGCCTCTATCCCTCTCTACCTCTATTTAAACAATACTACATGTCTGAAGCTAGTGGTTGATAATATGTTAATACTATGGAACAATTGCAGGAAGAGTTCTCATTTTGGACTATGTTCCAATGAAGTAGCTTTAAAACATAAATAGAGACCTTAGTCTACATCTTATGGGACCAATACTCTGTGAAACATTCAATTCTACTTGTTCAATTAAACTAGAATTGCTGATCAGAAAGTTCTATCACAATTGTAATAAATAGAATGCCCTTGTGTTTGTAAACAATAATGTGCTGAATTTGGTCAAAAAAACTTTTTTTATAGCGATGCTATGTAGACTTTACATCTTTAAAGTGGCAATTTGTGTTGCTGATCTAAGTTGAAAGGTTCAAAGGTTCAATTTATTGTCACATGTACCAATTACAGTACAGTGAAACTCGAATTACCACACAGCTATACTAAAAAAAGCAACAAGACGCACAACTACATAAAAGTTAACATAAACATCCACCACAGCGGATTCCCCACGTCTCACTGTGATGGAAGGCAATAAAGTCCAATCTTCTTCCTCTTTGTTCTCCCGCGGTCGGGGCAGTCGAACGATCCGCAGTAGGGGCGATCGAATCTCACGCAGCCAGCGATCAAAGCTCCTGTGTTGGGGCGATCGAAGTTCCTGCGGCTTGGAACTTCTGAAGTCGGTCTCTAACCAGGGACCGCAAGCTCCACGATGTTATGTCCGCAGGCTCCTGCGGTTGATCGCTGTCAAAGGGATCGCAAATTCCACGATGGTAAGTCCTGCAGGAACCCACGGTTGAATCTCACAAAGTCGATCTCCAGCAAAGGCCACCAACTCCTTAATGTTAGGCCGCAGTGCGGACGGAGATACAATATGGAAAAAATTTGCATCTCCGTCGGAGTACGAATTTAAAAAAAATTCCCCCAATCCCCCCACATAAAACAAGCTAAAGAACACTAAAACATACATTTAACACATACTAATAAAACAACAAAGAAGGAAGGGACAGACAGACTGTTGGCGAGGCAGCCATCCAGTGGACTAGAGGTATTTGAACTTTATGGAGCCATATCATTTTAATGGACCATCCAGCCATCATTTAACCTCATCACCATATACTATTACTTTCTCTGATCCACACATACATTTTACTTCTCATCTCTCCAATTCTATGCAGCACTAAATTCACTGTCGAGCCATCCCTCATGTAAATAAATAGCTTCTCTTGAATTTCTCGCATTTATTTTTCACATGTTTGTAATGACTGGGTTTGAATTCCCATTCAATCGGAAATCATTTTGCTGTCAAATCCTTCCATTGCCAAGAAGTGACCCTTAAGTTTCTTTCTCCCAGCAGGCCTTTTCAACCTTTCCTGAGAGTGGATTGTGGATGATCAGCCATGATCACATTGAATGGCGATGCTGGCTTGAGGGGGCTATTCCTGCACCTATTGTCTCTTGTCTTTCTTTCATATAATATTATTTGTAAAAGAAGATTTAAATTGCTGGTACACAAAAATGCTGGAGAAACTCAGCGGGTGCAGCAGCATCTATGGAGCAAAGGAAATAGGCAACGTTTTGGGCCAAAACCCTTCTTCAGATTTAAATCGCCGGCTGATAACGTCCTACACTATTGAGTTAAATTACTTTTAATATTGTATCTTTATTCTTTTATTTTCAATACAAAACATTGTGTGAGGTTTGCTTCCATCTAAACCCTTTGAAGACAATTCTCAATACCATTAATCTATTGTATTCCTTTTCAGATATTCAATTTTTTCAATTTTTTTTCCCATATTGTTTGAACCTATAGCTTACTTTCTGCAGAGCTCAAAGTGCAAAGTAGTGCTAGAGGAACTCAATGAGTCAGGCAACATCCGTGGAGGGAATGGACAGACAACGTTTTGGATCGGGACCCTTCTTCAGACTGATTGGAGTAGGGGAGAAAGCTGGAAAAGAGAGATGGGGGGCAGGACAAAGCCCAACAAGTGATAGGTGGACACAAAATGCTGGAGGAATTCAGCAGGTCAGGCAGCATCTCTGGAGATAAGGAATGGGTGACGTTTCGGGTCGAGACCCGTCTTCAAACTGATCAATCTGAAGAAATGTCACCAATTCCTTCTCTCCAGAGATGCTGCCTGACCCGCTGACTTACTGCAGCACTTTGTGTCTACCTTTGATTTAAACCAGCATCTGCAGTTCTTTCCTACACAAGTGATTGGTGGATACAGGTGAAGGGGCTATATTGGCAGATGGGCAGTTCAAAGTTGTTGTAAAAGGCTGTTGCACTAAGCAATACATGGAAAAGACAACTACCAAGCACAGCAAATAAAACATCTCATGGTGTAAGAGATTAATCTTATTCATTCAATTTCAATAAATCAGTGTCCCTTTCCTGGGAAACAATCAGTTGTTGTGGGGACCAGGCCTATATAAGGCAGCAGCCTGCTCGGAAGTATAAGGCCTTGCATTGGATGCTGGAAAAACTTGGAAGAGAAGACTTGGCTGAAAGAGAAAGAACCCCCAGTTAGCCAAGAGTTCTCCTGTATGGAAGTATCTCTAGCTTCTTCAGGTTGATTTGTGGATTTAAGATCAAATAATATACTTGGGTTTTCAGGAGAGTCAAGAGAGACAAGAGTGTTTTATTGTCATATGTCCCAGATAGAACAATGAAATTCTTACTTGCTGCAGCACGACAGAACATAGTACACTGTAAACAATATAATAAACAAGAGAGGGAAATAAAGTTCAGTGTGTATATATAAACATTCTCACAAATACATACACACATACATACACACACATAGGTACACACAAAAAACGAACAATAATAGCGGAATAATAATAATAATAATAATTGTAGTTCAAAGATTATTTAGGTTGTATGGAAGAAGCTGTTCCTGAACCTGGACGTTACAGTTTTCAGGCTCGTGTACCTTCTTCCCGATGGCAGGGATGAAATGAGCATGTGGCCAGGAAAAAACATATACAAGGTTATCAAAGTCTAACTCAAGATTTATTAGATGAAGTAATGAATATTAAGGCAGATTCATGCAATTTAATATCATACGTATATAATATAATTTTAAATATAGAATCATCATCGACAGAGGCAATTAGAGCAGATTGGGAACGAGAACTACAGATAAAAATTTCAAAAGAAACATGGGAAAAACACCTGATTATATATACATAAATGTTCGATTAATGTAAAACAAAATTTAATTCAATTTAAAATTTTACATAGTTTATATTATTCGAAAACAAGATTGAATAAAATCTATCCAAATATCTTATAAATGCTTATCTGAGAATGCCACTATAACGCACTCTTTTGTCTCCTGTATAAAACTTTACACATTTTGGAATGAAATCTTGAAATTTTTACAAAACTATTTAATAGAAGACTCGAACCTAATACAGAAATGATTATCTTTGGATCAATGGAAGATGGGAATAAGCTAAACACGTTTCAAAAATCTCTACTTAATTATGGTTTAATAACGGCAAAAAAACGTATACTTAATTTTGGAAAAATGCGCCAACACCAACGCTCAAAATGTGGATTTCAAATATGTCGGAAACGGCATATCTGGAAGAAATGCAACTCCTCCTAGCAAGTAAAGCAGGCCAGTTCTTATTGTTTTTGTCTCCTTTTATCGATTTCTTACAAGCATATGGTGCAACACAACCCTCGAAATAAATTGTTTTTAGAATCAGGTGGCGAGTGGCCTGGAACATAAAATAGGTATATAGCTTTCAATCTCCTTTTTCCTTTTCTTCTTTTATTTTTATTTTCGCTTTTTCGTCTCTTTCTCCTTCTATCTTCTTCTTTCTTCTTCCTTCTTTTGGACTATCTTTCTATCTCACACACCACTTATGTCAATCTCTTCTTTTCTACTCTTTTCTTCCTTATTCCTGTTTTGTTATTAAATTATAAAATAAGAAGTTGTATATGAAATGTAATATGTCAACAAGTATTAGGTACTGAGGTACCACAGTATTGTACTTACTTCTAACAGAAATCTAACAAAAATAGATAAATAAATAAAATAAATAAATAAAGAGAGCCAGGTTGTTGTGCTGGCACCTTTTGGTCAATCGGTCGATTTCACTTCTACACTCACCATCTGTAATTGGTCCAACAACGGTGGTGTCGTCGGCGGACTTGAAGATAGAGTTCGCACTGTGTCTGGCTGCATAGTCATGAGTATAGAGTGAGTAGAGCAGGGGGCTGAGCACGCAGCCTTGAGGTGCTCCCGTACTGATTGTTAATGAGGAAGAAGTATTTCTGCCAATTCGAACAGACTGTGGTCTGTGGATGAGGAAGTCGAGGATCCAATTGCAGAGGGATGCGCAGAGACCCAGTTCCGTGAGCTTGGCAACCAGCTTTTTTTTAAATCAAAAATATTTATTCAAATATTAAAATAATATATACAGTACAGTAAAAAAAAAACAAAGCAGAACCCACCACCATAATACACGACAAACGATAAACTGTTATACAACTATCTTACACTCCTTGTCAAGGATGCATTCAACCCCCCGCGGTGCCCAGTGGTCCCGGAAATCCCCGGGGCATCCATGGGCAGCGCATAGTCCCTCTCTAACACCGTAGCTTGCCAGGAAGTGATGCTTCGCTGTCGCTTGAGCTGCATCCTGGTTTTGCCTTGTAGGAGGAGATGGCATTCAAGCCCTGCCACAATTGCTGAACATCCGCCTCATCCTCCAGCGTTGAGCGGAAGTCCCTTTTGGCCTTTTTGATGACCTTGTCAAGGTCGTATCTGGGCTTCTTATAGACCTCTGCGTCACCAGACCTGAATGCCCAGGATCCGGTCCTCAGAAGATTGCAAATCTCCTGGTTTATCCAAGGCTTCTGGTTAGGAAACACTCGGAAGGTTTTTGTAGGAACACAGCCATCCACACATTTCCTTGTAAAGTCTGATTCACGACTGTAGTGTATTCATTCAGGTCCGTTGCCGAGTCCACAAACATTGCCCAGTCTACTGACTCCAAGCCCAGTCTACTGACTCCCGTAGTTGTTCCTCTGACTCCCCAGATCAGCTCTGTGCAGCCCTAATCTCTGGGGGTGCGCTCTTCAGCATGCAGGAAGAAGCAGTATCGCTGAATGGTCGGATTTCCTGAAGTGAGGATATGGGATGGAGCGATAGGCATCCTTAATGGTCGTATACAGTGGTCCAGGGTGTTTGATCCTCTGGTGCTGCAGGAGACATGTTGGTGGTAGGTTACACAAAAAAGCTGGAGAAACTCAGCGGGTGCAGCAGCATCTATGGAGTGAAGGAAATAGGCAACGTTTCGGGCCGAAACCCTTCTTCAGACCCTTCTCCAGTCTGAAGAAGGGTTTCGGCCCGAAACGTTGCCTATTTCCTTCGCTCCATAGATGCTGCTGCACCCGCTGCGTTTCTCCAGCTTTTTTGTGTAACCTTCGATTCTCCAGCATCTGCAGTTCCCTCTTAAACGACATGTTGGTGGTAGTTTGGTAGTGATTTTTTCAGGTTGGCTTTGTTGAAGTCCCCAGCTATGGTGGTAAAGGCTTTGGGGTATGCAGACTGGTGCTTGTTGACCATGACGTGCAGCTCATCCAATGCTAGATGGACGTCTGCGTGAACCAGTGACACGTGATCCAATGACATTAATTACAGGTAAATTGCTGCAGCTGAATGTGGAAGAAATTAAGGCAGAAGAGTTAATAAACTTATTTAAGAACCAAGAAGGCCGTAACCTTATCTAACTATCCAATTGCATGCAGCATTTGATAAAATGGGAAATGTATCCATTGCTGTTAGCGATGCATTTTTCGTCTGATTTGTATCCGAAAGAGAATGAACAGATCATATGTCTCTGATGATCTTGGTAATTAGACAGATTAGGAAGGTGCTGACAGAAACAAGAGGCAACCTGTAATTAACAGTGACTGAGGGGATGGGATTGAGTTACACTGGTTCCCTTTGACTAGCCTGGGGCCAGTAAACCACACAGTGTCTTCTTTACATTTTATCAGAACCAAATGAATCCATTAGCTTTTGATTTTTGTTTATTAAGCACTCTGCTAATCAAAATTGTTACCCATGATTGTAACTAAATGAGCCAAGGCTGTATTTTATTAAGACCCACCATCAATTGCCTGCTGAAAAGTTTTCAATTAATACTTAATTCAGTCAATAGAACTCCTATCCTCAAAGAGCTTTAAAATATTTGAAATTAAATCAGATTTTTACTTCAGATTATTTTAGTTTAGTTCAGAGATACAGCATGAACACAGGCCCTTCAATCGACCAGCGATCCCCATAACCTAGCACTATCCTACACACACAAGGTACAATTTACAATTTTACCAAGTCAAACCTGCACGTCTTTGGAGTGTGGGAGGAGATCGGAGATCCCAGAGAAAACCCACGCAGGTCATGGGGAGAACGTACAAGCTCCTTACAGATGAGCACCCATAGTCAGGATCGAACCTGGGTCTCTCATGTAAGGCAGCAACTCTACCACCGTGCCACCCAAATACATTAACGAAAAAGACTGTTTCCAAATACAAAAAGGGGATAATATTATAGCTTCAGCAATGAAAAAGATGGAGTGGGTGTGATTTTATTTTGCACCGAGCATTATTCCTTTTATCCTGTATCTGTACACTGTGGACAGTTTGATTGTATACATGCATAATCTTCCCACTGACTGGAAAGCACGCAATAAACTAAACTAAAATTAAAACTCTGAGCTACCAATAGTGAAATCACTTTAACCCTCCTTCCACCACTCACAGAGATCCCTCTGTCATTAGACTCATACTATTCAACACAGCTCAACAAATGGTTCAAAAATAGGATCTATTTTTCTCCTAGGTACCACAACCTCTGTTGTAAACATTGCATTTAGTACATTTAGGTGACAGTATTCAATTTCTAGACATATTTCCATTCCACAATTGACCCTCACAATTTTCCATTTGTTATCTTTCCATTCATTGGTTATTTATTCACCTTTTCTTTCTTTAATAAGTTCATCCTTATGATCAATACTTGACTAAAGTTAGATCATTCCAGCCGTGGTTCCGATATTCACATTACAGAAACGTGTTTTCCCCATCACTATTTTCCAGCTATATTTTGCTTTATTTTTGATGAGTGGCACAGTGCCGCTATGGTAGAGTTGCTGCTTCACGGTGCCAGAGACCCAGGTTCAACACTGACTACGGGTGCTGTCTGTATGTAGTTTGTACGTTCTCCCTGTGACCACGTGGGTTTTCTCCGGTTGCCCCGGTTTCCTCCCACACTCCAAAGACGTGCAGGTTTGTAGGTTACTTGGCTTGAAATAGCCCCTATTGTGTGTACGTTAGTGTATGGGGTGATACAGTTTAGGACTGTTTCTGCGCTGTATCTCTAAATTCTAAAAAAACTTGTAGTCTGAATCCAAGTTGTTCAGACCTCAACTGAAAAAATAACTGGAGAAAAAAATATATATATTCACATTCCCAAGGCATTCTGTCATCATGTGCCCGGTATTTGAAGTGTTGTTACTGCTGAAATGTCAGAAGTGCAGCAGGCAATTTGCACACAGCAAGGTCCAAGTCACAGGTTAGTTGCAAGAATTCTTACCGCTGAGCCATACATATACCACTGACTGCAATGCAGTTACAGTGGGGAGTTAGAAAGGACAATTGTATGTTGGTCCTTTCGCCGGTGGACATGAACATAAGAATAAGGAAAATGTGAAATAAAAACAAAATGCTGGAAACACCTGGCAGATCAGGTAGCATCTGTGGAAAAATAATCACAATGTTTCAAGGCAGGCCCCTTTGTCACAACAGTGGTCCCTGGGGAGGAATGCTGAAGTATATATTTTTTCAGAACCGAAATGTTACTGTTTCTCTTTCCATATGTGCTGCCTAACCTGCTGTGTTTTCCCATCATTTTCTGCTTTTATTGCAGATTACCAGCATCTGCAGTTTTCTTTTAAATGATTTAATTGTATCTGGAACCTTAGTATTGCCATATCAGTACAGAAACAAGGAACAGTTGGGCCATGAGAGCTGCCATCTATCTGATGAGATGTTAAACTGAGAAACTGCCTGCTGGGATGGAAAGCAAACATCACATGAGCACAAAAGTTATTCCTAGTTAGTGACTGTGCAATGTGCAACATTATCCAGATCATTGGTGTCTGTGGGAATTTACCAAACACATTGGCTGCATGTTTTCCATATTGCAAAAATGACCATAAGTTACAAAGACTTTCACTAGGTATAAAGCTTTGGTATTCCTGAGGTTGTGAATTACGCTATATAAATGCAAATCATTCTTTCAACAATGTAATAGCAAGCAGATGTTGGAAGTATTGGTCAGGGAATAAACATTAGCTTGAAAACCGTGGAAATCTTCCCCAAAGTGGAATCCTTTACATCCACCTGAGGGAGTAGGTGGAGTCTTGGTTTAATGCCTCATATACAAGATGACACCTGAAAATTCTGATGGTCCTTTATTGCTGCTTTGTGGAATAAGCAGAGACTGTGCAGTCGGCTCTGAAATGTGGCTAAAACTACTCCAACTGAATTACACATGGCCAGCTGTTGAGTTCTTCAACCATATCCTGTATACTTTGGCTTTTATGGGAGAAGTAATTCTTCTTGACTACTTGGTTGCTTCAGCAACATGTGACAGATGGCCGACATACTTTGAACCATTTCCCTGTGGAGATTGCAACTCAGTGCCATTAGTGCCAGAAGTTAGAGAGAAATAGTGAAAGAAAAATATCCAGCACCAGGGAGAGGGGGGAATAATATTAAGACACAAAATGCTAGAGTAACTCTGCGGGACAGTCAGCATCTCTGGAGACAAGGAATGGGTAACGTTTCGGGTTGAGTCCTGAAGGGTCTCGACCCAAAAAGTCACCCATTCCTTCTCACCAGAGATGCTGCCTGTCCTGCAGTTCCTAGTTAGTTTAGTTAATCTTCAGTTTAAACCAGAATCTGCAGTTCCTTCCTGCACATGAAGTCACTAATGCTCTGCTGGTTACTAAACGTGAAGTGCTGGTTGTAGGATTATATATTGCCCAGGATCTTGTATTGTTATAAGGCTGTACTTCCAATGACTTGCATATCTTCCAGTGATTTACAGATTACAGATGTGCTGGATTTCCCAGTTGCAGACCCTTGAAAACAGATCAGTCATTAGCCTGTCTGCAATTGACAGTCTAATCAGACCCAGTGAGTGCTATTTAATTTCTAGGCAGTAATCTCTGGTTCATTCCCAGTGACACATGCTATTGACCACAGAAGCAAGGGAAGGTAAAAAAAAAGTAAGGTAAAATGGTTAACGTGTAACTAAAAAAATGCAGCAGGAGAAAGTCTTTGTGTGGTTTTTAGTCTTGTCCTGAGTTAGGAGAAAACTGTAGAGGTGGACTCGTCCCCCCTCATCTGGCCGATGATCTCATTGGGATGTTAAAGCCCATGTCCCACTTTCACGACCTAATTGGCGACCTCTGCCGCGTTTGCCCTTGACTCATACTCTATGCATGGTCGCCACGAGGTCATAGGAGGTCTTCGTAACTCTTCTTCATGCTCGTGAGTGGTCTCCACGTACTCGTGGCCTCAAGTAGGTCGTGGCGTTTTTTTCCAGCCTGATAAAAAAATGGCCATGATTAAAAAAAAGGTCGGCATGGAAAAAATTGATACTTTTTCCTCGTAGGTAGGTCGTGGGTAGGTTGTGATGGTAGTCGTAGATAGTCGTGGGTAGTCGTAAGTTGTCGTAGGTCGGTAACTGGCCCGAAAAAAAAAAATGCAAACATGACATCATTTTATCATGTGATAATTTTCCACTCGTAGCTAGTCGTAGTTGGTCTTAGGTGTGGAAGACTGAGGTCGATGGGGGTCATAGGAGGTCGTAGACATAATCGTAGGAGGCCGTAGGAGGTATTTTACTTTGGCGAGTCAATACGACCTTGACATTTTTTTCAACTCGTCTTGTGTCTTCTAAACTCGTGGATTAGGTTGTCCAAGTGGGACTGGCCCTTCACTCATGCGGGAGGTGTTAAATTATTTAGCAAAGGAGGAAATGAAACTTCAGGGAAATAGCACCAGATGCACAGAGTACCTTTGCATAAAGGTTGTTGGCAGCACAATGACACAACAAGCAGAGTTGCTGCCTGACAGCTCCAGAGACCCAGGTTCAATCCTGTCCTCTGCTACTGTCTGCATGGAGTATGGCCAATTTCCCTGTGACGGAGTGGGTTTCCTCCAGATCATCTGGTTTTCCACCAAAAGCGAAAGATGTATAGATTGGTAACTCAACTGGTAGCTGTAAACTGTCCCTATTATGTAAGTGAGTGGTCTGGGAGGAAATTAATGAGCAAAAAAAATGGGATTAGTGTAAGTGGGTATATAGTGTAATCGATGGTTGGCTCAAACAGTGGGCTGAAAGGCTGATCTTTGATTCAGGTAAGGGGAATATGAGCCATCCTGTTCGGGTATTGTAGAAGTCTGCAAAACGTAACAGTAGGTGGTTAATGAGGTTGTAGAGATGCATGCACCACTAACCACTTGGGAGTCTGAAATGGCAGCATTTACAGAGAATAAGCTCAAACAAGGATGAGATTTGATTGAGACCATATGGTAACATGAAGGTTCAATTACTCCGGTAGGCGGCGCGGCTCTGGCCAGCAGCGGCCTCTGCAGCCTGTCCGCGTTTTTATTATTTTTTGTCTGTGTTTTTATGTCGTTTTTGTTATTTTATGTTGGGGTGTGTGTGTGGGGGGGGGGGGGTGGGGGGGGGAGGGGGGGGGAAACTTTTTGAATCTCTCCCTGCACTGGAGACCCGACCTTTTCTCGTCGGGTCTCAGGTGTCGTTGAGGCCGCAACGGGGAGCGGCCTCCAACAGGAAGAAGCCGGGGACTCAGGTGTCGACTCACTGTTGCCGTCGCGGAGCTGGCCGAGTCCGGAGCGGGTGGAGCGGTGGAGGAGCGCTGCTGCTGCTGCTGTCGTTGCTGCTGCTGCTGCTGCTGCTGCCGGAGAGTCGGAGGCTCCAACGACAGGTCTATGGACGACGGCTCCGGGAGCCCACGGCTCCCTGGACGGAGACCGCTTCTCAGGGCTCCTGCAACGGCGACTTCTCCCGCCCGAGTTGCGGGGTTGAAGAGCTCCTGGAGCGGGGCCTGACACCACTGCCCCGCGCGGCTGGAATGGCCGCGGACTCTGCGAGCGCACACCGGGGGCTCTAACACCAAGACCCGGTGTGCGACCTCGCACCACCCGGCGTGGCTTTAATGGCCGCGGGACAATCGCCATCGCCAGCCGGGGGCTATGACTTTGACTCTGACATCGGGGGGGGAGAGTGCAGTGGAGAGATAAGTTTATTTGGCCTTCCATCACAGCTATGTGATGGATGTTTATGTTAAATGTAATTATTGTTGTGTCTGGGGTCTATTTGTATGTAATGTATGGCTGCAGAAACGGCATTTCGTTTGGACCTCCAGGGGTCCAAATGACAATTAAATTGACTCTGAGTGACTCTGAGTACTGAACTGAGATTCAGGGGGCCTGAACAACTGATCCAGAGACAAAAATTTGAATACAAGGAACCAATGAAATCTGGAGTAACAAACTAATATCAGTGATAGCAACACAAAGCTACTGTTTTGTCATTAAAAATACATTTGGTTTCCTAATGTTCATTGGGGATGGAAATCGGTTGTCCTTATCCATGCTGCATGGTATTCCAGACCCATCAAAGAGATAACTCCTGTCTCCTTCCCCAGTTTAGCAGCAATTAGAAGTTAACAACAATGATTACCTCTCATGACCAAAAGTAAATGAACAGGAACTGGCCAAATAAGGTAATAATTTCAAACCTTACTAAATTGTATTAAAGAGAGAGAAAGATAGTAGCATTTCAGAGCACAGACAGTTATTGGGAGAATATGCTATAACAGAAGTTTCTCAGAATAACATATCTTTGAAAGTGATAGTATGAGTTGAGCATGTAGTTAAAAGGCATTTGGTATCAAAGCAAATGGATAGAAATCAGGGCTCACCTTTTTTGGCATGCGACACACTCTTGCAGTTAGTGCTAACTGTCACTGAGGTCCCGCACAATCAAGTTGCAACGTTGGCTTAAAAACATGTGTGAAACGGTGTTAGAGTGGTCCACAACCAGAATCACAAGGTAAACTCCAATCTGTGCAGTTCTCAGCTTCTGACTGTGTGATGATGCTGATCTGAGAAAGGAACTTGGCTGGACAGGAGCAATACTTGTTTGAGGTGCAGTGGAGAGCCAGATCGCTGGGCAACGAAGTGAAGCTTAGAGATTTTGTGACAGAGAGCTTGAAATTCACCTCAGAGCATCCAGCAGCCCAGGAGACCCCCAAAGGCCAACATAGGAAGGGCCTGGCAGGATGTGGCTGTTAAGAATCCAAACCCAATGCACCAATATACAGACTGATTTTATGTCCTTAAATACAATTGTCAGAACAAGTTACAAACAACAGAGCAATGCTGCAATGAGGGGCTAATCAGAGAACTACCTCCTCCCTCTGCAGCCTCTCACTTCCCGGTATCTATACTATGTATGCACTTTTGCTGTTGGTTTGGTAATTGGATTAGGCATTATTTTACAGATGTCTTACAATCAGTGCTGGTGGACAGGAAAGCATCAGGCGATGAATTGTTACAGGCCACATGGGCTTCCCAGTCTGATCATTGATGTACTTGAAGTTTGGAGAGGGTCACGAGTTGGGGAGCATGGAAGAGTTGCAGTCTTCTAAGGAGAAGCGTCCCTTAGTCAGGGACTCCAAAATGCCGCATGGTTCACTCCTTAGCCCAGTCAGTGGGCGAGACTGCGGATGCTGAGGCGGGATTCTCTCCCCACAGTCTTCTCCCTCCTCCTGCTCCTCTTGTTCTAGGGTGGTCCTCCATGCTGCTCTTCCTCTAGCATCAGCTGCAAGGTGCTACCCCATGCAGTACACCAGGATGAGCAGGATGCAGCTCACAGTGCAGGACATCTTGGACTAGTGCAGACCACCAACCTGACCTTCTACATTCCTGGCCGTGTCACTTGGTGACTCTCCTTGTATCCATGCTACACATCTTTTGTCTGAGCCAAAGATAGCCTGTGCCCACCCGTCCCATCAATCCTTTAATACAGCACTGGCTCGATCACCTGTGCTCCCTGAAGTCTCCTTTACTTTCAAGATTTAAGATTCAATTTAATTGTCATTTGGACCCCTTGAGGTCCAAACTAAATGCCGTCTTCCAGAATACATGTGGCAGCCGATCTGGAAAATCAACTCCTGAACCAGCCACATCTGCTCATGAACCACAATGACCCATATGTTGACGCAGAGGTAACCTGCCTTGTTCGTGCCATGGTCCTGGTTGTTTAAGGGAGCCCTTACTCAAGCAATTAGTGGGTTAATTGACCAATGTACATCGTGAGTATGTGAGGGGTAGACTACAAGTAGATCTGATGAGATGCAATGACCATGGTACAGCATGTAGATGAGGAAGAGGAAAAGACAATTCCTGGGGAACAGACAGTAACAAACTAAGAGCAATGGAAATATCCATTGCCAAAGATCTCTGGCTATGATCCGATGCCTAAAACTGGGGACTACAAGCATACAGTTTAATGAAATTGGATGGTATATGAATGGTTTTGGAAGAAGATGGGTATTATGTTACATGCAGGAAGATTGATTAAGATAAACAATACAGTATAGTCACAGTCACCATTTTTAATCTTACACTGTTGCATTATAGACATATAAATTGTCTTTGATAATGTTTATGTAGATATTGTTTAACTTGAATGCGTGAGCACGCTTTGACAGGCAGAAATCCTGGCGATTATTCCAATTCTAGTTTGGGAATACAGAGTTTATCATGTGTTGATTGCTCTATCAGCACAATCAAACCAGCTCCTTCCGATCACCACCACGCCAAGAGATACGTTTCGTCAAGAAAGATGAAAATGGAAGTGAATCATCCCAACGGGACCCCAACATAGGTAACCCTTCCTTGTGGCATTTTAATGGAGGAATCAGTCCATCGAAACAAGTTAATGCATCTTCAAAACCTTGGTAAAGATAATTTAAGTGTCCGAACACTCGATCATTTCTCCTTCCACAGATGCAGCCTGACCTGTTGAGTTTCCAGCATTTTGTTTTATTTCAGTTTTTGTCTGATTATCATTTCAAGACCTTAATAATGCATATGCCACTGACAAAGCTGGTGTTTATAGTCATTCCTGCTTGTGATGAGAAGATGTCTGGCCACCACCTTCTTAAACTGCTGGAAAGCACAAACTTGAGATGTTCCCTCATCAATACAATTAAGCATTTCAGAATCAAAGGCTGGACTGCATAATCTCAACCTTCGGCCCAACTTGCCAACATGTCCCATCTACATTAGTCCCACCTGCCTGCGTTTGGCCCATATCCATCTAAACCTGTCCTATCCATGTACCCGTCTAAATATTTATTAAACGTTCCAATAGTATTTGCCTCAACTCCCTCCTCCTGCAGCTCGTTCTATACAACCACTCTTTGTGTAAAGTAACGTTACCCCTCAGGCTCCTGATCCCTCCCCCACCCCCCCACCCCCTCACCTCAACCGTATGATAGACCTTATACTGGTAGGCCAAATCGGGTAACGAGAGCAGAATTCCCTCCAGAAAGGGAAATACTGAATTATTAGAATGTTTATAACAAACCCAACAGCTTAACTTTTTTCACGCGCCTGCCTTTTCATTTACAGATGTTTAAAACTATAGCTCATCTTCTGAAGTATTGGCCACCACCAGAGGTCGTTTTGTCATTTTGTCCAAAAATGTTCACAATTTAACGAAACAAGTGAGAAGAAACCTCTGCTTAGTTTATTAGGCAAAATATAAAATATTTATATCCCAATGTTTATTTACAGTTTTATTTTGTACAAACACTATTTAATATAAAACATATTGCATAAATCTTGACAGAAAACCCCCTGATTTTTTTTTGAAGCTCCGCATTTGGTTATAAAATCTGGAATAAGATGTGTCTTTTTTTTAACCGCGGTCAACTGGAAAAGGGGAACGGCGGATTACTAACCGAATTTGCTCCAATTGTTCCTTAAAATAGTTAAAATGGGAAGAAGCTGTTGTCAATTTGTGAGGTTACTCCAGTGAAAGGGGGTAATGTATTAGAAGGGCGGTAAAACGATCACTGGGCTACTCATCACTGTCTTGTCATAGGGGTTTGAGTCCAGGTACTTCCTGAATGTACTTTTCTGTCTCATTGAAATAATCGGGGTTTCTGGTCAAAACCAAAACACGTAAGTTTATTGGATATTATTAATTATAGGGATTCCTGGCTGAATTCATATACACTTTTGTGCTTCTAATACTGCATCTCATTTTTTTAAATTAGATTCGTTCATTTTGTGTTTCAGGGGGGAAAAAGTCTTAGAAATGTGTGCAGCTGGAGATAGTTTCCAAGGAGGCATTTTTATAATTGTTTCAGTGCTGGCTCTTACATTTTCATAAAGACCAAGCTGGAGTAATTTAACACTGATCAAAGGCTATTGAGATGAGTTTCCATCTTTTAAAAAAAACCTTCGCTCATCCTGAACAACTAAAAAATAAGTAATGGCAGCCTTTGTAGAATTAGACGCCTTAATATAGTGAAATGATATCTGGCATGTCGACATCTTTTGATTAGAATCTGGTTGGATGGATTTCATGTGTCAGAATTTAGCACAAAAGCATCGAGATATTAAAATGCCGTAAAACACTATAGAATAGTTTAAAATACACAAAGTACTGGAGTAACTGCGAGTTCGGCAGCATCTGGATAGAAGGATCGCGATCTAAACGTCGCCTATCCATATTCTCCAGAGATCTTGCCTGACCTACTTGGTTACTCCAGCACTTTGTATCTTGTCTTTTTTGTAAACCAGCATCTGCAGTTCATTGTAGAATTGCCTTATAGTTGAACCTTCAAGTGAACGTGAGAAATGCATTTCCTCTGGTATGCTGTTGCTAGTTTATCCAGATACGTGTGTTAGTGTGCGCTGTACCATATTACGCAACCATTTGATATTTAAACCGAGAGGACCATCCGAACATTTTCGTACCGAGTTCAGAGACATTGATAATATTTACATTTTTACCGAGATGCACGTCATGTCCAGCCTTGTGGCTTGTTGTGTTTAGCAATGTGAAGAGAATGGTCAAGCCTTGGCCTTTACTAAAGAAAAGTCCGTTGCACTCTGTTTAAGAGGGAACTGCAGATGCTGGAGAATCGAAGGTTACACAAAAAAGCTGGAGAAACTCAGCGGGTGCAGCAGCATCTATGGAGCGAAGGAAATAGGCAACGTTTCGGGCCGAAACCGGCCCGAAACGTTGCCTATTTCCTTCGCTCCATAGATGCTGCTGCACCCGCTGAGTTTCTCCAGCTTTTTTGTGTAACGTCCGTTGCACTCTGCTGTGTTAATTATCGAGAATTGAACTAAAGTCGCGATAATTGCTATAAATTAATCCATTGGGCCTCCGCCCGCTTCCATTAACCCACAGCTACTGAGGGCGTGTGTTGGCCCACACTACTGACAGGCATCGTCCGTGAGAGGTCGTCAGGCCAGATGAAAGTGCAGAATGCCAGGAGTTTATTCAACCGACAGAACCTTCACGGTTCACACCCCGGTTTGCATTCACCTCCTCTCATTGATCGGGGCCCACAAGTCCTCTCTTTGACTCTCTCCTGCAATGGTTGTTGAACACGAGCTGCCCCGAGTCTGTGAAACAGGCGCCAGCCCAGATTCTGTAGTGAGCGACCGGGGCGGGAGGCACTGGCTGCTCTCCGTTCAGACCAACCCGACTGCTCTTCCCGTGGTCGGAGGTGGCAGTTTCTGCCAGGGACCATATCTTGGGTTTGAGAGCAGCGATTCCCTCTCTGGGTCCAGTGGCGACTGCCACCTTCGCATCGCCTTCCTCCTCAGTCGAGCCCAGTTCCGATTTTCTCATCTCATTCGGCTCCAAGTTTGTCCGCAAACCGTGACCCCGTTCCTTGTCACAGCCGGTGATATCCTCGGCCGGCGCTCTGTCGCCACATCCCGGAGAAGATGCTTCCAAGCCACCTCTACATTGTTCCCTGACCGGCTGCTTGGCAGCACTTCTGGACTGTTTCACATCCTCTCCTTTCTTATCCTCTTCATCTTCGCTTTCACTGTCCTCCTCGTCCGACTTGGTTTTGGGCACCCAAGTCATTTTATTCTCTTTCTTCAGTCGCCTCCTGGCGTTAGCGAACCAAGTGGAGACTTGAGTCAGGGTCATTTTGGTGACGATGGCCAACATGATCTTTTCCCCTTTGGTCGGGTATGGATTCTTCAAGTGTTCGTTCAGCCAGGCCTTCAGGGTGCTGGTGCTCTCCCGGGTGGCATTCTTGGCTCGACCCGCATCCCCGTGCGCCATGGGCCGGTAAGGAGAGTACAGGGTGCCGGCGGGAGGAAAGCTGGCATGGGAATAGACGCAACCGGTTTTCAGGTCGTAGGGCGAAGCCTGCAGTTAGAAGTAAACTATAATTACACGCAAGCTCAAACATAATGAATGGTTTTCTCAAAAAACCCGGAATTTAACCCATTCACAATAAATACAAAATAAACACCATCTAAGCAGCATCAGGTAAATATCATTTTAGACAATAGACAAACAGGTGCAGGAGTAGGCCATTCGACCCTTCGAGCCAGCACCGCCAGTCAATGCGATCATGGCTGATCATCCCAATCAGTACCCCGTTCCTGCCTTCTCCCCATATCCCCTGACCCCGCTATCTTTAAGAGCCCTCTCTAGCTCTCTCTTGAAAGTATCCAGAGAACCGGCCTGAGGCAGAGAATTCCACAGACTCACAACTCTGTGGCATCACAAATTTAATTTATTAAATTTTATTATATTTAATACTGAAACTCTTCTAAATATTTCTGTAATATTTTGGAATTTGACATAAAGTATTCAAAATATCATCTGCAATATAAAAATTAAGTAAATCGAACGAAGCGGAGAAATATTATATTCTGTTAAATTTTAATACTGGTTCCACTTTTACGGACTACCAGTGTGGTTTCGATGTGAAGGTGTTTTAAAGGCATCCATGCCATTTTTAATACTCGGACTGTTGAATTTGTGAGTCTATGGTTTAATTATTTGCACCCATCTTTAATGGAAATTATTGAGTGACTGTCGTTTCCATCGCGAGAAGCAAGTTTGCAAACTTTCCATCCGACTTGCTGAAATAGTAGCAAACTTATTTAAAACCTCACGTCTAAACGTCTAACCTGAAGCCAGAGACCAGAATGTCTCAGCGGGTATGATGCAGATAGACTATAGGGTGAGATGGTTTAATATACGGCACTATAATCAACCCATCCTCCGCTAAAGGAAATCAACTGCACCATCCCGCAGGTCAGTGGGCTACAGGTTATACCCGGTGCCGCTTCCTGTATCAGTGGAGAAAATATAGACGCGTGCGTTATGGAAATTAAAAGTGGATTGAAGTTATGCGCAAACATGGCAGAATATTTTTTTATGAATTTAAAAGTTAACGCGCGATTTTTGAACATTACTTTTCAAATTTGTGAATCAAAATGTTCCGTGTAGATTTACTTGGGTTTAAAGCTAATGTCCCCATTGTAAATCAACTCCATGTCCAATATCATTCGATATTATGGTAACTATTTTTGTTAACAGCGAGGCGTTATTAAATCATGTGCTTCTTGTCGCATTTCATTCAGTTACTGTTACATATCTGTCCAGTTTAGGAAACAAACCATTTAACCTGGCATGAAGTTATGAAATGATTAGTTTTATTTTAACCAGCGATGCCGAGATGTTGCACGTTAATATTGCGAGGATCGTGTTCACCCGACAAGCTCAATCCTTTATTCCAGGTGAGTTAACACTCGCTGGACGATGTGGTCAGTAACAAAGATTCTAGATCTTTGGTCAGTAACTTGCACCAAACAGAGGGCTCCATCCAGGTGCCCGGCGTGGCCCAATGCTAGCATCGTCTTGTCCAACTCTCCCAGTCTAATGACTTACATTTCTAAAATTACAAAGAAATCCAATGAAACCCAAAGCACGTCCTTACCAGATGGGATAGATGTCTGAGATCGGGATACGGCTGAAGACTGTATCCCTGTGGAATGGGATAGGTGCCGGGGTAGCGAGCCAAGAGAGCGTGGAGAGGCGGGGGAACTCCCAGGCTGAGAGCGGCTCCGGGAGAAGCCAGCATCGCTGCTCGCCTCTCCACAAACACTGCCTGCAGACCAGTCAAAGCCGAGCCCTTGCCGGCAGTGACCACGTCTCCATATCCCAGCTGAGGCACTGCCATGATGCGGATCAACCTAAAAACACTGCCAAACTAATCCACCTCCTGTCTCTATATATCCCTTTCTGTCCACGGCATTGGAGAGGGCTGGCGTGATTGACGGGGGCCTTGTAAATTTATTTACATACGATTAGCAAGATTTAACCATTGGCCAGCCAAACACTCAATCGGAGAATGCTGCATTCAGTCTAGCCTTTATTAAATTAGGAGTTCGCGTTTTTTGTAATAAACACCAGGGCAATGCTATGTGTAAATGTGAGTAACGCATTCATTAGCACCTCTTCCTCCAAGTATTTAAATTATTTTAAAATCAGATATAAAGACAGTAGCAACAACGGGAACACATTTATACAGTGCTAATTGTTTTAGACTGCTGTGAATTCTCATGAGCTATGAACAAGTTAAATTCTTTAGATGCAAAGGAAGGTACAGACGGAGGTTCTTCAGTGTTTTCCGACTCTGAGTATTCAGAATGATTTCACGGTTCTAATTTACTCCATTCATTTTGACGATAGTTAACTACTTTTTACTAACGATCAATTTCCGCCTCAACTTTAGTAACGGCAAGGCAAGGGAAATAAATGGGTATCTGGAGTTGAGCGGAAAGAACGGGTGGTTTTCAGCAGCGCGTCTGTCAACGGTAAACGGGCGCTATCCACCCACATGACCGGGAGAGGATGAGGAGGGAAAATTGGGGGCGAGCGTCTAGATTTCAGGAACACTCTGTGTAATATTGCCCGCCTGAAATTAGTGTCAGTGTGTAACAAAAATATCACGACCAACCGTTCTAAAATAAATCGGTGATAAGTTATCAAACTAGTAATCGCCTGATACCCTTTTGTATTCACTTCATTAAACACTAATTAAGAAGGTTGACTTTACCGGAATAATCACAAGCCGGATCATCCAGATAAATTATTGTCTCGCCCTTCTGAGATCAAATGGATAATCAAATGGATAATACCATCGAATTTTTAAAATATTTGTTTTATGGGAGAATTTTATTTTGCACAGTGCATAATAATATCAGTGATAATCTCATTAAAATGCGTGACGGTAAAGTTGTACAGTCTGAATAATTAAGCCGGTTGACTTCATTCTAACTTCATTACAAATCCTTGTGCGTTTAGGTCCAATCCGCGGTTAAAGCGTCTTGGTCACAACACAACTTTGCGATTTTCCTTCCGTCAATCCGTTATCGTCTTGTTAGAGAGGACTGTAGAAACTATTGCAATAATTTATCTGGCTTTCTATTAGACTTTCCTCTCCCGCTGGTTGAAAGAAGTCCAAATGTAGAAATGTAGCTCAAAGCTAGGCCCTTTATGCCCATAAACTGCACCAGTCATTTTGCAGTTTATGGGCACACGTTAACTTTTAAATTCATTTAAAGTATTCTGCCATGTTTGCACTGGGAATAGCCGACGACTTACATGGCCGTCACGACCCGAAACCTCACCTATCCCCTTCCCCTAGAGAAGCTGCCTGACCCGCTGAGTTACTCCAGCTTTTTTTGTGTCTATCTTCAGTTTAAACCAGCATCTGCAGTTCCTTCCTACACATGAAATCAAGGTTTGTTTTTTTCGCCCTGTCTCTGGTGTCCCTGCATAACCCATCTACCGAGAGTGGTCGAGACCCTGCATTGAAGAAGCTGCCTCATCACCCGCTGAGTTTCTCCAGCATTTTCGTCTACCTACCGAGAGTGTGTGCTGTTTACTATCTCAATGGGCTTTTCATACATCATATGCCATTGAAAGGCAGTCTAATTATGTTGCGATGCCTCACTGCGAATTGACTACTAACTAGGTAGGAAATTCGTGTTCTTCCCTTTTTTAGCTCCAGGGCTATTTATCCACCGTTGCTTTGACGTTGCAAGTTATCTCATAGCACAGTTGAACATAGAATGGCACAGTACAGGAACCTTCATGTCAACATGTCTATGCAGAACACGATGGCAAATTAAACTAATCCCCCTCTGCCTGCACATGATATATATTTTTCCAAATTCTTCTTCCTATCTAAAAGCCTCAAATGCCACAATGATATCTTCTTCCGCCACCACCCTGGCAACACATTCAGGCACCCACCACTGTACAAAAACTTCCCTCACACACATCTCCTTTAAACCTTCTCCCTCATTCCTTGAATCGGTGTCAATTAGTATTTGATATGTCCTTCCTTTCCTCAAGGTGAAAATATCAAATACCAGAGGATTTACTTGAATCTACATTCAAGGAAAGAGGGAGAAGGTTCAAAGGCATGTTTTTATTTTTACACAGACTGGTAGGTGCCTATTTATATCTCCCCTATCTATGTCTCCTAATTTTATAAACTTCTGCAGATCTCTCCTCAGCCTCCGAAGCTCTGGGGAAAACAATCCAAGTTTGTCCAACCTCTCCTGATATCCAGATAGCTGATACCCTCCACTTCAGGCACCATCTTGGTAAATATCTTCTGTACACTTTCCAAACCAGGGAGGATTATTCCTTTCAAGGAGTTGCAAAAACCAATACACTCAGAAATACTGTCATGCTGTTACATCGGGAATGTGCCAACTAATATGAACAGTAAGTTCCCTCAAATTGCACAGTGATAATGAGCTGATAATTTGTATTTAAGCATTGATTTAAGAGTTAAATTATTAGTCGGCATGCTAGAGATCAGTCCTACTTCCATTCAAGGTATTGTATGGGAATCTTTCCTGTCTATTTGAGAAAGCCTGATTTAATAACTGATCCAAATGAACAAGCCTTCAACAATTCAGCATTCCCTCAGTCCAAGGATGTGCTCAAAGCCTTCATGAAAAATGATTTCAGTCATAGGGATCCCTGGCCCATGACTGATCAGAATCTGTGTGGGATTAAGAGCCTTAAATTTAATCCACCCAGCACACACAGAAAACCAGTGTAAATTGAGAGAAGAATGCAAAACCTCAAACAAGCCTAATATCTCCCCTCCCCCTCCCCCCACCCTCGATTTTGACCACCTTGGCAATGCTCTTCATACCACCTGTGTCTGGCTCTGAGAGTTTGATAGTGGCATCATGGGTCACTACAGAACCCTTGGAATTGGAATAGATGGACTGCCTGAGGTGAAGAGAAGGGGTGTCAATGGTCCTACATAATATAGTTGCAACCTAATTTGAGGAAGGACATTCTTGCTATTGAGGGAGTGCAGCATAGGTTCACGAGGTTAAGTCCCAGGTTGGTGGGACTGTCATATGATGAAAGAATGGAGCGACTGGGGTTGTATTCACTGGAATTTAGGATGAGAGGGGATCTTAGTTAGTCCAGCATTTTGTATAACTTCGATTTAAACCAGCATCTACAGTTCTTCCCTAGATCATTCGACAGGAGGTCCTCACCATCTTCCCAAGCCAAGATTGTTTTGTTTATTACATATCTATTTGATCTTTTGTTTAAGAAAGAACTGCAGATGTTGGAAAAATTGATGGTAGACAAAAAATGCTGGAGAAATTCAGCGGGTGAGGCAGCATCTATAGAGAGAAGGAATTGGCGACATTGCCGGTCGGGACCCTCCTTCAGACTGATGCTGAGGGGGGAGGCAGGAAAAAGAAAGGAAGTAGGTGGAGACAGAAGGACGTGGGAGAACTGGGAAGGGGAGGGGAAGGAGGGAGAAAGCAAGTGTTATCTAAAATGAGAGAAGTAATTGTTCAAACCCCTGGCGTGTAAACTACCCAAGCGAAATATGATGTGCTGTTTCCCCCAATTTGCGCTGGGCCTCACTCTGGCAATGAAGGAGGCCCAGGACAAAGGTCATTCCCGCTCTGGTCTAGGACCAGAGGTCATAGCCTCAGAATTAATGGGCGCTCTTTTAGAAAGGAGGTGAAGAGGAACTTCTTTAGTCAGAGGGTAGTTAATCGGTGGAACTCATTGCCAGAGAGGGCTATGGAGGCAAAGTCAGTGGATATTTTAAGGCAGAGATAGACATTTTTTAAATTAGAACTGGTGTCAAGGGTTTTGGGGAGAAGGCAGGAAAATGGGATTAGGAGAACAGTCATGATTGAATGGTGGAGTAGACCCGATGGGCCGAATGGCCTAATTCTACTACAGGTACTATACTTTGTGAACCTGTCAAGCTTTTAATTATCCATACTGTGTTCAGCACACACCATGTTGGGTCTCATGCATTATTGAACTTCACCAGTGGACTTATTGGACCACATAGAACAGAGTGCTGGAAGAATTCATCGAGTCAAGCAACATCTGATGAGGCAAAAGGAGCCCTTGTTTTGGGTTGAAATCCTTGCATTAGGACCTGTTGAGGGGCCCTGACTCGAAATACGCCTTTTGCCTCCACAGATGTTGCTTGACCGATTCAGTTCTTCCAGCGTTGTTTTTTCGTTTCAGGTTTCAGCATCTGTGGGTTCTTTTGTCCACAGACCGCTTTATAACCTTTACATGCTTTTAATACCATTGAACAATATTTAGATATTGATCACTTTAAATTCTTCAATGTCGTTATAAAGTGTGCCTCCACATTTAGTGCATTGCCAGGCATACAAGGCGATGCTTGTTTGTTAATTTGCAGCAATGATGGCATTGGTGTAAGTTCATTGACTGCAGTTGCAGTCCAAAGTGTTCTTACATTGCTGACCTAAGAGTACACCACTTGCTCCATTTCGGGTTGTGACTCCATTTTCATTATTCACTTCAGAGGGCTTGAGTCACCGATCAGCACAAAGAGCAGATGTGGAAGTAGGTATATAACAAGGGATTTGGTTACAAGCCAAAGCATTATCAGATGTTCCCATAGGAGCTCAAAAACTCTTTAATGCAGCCCCTCTCTCGGACACATGTAACATATTTGTTTCAGGGCATAACATGTAAAAGGTTAACTAGATTAAACGGTCTTCAGAGAACCAAGTGAGGAAAGATGATTTTACTCCAGTTTACAAATAGATATCTTAACTAGCAATCTGGGGTAAAATAAATCCATGAGCAATAACAATAACATTTATTTAGTGACTTTAATGTAACAACATTCTCTTTGCACTTCACAAGAGCAAAAAAATGGAACACAAACAATAACTGAAAGCTCTGTAAAGGTGGTAGGTCTCAGGTGGGGTCTTAAAAAAAAGGGGGAAGTAAATAAATTAAAAGAGTTGAGAGATTCTGGAGTATGAATCATATGCTGTGTGTTGAGGTGAAGTGCTGCAATTGAGGTTAAATGTTAAGACTATGACTCGATAGACTTCAGCGAGGATGCTAAGCAGAAGGTGATGAGAAGACAAGGTTCCATTATTCCTTAAGATCTTGGTTTTATGACTCTTTTCTTTAGTTTAAGTGTAGTCAGGATGACAGATAGAACACAGGTATGCTCCTCTTGCAGGATGTGGGAAGTCGGGGACATTTCCAGTGTCCCTGAGGACTACACCTGTGGGAGGTGCATCCAGCTGCAGTTTCTAACTGACTGCATGAGGGAACTATGGCTGCAACTGGATCTCAGAATCATCTGGGAGAATGAGAGAATCAAAGATAGGAGTTATAGTGAGATGTACACACCTAAGTTGTAGTTACATAGGAGATGGGTGACCACAAAGAATGGTTAGGGGAGTAGACAGAGAGTGCAATAATCTCTGTGGCCTTTCCCTTCAAAAACACATTTCCCCTTTGGATACTATTGGGGGGGGGGGGGGGGGGGGGGGGGGGGTGGATTGACAATGAAGGAGAAAGCAGCATTACAGGTCAGTGGCACTAAGTCAGACTGGCTCTAAGGCACAGTGCAGTGAAGTCAGTAGGGCAATAGAGATAGGAGATTCTACTGTTAGGGGACAGACAGGAGGTTCTGTAGCCACAAACAGAATTCCAGGATGATGTGATGCCTCCCTAGGCCAGTGCCCAGGATGTCTCGGAGCAACTGGAGACAATTCTCGAAGCGAAGGGTGAGCAGCAAGAGTTCATTGTGGACATTGTTGAAATGGTAGAATGACATTGGAAAATAAACTAGGTCCTGCAGAGTTAATATAGGGAGTTAGGAAATACGTTAAAAAGCAGGACCCCGATGGTGGTAATCTCTGGATTACTGCCAGTGCCATATGCTAGTGAGGGCGCATGTGTAAAGATAGGCTAGATGAATCTATTGCAGGTGGAGCGTTTCAGGTTTTTGCATCATTGGGATCTTTTCTGGGGCTGAAGTGACTTGCAAGAGAAGGCGGGTTGCACCTGAAATGGACCGCGAACAATATCCTGGGAGGGTTTTGCTAATGCTTCTCAGAAGGGTTTAAACTAAATTGGCAGGAGGGAGGATCCCAGAAGCGGAAGGAGGCAGATGAGAAGTTGGAGACAAATACTGTAGACTAGTCAATGAGCACAAAATGAGCAGACAAGCCAATCAGTTGCTCATCTAAGAGAGAGAGAATACTGCTGGTTTAAACTGTATTTATTTCAATGCTAGGTTTAATGGGTAAAGCAGATAGACTGAGGGCACTGCTGGGGTGGATGGGTGGGATGGGCGGGGACTGGGATATTATAGATATAACAGCAAAAGGACAGGACTGAACGCTCTAGGGTATAGGTGCTATAGGTGTGTTAGAAATGCAAGTACGATAAGATACAATAAAACTTTATTCATCCCCAGAGGGATATTGGTCTGCCAACAGCCACAGCACACAAGGTGCATAAAAACTTGAAATTAAAAGTGCAAAATAAAAAGGACATGCCGTGTGCACAGTGCCCAAACCGGAATGAACAACAAACAAACAAACTATATTTGTTATTTATTGAACTTTTTTTCCTCCCGTTATATACAATATTTACATATTCACATATTCTGTTATGCTGCAGCAAGTAAGAATTTCATTGTCCCATCCGGGACATATGACAAAACAAGGGAAAAACGAGGGCATGTGCTGGCCGGCAAGGTAAAGGAAAATTCCAAGAAGTTCTACCGGTATATTAACAGTAAAATGCTAGTTGGGAAAATAATAGGTCCCCTTAATCTTTTGGCCATCTTTTAACCTATGGCCATCTTTGTGCAGAAGCACATGAAACAGGGGAAATATTAAATGAATACATACATCTTTGATTCATTGTTAATGAGAAGATTGTAGAAGCAATGGAATTGAGGTATAGTGATTGAGATGTCTTAGATCATATACAAGTTACTAAAGAGGATTATTGGTGGTGTAAAAGCATATTAAGGTGGATAAATCCCCAGGAGGAAAGCTGAGGAGGATATTACACAGCCCCTTGCAGAGATAGCTGCATCGTCTTTAACCACAGGTGTAGTTCCTGAAGACCGAAGGCTGGCTAATATTATCTCATTATTTAAAAGGGTAGCAAAGATAAGCCAGGCAACAATAGACCAATGAGCATGACGTCAGTGGTGGAAAAAAAGTTTAGATGAGTTTAGTTTAGAGATGCAGTGCGGAAACAGGCCCTTCAGCGCACCGGGTCCACGCAGACCAGCGATCCCCGCACATTAACACTATCCTACACCCACTAGGGACATTTTATTTTACATTTACCAAGCCAATTAACCTACAAACCTGTACGTCTTTGGAATGTGGGAGGAAACCGAAGATCTTGGAGAAAACCCACGCAGGTCATGGGGAGAATGTACAAGCTCCGTACAGACAGCACCTGTAGTCCGAATCGAACCCAGGCACTGCATTTGCTGTAAGACAGCAACCTAGCGCTGCACCACCGTGACAGTATGGAGTGACATAGCAATAGAAACAAGGTCATTAAGATGGAAAGCGTGCAGAAAAAAATCACCAGGATGTTACCTGGGTTTGTGGGCTTAGGGTATCAAGAAAGGTTGGTTAGGCTAGGAGCATAGGAGGCTGAGAAGCGCCCTTATTCAGGTGGACAAGATCACGAGGGGTATGGATAAAATGAATGCTCACAGTCTTCTTCCAAGGATGGTGAATTCAAACTCTAGAGGACACTGGCTTAAAGTGAGAAGGGTTAGATTTAAGAGGGTCATCAGCTCTTAGGGTTAACGGAATCATGGGGTATGGAGAGAAAGCAGGAACAGGGTACTGATTCTGGATGATCAGCCATGATCATATTGAATGGCGGTGCTGGTTCGAAGGACTGAATGGCCTACTCTTGCACTGCTTTCTATTTTAACTTTTCACTCAGAGGATAGTGCATATCTAGAATGAACTGCCAGAGAAGGCTGGGGAATTATGATTTTTAAAAGACATTTGGACAGATACTGTATATGGATAGGAAGGGGTTTAGAGGGATATGGACCAAATGAAGATAAATGGGACTAGCCTAATACACCAAATTAGTTGCGAGAGACAAGGTGGGTCAAAAGGCTGCACAAATCTATGACTCCAGGACTAAGCTACACAAAGTAAGTTTGCATCATTTCACAAAGGCTGAATTGGGTTATAAAATATAGCTAGACAGCATTGAAATGTTTAAGTACCCTGCCAAACTCTGTTATAATTTATTGATACAGTGATCTGTGAGGGGGATAGTAATAGACTTCAAGTACAAGGAACTAGGGATGGCCAATAGGCAGATACATGTGCCTGTTGCAATTTAACACATGAGAATGCAAAGGATTAGCATTTCTTTGGGGGGGGGGGGGGGAGATTGATAATAGACAGCATAAACCTGAGAACATAATTGAAGGTTAATAAGAGACAGCATAATGCTGAAAGCACAATTCTAAATTGGCCATATGAACAAAAAGATATGGGGACTGGGAAGGTGGTTAAAAAAAAACCATGTAGGATACTGGGACTTCTAAACAGAGACATGAAGAGAAGTCTTGACGCGAAACATCACCTATTCCTTCGCTCCATAGATGCTGCCTCACTCGCTGAATTTCTCCAGCATTTTTGTCAACCTTCAATTTTTCCAGACTCTGCAGTTCTTTCTTAAACATGACTTTAGACTTTAGAGATACAGCGCAGAAACAGGCCATTTGACCCACCGAGTCCGCATCAACCAGCAATCACCTCATACACTAACACTATCCTACATATTATGGACGATTTAACAATTATACCAAAGCCAATTAACCTACAAACCAGTATGTCTTTAGAATTTGGGAGGAAACCAGAATACCCAGAGAAATCCCATTCAGTCACAGGAAGAATGTACAAACTCTATACAGACAGCACCTTTAGTCAGGATCGAACCCACGTCCCTGGCACTGTAAGGCAGCAACTCTACCGTTGCATCACTGTGCCACATGCTACAAAATAAACAATGCCTTGATGAACCTTTACAGCACACTTGTTTGACTACATCTGGAGCATTGTGTCCAATTCTGGACGCTACATTCTAGGGGAAATCTTTAGACTTCAGACAGGACAGAAGAGATTTACTAAAATTATTTCAGGATCGAGGGACTTTGGTTATGTAGACTAATTGGAGAAGCTGGGATTGCTCTCTTTGGAACAAGTTAGGTTTTGAGGAGATCTAAGGGAGGTTTAGTTCAGAGTAGATAGAGAGAGGATATTCCCATTGACAGAGGGATCAAAACCAGGGGACATTCATTAAAACTGATTGATTAAAGAACCAAAAGTGAAATAAGAAGAAGCTTGCTTGTACAACAAGTCGTTAGAGTCCAGAATGCACTGGCAGAGGTTGTTATGGAGCAAAATTATGAAGGAAGCTGATGTGTGGTGGAAAAGAAAGAATTAGTGGTGTTGTGGGGAGAGGGCAACGATATAGGACAACCCCATTTCTCACTATGCTCAAAACACTGGCTGCACTTCATTTCCTCTTGCCAGAGTTCAGCAGGCAGAGCAAAAGTAAGGATTCTTAAGAAATGCAGCCTTTTCAGTTGTGCAGGATGCCAGTGACAACACTGCTGTTACTTTCAGACATGTAATGCATTCAGAGGAGGCAGGGGAAGATGAAGTAAATGGGGGTTTATGGAGCTACGTGCAACAGTTCTGGAATGTACCTTCACAAATCCTCAAACACTCAGATTCAGGTCAATAAAGTGGTTAAAAATGAGGGATAACTTTCTTTCCTCGCCCACACATGGAATATAAGAACAGGGTGGTTACGTTGGAACTGCATACAGCACCAGTTAGACCACTGTTCTGGCTCTAAAACTGAATTCCCCTTTTGGTGCCCGAATCTTCCTGTGATTCTGTGAATCACGCTTGATGATGGTGCTGCGGTTATGTGATCATGACTGATTTATGAATGTAATTTAAGGATAACGCTCCTCCCCTCATTGCATTTTTATTCATCATCCATTTATTAGAATTCCTATAGTTTCTAGTTCCCCCTTTTTTTTTTAAAGAAACAGGCTCTGTTTATCAAGACATTTGTCTTTGTTTGCCGCACAATAGACTATTTGCCGTGAATCATACTCTCTGCCCCACTTCCTATGCATTGGCTGAAGTGTTGTCAATAAATTACTGTTTCACAGAATACTCTTTTCATTACGAGCTGCTTCTTCCGCCAATTGCACATTCATTCACAAAGTACTCTGTGCAGAGAAATATTTCACTAGAACACTTAGCTCAGCTGACAACTGCTACTTCAGCAAGTAATGTTGTGAGTGTGGCAGGAATGGGCTGGTATCTCTCTCGCCTGTTACCTGTTCACTGGCTCCATTCATTTAGACCTCATCTGTACACACACTCACCCCCCTCCCCCCCAATAGCAACAATGTCTGCGGATGTTGACAGGACCACTGCAAGTTTCCATTTCAACTTTGTGGGCCGACTTTCTCTTTTGATTTCAGTTCAAATTGATTTACTTCACCGTAATCATAGCTTTAGTAAAAGATAAATGGCATATCCAAGAGGTAAATTAAGAGAATGCCAATTAATAAATCAGTAATTGTGTTTGGTCCTCTTCACATTTCCTTCCTTTGTGAGGCACAAACTGAACAAGCTGCTTAGCCAACTCCTCATTGTTGCTGTCCTTGCAGCTCATTTAAATTCTTATTGCAAGGTTAAACATTTAATCATGTTTGTTCTTTGACAAACAAATTACTGTAGCACGTTAACACAAATAATAAATGTAAAGGGGCAAGGCACCATTGGCAAAGCATGGAAGAAGAGCAACTTCCCCATTTGATCTCCTTGCACCAGAGTATGGTTTATGCCCAGAGACACCCATCATCAACAATCTCATTCATGGTGAGTTTTAATATATCTCGTTTTCTCTCTCACGCAGACAGTTGCCATTTTTGTAATATGCTTTACTGATCTTGGGATAAAACACCCAGCGTTTCTTTGTGTGGAATTCAGAGGATAATCAACTGTTAGAAACTTCAAGTTCAAGTTTCAAGTTTACATTTATTGTCATTGTACCAATTGGTAACACATGATAGAATTTAACATGAACATCCCCACACAGCGGAATCAGCGTTTCCCACTGTGAGTGAAACTTCCTTGAGCTCCAAGGATGTCACAGGCTGTGGTGTTTCTCACATCATAGACATTCAGAAACCTATTCACAAAATACTACTTGGAAAAAGTACTAAAGCAGATAAAAAAAGTCATTGCCATCCAAGTCGAAAGTGGGACTTCTTCAGAAATTGATGAACAGCCAGGATGCTGTTGGATGAATGAGATTGGTCTGAAAGCTGGCATTGAATTGAAAGGCCAACTGGACTCCTTCCAAGTCATAAAGAAACAGGGGGAAATAAATGTGATATATGTGATTTAAAAAAGAACATTTATTGTCTTTAGGGGAAGGAGATGAATAGAGTTTGTTTAATTGATTGTTTCCTACCTTCAATCTTCTTCTTTCGTGTGGCATGCACAGCTTAAAGTTGTAGGACAACTTGTTCTATTTGATCTTGTTTGTGCACATCTAGTTGATTGCATTAGTCGAAACAGGGCGGACTACGTGAAGGTTGCAATCTTCCACCCCTACCTTCAATAATGACTTAACTATTGAAATGAAGTGAAAAACTGTCAGGTTAAATGAAAAGCAAAATAAGAGGGAAAATCAGGAACAGATGGCTTAGCAAATATTTACACATTATTTAGACAGATTTATTTACACATTACCTGGTATTTAGACATAATTCAACAAAGGCAAATGCAGTGTTCCTTGTTCATTTTAAGACTGAAGATTCTAAGAAGGTGGTGAATGGAATTGCAAGGTGGAAGACAACAAAATGTATTTTCTGTGCTTGCAGTGATCAAAGGAGCAAATAGAGTGATGAGTAAACTTGTACAAGTCTCCACTTGTTATGCATGTCATAACTGCAGAAAACAAAGGCTGTAACTTGACCAGACTGAGTCTTGGTGGTGGGGTATATAGTGGATGGTATGGTGGTGAAGACATTAGAATACATGGCAAACTGAATTCTATTAATCTGAGTTGTAATATCTGAAATTTTTCAAATTTTGATATGATGCAGAGGAGCCTATTTCAGCACATCAAATTAATGCCACCTCACAGACGAATCCCATTGCCTCTATGAATTTCCTTCTAACCTATTTTCCCCGCGTTTCTATCATCACTCTCCAGATTCTGCTGCTTATCGACACATTGGGGGCATTTAACAATGGCCAATTAACTTACCAACCCACAAAATTTTGGGATGTGGGAGGAAACGAGAACAGCCAGGGGAATCTCACTCGGTCACAGGTGAAATCTGCAAACATCTCGCAGAGAGCATCATAGGTCAGGATTGAACCGATGAGACAGCAGCTCCACCAGCTGCACACGGCTGTGATATCATGCAGTTTGATATCAAAACAATAGAAAATGGTGGTGGGTATTTTGTGGTCAGAGAGTAAGTGAAATCAAAACAATGTCAGGTATGGGATTAGGAGGAGGTAAATATTTTTAATAATCAAATTTTATTTCATTTGTTAAACAATCAATCTTAAATTGAAAGATATGTTGTCATGTCAGAACTCCCTGCATTTTATGTAAGAAAGCCATTATTAGTGAGTAGCTGTTTAGTAGTAATTGGAATATAAAATGGTCTGTCCATAAACTCTTGCATGTGTCCCTTCACATATGTGTCTCTGGTGCTGTGTAACAACTCTACCACTGCGCCACTGTGTCGCCCATATTTGATTAGTTGATTTGGAATGCTAATCTGACCCTTCCTGTAAAAGAATTACAGAGCAATACTCTACATAGTTGTTGTTGATGTCCAACTTCACCTCTACACCTCTGCAAGCTTGTTTCTGCCATTATTCTCCTTTGTAATATTTGCACAGAAAAAATCTGAATATGCTATCTGTCCAAAATCAATTCATAATAGCAATTCTAGACAAACTTGTAATGGCAAAGCCATTGGTTAAAAATACAATATTACAAAACATGTTGATATCTATATACAACCAACCTCATAAATGTTTCCATTAATTTACAATAATCCTAAACATTTCCACTAATTTAGTCCTAAGTATTGTATTTATGGCTGCACAATGGACAGTATCACATACACTATTTTTTACTTTGTACAAGTGATGTAAATGTTGTGCGGGCTTCGATTCTTGGCCAAATCTTTGGATTAAGTTCTGTTCCTGTATTTGTTAAATGCCCAGCCATTTTCCTTCCTGCAATTGGTTATATCAAAGATGCATCTAAATTCAAGAAGAAATTAATTACATCATTCCAAAGCCTCTACCACCCCTCCAACCCCTGTCTCTATGGATTTTCAGATACCCAGTGACCTACTCCGCAATGCCCCCAGCAACCTGATCTCCTTACTGAGCCCCTTCCCAAAATCCTGCTTGGAACCAAGCTTCTCCATCATCTGTCCTTCCTCCAATCCAGTGTTGATAATCTTCCAAAGATCTTCCCACCTCACTCACCTTACATTCTGCCAAATGATCCTAACCCTCTCAAATTGAATTCTGGCATCTGAAGGTGGGAGATCATGGAGGAAAGAACTTTCGACACAGCGGCGGTGGAAAGCATCTTGTCCGGGAACATTACCATCTGGTTTGGGAATTGCTCTGCCAAGGACAAGAAGGCTCTGCAGAGAGTAGTGCGTTCGGCCGAACGTACTATGGGAACTTCACTTGCCCCCCTGCAGGAACTATACATCAGGAGGTGCAACTCCAGAGCCAACAATATCATGAGAGACCCCTTCCACCCCTGCAACGGACTGTTCCAGCTGCTACAGTCAGGCAAACGCCTCCGTTGCCATACGGTGAGAACGGAGAGGTTGAGAAGGAGTTTCTTCCCAGAGGCCATTCGGACTGTAAACGCCTATCTCACCAGGGACTAACTCTACTGAACGTTTTTCCTTCCATTATTTATTATGTAAAAGAATATGTGTGTTATGATTGTGTTTATAGTTTGTTTGGTTGTTTGTCTTTTTGCACAAAAGTCCGCGAGCATTGCCACTTTCATTTCACTGCACATCTCGTATGTGTATGTGACAAATAAATTTGACTTGACTATGTGATTGTGTATTGTGTATGAAAGGTTGGTCCTAGCATAAACTACATAGGACATTGTGTGCAATACAACACCCTTGCAGCCTTGCACCAAATGGCATGCTTCCCTTCCATGCATGAAATCATAGAATGAAGAATTCCCATGGTATGTTTGGGATTGGAACAGTGGTGCAGTGGTCGAGTTGCTACTTAACAGTGCCAGAGACCCAGGTTCAATTCTGACTATGGGTGCTATCTGTATGGAGTTTGTACGTTCTCCCTGTGACCATGTAAGTTTCTTCTGGGTGCTGCGGTGTCCTCCCACACTCCAACGGCGTACAGGTTTATAGGTTAATCGGCTTCAGTAACATTTGTAAATTATCCGTAGTGTGTAGCATAGTGCTAGTGTACGGGATGATCACTGATCAGTGTGGAGTCGGTAGGCTGAAGAGCCTGTTTACGTGCTGTAGCTACAGTCTAAAGTGTCACTTTCATCCCATACTACTTGCTCGGTTGAAAGAAGCATGGCCCCAGCTTGAATCTAGCTTCAAACACCTAATCCTAGATATCATCAAGATCATTTACTCCAAACCTGCTAGTTCATACTTCAATTCCTCGATTGCCGAAATTCTTAATTGCGTACAATTTTTTAATTGTTCGCCTCACTGGATTTCTATTCATCAAACTGCATAACCCGATAGTTCAAAGTCATCCTTGTTAAATTCCATCTGCCATCACACTTATTTTCACTGATTTTCCCTCAGACTCTCTCTTCATCCTTTGCTTTTGGTCGCTTGACATTATCTCGAGGAAACAGAGATATCTTGGTTTCATTCAAAGGTTATTACTTCCTTTAGCCTGGCACTACCTCAGTTTTGCACTGAAATGTCAGGCCGGATTGTGTGCTCAAAGCTCTTTGGTATTACCTGAACTATTAACTTTTTGTATCAGATGCATGGTTGATATATTCCTTAAGTAGTTAAAAATTAACAGTGAAGCATCACCTATCCATTATCTTATTGTTCAGAAATCCCAGCATTTTGCCACCAATATTCAGTGGCAAGGCAGGATCATAGTAACCAGTTACAAGGCTTCTTTTGGGATATAAACTCTCTCAGATATTAGCCCAGATGGTAAAGCAAGTTGAAAGAATAGGCAAAGATAGAACAGCTTACTTTTATGCGAACCTATTCCCAAGCCCTACAATATTTGTATTACTTACAATTAGTCAAAGCTTATTACAGTGTGACATCCACCTCAAATCCTCCAAACTAACAGGTTTTCATTTCTGTTCAATGGCAATTGCCCACTGCTGGAAAACTGTATGAATGATCATTATAATGAATTAAAATGAAATTAGTTTCAATGCCCTCACGTTCATTTGGTCTCCCAGAAATTGCCATATTTCACAAGTTGCATTATGAAGCCAAAGCATGCACCTTCCCTGCCTCCAGTTATATACCGTCTCAAATATATTTCTGTCCACTGGAAATTCCCTTCAACTTGGGGTGGCGCAGTTAGTGTTTTTGCCTCACAGCTCCAGTTTCAATACCGACCTCCAGTGAATTTGCATGTCTGCTGGATGCTCTCAAAGGTTGCCAGGTTGATTGGCCCTAGTGTGTAGGTGAATGGTAGAATCTGGAGGATGTTGAAGAGAACAAAATGGAATTTGCATAAATGGGTGCTTGATGATTGGAACAGCCTGGTTGGGCCAAAGGGCCTTTTTCCCTGTGGTACAATTCTATGACCAGTGGCTAGATGCGGCATTGGTATAATAGGCAAATAGACAATGACTCTAGTTTTCCAAGGAAAAAGAAGAATCCACTTCCACTGGCAATGCTAGTATCAAACTGTAAAAGTCCGTACTCCTACATTTTACAAGTTTGGTGGATTTTCTGAGCTATGATTACCTTTTGAAATATAGATAACCAGCCAGTCAGTAGATCTCTCACTTCTGAGTCAGTAAAACTCAAATCCCACTCATAAGGTTTGAGCTAGACTGGGGGAGAGCTGAACTGTCAGGGCAATATTGGTTGTAATATTATAATCATGCAGGAGATACTTGCCCACTGAGTTAGTGGGAAAGTCAATCATTCATTATTGACTTCACTATTTTACAAATGAACTCAGATGCCGCTGTAACAGCACCATTAATACATAATAAGAAGGTGAAACAAATTGTGAAATTGTCACATTTTACTGTTAAAAAAGACACAGTGCTGAAGTAACTCAGAGAGTCAGGCAGCCACTCTGGAGAACATGGATAGGTGATGTTCCTCCTTCAGACTCAACCAGCATCTCCAGTTCCTTGCATCCATATTACTGTCATATTACTCATATAAGGTCAATAAATAAATACTGCAGGATCTGTTCTTTGCATCTACTAGAATCTTCTGGTAAATTGTAGTCGCTTTAAACCATGTTTGAAGGTAGACTTTGCTTAATATGAATGATATTTCAACTAACTTTATTTTACTCTTTACTACACTGCATCTGATCATCTGTGTCCCTTCAAAGAAATCGCATAGCAGGAAAACATGTTTGCCGTTCCAACGGGCAAGCAGCTGTTCCATCCAAAGTAAGATAAAGTGCAGGTCTGGAGGTATTTTTATTCAAATTGTGATGAAGCTTAACTCTTCTACACTTACAAAAAATATTCCAAACTGCGACCTTGTGTTGTGTGATACCGGGCAAACCAAGTGCAAACCTAGGTCAGTTTTGAATTACCTACCTCACCCAACACTACCAAAATAGCAATGATAGACAAAAAATACTGGAGTATCTTGGCAAAACAGGCAGCATCTCTAAATAGGAATGGGTGACCGTTCTGGTCGAGACCCTTCATCATCACCCATTACTTTTATCCAGAGATGCTGCATGTTCCACTGAGTTACTCCAGCATTTTCTGTCTATCTTTGGTGTAAGACCAGCACCTGCAGTTCCTTCCTATAATAAAATAACATCACCTTTACATATGACATGTCTGAATATTAATAACTCAATGTCCTTCACTTCGAGGTTGGTACATAGATTTCAGCAGCTTAAGCCCTACATTGTAATTTGCTGAACCTCTCCGCCTCTCTATTTATCTTTAAGAGCAGGCCCTTAAAACAGTATATTCTACCATCTCCTATGTGGTCCAGTGTTAGATTTTCTCTGCTGGCACTGCCATGAAGTACATTGGAACTTCTTGCCATATACCAAGGCACTGCACAGGTATTGCAGGCAATGGTGATTACACACAGATATAAGTGTCTCCATCAGTGAAACTCTATTAATAGGTGCTCCGGAAAACATTTATCATGTTAAAGGAAGATAGACACAAAAAGCTGGAGTAACTCAGCGGGACAGGCAGCATCTCTGGAGAGAAGGAATGGGTGACGTTTCGGGTCGAGACCCTTCGTGACCTGCTGACATCATATGGCACAGATATAATTATTGCCTGTCAAAAGGACAGAACTCCTAAAACTAGGACAGGTTGAGCTGAACTTGATCAGAATTCCACATAATGGGGCTTTATTGGCATGAGCAACATCCCAATAAACAAAAGTAATGACGGCACAGATTAGAAGCTGATTGAGGCAGTGCTTGCACTGGTTACTCAGCTGAAAAGCAATCACTGCTTTTATTATCAGTGATAAAGGGAGATGTCAACTCAGCCCTTCCCCTCCCTGCCTCAATCATTCACCACTTAGTTGATGTGTTGCAGCAACAGGCTGGGGGATGAAAGGCCTGTTATGTGAACCAATGCTGCTAAGTACTTCTCCCAGCTGAATAGACATGGACAATGCAACAGTTAGGTTATTAGCAGGCTTCAAACACTTCACCGCAGCAGGATGCTCTGAGTGAGGGGTAATGGACAATGGGGTTGTTCATGGTAAAGGTGTGAGCTTGGCTTTGAAGCACTTTGAAGTCAGGGTGGCTAGTGTGTGCTGCACTGAACACCTACACTGCACAAATTACTTAACCAGCTTTGGGAATAAAACAAGATGGAGAGCTAAAAATTAATAAAAAAATAAACACAGATGCTGAGAATCTAGTATTGAAAATTCAAATGCTGGGAAAGGTCTGTAGATCAGGTCACATCAAAGAGAAGAGAATAAAGTTAATATTTCAAGCTTGAAGACCCTTTTTCAACAGTTGAGTTTTCTAATTCAACAGCATTTGACAACATCTTTTACATTGCAGGCAGCTTATGCTAGCATAAATATTGGATGCTGCTTGTTTAAACTTAAAGATGATAGCCCTTCTATTCCTGATGCACAATGGTTCATATGGTTGCTATATGAAACATGAGGATAGTATGGGTGGCTGTAAGAGATTTAAGTCAGGATAAGGTCAGGTACTGCTGGCCTTAAATTATTGACCTGAAATATCAACTGTTTCTCTTTGCACGTATGCTCCATGACCTGCTGAACGATTCCCGCAATTTTTGTTTTCATTCAGATTTCCAGAACAGCAGTTTTTGCTTTTCAGATCATCTACAATGTCAGACAGTGAAAGTGCTGCTGCAGCAGAGGGTCGGGATCCGATACCTCCTGTTGTTATCTAAGTAACCACCCAATGTGTGGTGCTGGATTAAAGATGGCAGTGTGTAATCATTCCTTAGATATAATTAGGGGACTCTTGAGAGATCAGAAGTGCAACATTAACCTGCCATTCATTTTCTAGCACCCATACCGCACTGTCAAAACAAGGACAACAGAATACTTTTTGTGGCTTTGTCGATTAGATTCAAGAGACAAATAACACCTTCTGCAAACATGATTGAAAGATCCACGGAGGCATTGCACATTTAGTGCCCAAGTGGGGACATCTTCAACTAGTTGAATACAGATAGGAAAGGGAGAGGATGATCCAGTTAACATGTAACTGACAATGTGGATAGTCAAGAGGCCATGTTTATAGAGTACCTGTAGCCAGGGGTACATTAAAGAAAATTATATCAAGGGCTGCTGTGATCAAAAATGTCTACCTATTAAGAGGGATAGATAGGTTAGATAGTAATAAACATTACCTTTTGGCAGTCTAGGACTTTGGGATGAAGTACTATCATTATAGACAAAGTAGACTCTATAGAGGTGAAATTCAAGTCTCAGAAATTTGTAATTTCCTTCAATAAACTGCTAAGTCAAATATTAATCCTAATCGGAGGTTCATATACTTTTGCTATTTGGAGAAATTGAAGCATAGGATTAAAGGCCTGTACGGCTAGATCACAATCAAAGGGCTGTGCAGCTAGATCACAGCTCTGTATAATGTCATTAAATTGAGGAACATGCTTGGGAGGCTTGGTGCCCTCTTAGTGCCCATACACCCCGTGTTGACATTTCACCATGCAGGCAATGCACAGCAAATTGCCCACCATAGCTTAGCAGTGCTCATCGTACATATTTAGCAAATGTACCCCGATTTGGAGTTCAGCACTTGGACACAGAGGGAAGGAAAGCATAATCACCTGTGTTTTATATAAAGATAATGTCCCTAGGTGTGTCTCAGAATATTTTACAATTAATATAATCCATTTGAAGTATACTAATGATTGTTTGCTACTCAAATGCAGTTACTTTTCTTGTGCCAAGGCACTGCAATCAGCAATTGATTGAACCACAATAGTTTGTGCCAGGCTGCTTTCAGCTCTTCCCTCCACCGTGTTATTTCCCCCTTTTTCATCCTTCAGGAACTCAAAAGCCGAATACACTCAGCCTCACCAGATCTGTGCTTGTTATCCCTTCTCCTACTTCACCACCTCAGTTGCTATTCCTAACCCACCACAAACTCCAGTTTGGTGGCTGCTCTCTTTTGCCAAACATACATTGTATTTTGCCAACAGAGTCTAAAAGTGCAGATTGTTGTTGATATTTGAATGTTCCTTACTTCTTTATGAATTCCTCTATCGTGGGAAACAACACAATTTAAAAATTACCTGCTACAGGTATATTCTAATACACATTGAATTACATGGTAAACCTTTACAAATAACTGTATACATTGTTTCGTTGATATGGTCCTAGTCAGTCATACAGTGCGGAAACAGGCCGTTCGGCCCAACTTGCCCACACCGACCCACATATCTCATCTACACTAGTCCCACCTATGTTTGGCCCATATTCCTCCAAAGCTCACCCATTCATCTACCAGTCCAAATGTTTCTTAAGCATTGTGATAATAATTCGAGAGCTGGCGTGGTAATTATGATGTAATAATCAAATAGCCTTTAACACACAAAACAGATTATTCAGTCACAAATAGACCTGTTAGAAACCGGTAATTTCCCATGGTCTAGGCAGTTAGCTAATGTGAGGCAAAGCAATGCCTTGAGCCCTCTGATTAGCAGCGATTATAGATCTGGATCTCTATTATTGCGCAGTTATGCCACGGATCCTAGGATTGGGCTTATTTGTGATGCTGTACTTGTTGTCAAACTTCATTCTTAAGTAATCATAGTGAGGGCAATCTGTGCCACAAAACAGTACTTTTATAAGTCCATGCTTCAGGGGAAATAAGAAGTTGAAATAATAGAGCATAAAGTAGCCTTTCATTCAACTAGAGAATAATGGTAACATTCAGGTGGATTCCACTGTTTGTAACATGTTCCGGAACACCCTGAGGGACAAAATTAATGTGTGCTATTTAGCAAAGGATCCCCCCATGTTCAGTTAGTACCTTTCTGTCCGAGGAGAGGTGATTCCCTTCTCACACTGAATCCTCCTTTTAAGAGATTTGGGCAGCTGAAGATTAAACCAGGCAAACAGATTTAGGGCACTGTAATAGTGAGGAAAAATTGAAAAAGGTCAAGAATAAACCATGTAACTATCACGTAATGCTTGTAATTCTTTATTTTCCATTTCTTTCTGCAGATTTCAAAACTTCTTGGAAACTTTTATGTTGCAATCTCATGTCAAGGAGCGAATGACTGACATTCATGAAAATTTTTAGGGAAAACATAGAATGTGAATTTGGAATGATAGAGGCTGAGAGTTCAGAACAACAAAGGGAGCTGTAATCTCAGTCTGAGCTGCACTCCACACAATGCTCAGTTGTTCAATAGAATGTGCAGCCACTGTAAGACAATGAGGGTCTAATCTTCTGATCTAAAGGATCAGGCATTTACACAGCAGTTTGCGCTCTTCCAGCCTCACACAGTGAGCCTGCTTTCTTTTTGCCACAGCATGACACCTTGGGCTCCCCAGCAGCGAGTCCCAGTTTCCCATTTGTTCTGTGGTCAACAACAGTGGAGTCTGAATGCATTGAAGGGACAGCACAGAAGTTTTGGATTAGGGCTAATGTGCCATCCTGGGCCTATAATCTCTTCAGAGAACTGGGTCGAAATAAGTATCTGTTACAGAAACTGCCTTCATCTTACCCCCTTCTGAGCTGCCCAGCTCTGATACCTGACACTGAAGCAACTGGGGCCATTCTGCACTAATCAGGCATTAGCTGCTAAAGCCGTATGGAGAACAGTTAATCTCCATATTTACTCCATCTGTGCACCTCAAACTGATTTACACTGGGCTTTGTAGATCAAAGGAACTTTGTAAAGTCAGATTATTGGGGTAAGGGGATGAAGAACTGTGGTAGTAGCACAGCTATCCACTGATCTCATTAATGCTGCTGCTGCTGTGTGTAAAATACACTTCTTATTAGTTAACCCTCAACCAGTTGTTTAGTGTCTTCAACTTTGTAAACAGTAACAACAGCATTCCGGAGCTGAGTTAGAAACACTTTACAGGACGATACGACTTCATGAAATCTAAGTATGAAAAAGAATGAAATCTCAGACAACACAAACAAAACTCTGCTGTGACCTTTTGCGCAACATCTCGGATTTACATAGTCACTTTAACATAGTAAAACATCTTAAGACACTTATTAGGAAATAAAATTTGACACAGCTTGGATTCATTGAAACATCCATAACTAGCATATAGTGGGACTTTTTAAGTGCATGGTACATAATACTTCTACATATATTATGCATTATAATACAAGTAATACATTACCACTGGAATAAAATTAATCTTCTTAAAATAATTGATTCAGAACCTCTTCCTTTAATGAATGTCACTTGATATTAAAAGGAAAATGAGAAAACAGTAAATAAACTAAATTTTTTCATGTTTACATATTAAAACATAAAAGCCACACACACCATTGTTGAGTGATTAAAGGCAATGATTGGTTTCATGGTGAGCTTTACAGACCAGTGACATCCAGGTTTAATCCTCATTCTGTGTGAATGATCTGATCTCAGCCAGGACCAACCATTATGATATTTCTCTGGCCCGATAAGAGACGGCAAAAATACCAGCTGGTATCTCTCCTCTCGGCATCATTCAGTGGCTTCCACAGAAGAAACATAGATTCTAAGTGAGGACATGATTATGGTCAGAATACTCAGCCACTAGCATGTCCAACGTCATGTATGAAATTGATGATTGTGTAATAAAATACATTTTTAGAACTGCACCCCAATAGTTAGTGCCTTCTGATGAACTCTCTCCTCAGTAGCCAGGGGCAGTGCAGCTGATTCACATTTCCTTGGTTTGCCACTCACCACATCAGCTGCATCCACGCCCAGAAGTTGATTTTAGATGTACACTGTTGTAGATAACTTCGGCAGTGTGCTTTCCCAAAACCTGGCTTGCTAGCTGCCCGCCAGCAAACGGTTAAGGTAACTGGGGAAATGGATGGTGGCGGTGGGAGGGATCGTTGAGGGAAACCACTTATTAGAAAACTCAAGAGTAACTGCAATGGAAATTTAATTTGTGCCTGCGATTAATGGAAATGTTTACTGTTTCATCCATTTACATTGTCTGAAGGGGCAGAGAAAATAAAGATAAACACAACAGAAATTAATGATACCAGGTGAATTCTACGAATTTGAATTAATGACCTCTATGACTTCAATGATTCTATGACTTCAATACAACCTGACTCCTGTTATAGGCCACATTATCCCTTTATTATTCTCTTTCCACATGAGGGCTGTAAAGGTGCCAGGAGCCCACTGGTATCTTGTCTGTTCACTTTTCTTCAACCTAGTCGGTGTCAGCAAGCTCTTTGACTGCAATGAATGTCACATCTGTGCCTCTTTGTGTAATGATCTGAATGTGAAAACCTACTACCAGGAGTCATCTATGGCCAACATAACTTTCACCTGTTTTAAATTCTAGCCGTGCATCATTAAAACCACTCACAGGTGACAGTGGTCCACCTCAGCAAGGATCAGTGTGCTCTGTGCCATTTATGTTAAACTCTTTAGGTTCAATTGCCTAATCTGCGTAAAACCTAATAATCCAAAATGTTCAAAGCTAAAGGCAAACCTTGCTGTTGCTGATTATTCAACTGTACAGTGGAGTTAGAATTACAACAAAGCTACACGGGTTTTAGTCAATTCATAATATATTTATGTCAGAACTACTTTGTAAAAACCATTTGGAAATAAAAACTTAAATACTGGCTAGTTTTCATGCCAGTGTGGTAAGATCCGATCATTTGGTCTTGCCCATCCAGATCTCAGAAATCTTCTCCCGAATTCCAACCCTTCAGTTATCTGTACTCCTTGAATTCTGTCCTCTTGGTTATCATGACCGTAGTCACTCTACCACTAGTGGATATGTCTTTAGCTACCAAAGTCACGAGTACAGCAATTTCTTCATGAACCTCTTCACCTCTCTTTCCTGTTTTAAACTTACCTCTACCTTTTTAAGTTGTTCACTGTCCACTTATGTTTGCTAATGCTCCAATGAAATGTTTTGGAATAAAAAAAGACGAAGTTCTGGATAACTCAGCAGGTCAGGCATTATCACTGGAAAATGTGAATAGGTGACGTTTTGGGTTGGTCTATACATGTTCATGTTACCCAGATATTCATGTTCTCCAGAGATGCTGGCTGACCAGCAAAGTTACAAAAAAAGACACAAGGTGTTGGAGTAAGTAACATCTGCAGTTACTTGCTAGTGTCAAACATTTTTGGAATATTTTGTTACCTTAAAAATCGGTTTGTAATTGGAAATTGTTGTTATTTAATGGTTATTAACTTACCAAGGTCATGGATTCTGAATTGTAGTTTGCCTTTAGAGACTATTGTTTTGAAATGTCACTGATTGGTCATTCGAGCTCAATTGTGCATATATTATGTGAACTAATAATGCTTGTGTAAAGTAAGATTTTCCACATTAATTCTAATCCTGTATTGCTTTTAACTGTTGTATTATGTTTAGCAAACATTGGAAGGGAAACTGAATTGCAAATATATGTGCCTTAAAATCATAATTAAAACACAAAGTACTTGTGCTGTAACACCAGGATAAGCACTCAACCAAGAAAACCAAACCCAAAGCCAAGTACTATCCAAACTGATTATACAAATTTGTGCTAAGGGCAATAACTAACTCCATATGCATTAACCAGCTACCTACATAAGCACATTAAAATAAAAACTGATCTGTCTAACATGATTATGAATAAGTGATAGAGTTAAGTCTTTTGTTTCATTAGAGTGCAGTATTAGAATTAGATTCCTTTATTGTCATTCAGACCTTTCGGTCTGAACAAAATTATGTTGCCTGTAGTCATACACAGAACCAATAAAAACAAAACACACAATAAACACAAATTAAACATCCACCACAGTGAGTTCACCAAGCACATCCTCACTGTGATGGACGCAAAGTCTTAGTCTCCGTCTCTTCCCTCCTTGTTCTCCCTCTGCGCTGAGGCGATCGATCCAGGCCGGAGATGCCGCCCTCCAGTCCAGCGGAACTATGTGGTGATGTCGCAGCCACCGAAAGCCGGAACGCCGTCTCCGCTCTGAGACGGCCCGCCACAGCATCAGCTCCGGGCAGCCGTCCCAGCTCCAGGCCGCCGCCCCTGCTCCGTGTCCCGCAGTCTCCGCTCCGGGCCGCCGCCCCAGCTCCGGGTCCCGCAGTCTCCGCTCCGGGCCGCCGCCCCAGCTCCGGGTCCCGCAGTTTCCGCTCCGGGCCGAATGGCCTACTCCTGCACCTATTTTCTATGTTTCTATATCAGGCTAACTGGTCTATAATTTTGTTTTCTCTCTCCCGCCTTTCTTAAAAAGTGGGATAACATTAGCTACCCTCCAATCCACAGGAACTGATCCTGAATCTACAGAACATTGGAAAATTATCACCAATGCATCCACAATTTCTAGAGCCACTTTCTTAAGTACCCTGGGATGCAGATCATCAGGCCTTGGGGATTTATCAGCCTTCAGTCCCATCAGTCTACCCAACACCATTTCCTGCCTAATGTGGATTTCCTTCAATTCCTGTCACCCCAGATCCTCTGGCCACTACTATATCAGGAAGATTGTTTGTGTGCTCCTTAGTGAAGACGGATCCAAAGTACCTGTTCAACTCATCTGCCATTTCCTTGTTCCCCATAATAAATTCACCTTTTTCAGTCTGCAAGGGTCCAACTTTGGTCTTAACTATTTTTTGCTCTTCACATACCTAAAGAAGCTTTTACTATCCTCCTTTATATTCTTGGCTAGCTTACCTTCATACCTTATCTTTTCTCCCCGTATTGCCTTTTTAGTTATCTTCTGGTGCTCTTTAAACATTACCCAATCCTCTTGCTTCCTGCTCATCTTTGCTACGTTGTACTTCTTCTTTTATTTTTATACTGTCCCTGATGTCCCGTCAGCCAGTCTCCCCTTACTTTGAATTTGCGTGCTACGATTTTATCCACATCCCAAAGGGAGGCATCCTTCAGATGAGGAGGAATCTCATTGAAACCTACCAAATATTCAATACCCACAGCTCATTTGGCTGGATGATCCAAAATTTCTCTACCGTCTGGGTGAATAAGTTACTTATTTTCTCTGTCCTGAAAGGCTGCCCCTTGTTTGAGACTGGGTGAAAGGAGCAGTCTGTTAACTCTGGAGAGAGGGTGGGCTTCCCTTCTGACTCGTATCTTACTTGAGCTTGGTCCTCTTGGGAATCAAGCAAATCCCATTTTGAGCTTTGGTTCTGGGTACAAAGCACGTCATCCCTGCTCCGAGCATTCTTTTGACAATATACTTTTGTTTGCATGTGGGATTAACATAAAACAAATATTTCAGCACACCAATAGATCACTTTTGTTAGTATGAAAATACCCTGTATACCTGCCTGACGAAAGGCTCCAGTTAGCCCTACATCGGTGGTGGGGAAGATGCTGGAGTCAATTATTAAAGTGGTAATAACGTTGCATTTGGATAGCAGTAAAAGGATTGGTCCAAGTCAGTATGGATTTATGATGGGGAAATCCTGCTTGACTAATCTTCTGGAATTGTTTGAGGATGTGACAAGTAAAATGGATGAAGAAGAGCCAGTGGTCTGGACTTTCAGAAAGCCTTTGATAAAGTCCCACACAGGTGATTAGTGGGAAAATTAGAGCATATGGTTTTGGGGATAGGGTATTGACATGGAAAGAGAATTGGTTGGCAGACAGGAAACAAAGAGTGGGAATAAACGGGTCCCTGTCAGAATGGCAGGCAGTGGCGAGTGGAGTGCCGCAAGGCTCGGTGCTGGGGCCACAACTATTTACAACATATATTGATGAGTCTGATGATGGAATTAAAAGTAACACTAGCAAATTGCAGATGACACAAAACTGGGTTGCAGTGTGAACTGCGAAGTGGATGCTAGGAGGATACAGGGTGACATGGACAGGTTGAGTGAGTGGGCAGATGCAGTACTATGTAGATAAATGTAAGGTTATCCACTTTGGCTACAAGAACAAGGAGGCAGATTATTATCTCAATGGTGTCAGATTAGGAAAAAGGGAAGTGCAATGAGACCAGGTACAGCAGGCAGTGAAGGAAGCTAATGGCATGTTGGCCTTCATAACAAGAGGATTTGAGAATAGGAGTAGAGGTCGTTCCGCAATTGTACAGGGCCCTGGTGAGACCACATCTGGCTTATTGTGTGCAGTTTGTCTCCTAATATGATGAAGGACATCCTTGCTATTGAACCAATAGCAAGGATGTCGTTGCTTGGATCACAAGGTTAATCCCCGGGATGGCAGGACTGTCATATGAGGAAAGATTGGGCTTGTATTTACTGGAATTTAGAAGGATGAGAGGATATCTTATAGAAACATATAAAATTATAAAAGGACTGGACCAGCTAGATACAGGAAAAATGTTCCCAATGTTGGGGAGTCCAGAACCAGGGGCCGCAGTCTAAGAACGAATGTGACGCAATTTAAAACTGAGAGGAGAAAATACTTTTTCACCCAGAGAGTTGTGAATTTGTGGAATCTTCTGCCACAGAAGGCAGTAGAGGCCAATTCACTGGATGAATTTAAAAAGAGTTAGATAGAGCTCTAGGGGGCTAGCGGAATCAAGGGATACGGGGAGAAGGCAGACACGGGTTACTGATTGTGGATGATCAGCCATGATCACAATAAATGGCGGTGCTGGCTCGAAGCCCAAATGGCCTCCTACTGCACCTATTTTCTATGTTTAATCCAAAACGTTGCTTCTCTGTTCCTTCAACAGATGCTGTCTGACCCACTTGAGTTTAAACCAGCGGTTTGTTTTATCCTGTACACCTCAGCTTTAGCAAGACAGTACACATAAATTAGTAAATTTGGGTGTTAGAAATTTGTTTGAAAGCTGTAATTATTTTATGTAGCAAATTAGTAAACAAATTTGGAATTGTGCATAGTGATTTTTTTAAATTACATTTTAACCAGTAATTTCTTTAGGTGAACATGAAGTTTCTTTCCCCATCACCTCAAATACAAACAAAAATCATAGAGGTCTTCAATTGAATAGAACAATCCAGTATATAGAACTATAATGCCAGATTTACTCTCAAATTCTGGCTTGATTACAAATCAATTGACAAACTGCTGTGAAAATCATGAGTCCACCTGGTCCACAACTTAATCCAGCTGAGGAAGAGGCAGGGCAGATGGAAGAGCTGTAAAAATATTCCTGCCAAATAATTAGATCTGATCTCCTACGACCAAAAGGCTTCACAGTATGTTAAATCAGCTTTATGAGCGGAGATTTTCTTGGGGAACTTTCACTGTGCTGACAAATTGAGTTGTAGCCACCTCATCAGGAGTCTGACTTCAGGGACTATGATGGCTGGTCTCTGAGCCACAGAGCATTCAAAGCTTTTTTTTTGTTTTGGTAGTTGCATAATCATCACTCACAACCAATAAATGTATGTAGTTAACAGTTAATTATGAAAGTTGGTGCCAACCCTGAAATGGCAGCATATTCAGAAGAGAATGTAGCACAAAAGTGGTGCTGTGGAAAGTCTCTCGATTACAACCATATAATCAGTTTGATTGAGAGATAAGGAACCAGGAAGAACTCATCGCCAAAGAATGCAGTGTAATTCTAGTCTTGCTTAATCATGGTTCAGGCAGCATGGAAATGGTTTGTTCAGCTAATTCACTGGAGTTGTATTTCACTGAATTAATTTTAATTTCAATTTCTCCCTTGTAATATAAGAAAAGATGAGAGATACACATTTTGAAAATGAAATTTTCCATTCTGTTCCTTTTTCTTTCTCAAATGAACGATTTTTTTTCAGTCCCCTTATTTTATCCTACCTGTTGCTTTGCTTGCTTCAGAGTCCAATGGCACAACTTAGACATTTTATGTAAAGCTACATAAAAATTGTCCGGCATATAATGGTTAAGAAACAAAACAGCTAGTAATTATTATTAAAAGTCTGTTTTCTCTTCCAAATCACTCTTGAAAGTAGCTACGTTTATTGGGTTATCACTGATGTGCATATCTAAACAATAACTGACAGCATTGACAGGTTATGCGACTGTATGGGGCATTTCAACAGAACTTAATACTGACCTAACCCAACGTTGTCTCCTGCTTCCAGAAGGAGTCATAGGATAGCAATAAGAAGTGGGCACCTTGGCTGACATCTCTATCCCATTGCTAAGTGGCACTGAAGCCATTGCAGCTCTCCTATTGGCTCAATTGAATCAGCTAAACCACATCAGACCAGGGATCAGAGTTTTCCTACTGTTTGGATTCGAGACTTACTGGACACACTTGCTGAGCCACCAGGGGAGTTCAGAGAAAATCTGCTTGTAATCACTTTCAAATTGTGTTTAATTTTGCACCATCTGCCAGCCATATAACATTTTCACGAAAATGGCCGGGGGGAGGGGGGGGGATTAAAAATAACCCTCAAATGTACAACCTGTTTAAAGAGATAAACAAAAGTGAGGGAGGCACAGGGGAAAATTCATGCAACATGCATGAACAGGAGTCATTGCTACAATGAAATATTCAGACTGCAGTACTCCAAGGCGTTTTCTGATATACACTATGCTTATTGCAGACCGTTGAATTAGATGCCTGTTTGTGCTATGGGTGCATGTTTTAACATTGTAAATGTTCCTAAGAGATTACTTAATTTTGTGCAAGATTAAGTTCAGTCCAATTTGTAGTTTTCATGTTGCATGTTGCTGTAAGTATTCTCATTCAAGATGAGGCAGCACCATTAGACTGAGACAAACGCAGGTAGGCATTCCTGATTGCCTTCCAGTGATCTGACTGCTCTCAAAATTCAGGCTCTGACTGACAGAGGACTGAAATGGTAGAAGCCAGTCCAAAAGTTCAAAGGTCTTTTATTGTCACATGTACCAATTAAGATAGTGATATTTGATTTCACTTTGTCACTGTGACAATGGGAAACTATTCTTCCCCAGCTTATTCAAGCTACTAGATTCAAATGACCATTATAATCCATTGAGGGAAAAGGAATTAATTTTTTTACCAATATGTTCAGATCACTAACATTATTAATTAACCTATTTGCATCAACACAGAGAGTCTTATTACATGCAAGGAGGTGTTGGACACCCAAAGACGTACGGACATAGATGAAACTCCCAGGCCTGATCAAATATACTAGAGGACTGTGGGAAGCAAGAGAAGAAAATGCAGGAGTCCTAGATGAGAAATATGAATTGGCATTAGACGTGGATGAGGTGCTGGTAGTCTGGAGGATGGCACATATTGTGCCTCTATTTAAGAAGGGCTGCAAAGAAAAATTTGGGAACTAAAGAGCAATAAACCTGACACCAGTGGTAGGAAAGTTTCTGGAGAGGATTCTGATAGGTAAGATAAACATGCATTTGGAAAGACAGGGATAGTCAACATGGTTTTGTATGCTGGAGATTATGTCTCCTGAATTTGATCGAGGTATTCGAAGTAGCAATCAAGATTGATGAGGGCAGGGCTATATAGTTTATATTGATTTCAGCACACTTTGATGAAGTTGCACACGGAAGGTCGTTCAGGAAGGTTAGATTACATGGGATCAGGGGAGAACAAGCTAACTGGATACAGAATTGGCTTCATGGTAAGAAGCAGGATGATGGTGGAAGGTTTGATTTTTAGACTGGAGGCCTATGACTTGTGTTGTGCCTCAGGACAGGGTGCTGGGCTGATCATTATTCATCATCTATGTCAACAGTTTGGATGAGAATGTACAAGGTGTGATTGGTAAATTTTTGGATGACACTAAAATAGGTGGCATTGTAGACAGCAAAGATGGTTATCAAAAATTACAACAGGATCGTGTTCAGCTGGACAAACAAGCCGAGGAGAAGCAAATGGATTTGAAATCAAATAGATTTGAAACAATACCTGGTTCAGAGGGCAAATTAGTTACTTTGTTGAAACCTAGGGCATTAGCTAAAGAGCTGTCCCATCTGCAGATCTATCGCAAAACAGATATTGTGCTGTAAGTAAATATAATCCAAAGTGATTGCGCCACGATAAAAAAAGTTTTAAGATGCATTAAATAAATTTTATTCACGTTTGAAAATAGATAAAGTTTTAGATAAAAATAATTGCATATGTGCATATTTTAAAAAGTTATGGAGTTTGAAAAGTAAACTGACCTAACAATATATAGATGAACAAAACGGAAAAGAGCAGGTTTGTAAGGCTTGTTAAACATCCATGTACATCTCTGCTTGAAGTCAACATCCATCATCCGTTGAAAAGGACAAATTGCAGTAGCTGTGAACTTAAGAGTACACCCATTACATCACCCATCCAGCTGCCGAGCAAAAGCTTTACTTAATGAACAATTTGATTTACTAAGAGATATTATGTGGAAAAGTTAATGCTGGTGGGAAATACCAAGGGAAAGAAAAGATGCAGCAGAGCTATTGAAAATGGGAGTCTCTTGGATGTAACGAGTAAGGCAGAAGTGTTTCTGTTGGCAGATGTGGCAGTGAGCAGATGAAGCAAATGGAAAAATGGCTAGACAGAGATAGTTCTAATGCAGCAATTTTCTGAAATGTATTGCTCGAGAATGGAAGCAGACACAAAAGTAGTTTTCTATGGGAAGTGGATATATATTGGAAAAGGTGGGCTATGGGGAAAATGGGAGGATTGGATTAATTAAATTACCATTTCTAAAGTTGCACAGACAAGACCTTCCTGTGTGTCAATAGCTCTGTCTTTAAACAATTTACTGTAGAATGATACCTGACAACCACTTCTCTGTATTCACCAACAATTTCTGTAATCTTTACAAACACATAGCAAGGCATCATCCCCCATTTAACATTTACCTACAAAATAGATCTGGTATTCAGTAGTACCCAAATAGATGGTGTGTTTCTATACTGGAATTCATAATGTAGAGTTACACAGATTGGGAAACTCTACATTACATTTGAAGACACGCTGTTAATGAGGTAGACTTTTATCCTGCAGTGAAGCACACTGCTTGTTCATCGTGGACTTTCCATTTGCATTTATTAAGAAAACATGAAACGCAATATATTCTACTACGTATACTACTTTGTCTTTAATACTGATTAGTTGAGGAGTCACTGCATGATAATTTAAGCTGCAATTGAAACAGCATATCAGTAACCAATTTCACACAGAAATGGCAATAGTAATAGGTTTGCCAAAACACACTGCTTTTGTATTGTTTTCAACATAACCAATAGTATTATTGCGATGTGGTTTAACTATTCCCATATTCTTTTATCTGCATAAATTTTAACTACATTTAAATAGTTTCTGAAGTGTTAATCCGCTCTCTGCTTAAATCACAAATCTGACAAGGAATGCGCAGTCTCAAACGTTTCTGTAAAAAAAGTTTTGTATTCGGTTTCATGACTGCCATGCCCTCTTCATTTTATTTGCTTCAATCTTTAGAAACAGCTTCTAATTATTCTGTCCCATCATTCATACTTAGAAACACTTCAAAATATACTTTTGTCTAATAAAAGTGATTTATTATCCACGATACTTTGTTTTTGTATTTTCTCATTTTAGTGAAATTGTTGCTTTAAATTATTATTCAAACAACTATACTCTGAAAACAACACTCATATTATAGTTTTGATTTAAAAAAAAAACATACTTTAGATTGATCAAAGCTTTAATCACCTAAGGTGCTTGTTTTTGTACTCAATAAAAAACACATTTTTGATCTTTTATTTCACAGGATTTTCCAAGTAAAGACATAATATACCTCAAATTCTGGATAAAACCATTGTGCAAGTTGCTTAATCTACATCAGGTCCTCCAAAGGATTTACAGACTGATAATAGAGTCTCTTTGGGGACCATCTAGAATTACATAAATCTCTGCTATTAACATTAAAGAAAAGAGTGCTAAGTGAAGAGTTTAGAGCCAGCCGTGTAGCAGCTTTACTTTCCACAAATTGTTATATCCTGTCTCCTTCAGAGTGCTGTCAGATGTGCGTAACAATTTGCATGATTTTACTTCATAGCAGTATTTTTAGATTCCCCACCTGCTGATAATTGATATTTATTTTTATTTTAATTATACAAGGTATTTTTCAGTTTGTCTTATCCAACCAGCCATTGGTCACAAGGTTCTAGAGCACAATGTCTTTGGATTAAGATATCACATTCACTTGGGAAGTTGGTTGTTGGCCAAGAAATTGCTCTGTTTTTGTAAAAACCTGATACTTTACTTCACATAATAACATTTGAAAATGATAAAGTAGAAACACTTTCTCTACATAACCCTCTCAAGTAAAAAGGTCACATCAGCATTCAAGGCTGTTTCAGATACGCGTTGAATAAACACAAAAATTAAAACATATTTTGAATGAATTCAGATTTACTTTATTTCTACATATTTTGTAACTACATGGAACAATGGCAGTTTGCCAGAATCAGAGTACTATTTTGTCCTGTTGAGCTTGCTATTTAGTGCTTTATGATACAAACAGTTGTGCTTTAATATTAATCTAGATACCAAATAGTTTGATTTTCTCCACTAACCCATTCATTCTCAAAAGTTTCAAGTCACACCCTCATAAGTTAAAAAATACTTCAGTCATCTGGCACTTAATTTATGTAGGTATTTTCGACAAAAGATTTGAAATTTAGACCAACCCAAATGATCTCTTTCTAAATTTAGGTTTGCACATCACACACTGCTGCCTGACCAGAAAAATTGTGCCACATAGCAATGTTTTAGGAGTTATTTTAACCTCCAGTACATGCTCATATTATTGTAAACCTGTAAAAATCCTGGAATCTTACTATTGGGGGTCATAGCTAAGTAACAATATGTTTTAAGTCCATGAATAAAGTGCATGAATAAAGAAATATATATTGTGATGTTAGATGGAGGAGTTATGCACAAAAGGTTATGCATCATTCCTGTGAAGCTGCAGTTATATAGTCTGCGAATTCACACAATTGAAAAATAATTTCACGATGAAGTATTGAATTGGAATTTCAGAACCTGAGCTGATGGTAATATCAAGATACAAGATACAATTTATTTGTCATTTGGACCCCTTGAGGTCCAAACGAAATGACGTTTCTGTAGCCATACATTACAAACAAATAGACCCAAGACACAACATAATTTACATAAACATCCATCACATTGCTGTGATGGAAGGCCAAAAAAACTTATCTCTCCACTGCACTCCCCCCCCCCCCCCCCGATGTCAGTCAAAGCCCCCGGCTGGCGATGGCGATTGTCCCGAGGCCATTAAAGCCACGCCGGGTGATGCAAGGTCGCACACCGGGTTCTTGATGTTAGAGCCCCCGGCGTGCGCTCGCAGAGTCCCGCGGCTATTCCAAGCCGCGCGGGGCGGTGCTGTAAGGCTCCGCTCCAGGAGCTCTTCGCATCATGTAACAAGTAACAAGACAGCAAAGCATACTTGTATCTGCACCAACTTTAATAAGTAATCGTACTAGTCTTCTCACATCAAATCATGTGAAACCTGCAGTTGCAAATATTCACAGCCTTAACATGACTGTAGAAATAATAGTATTAACTAGGTATATCATAGCTGAAATATATTGATATCAAAAAGAGAAATTAGTTATGATTATATGATATGGCAGGGTTGCTCGAATAATTAGTGTTCAAGAATGAGAGTTGAGTGGAATTCCAAGAATTCATCTCAACATTCTCACAAATTTAGGGCTTGTATGGGATAACTATCACTTTCAATAGAAAAAGTTGCATAACTACAGATTTTATTTGTGTGCAAAAAAATGAATTTATTTTGGTCTTCCAGGTTTTACTTCAGAGAGCATCGCTTCCCAGTGTCTGATTTTACTCAAGATACTATTCTGTGAATACAAGCAGCTTTCTCGTACTTCCAAAAATGTATTGAACAAAGCATGTGATTGCACTAGAAATCTGCACTAAAGAACCCAATCACAATATCGCACAAGTGGAGTCAACACTTATCCCTCTTATAAGCATATCGACATCAGTTGGATCTTACTGTTTTGTTTACAAGGCTGTTTATTACATGGATGATTATCCTTGTAGACAGTGAACCTCACCGGTTTACCCAAAATGAGCTTCAAACATGTACTTCCAAGGTTAATGATTAAGCATTAAAACCTGGCAGAATACAAGAACAAAAATTGTTGTAAAAATGCCACTTCGAAGCCACCAGCAAGTCCAATGCAAAACTTGCAAGGCATGGAAAATTGAAAACCCAGAACCAACCAACAATACAAAACAGATTAAATAATACTTAGTAAGGAAGATTCCTCTGGTTTGTATCTTGAGTAACATTACACAGTGGGTGAAGTAGGTGCCTAAAATACAACTTCAATTATTCTTGCTATTAAGTGTTTATATTAATATAATAAACAAATATATGTGCTGCGTGTTTCGAATAAAAGATTGTAACGGGTCCACAAACTTCAAATAACAACTTCTCGCTTACACACGCATCCTATCTTGAAAACTTGCGTACTGCTTTGTATGATGTTGGTACAGACAGGAATATGGAACCATCTTTGTCATCTGTTGTCAGGTTCTCTACTGAACCCCAATTCTTTTTATTGCTTCCATAGCTCTTTGGCAGGAAGAGTCCAGCAAGCTTCCGGTTCCGTCGTCCTCCCCGAGACTGTTGGAATTCTAAAACACAAAAGAACAAACAGTTATCAACTAAAAATCAAATTCACATAGTATTTGTAATTACCTAATATTAATACATCTAACCACAGTGGCTCTAAAGAATAATTATAGTACCAAAGCAGTTTTCTTTCTTTAAGATTCACCAACCTTTGAGCTTCAGATTCACTGCCCTCTGACTGGGAGGAATTTCTTTCATCAGAGGGTGGTGAATCTGTGGAATGTATTGCCACAGGCAGCTGTGGAGGTCAAGTCAATGGATATTTTTAAGGCAGAGATTGCTAGAAACTTGATTAGCATGGGTGTCAGGGATTCTGGGGAAAAGGCAGGAGGATGGGATTGAGTGGGAAAGATATACAGTGCATTCTTTTATTCAGACCCCTTCACTTTTTCCACATTTTGTTACGTTATAGCTTTATTCTAGAATTGATTTTTTTTTTTTTTTAATTCATCTATCTACACACAATACCCCATAATAAAAAAGCAAAAACAGGTGTTTAGAAATGTTTGGAAAGTAATTAAAATTAAATAACTGAAATATCACATTTACATAAATATTCACACCCTTTACTCAATAATTTGTTGAGGCACCTTTGGCAGCGATTATAGCCTCAAGTCTTCTTGGGTATGATGTTGCAAGCTTGGCACACCTGTATTTAGGTAATTTCTACCATTCTTCTCTGCAGATACTCTCAAGCACTGTCGGGTTGGATGGGGAGCGTCGATGCACAGCTATTTTCAGGTCTCTCCAGAGATGTTCGATCGGGTTCAAGTCCAGACTCTGCCTGGGCCACTCAAGGACATTCACAGACTTGTCATGAAGCCACTCCTGCATTGTCTTGGCTGTGTGTTTAGGGTCGTTGTCCTGTTGGAAGGTAAACCTCCGCCCCAGTCTGAGGTCCAGAACGCTCTCGAGCAGGTTTTCATCAAGGATCTCTCTGTACTTTGGTCCATTCATCTTTCCCTCGATCCTGACTAGTCTCCCAGTTCCTGCCGCTGAAAAACATCCCCACAGCATGATGCTGCCGCCACCATGCTTCACTGTAGGTATGGTATTGGCCAGATGATGTGCGGTGCCTGGTTTCCTCCAGATGTAACACTTGGCATTCAGGCCAAAGAGTTCAATTTTGGTTTCATCAGACCAGAGAATCTTGTTTCTTATGGTCTGAGAGTCTTTTAGGTGCCCTTTGCAAACTCCAAGTAGGCTGTCCTGCACCTATTACTGAGGAGTTGTCCTTCTGAAAGGTTCTCCCATCTCTGGAGCTCTGTCAGAGTGAACATCAGAATCACCTCCGTATAAAGGCCCTTCTTCCCCGATTGCTCAGTTTGGCCAGGCGGCCAGCTCTATGAAGGGTCTGGTGGTTCCAAAGTTCTTCCATTTCAGAATGACGGAGGCCATTGTGCTCTTTGGGACCTGCAATGCTGCAGAAATTGTTTTATACCCTTCCCCAGATCTGTGTCTCGACACAATCCTGTCTCGGAGGTCCACGGACAATTCCTTCGTCTTCATGGCTTGGGTTTTGCTCTGACATGCACTGTCAACTGTGGGACCTTGTATAGATAGGTGTGTCCCTTTCCAAATCATGTCCAATCAATTTAATTTACCACTGGTGGACTCCAATCAAGTTGTAGAAACATCTCAAGGATAATCAATGGAAACAGGATGAACCAAAGCTCAATTTTGAAGTGTCATATCAAAAGGGTCTGAATACTTACATAAATGTGATATTTCAGTTATTTATTTTTAATTATTTTGCAAACGTTTCTAAACACCTGTTTTTTGCTTCTTCATTCTGGCGTATTGTGTGTAGGTTGATGATTAAAAATAAATGAATCTAATCAATTTTAAAATAAGGCTGCAACGTAACAAAATGTGGAAAAAGTGAAGGGGTTTGAATACCTTCCGAATGCACTGTATCAACCATGATTGAATGGCAAGGTATGCTTGATGGACCAAATAGACTAATTCTTCTCATATCACATTAGCCTTTTAAATGGAACCCTTTATTCAGTCAGCTTGTGAACTCAATTATTGAACAGCTCAGTCAAATTCTAGTGCATCTCAAATTAAACATTGGTCACATGATATTGTTTTCAAAGGGAAAATTCCTTCAGTAATTACAATAAAGTTACATAAAATTACCAGCACAGAATGTATCAAATTCTTTAAGATTAACATTTCATCTGGAAAATGATTTTATTATACCGCCATGGAAGATGTTAATCAATGATGTACAGATATTTTATCACATTAATTCCTATTTTATCTTTCACAACGACGCTGTTGGGCAGTGAGTGTCCCTGTTTAGATCCAATGAAGGATTGCTGACATGATTCCAAGAGAGGCTGAAGCACGACTTGAAGGGGAAGCTGCAGGTGGTGGTGTTCCCTTCAGTTGCTACTCTCGTATTTCATGGCAGCACAAGTTAGTGAGGCGCGGTCAGCAGTATCCAGTAGTAGGAATGACATCAGCTACTTTCCTGTCCTCCAGGACCTCGCCTATGGCTAGAGAAGATGCAAAGATGCAAAGCCACGAGGCAGTACCATCTGTTGCACTGCAGCGTTATTGGTTGAAAAGTACAATTGGGCCTGGAATGTTGGGGATAATGCCCCACGTTTCTAAGAAATGTCTAAGAAAGAGAAGATTGAGGGGGGATCTTATAGAAACTTACAAAATTCTTAAGGGGTTGGACAGGCTAGATGCAGGAAGATTGTTCCCGATGTTGGGGAAGTCCAGAACAAAGGGTCACAGTTTAAGGATAAGGGGGAAATATTTTAGGACCGAGATGAGGAAAACATTTTTCACACAGAGAGTGGTGAATCTCTGGAATTCTCTGCCACAAGAGGTAGTTGAGGCCAGTTCATTGGCTATATTTTCAAGAGGGAGTTAGATGTGGCCCTTGTGGCTAAAGGGATCAGGGGGTATGGAGAGAAGGCAGGTACTGATCATCCAACTGAGTTGGATGATCAGCCACAATCATATTGAATGGCGGTGCAGGTTCGAAGGGCCGAATGGCCTACTCCTACACCTATTTTTCTAAATAGTACCATTGAAAGTTTACATCCATTTACGAGTTCAGGCAGGAACTTAAATTAGCACTACTGACGATACTGTGGCCTCTCAATATTGTAATTACACATCAAATTAAATTTTTGTGTTTAAGTCTTTTGAGTGAAATTTGAACGCCCAGCTTTCTGACTGAGGCAAATGAAATGAAGCACACTCCCAACAAACACAAGGACCCAGTAATTATCAACAATATTACAAGTAAAGCTTACTTGAAGATATGTTAGAACAATCTGTAGAATCATCGTTGTCTTTTAGATAGTGGGATGCAAACCGTCCACTATAGTCTCTTACATTTGTTTTTGCACCTGTTGAAAAATCAAGAAATAATTATTATACTGGTCAATTGACCTAGATTATATTTGCATTAGATTCTAGCCGTAGATAGTTATAGCATCAACATATTTTAACATGCTAAACAAATTTGAACCCTCTGATAATGGAAGAAGCCAAGACATGACAGAACAGTAGGACAGATGGCATCTGAAAGAAGAGGAACAGTTAACATTTCAAGTCTGAGATCCTTTATCTGATGTCCTGACACTGGGCACTGTATAATATTTCAGACGTTGTATTTTAACAGGTATAAATGATTTGGAACTGTTCTAATATTTTAGTTGTGCCTCAGTTGTAATTTGTCCGGGAAAAATAAGGGAAGTAGGCGGAGCCATATGACTTGTGGGAGAACTGGGAAGCGGAGGAGAAGGGATGCTGGCTCGAAGGGCCGAATGGCCCCCACCTGCACCTATTTTCTATGTTATGGGGCGAAGACAGGCACGGATTATTGATAAGGGACGATCAGCCATGATCACAATGAATGGCGATGCTGGCTCAAAGGGCCGAATGGCCTCCTCCTGCACCTATTTTCTATGTTTCTATGAGAAGGAAGGAGAAAGCAAGAGCTATCTAAAATTAGAGATTTGAATGTTCATACCCAAGCTACCCAAGCGAAATATGAGGTGCTGTTCCTCCAATTTGAGCTGGGCCTCACTCTGGCAATGGTGGAGGCCCAGACCAGAAAGGTCAGAGTGGGAATGGGAGGGGGAGTTGAAGTGCTGAGCAACCGGGCGATCAGGTTGGTTAAGACGGACTGAGCGGAGGCGTTCAGTGAAGCGATCGCCAAGCCTGAGCTTGGTCTCTCCGATGTGGAGAAATTGAGACCTGGAACAGCGGATGCAGTAGATGAGGTTGGAGAAGGTCCAGGTGAACCTCTGCCTCACCTGGAAAGAATGATTTGATCCTTGGATGGGGTCGAGGGGGGAGGTAAACCACATTTCCTGTGGTTGCAGGGGAAAGTACCCGGGGAGGGGGTGGTTATATTTTAATAAAGCAACTGGCTGTACAAAACAGGATCCATCCTCAGCTCGCACTTCATCTCCCAAATAATAGCGGTCTGTATTACCCAATTGTCTGGTTGTTATTAGGGGCATTTCAATTGATTGTAGAGCCCATAGCTCAAGGAGGGGCAAAATGGACAAATACAATTGTTAACTACATCCTTTAAGCTTTGCATGGAGGTTAATCTCAGACTACATTAGAATCGGGTTCAATTTTAACTTTGAACAATATGCTCAATCCTCATACATACCTCCACTTCTGGATTATGTCTACATAAAACCTACGGGTTGGATCTTCCAGTTAAAAGCTGGTATTTAGTTACACATGATGCAAAATACATGAATACAAAAATTATGACTTCAGTCTTCCAAAACCAATGCAATCTTGCATTTTATATTTACACTCAATTAATTTCAAACCCTTCATAAACATCCATTGTTCACAATATATTAAGAACATTATTCTTGCTACAGGTGCACAACCTTTTATCCGGTGTTCCAGAAACCGAAAAGCTCCGAAAACCGGCCATTTTTTCCAGATGTCGTCTGCGCACCAAAGCTCGCGTTTGGCGCCAAACTTGACCCAAAACGACCCACGGTCAACCCAGGTCTGTACTACTGTAGCGGCTGCCTCCTCCCTGGAGACCGGGAGACGCTTAAACATCTGTAAATCATTGCTTAAATGTTAGTCAGTTAGTTTGGAGGGCTTTTATGTGAAGGGGGGTGAAGGGGTAAACTTTAATTCTTAGTCCCCTACCTGGTCGGAGAGGCGGGGAGCGGTCAATGCCTTACCGGGTCGCTGTGCAGTAAGCTCCGCAGCACTGTGGTCGTTGGGGCTGTGGGCGACACCGGTTGTAGCTCCGACCCCAGCAACTCTACCCCTGGCTGCGAGGCGCTCCAAATCCAGCGCGGCCCGCGGCCGGACGCCCCAGCTCCGCGAATGTCGGGAGTCGCCGGCTTCGCAGCGCTGGGATACCAGCGGGGAGCGGGCAATGCCTTACCGGGTCGCCGTGCGGCAAGCTCCGGAGCGCTGTGGCCGCCGACACACAACATCGCGGAGCGTCGCTGGATTTGGAGCCGCGCAGCCAGGGGTAGAGTTGCCGGGGTTGGAGCTCCAACCGGCGCCGCCCGCGGCCGGACGGAGCCCCCAGCTCCGCGGCTTCAAATCCAGCGACGCTCCGCGATGTTGTGTGTCGGCGGCCACAGCGTTCCGGAGCTTGCCGCACGGCGACCCGGTAAGGCATTGCTCGCTCCCCGCTGGTATCCCAGCGCTGCGACGCTGCCGACTCCCGACATTCCCGGAGCTGGGACGTCCGACCGCGGGCGGCGCTGGATTTGGAGCGCCTCGCAGCCAGGGGTAGAGTTGCCGGGGTCGGAGCTACAACCGGCGCCGCCCGCGGCCGGACGGAGCCCCCAGCTCCGCGAGGTTGGGAGTCGCCGACCAGGTAGGGGACTAAGAATTAAAGTTTCCCCCTTCACCCCGACTCCACCACCACCACATAAAATCCCTCCAAACTAACTGACTAACATTTATGCAATGATTCTGCCAGTCACCGGGGAGGAGGCAGCAGCTCCAGACTTTTCAAGCCGCCCGCGCTACCTACCTAATCTACGCTAAAAATCTTCCATTCTGAAATCCGAAAATGTCCGAAATCCGACAAGTGTCTGGTCCCAAGGCTTTCGGATAAAAGGTTGTGCACCTGTACTACTAAACGTATACAGTTCAACAAAAGGTGTCCATACTTTAATTTAAATACTACAAGATTCCAGTTCTTAATCAATAAATGTTTCAACTTTTATTTAACAGCTTTAAAGATTTCTCCACTTCAGAATTTTGGATAAAATGAACAGTTTATACATGCACATTTTTGAACATCTATCAATGAATACGGCAATGAAATATTACTACAAAAGCATTCAATTCATCAGGCATCTCACCATAGTTATGAATAAGAAGATCCATGATGTCCAAGTGGGAGTGGAGTGCTGCTATGTGCAAAGGTGTGTACCCCTGAGAAAACAGTTAACCAGTCTTACTTTAAAATAAGATGAAGCTTTGTGGGAAGAAATACCAAAAACGTAATACAACTGTTAGGCAGATCTTTTTGTTTCTTCTATTGAATGTAATGATAAATCAAGGAACAAAATAATTATACCATCTAAAGGCATTATGTTTATTTTATCAACATTTAACAAAAAGTTCAGAAAATAGCTAAGAGATATTAATTTCTCAAAAGCAATTGCTTCATCACACAATCAAAAGCATATTGCAATTTCTATACCATCCCATTTCAAATAGATTAAAACCCATTAAGGGTTGTTAGTTTTCAACCACAGATGCTGCCAAATCAAAATAACAATATTTAACTAATTAACTCAGATTTCCAGCATCTGGATTATTTCACGTGTTCTTCAGTGGGACAACAGACTCTCTTGTTGCAAAAAAAAAAAAAAGGCTGATTAAAGAGACTATCTGCACGTATTTTCATAATATCTCTACAAACAGTTAAGAATAAATAAATAGTTCATTTATTTGGGGTAACAAAATAATTTTAAAGATTATCTCTTAGAGAAATGATTACTGATGGAAGAATACACAATTCTACCAACTGAGGATAAAGCTTGCATTTTGTTACCGAAGTGCTAATTGTACAAAAGATACATCATCTTTATTGCGATGTTTGGTAATCCTCTCATTTGCTTACGTTACAACAAAGCAGTGTTGATCTGTTAACTTTTAAGCAACACATTAGATATTTTGTCCGTTTTAGCCCCCACCCCAAAGTTCTGACATACGTCAGTGCATAATAATAAAGTTAAAGATTGAAAATACATGTTTGGGTCAAAGACTAATCATTTATTTATTTGAGATTTGTAATAGAACAATCACATGTGGTTAAAGTGTACATTGTCAGATTTTATTAAAGGCCATTTTTATACATTTCGGTTTCACCATGTAGAAATTACAGCAGTGTTTGTACATAGTACCCCCATTTCAGCGCACCATAATGTTTTCGACACATGGATTCACAGGCATTTGTAATTGCTCAGGTGTGTTTAATTGCCTCCTTAATCTAGGCATAAACCTAGATTAAGGAGGCAATTGGGTAAAAATGAGCTCTCAGCACCTATTCTTTCCTCCAGTATTTCCATCACCTTTGGAAACTTTTATTGCTGTTTATCAACATGAGGACAAAAGTTGTACCAATGAAAGTAAACTAAGCCATTATGAGACTGAGAAACAAGCTTAAAACTGTTAGAGACATCAGCCAAACTTAGGCTTACCAAAATCAAATGTTTGGAACATCATTAAGAAGAAAGAGAGCACTGGTGAGCTTACTAATCACAAAGGGACTGGCAGGCCAAGGAAGACCTCCACAGCTGATGACAGAAGAATTCTCTATAATAAAGAAAAATCCCTGTCCGAAAGATCAGAAACACTCTTCAGGTGTCAGGTGTGGATTTGTCAATGTCTGCAGAAGATGTCATGAACAGAAGTACAGAGGCTACACTGCAAGATGCAAACCACTGGATTAGCCACAAAAATAGGATGGCCAGGTTACAGTTTGCCAAGAAGTACTTAAAAGAGCAACTACAGTTCTGGAAAAGGGTCTTGTGGATAGATGAGACAAAGATTAACATATATGTGAATGATGGCAAGTGCAAAGTATGGAGGAGAGAAGGAACTGCATAAGATCTAAAGCATACCTCCTCATCTGTGAAACATGGTGGTGGGGGTGTTCTGGCCTGGGCATGTATGGTTGCTGATGGTACTGGCTCACTTATATTCATTGATGATACAACTGCTGATGGTAATAGTATAATGAATTCTGAAGTGTATAGACACCTCCCATCTGCTCAAGTTCAAACAAATGACTCAAAACTCATTGGCCGGCGTTTCATTGTACAGCAAGACAATGATCCCAAACATACTGCTAAAGCAACAAATGAGTTTTTTAAAGCTAAAAAATGATAAATTCTTGAGTGGTCAAGTCAATCACCCAATCTGAACCTAATTGAGCATGCCTTTTATATGCTCAAGAGAAAACTGAAGGGGAACTAGTCCCCAATACAAGCATAAGCCAAAGATGGCTGCAATAGAGACCTGGCAGAGCATCACCAGAGAAGACACCCAGCAACTGGTGATGTCCATGAATCACAGACTTCAAGCAGTCATTGCATGCAAACAATTTGCAACAAAATACTAAACATGACTACTTTCATTTACATTACATTACTGTGTCCCAAGCATTATGGTGTCCTGAAATGGGGGGGGGGGGGGGGGGGGGGGGGACTATGTACAAACACTGCTGTAATCTCGACATGGTGAAACCAAAATGTATAAAAACGGCCTTTATTAAAATCTGACAATGTGCACTTTACCCACATGTGATTTTTTTCTATTACAAATCTCAAATTGTGCAGTACAGAGGCAAATAAATAAATGATGGGTCTTAGTCTCAAACATTATGGAGGGCGCTGTAACTACTTTTTTATCCTAAACAATGTAATTACTTTAAAAAAATCCTGAACAATGTACAGCCTCATTTTTATAGGTAGGTATAAAGCTTTAAGGGTACCGACAGTGTGCGACTTGCACATAGCATCATCAGTATTAGATCAGTGATCATGAAAAGCAAATTAAAGCCACAGACCAATGCTTATAATTTATCAGGCAAAGGAAAATAATGAAAAAGACATGCAATACTCACTCCCTGTTGCAGAAGACAATCACCAAAAGCAGAAAGGAAAAAAAAAGTTTAATCAAGCAGTGATTATCCAAGGATTTCATTTACATAAAATATTATTTTTAATTGTCCCACCTCCCAATCTCAGAATTTGCCAGCTATCAGAATTATTCCTACTGTACTGACTGATAATCTTCATCTTTACTTGAATTCTGTAAAGTTTCTCAATTGATAAATAATATTGATAGAAGATGGATGGAGAAAATGTACACAACTGAATTTAAACAATTTGTTGTACTAATTTTAACAGTAGGGTACCATTTTAAAAATAAATGAAGAATGGTGAAGATTAAGGATAAAAGTGTCTGTAGTATCAAACTCTTGCCCCCCCCCCAAAAAAAAAATGTGACTTAATTTCTGATGTCTCTAAACAAACTATTGTCATGTATCTGCTCAAACTGCAGCAATGTGTCCTGGATGTGTAAAATATGCAAGTCCCAAATTTAGACTGATTTAATGTTACAACTGATAAAAAGAGCTGTCATTGGGACACCAGGATGGGTTCCTCAGCATTATACTTGAGCCCAACCACTACGGTGTCCTTGTTGCGGAATCCAAGACTTTTAAAAATATATGCGTACTTCATTAAAAAAAAAAATTCTGTATAGATAGCAATCTTTTAATTTATATTAATCTGTAATTTTTAAACGTCTCCAAACATCAAAAGCATCACAAATATATTAAAGCTTTCGAAGACCACAAGGCTTTATTAGTTGTGAGACCTTTCATAGATGTCGAGAAATATTAAGTGACTGTTAGTAACCAGGAAGTTACAATCTTTCGTGTAGGTATTGTAATATTGCATGATTTTACAATACAAAAAGATTTTTTGATATTTTAATTTTCTTAAAATGTGAAATTGAAATATCCTAAATATTTGAGGCAATTTTTGGGGGAATTTTGATAATTCTTTTTGACTTAAGAACAGGATAAACTTGGGAGAGAGAAATGTAGCTGCCAACAATTATCTCCACAGCACTGTCAGTGTTGCTTTATAGGCAAACAGGTGCTTGAGTATAATGGAAAACGCACCTTTACCTATTTTTTAAATTCAAGAATTACCAAAATAGTGATTTGAGGTTTGATTCAATTAAAACAAATCAGAACCATATTTAGCCTACTAAGTTAATAAGTAATCAGCTTGTTTAAACAATATTCCATGCCACCGGTATATTCCGTGCCAGCACTATAACTGTGGTAAAATTTGAAGTGGCTGTCATTGAGTGCTAAATTTAACTCAATTTGCTTGGAGCCAAAAACAAAACAATGTTAATCATTGTAAATTCCAGGGAGTCTTGTTAATACAAATAGTAGATAAGCAAGGTTCCTCATTCAATATTGTCAAAAAGGTTTTTGACACTGCTTGCAAGAATAAAATAATGAAGTTGATGAGTGTGTTGACCACAGACAAAGTCATGGTCAACAAGGATTCAATGCTTTTAAGGAAGGGAAGGAAAACCAACAGAAAAATGGCAATTAAAAATATAGTTTCAAATAATAGCATGTCAAGGTTAACAGATTTAAATTTGGAATTAACTAAATTCTGCAAAGTTGTAATCAAATCTCCAGTGACCACTTGCCTTTTTGCTCCATCATCTGAAATGTAGTTTCATCTAACAGAACACAATTGCTCAAAACAAATGATAAAATAGCTTGAACTTACATGCTTTGTTTATCCATCAGTTGGCAGAAAACAGTGAAAGAGGAAACAAAAAAAATGCTTTAATTACAATTTCACTAAAAATTCATATAGTAAAATGGAAGTAACATAAGGGGTTTGAATATCCAAAGTCAGATGATCAGATCTATATGTTGCACTTATTCAAGAGTTCAGTATGTAATACTGTTGTTCACTCTGTATCAGCCCCCATAAAAGAGGCAATGGTTCAACTAATTAACCATCCTCCTTTGAGCTTGCCATGCCACTTGAATGTTCTTTTTTGGAACATGCAAAGCAGCTATAAAACAAAGGCAGTGGTTCAAACCAGCCAGATACTGCTAGGCAGTAAGAAAAAAGAATTAAGGATAATTCTCATCAGAATAAATGATGATCTAAAACACAATTTTACCTTTTGTTCTCAGCAAACTTAACTGTGCTCTACAACGAGGAACAATAACAGAAATTATTGTTTCTTAATACAAGAAATAGATTAATCTGTGGATTCACTTTTAGATCTCCTATTCCACAGAGCAGTTTAAGCAGCAATATATCAGCTATTATGTAATGCATGAACAATGAGACAAAACAGATATGTTCATAAGTGTTCAGAGTCACTACCCATGCACTACCATGAGCAACAGTGTGGTCTGGTACAATGTCAGTGAAAGCACGGGCCAATTTGTGATCAAAACTAGAGATTTTCCTCATCATTTTGTTACTAGTGTTTATATAGTATGATACACAATTGTGGAATAATGTTTTAAAATGCAGATTCATCATTTATCACATAGGGCTATTATGGTTTTAACAAGATGTTTTCTTGCACTCAACTATTTTCCGCACCTGCCTAATTGTCCAAGTATGAATTCTTTGCCTTGTCCATTCTCTTCCTCCAGCTGCCTGTCATGTGCACTGCTATCTAATACCCAAAGGACCACTATATTACTCCAGACTATGACATGCCAGCCACCTAATCGTGACCTCTATAATTAGCTTTGTACATTTGTTAACCTTTATCCACTTCCACCGCTGGTTTTATACTCCGGTGCCTACTCGTGCATTTAGTTGTTTCATGATTGTGTATTCTACAAATGACAACTTTTCCCAGATAATGTGTTTGTGCTACAGAACATATGTAAATGATTAAAATGAATTCCACAATTATATATTATGTAAATAATCATGTCATGTTGGGGATATATAGTAATACTATTTCCCTGAATCAGGTTATTAGGATTGTAATTTGAAACTTTTCAAATATTAAGAATGTAGTAAAGAGATGCAGTTTTCTACAATGGAGAGATTCAAAAGGTTGTAAACTAAAATCATACAGCTTGGAAATGGGCCTTTTGGCCCAACTCGTCCATGTCGACCATGACTCCCATCTAAGCATATCCCTTTTTCCATGCTTGGTCCATATCCCTCTAAACCTTTCCTATCCATGTACCTGTCCAAATGTTTTTTAAATACTGTTATAGTATCTGCTTAAACTACCTTCCCTGGCAGCTCGTCCCATACAGTGCTCTCCATAATGTTTGGGACAAAGGCCCATCATTTATTTATTTGCCTCTGTACTCCACAATTTGAGATTTGTAATTAAAAAAAAAAATCACATGTGGTTAAAGTGCACATTGTCAGAATTTATTAAAGGGCAATTTTATACATTTTGGTTTCACCATGCAGAAATTACAATGTGTTTATACACAGTCCCCCCATTTCAGGGCACCATAATATTTGGGACACATGGCTTCACAGCTCAGGTGTGTTTAACTGCCTGCTTAATGCAGGTATAAGAGAGCTCTCAGCACCTAGTCTTTCCTCCAGTCTTTCCATCACCGTTGGAAACTTTAATTGCTGTTTATCACATGAGGGCCAAAGTTGTGCCAATGAAAGTCAAAGAAGTCATTATGAGACTGAGAAAGACGAATAAAACTGTTAGAGACATCAGCGAAACCTTAGGCTTACCAAAATCAACTGTTTGGAACATCATTAAGAAGAAAGAGAGCACTGGTGAGCTTACTAATCGCAAAGGGACTGGCAGGTCAAGGAAGACCGCCACAGATGATGACAGACAAATTCTCTCTATAATAAAGAAATACCCCCCAAACACCTGTCCGACAGATCAGAAACACTCTTCAGGAGTCTGGTGTGGATTTGTCAATGACCACTGACCGCAGAAGACTTCATGAACAGAATTACAGAGGCTACACTACACGATGCCACAGGTTTAACCACTGGTTAGCTGCAAAAATAGGATGGCCGGGTTACAGTTTGCCAAGAAGTACTTAAAAGAGCAACCACAGTTCTGGAAAAAACGTCTTGTGGACAGATGAGGCGAAGATTAACACATCAGAGTGATGTCAAGAGCAATGTATGGAGGAGAGAAGGAACTGCACAAGATCCAAAGCATACCATCTCATCTGTGAAACACAGTGGTGGGGGTGTTATGGCCTGGCCATGTATGGCTGCTGAAGTACTTACTCACTTATCTTCATTGATGATACAACTGCTGGTGGTAGTAGCACAATGAATTCTGAAGTGTATAGACACATCCCATCTGCTCAAGTTCAAACAAATGCCTCAAAACTCATTGGCCGGTGGTTCATTCTACAGTAAGATAATGATCCCAAACATACTGCTTAAGCAACAAAGGAGTTTTTTAAAGCTAAAAAATGATCAATTCGTGAGTGGTCAAGTCAATCACCCGATCTGAACCCAATTGAGCATGCCTTTTATATGCTCAAGAGAAAACTGAGGGAGACTAGTCCCCAAAACAAGCATAAGCAAAAGATGGCTGCAATAGAGACCTGGCAGAGCATCACCAGAGAAGACACCCAGCAACTGGTGATGTCCATGAATCACAGACTTCAAGCAGTCATTGCATACAAAGGATATGCAACAAAATACTAAACATGACATTGCTGTGTCCCAAACATTATGGTGCCCTGAAATGGGGGGGGGGGGGGGGGCTATGTATAAAACCTGCTGTAATTTCTACATGGTGAAACCAAAATGTATAAAAATGGCCTTTAATAAAATCTGACAATGTGTTTAACCACATGTAATTTTTTTTATATTACAAATCTGAAATTGTGGAGTACAGAGGCAAATAAATAAATGATGGGACTTTGTCCCAAACATTATGGAAGGCACTATATACCCACCAGCCTCTGATTGGAAAAAGTTGCCCCTCAGGTTTGTATTAAATCGTGCCTCTCTCACCATAAATTTTTGTCTTCGTTTTTTTTATTTTATTACCCCTACCCTGGGTAAAAGACTCTGTGCATTCATCCTATCTATTCCCCTCATGATTTGAAACGCCTCTATAAGATCACCTCTCAGCCTCCTGCACTCTAAGAAATAAAAGCAAATTTTGGATACTACACGTTTTCACAATGCACGATGCCAACATCCTCGTAAATCTTCCCTGCACTTGTTTCAGCTTAATGACATCCTTCATATATCAAACCAAAACTGAACCGCCTTTTTGGACACATCTTTAAAAAAATAACCTCAGATTCGTGATACACGATCTCTCACATACAAAACCGTGCAGACTATCCCATGTCATCTAAATGCATATCTATCTTATCCCTCAGAATACTCTCTAGTAACTTTGCGACCGTTGATGTTAGGCTCTCTGAACTTTAAACAAAATTACTCCAAAGGAAAATAAAATGCCTCCTCTTCATTATAATTAGCAATGCAGCAAAAAAAATCATGTTATCGGCTGCTGTTCCAATTGTATCATCTGCAGATCGTTAACAATGGAAATTTATTTTAAGAGATTTTGGACCTCCTTCTGCAGTATAGTAAATTTAAAAAGGAAAATATGGAACTTACAGCTCTGAGATTGATGTCCACTCCTGCATTTATTAACATTCTTGCCATATTTTCTTTGCCATGTTTTGCTGCCCAGTGTAAAGCAGTCTGGAAGCAAAATAAATTAATTAACTTGATTAACTTAATAATACATTTTACCTTTAAAAATAGTTGTGCATTTCATCTTTTAAGTTTTAAAATGCTATTAAATGGGAACATAGAGGCATTGTAAAAACCTGACATCTCTGATAAGAGGATAAAGAGGAACAGATAGGCAAAGAGACTATAGCAGATGCAAAAGCAACAGGATTGACATAACTTTAACTTCACAAATATTGACTGCATTTGCTCAGTGCAAAAGATTAGATGGAGTAGAACGTGTTAGATGTATCCAAGAGTGTTTCCTGAAACAGTATGTGGATAGTCTAACTTAAGGAGGGGATCATACTGGCCCTATAACTGGGAAACGCGCCTGGTCAGGTGACTAGTGTTTCAATGAAAGAGTACATTTGGAACAGTGATCACAACTCCATATGTTTCAAGATAGTTATGAATAAGTCTGGACATTGGGGAAGGAATTAAATTGGGTTAGGCAGTTTACAACATTATTAGGCAGGAGCCAAGAAGAGTAAATTAGGAGCTGTTGATATTGGGCAAGTCCATATCTGACATGTGAGTCATTTAAAGACCAGCTGATCAGAGTCCAGGGCTGGCATATTCCAGCAAGGAGGACGGATAAGAATAGCAAGGGAATGTTACATGACCAAAAATGTTTTAAATTTGGTCAAAAAGAAAGCATATGCAAGGTTTGGAAAGATGAAATCAAACAGGTCATTTGAGGAATATAAAGTAAGCATTAAAGAACTCAAGTGGGAAATTAGAAGGGACACTGGGGAATACCACTGGCAAATCTAATTGAATATCTTTTTTAAATAAAAAAGGTTTTATAAACAAGAAGATAATCAAGAATAAAGGAGTGAATTTATGCTTGGAGTCAGAGGATATATGGAAGGTACGAAATAAGTTCTAATATATATATATATATATATACACACACATACATTTCATCAAGAAGAAGAACATAGAAGACAGTGAGATCAGTGAGGGGCATACCAGTGTGCTTGGGCTACTTGAGATTAAAACAGTGGTGATATTGGGACTCTAGGAGTATTAAATTCCCAGGCCCTGATGGAATCGATCCCAGGTTATGAAGAGGCAAGAGAGGCGTTTATAGTGTTCTTGAGAAAGAACTTTGTATATTTTGTGGTCACAAACAACCTCCCACAGGACTGGACAGTAACCAATATTTCCTCAATCTTCAAAAATTTATTGCTAAATGTTTATTGGTATAATTTTAGAATATGCCAAAAGTTAAAAACAATTTTAAATGAATGTGTTTTTCAAACATGGATCAAAGATGTCTCTTAAATTAGCCAAAGAAATATGGCAGGCTGTTACTATCTGATGATCATCTTCCCTCTTTGGAGGCCCAGTGTTTGTAGTTCACCGTCTGTTTCATGCTGGAAAATTCCTTGAATTTGCCAGCTGCTCACGAGTGTATGTACAACATTTCCTGCCCGCTCGGCCAAGCTAATTACAAAACAACAAACCAAGCGTGCCTCAAATGAAGCCAAGGTGTAAGTACTTGACAGGACTGATGATTGATGATGCTTGCTGCAACCCATTGGCTGTGCTGAACAGGGACCTAGTTATGCTCTCACCAACATCCTGCTCACTGGGAATGTCACAACTGAAGCTTAATATTTATGTTAAATTTTAGTGAAAGAAAGAAAACCGGAGTAATTGCAATAGGCTCATTAGACACCTGGGAGAAGAAACTTCCTCCAGAAGTAGATGTATTTTAATGAGACAGTATTATTACCAACTCATTAAAACTGAACAGCTTTGCCAATCGTCTCTTGGTAATCTAAACATTCAATTTGGACAATACACACCTAATTTTAAAGTGTAATTTATAGCAGCACGCACAAAGATTTCATGTGTGTGGCAAAGACATTTCTGCGATTTCACTGACTAATGTATAGATTTGCTTTCTATAGACTTCAATTATCTACATAAAAGGAGTAATCAAATCTGAAAGCAAGCTTCTCTTTTGAGTGGATTATTTAAGGCATACCAAGGACTTTCAGTTACAACCAAACATTCATCAGTCCATTAACCAAAGATGATAGCAGGGACAGTGGTGAGATGGTGATTAAAAAATGAAATTGATCTATCATGGGCCACCTATTGGTTAAATGCACACTAGCCCTTAGAAATATATATAATCTAAAGAGATGGCAGGGGTATTGTACTTGCAAGAGTGGGGTTATCCCAGTGGTCCTCAACAATCCATAATAACTGCAAGCAAAGCTTCCCGACTATATGCAATAGCAAGACCAAACACAATATTATTTTTTTCTCCTCTGATCATCGGTCTTCATTAAGTCGAAACAAAAAGACAAGCTAATAAAATTAATATTTACAAATTTAGCAAAAATAAACATTATTTAGCTATATTTCGTAACACGATACAAAAGCGACTTACAAACTATCGTGAAGATCATTTCCGACGTTGAAAAGATAATCCACAATTCAAAGACAAGAAACAAATTGTGAAGAGATAAAAAGAAAAATGTCAATGAGAAAAACTTTCAATAAATCTATTCTACATTCCAAATTATAGAAGGTAGTTTTGTACTGCATAAAACATGGAAAATTCACAACTTATAATTGCATGCAGACCCCAAGTCAAAGAGCAATCATAGGCAAGGTTATTTGTATGCACCTTCATTTTTGGTAAGGGATAATTTCAAACATTATTTTATGCAAACAAAAACTTCTTATTTCTCTTAATGCAAGTTTAAAAAAAAAAAGCACGTTATCTCTTTTGCATCTTGTTTTTGTAATATATATTGCCATTCATTTTCCCAGAATATTTGGTGATATTTTGTTAATTATTTCAATTCATTTTCAAGTATTATCTCTCCTTCCATGTTCATTTTCTTGGTAGTTTCTTATCTATAGGTCATCCTCCCATCTGTGCATATCAGTATCAGCCTGTACATTTTCTGCTCAGCCTCCCTGCAAGGTTGATTGACTTTATTCTCAACATACACTATTCTTTCCTAACTTGTATTTGTACCTTTTGAATTTGTTTCACTTTATTTCAACTGTATATTCTGAACGGATGAAGAAAACAGGTCATCCTGGGGTGGGGATTTGAGTTAAGCTAGTGGCAGGAGGAATGAGTGGTTGGAAGGGAAATTTGGATGCAATTGTGCAGAAAATGTGGAAACAATAAAAGCGCTCTCTAAAGGACTTACTGTAACTGTGCCAGCCGTCTTTGACCTTCCTGTTCACCGGAGGTGTGAATTTCAGACACCGCTCCCTCGCTTTCCCTGGCCCCCGCCTTCGCGGTGTCTGTGTGTGTGTGTGTGTGTGTGTGTGTGTGTGTGTGTGTGTGTGTGTGTGTGTGTGTGTGTGTGTGTGTGTGTGTGTGTGTGTGTGTGTGTGTGTGTGTGTGTGTGTGTGTGTCTCCGTGTGTGTGTGTGCGCGCACAAACAGTCGATCCAGCTCGCGGTTTCATCGCTGACGGTCGATCTAGCTCGAGGTTTTTCAGGAGAGTGCCCTCGAGCTTGAAGGTCAAAGACAGTCGCTGAAAAGTCACGATAGTGGGACAGGCCCTTTATTGTAATTGTAATTGTAATTGTAAATCTTTATTGTCATTTCCTGAGTATTCGCATATGAGGAGTAGATGCCAGTCTCTTGCTCAGAGTAGGTGAATTGAGGATCAGATGATATAGGTTTAAGGTGAAGCGGAAAAGATTTAATAGGAATCTGAGGGATAACTTTTTCACACAAAAGGTGGTGGATGTATGAAACAAGTTATCAGAGGAGGTAGTTGAGGCAGGGTCTATCCCAACATTTAAGAAGCAGTTAGGTACATGGATAGGATAGGTTTGGAGGGATATGCACCAAATGCGGACAGGTGGGACCACTGCACCTGGGACATGTTGGCCAGGGTGGGCAAGTTGGGCCTTTTTCCACACTGCATCACTCAATGATTCTACGGAGTGAATGCAAGGTTTGAGCATCACATCATCAGCTCACAAAACTAAGGGACAACATCAACATAAAATAAAAAGCCAAAAGAAGCTCACTTATTTCAAAAATGAAATGAATGCAACAAAATCTCAGCCAGGCCAGTTAAAGGGAAACCAAGGGTCAGCATGGTTGACCTAGAATTATGTGAGCAACTAAAGTGCCTTCTTCTGATTGTTGGAAAGTGTACTTGTAGTAAGTAAGTTTAGGGTTTGCCTTGACATCCGCAAAGTGAAATTGCCTTTCATTTCGTGCCATTCAAATTCACATAAGAATACTGAAATTATAAAATGAGACTTTTTGAAATGAACCCTGGAAAGATTTATTAAAAAAAGGAATTAACTTGCATAATATAGCCAGAGTAGAATTATGATTCAGAGATGATGTCAGACTTTTCAGAAACATGCCTCTCCCTAAACATTACTGGTATGAGGCTGGTGACCAGAGAATTGCTTTTAAAAATTCACAATTTCTTGGAAATCTGGGTATGGTTCAAAAGGACAGTATTTATAGTTTATCCCGCCTTTCTGAAATGCCAACGCCATTCTGGTGAACGTAATCTCAGTGCATACGCATGGAGATTGCCAAGATTCAGACCCAATCATGATAAAGGACCAGTGAAACCCTTTGGATTTACTTTCACCTTACTTGCCAAAGCAACCTCATATCTTCTTTTAGCTTTTCTAATTTCTTTCTTAAGATTCTTTTTACATTCCTTATACTCCACAAGCACCTCATTTACTTCATGCTGCCTATAATTATTGTAGATCTCTCTCTTTTTCCGAACAAGATGTCCAATTTCCCTTGAAAACCAGGGCTCTTTCCAATTTTTACTGTTTCCTTTCAACCGAACAGGAACATAAAGATTCTGTACTCTTAAAATTTCCCCTTTAAATGTCCTCCATTTCTCTTCTACATCTTTCCCATAAAACAAAATGTCCCAGTTCACTCCTTTTAAATCATCTCGCATCTCATCAAAGTTAGCCTTTCTCCAATCAAAAATCTCAACCCTAGGTCCAGTTCTGACCTTCTCCATAATTATATTGAAACTAATGGTATTGTGATAACTGGACCCGAAGTGCTCCCCAACGCATACCTCCGCCACCTGTCCCGTCTCATTTCCTAACAGGAGGTCCAGCACTGCCCCTCCTCTAGTAGGTACCTCTATGTATTGCTGCAAAAAACTATCCTGCACACATTTTACAAACTCCAAACCATCCAGCCCATTTACAGAATGTGTTTCCCAGTCTATGTGTGGAAAGTTGAAATCTCCCACAATCACTACCTTGTGCTTACTACTAATATCTGCTATCTCCTTACATATTTGCTCTTCCAATTCTCGTTCCCCATTTGGCGGTCTATAATACACCCCTATAAGTGTTGCTACACCTTTCCCACTTCTCAGTTCCACCCAAATAGCCTCACTGGGACCAGAACTGGGAATGATATTTCCTGCTATTTGATGTTCCAAAAGAATATGCAAAAATGGAAAGGAGGAGAATCATTATTAATCAAGATATCATTGCAGTGATGGGTATTTACATCGGTGCAGTTGTTTGTGATGTGGAATCAATTTAGTGCAAATAAGAAATAGCAGAGGAAAGGTTGGGGTTGGGGGGAGGGGATGAGTCTATGGGGCCCCAGAGTTGCTTTATAGTAGGATAAAGCATAAATATGGAAACATAAAATGTAGGACAGAATTATCTTGGACGATTTTAATTTATATGCTTGATTAAATTAGTCAAAATAGCAAGAATACTGTAACGGATAAATTTATGGAGTGCATCAGGGATTATTTCTTAGATAATTATGCTACACAAGCCAACCAGAATCAAGCTATTTTACAATTGGTCATACGTAATGAATGGGATTTAACAGATTTTGTTGTTAAGGATCTTCAAGGCAATAGTGATCCCCACATAATAAAATTCCAGATAGTTTAAAGATGAACACCTTTGGTTCAAAAATCAATGTCCTAACTTAAATAGGAACATTAAAAAAAGATTAGTCTAGAAGAGATAGGGAAAATAACCTAAAGGAAAAGTCACATGAGCCATGGCAATTATTGCAGTAAATTAGAGATACCCAAATAAGAGAGATTAATCATCCCTGATTAACAAAAGATCAAAGACAATCAAAACAAAAACTGAAAACATACAGTGGCAAAATGCACATGGTTGACCACAGGACTGTACTTTTTTCTAGAACCAGCAATGCAGGCCTTAAAAGCTAATAAGAAGTTGGAAAATTGGTTACAAGAGTAAACTGGCAAGTAATTATTAGAAGAAACCAAACAGGCTTCTGAGGATATTCAAGGGAAAATGGTAGCTAAGCATGGCACCCCTTGAGTGAGAGTTTGGTGAATTAGCAAGAGAAATAGTTTAAAGTATGGCAGATCATTTAAATCAATAGTTTGCATTAAGGCAACACAGATATCTCCTGGATCACAGATGACTTGTCTCAAATAAGAGGGAAGAAATTGTAACATCCGATCACAAGGCTCAATGTATTCGAAAATGGGATAAAAGACAGACAAATCCACAAGAACCAATGGTCGGCAACCATGGGTTTTAAAGAAAGGGGATGCAGAGATAGTAGCGCTGTTCGTTAAAAAATGTCAAAACTAAACAACCTACAGGAAGGTACATGTAGATTGGAAAGCTGTGCATATGACTGTCTAATTTAAAAACTATAGGTCAGTAGTTTAACATCTAAAGTCAGAGAGATGCTGGAGCACATAATCAAGTAAAAAACAGCTTGTCCTAAGGAAAAGCTTAATGCAATCAAACCAAGTCGTGGTTTCATGAAATGGAAATCATGTTAAGAAATTTGCACAAGTTCTTCGATATAATAAACAATCGATAGAAGTGGGGTGATACGACTGAAACATTGGATCCACAGCTGGAATGCTGCTTAAATGTTTCCAAGGGTGGGAATGTTTTGAACAGAGTGAGGAAATCATAGTTCAAAAGACATGGAGGCCATCATTGGAAAAACTGTGGTGCACAATAATTTCTCAGATGGTGGTATCACACTGGTAAAGGAAGTTCTCCACCTCAGAGGCCTGTGGAGGCTACATTATAATACTTGAGATATTTAGAGAGAGATATATTTTTGTGCGTTTGAGGAACTGAAGGCCGCATGGAAATTGCAATAAGTTGACGTTTGGTGGAGTTTCAGGCAGATGTGGCATGATTTTATTGAGCTGTGGTGCAGGCTTGATGCGTCTACTTCTTCACCTATTTTCTTGAGTGGAAGCCTATGCAAGTCCAAAGCTGATGATGTTCCCATGCATTTCAGACCATGTTCCTTGGTGGAAGAGATCTCAGGTTTGGGAGGTTCTTCTGGAGTAGTCATGGGGAGTAAATTTGACACGTTTCTTAAATGGTATATACTATAGCCATTACGTGCCGATGGAGGTGATAAGTATTGTATGTCTTCAAGCGTACTTATTTAAAATATTATTAATCGAAGTTGCAAAGAGGTAGATGTTAGCAGATAATAATTAAGCAAAGTAATCTCACCCTGATTTTTCTAATTGATATCTATGTGGGCAGTTTTCTTCATAGTTTTCTCTTGTCCTAGCATTTTAACAAGTCATTGCTACCACAATTAATTGAACAATTGCGACATGTTAATGACCAGAGGGAATTATTCTTTAAAAATCCAGTTATTCACAAGATGTTGAAGTGTTAGAAATTTAGTTTAGTTTAGAAATACAGTGCGGAAAGAGACTCTTCGGCCTACCGAGTCCGCACCGACCAGCGATCCCCGCATATTAACACTAGACAATTTTATATTTCTACCAAGCCAATTAACCTACAAACTTTTGGAGTGTGGGAGGAAACTGAAGGTCTTGGGGAAAACCCACGCGGTCACGGGGAGAAACTCCAAACAAACTCCATAAAGACAGTACCCGTAGTTGGGATCGAACCCGTAATCGCTGTAAGGCAGCAACTCAACCACTGCGCCACTGTGCCACCTCAAATGAGAAATTTTACTTATATTCTTCAAGTATTAGTGTCAGGATTGGATAAAAGTATAATTACTACAAAGCGCTACTTTTTATAAATAAGTTCTGTTGTTTGAAAAGGGCCACTCAATGGCATTCTATAGTACATTTTAAAAAGCATCAACTTCCAATGATAATTCACACATAACCTCAAAGGTGAAATCTCATTCTCTTGACCTACAAATCCTGGGGTTAGCAGCATTTGGAAAATTATGAGATAAATAGAGTTGTCATCAATTTATTCCCCCCTTTAGCACATGCCAATTGGAATGCTCTGCCTCCAATAGCTGTGGGGGGGATTAATTAACTCACCATACATCATGGACTAAACATAGATCTTCCTTGATCAGTAACAAACAACACACTTTGGCGCATGACTAAAATTATTTCATTGTGGTCATGTACTTACCCCCTATCATCACAGATTGTTTCAAGTTGATTGAATTAATAGGAGTATCAATTACAAAGGAGTTGAGGAGAAAAAAGAAACATTATTTCAGTCATGAATGGAAACTTCCAAAGTATGAGCAAAATGAACTGAGATCTATTGGCAGATAGTATGTCGTGCAAAATAGTATTTGGTCAATTTGGATTTGTATCTCTTCGATATTTAAAATAATTATAATTGTTAATATTAAAGCAGTTTTACAGGCTATAATTACTGAGAAGAGAGATATGCATTGTTATTGGAAAAAAGCAAGAGTTTACATGAAATTAACACAATCTTTAACAGTGGTCAGTGACAGATATTTATAAAAATCCTTAGTAATTTACAAAGCGTTCAGACAGAGGCATATCAACAGTTGTGAATTAATTCCCACATTTCAATGCAGTAAAACCACATGAGTCTTATAAGAACTTGGGATCTTCAAAAGTGTTTTTGCAATTAGGTATTTTAGAAGTTTACATAGAAAAATCCCCAAAACAGCAATAGTATAATGGCTAATTATTTTCTTAATATGCTGTTAGGTTTGAGAGATAAATATTATATAGACATCAGGGATAAATTCAGTTTTTCTTTGTAATAGGGCCATGAAATCGATCTCTTAGGTTGGCATAATTCTCCCATGCCTTTCATCCGCAATGCTTGTAACACGCTAAAGTCTGTGCAGCTGACGTGCCTTCGACACTGCTTAAAGCCGTCAATTTCAAGGCGAGCTGAAGGTAGCTGAAATTCTGCCTTTGCAGCGTGGACTGGGTACTGCGCATGCACAGCAGCCTACAGCGCATGCGCAGGGCAAGTTTCTTGGCGGGTTTGTCAAACATGGATTGTCCTTATCTTAACAGCATTTTAGGAAACAAAAAGAGAAGAATAGGGTTCAGGTACAAATAATATGGTAAGTAAATTTATTGGAGTTATATTTTTTTAAATACCGTATTTCCTTGCAGTGAAGACGCTATTTCAAGAACGATGTTGCTGTACTGAGGGATAGCCAAGTCTATCCTTCATTGCTCGCAGCTGATGGGAAGCGGCTGTAAAAGGACAGCGCCGCTGGGGGGTGGGAAAAGAGTCCCTTTCACAGTGTGTGGGGAGTCTGGCCCGGGGTTAAGTTGCGGGGAGGGCAGGAGCGTTGAGAAGGAGGGGGTCGGGGATCATGCCAGCAACTCACTTGCCGCGACGCTCCGGTCGCGGAGCCATCGCATTGTGGCCGGGGGGGAGAAGTAGTCCGGGTGGCTGCGAGCGGCCGCCACCTCAGCGCCTTCTGCTGGCCGGCTCACTACTGGCAGTGCTCTCCGGCTGAAAACCTCTCTCCTGCCGCTCGCCGGCCTCGCCAATGTCAGCAGCTTTCCGCAAATCCTTAAATTCCGACACCGCGATCAAGGGACCAATTGTGGTTACTCAGCCAGAGGTGAGCGGGCCGGAGTTGAGCACTGCCAGAAGTTAGCGGGCCGGCAGGCCCCGAGGACCCGGCGGACGGTTCCGCTGTCCGGTCCTGGCGGCCGCTCACAGCCACCCGAGCTGCTTCCCTCCCCGGCCACAATGCGGTGGCTCCACGCCTGGAGCACCGCGGCCCCCTCCTTCTCAACATTGCTGCCCTCCCCGCAAATTTACCGCTGGCCACACTCACCACACGCTGTGAAAGGAACTCTCCCCCCAATTGGTCCCTTGAACTAGTATTGTCATTCAATAAGATCACAACTGATTCAACGTCCCAGTGTGCTCCCGTTTTTCCCACCATCTCTCCACCTGCCATCACCCTCCACCCCGCACCCATTCAGTAATTCAGAATGAAGGAGATTTGGGAAAATTGAATTGTTACTTTCCTTATTTTAATTTTTTTGAGTGTGAGAAATTCTATGTCCCACCAGCCTTCTTTCAAAATTTAGCAACTCAAAATGGGGGTGCCTCTTCATTGCCGGGAAATACGTTACTTTATTAAGAGATATGGCTTTTGAAGACTTTATAAAAATCGACTGACAGCTTATGGAGAGGAGAACAATCTGCGCATGCGCCGTTTAAGATTTTTTAAAAGCCGACTGACTACCTACCCTGAGTAATTACTCACAGCACGTGCCTGTTGTCAGCATTGTCAGATCATCTAACTTTTTGTGCAAATGTTATTGATATTGAATAGCCCAATATGGAATGAGCCTAACATGTATTGAACAAGTTTTAAATACTGCACATTTAAATTGTATTCAAAGATAAAAATAAAACCTGGAAGTGACAAGAATCATACTTACAGATGTGAAGTCCTTCAGAATTTCATGGAAGTTTACATGGAAGAGAAACATTTTTAATGCATTTTCTTGGAGCTTTTACAGAACCGACAAAGAACAGATTTTTAATAACATGAAATTATCTTAATTACATTGCATAATACATCCAATAGATGGTGAATTTGCATGTTAATCCTGATGAGCCAGATTTCCTTTTGAAATTCAGAATTTTTTCAATTCAGAATTTCCATGCTTTCTTTCAATCAATAAAAAAAAATCTGCATTTTATTTCCACAAAGGCCTCCTCTAGAACCCGTGGAGGTGGACTCCACCAGAAACTGACCGCCAAGGAGTTGGAGCAAATTTTTTTTTGTAAGCTATGAATTAGTTGCGGTCTGATCTACCACTTCGAGTGAAATTATTTCATTATTTATAAAGGCAATAATTCAGGTATGCACAAGATAAACAGCTCTCACTGGAAACTCCAATCACAGTTCCTGATTACTTGATTAGAATTGATATTTGTGCCAAATGTTACATTAAATACTTAGTAAAACTAATATGCGTGGCGAATAGGTGCAACTCTTAAGAGTAAGTAGCCCCGCCTGCTGTTAATATTTGCAATACTTACTTGAGTGGCCCAAAATTTTAGCCTTTAACTTTTTTTGATTATTCGGAAATATTTGTAATATAACTGTGATGCCTGAGAGACCCATACCCTTTCAATGGCATAAGTTGTTACCTATCTGTTACTTAAGTTACAAGCAACTGCACACTAGGGGTTTAAATTCCTGATACCTGGGGAATTGCCCTGAATATAGAGCAATTACAGGAAACTAGAAACTCCAAGTGTGGAGTAATAACTGAAGACTGAACACTTCAGTAAGAAAATTTAGTTTCTGCATATATGAATCAGATAACTCAAGTGTGCAGGCCATAGTGTGCAGTTTAAATTTATTTGATCAATATTGATTGGAAAAGTTGGCAGAATATTACTCTCCCAGGTCAGGTCTTAATGCAGCAGTTTTAACTTAAAGTCTATGCTAAAAAAATGCTTGAATTAAGCTTCTTTTAAATTAATGCACCAAGAAACTATTGCATTTATCTTCTTTTTTTTAAACTATTATATTTTGGTTGCATTTATTTCTCCATGTAATTTTTCAGTATCACATGTGGCAATTGTTACCTTTTTCATTGCCAGAGATGGATCCTGCCTGAGAAGATCACTCAAAGCGGCTAAATGTCCAATGGCAGCACACTTCAGCCACTCCTTCTCCAAAGGATCCAACTTTAGGAAACAGAAGATTGAGAGTTGTCCATTAAACAAATACATTTTCATTTAACAATAGGTTTACTTTCTGTACAGGTTTTCCATTGTTCGGTCCTAAGGGACAATAGGTCAGAGTCATCCAATTATCAGGTATGGTGATAAAAAACATGGTGTGGTAAACATATATAATTCCATTTCCAGCACAAGTTAGAACTTTGCAAATGAAAAATCTTATGGGATGCAATCGAATAACAACTAGGATATATAGAATCATCCTCTCTTCAAAAGGTCACATCTTTTAATATGTTACAATAAATTACCTAGTTTCTTGCAGCTGGTCTTACCTGATCAGAAACATAACATTTTGTAGAGAGAAATCCTGCAAAGTCTATTCTTGATTCCCATTGTAAATGTAAAGCAAGTTCAGTTACACCCATCTTTTATTACTACCAATAAGTGCAAATTTGAATATACAATTAAAACAAATAATCAATGTCAACACAAAGTTCACAAAATACAACTTCAACTTAAGTATTCGTTTGCTATGTCGCTCTTCAAGGGAGATGCTAAATGCATTTTGTTGTCTCTGTACTGTACACTGACAATGACAATTAAAATTGAATCTGAATCTGAAGTATTCACTGTATTTTATCTGCAAGTCCCTTATGATGAATCTAAACAATTACATCCAATTCACAATGACAGTAATTCCACACCACAAACCAGCTTCAATTACATCTACGACATATGGATTGAATGGGGGAGAGATGTGTCTAGGCTGAAAGCAATTACTAACAACATAAAATAAACTGGTTTCTATGTGTGTTTGATATCTTCAGAGAATAAACAGAATCCTTATAAACAGTAACAGAAATGTCAAGGAGCCCTTGGTACGTTCTGAGGCAAACAAATATTTATTACACTGGTAAAAAATTAGCATGCGCTAATGGAAGATGCGCTATTGAAGTCTAAACAAATTGTACTCCGCTTCCAAAATTCAGTTTTATGGAAGTTAGTGGGATGAACATTGCTGGTTGGAGTTAGTCTGAAACTATGCACTGCCATGTGAGGAAATCTGAGATTACTGATTGACAGATAGAAATGCCTGAAGAAGGGTCTCGACCAGAAACGTCGCCTATTCCTTCTCTCCATAGATGCTGCCTCACCTGTTGAGTTCCTCCAACATTATTGTCTACCTTTGATTTTCCCAGCATCTGTAGTTCTTTCTTAAATGAAATGCAACCTTGCTGGGATCCAACACTATACTAGGTATATCACCTCTTCAATCTTAAATTGAATCTAACATTCAAAGTTAATTCCAGGGATGGCGGGACTGTCATATGGTGAGAGAATGGAGCAGCTGGGCATGTACACTCTGGAGTTTAGAAGGATGAGAGGATATCTCATTGAAACATACAAGATAGTTAAGGGCTTGGGCACACTAGAGGCAGGAAACATGTTCCCGATGTTGGGGGAGTCCAGAACCAGGGGCTACAGTTTAAGAATAAGGAGTAAGCCATTTAGAACGGAGACGAGGAAACACTTTTTCTCACAGAGAGTGGTGAGTGTGGAATTCTCTGCCTCGGAGCACGGTGGAGGCAAGTTCCCTGGATGCTTTCTAGAGAGAGCTAGATAGGGCTCTTAAAAATAGCGGAGTCAGGGGATATGGGGAGAAGGCAGGAACGGGGTACTGATTGGGGAAGATCAGCCATGATCACATTGAATGGCGGTGCTGGCTCAAAGGGCCAAATGGCCTACTCCTGCACCCATTGTCTATTGACATACTTGGCATATATTTATAGACCCATTGATTTTGATCAAAATCTGTCTACTAGAAAGCAAAAGGGTAGGTAGTCTAAAGTCACACAACTTGGTTTATATTTTAATTAATTCCTTAGATGGTTCTGAAGACCCAGGACATTTAAACACTTAAAAACCTTTTAACAGCTTTAACAGAGAGTAGCTCATCTCCAAGTTTCCCTTCAGATAAGTTGATCAGGGGCATTCTGAGCACTTGACATTCACAACCCTACCCGAGGTTTAATTAGGGTCTCGGAGAACAACCGCTCACTTACTCCAGGTCAGACAAGTACAGATGGATAGAAAACATGGACAGTGGCCAGGGCATGTTTACTTCAGGCTGCTATCACCACAACCCAACATTGAGTGCTGGAATAACTTAGCAGGTCAGGCAGCATCTCTGGAGAACATGGCTAGGGTGACGTTTCAGATCAAGACTTTTCCATCGGCGCAGTCTTGGTGGGCCAGAGGACCTGTTTCCGCGCTGTATCTCTAAAGTCTAAAGATAGAAGCTTATGGGGGAAACATGACAGTGCAGACTGTATGAGGAATATTTCACTTTTAACACAACTTTTAGCACAAGATAAAGTCCAGTAAAGCCAGATTAAGGATAGACCTTGGGTCTATAATGAGATAGATAGTAGCTCAAGACCGCTCTCTAGCTCAGTTGCCTGACGGGAAGAAACTGTCCCTGAATCTGGAGCTATGTTTTCACACTTCTGTACCTCTTGCCTGATGGGAGAGGGGAGAAGAGGAAGTGAGAATCATCCTTGATTATGCAGGTGTCCTTGCAGAGGCAGTATGCCGAGGTTAGACTGGAATTTGATTCTTCAAAATAAAGGCTTATAGGAACGATTTGACCTAAATAGATTTAGAAGTTGTGGCCATTAACACACGTTTCAAGGACCAGAGGTACTGATGCAATATCATTGCCAAAAGACACAAGGAAAAATTATTTAAAAAAACACCCAGGTTGTTGTAGCTTGTGGAACTCAAGACCTATAGTGATGGTGAAAACAAAATGGGCACTTTCAAAAACAAACTGAATAGACACTTATTGGGAAAGAGCAGGAAAGAAAATTAAAAGCAGGAACAAATTCAATGCACCAAATGGCATTCTTATGTAAAAACTAATAGTTGGGTAATCAAGGGGTGCAGGCTTCTGTCTGAAAAACTGAGTGATGCCCACAGATTTGACCAGCTATGATCTTAGTGAACGGCTGAGCAGCCACAAGTTCATTGTAAACCTTTTTAAACTAACATTCTTAACATTTAAACTAACAGAACAAAAATCTTCATTGAATAATATATCTGTATCAGGAAGGAGAATATAGTAAATAGAATTACATTTGTAGTTTATTACAAATCTTTGTACAAAATCATTTGCAATCATTCAAATCTGTCAACTATTATCTGTCAATATGAATTATTTCATTTGAATTATAACAAATTGAAACACTGATAAAAACAAGTCTGGAAAATAATAGTTATTAAAATATAGATCTTTGGCAATATCCCAGTCAGATCTAGGCTGTATCTGTCTGATAGATGATTACACAACATTATTACTGGCAGAGTTAAAGTATTAAGGCTAGTTTTTGATGTGCCCAGTAATAAGATCTAATTTGCTGATCATTTTCTGCAATCACAGTTGCTTTAATGTCACCACTTTAGTGTAATTACTTGTTGGAATAATACACAGTGCACATCCATAAGACGGCTTTACACATTCCTAGAATAAAATTCACTTAGTATCAAGGGATTACGCACTGCTTATTCACTGCATCCCTTCCAATGAAGAGTGACCCAAGGCAAATAAAAACAGATCCTGACAGACTATTTAACTGGGCTTAAGCTTTCATGATGGATGATCTCTCAACAACTGCAATCACTCAAATCTGGCATTTACTGTTGGAAATATGCTTCACAATCGATGTAATAAATTAATATTTCCAAAACTACCTTAATAAAAGCAACTACAGCAGTCCATTATTTGTATCAAAATTTTGTGATACCACTGTCCATCTGTCTGCATACTTCTATAACTGAGTGAATGGTCTAGATCACCTTTAATAAACATCCCAACATACCCTAACTTGCACTGAAATATCTCCTTCCATTCCTTTTTAAGTGTTCTCAGATGTTTACAATATAGCATACATCACTTGCTTAGTTTCTTACATTTATAAAGCTCTGCAGACTGAATAAAATTACACCTAAATATTTCAGTGGACTTAACACAACATACTGAGGGTAGATGTGTTAAAATTGTAAATTAATAACAGAGATAATTATAGAGGACAAAGGGTTTGCAGAGATCATGTATATTCACACAATTTCCAGCTAATGCAGAAAGGTGGCAGTCTGTTGAGGCTCCAACAGATCCTTCAAGTGGAAGAGATCACAGGTGGTGCCACTTTCATGTAGCTGGCTACTACCTGATGGGACTGAAGGTTGATAAATCCCCGGGGCCTGGTGGTCTGCATCCCAGAGTACTTAAGGAAGTAGCTCTAGAAATCGTGGATGCATTGGTGATAATTTTCCAATGTTCTATAGACTCAGGATCAGTTCCTGTGGATTGGAGGATTGCTAATGTTATCCCACTTTTTAAGAAAGGCGGGAGAGAGAAAATAGGGAATTATAGACCAGTTAGCCTTACATCGGTGGTGGGGAAGATGCTGGAGTCAATTATAAAAGATGAAATAGCCGCACATTTGGTTAGTGGTGGGCTTCTTTGGCATGCCAGTCCCTTTGCGATTAGTAAGCTCACCAGTGCCCTCTTTCTTCTTAACAATGTTCCAAACAGTTGATTTTGGTGAGCCTTAGGTTTGGCTGATGCCTCTAACAGTTTTATTCCTGTTTCTCACTCATAATAACATGCTTCTGAGCTTCATTGGCACAACTTTGGTCCTCATGTTGATAAACAGCAATAAAAGTTTCCAAAGGTGATGGAAAGATTGGAGGAAAGACTAGGTGCTGAGAACTCTCTTATGCGTGCATTATGGAGGCAATCAAACACACCTGAGCAATTACCAACACCTGTGAAGCCATGTGTCCCACACATTATGGTGCCCTGAAATGGAGGGACTATGTATAAACACTGCTGTAATTTCTACACGGTGAAATCAAAATGTACAAAAATGGCCTTTAATAAAATCTGACAATGTATACTTTAACCATATGTGATTTTTTTTCTATTACAAATCTTAAATTGTGGAGTACAGAGGCAAATAAATAAATGATGGGTCTTTGTCCCAAACATTATGGAGGCCACTGTAGCACAATTTGTACACCAGTTGGGTAATAATCCAGTGATTATATCCCCTAAGGTCCTGCTTAAATTGGCGTCATGGCATATATTCCAAATAGGATCTCTAGCCCACTCCATGCTGCATTATTAAATCAAAGTGTGATGCAGGCCTCAATTGTTCAGGATTACACAGCGCATTGTGCTGTTGCTGAGACATGAGAGGGTGATTGTAGACCACATAAAATGATGGAATGAAGATGCAGATCAGTTTTGATTTAATGGCAGACATCTGAGATGCTGAGTGGTTTACTCCTGTTGCAATGTTCATACTTTTTTGAAGTATATTATGAGAGCCTCATGAGAGAAAATTGGATTAGAACATGCATCACAAAAGAAAATAAGACAAAAAGCAGATGTGGGGCTGGAGGATCAGAAAAGGCAGCGAAAAGACAAAACACAAAAGACAAAACCATTAGTTAAACCCAATAAGGAATTCAAGAGAAACATCACTATCTAAAGAATACTTAAAATTTGGAACTTACTTCCAATGGGGTGACGGAGACAAACGACAAATGCCCTTGAAATGACTAAATAATTAAAGTAAAAAACAGAAGGATAGTGTAACAAGGCTAGATGAAGAGACAGTATGAAACAAACATTAATGAAAATACAATATCATTGCAACAACTGCCAAGTAAAGAAATCTAAGCAACATGGAAAGTATTTAACAGATGAAGATAAAATGAATAAAGAAAAATTCAAACAGATTACATCACCGATGTGAAATAAAAAATCTTGACATAGGAGTACTTCATTGAAAACCTCTTCATAATAGCAAATTCTTACTGAAGTAACATAGTTTTTCAATATTGGTTTTGTCTATCATTGATAGAAGAGACAATTACATTAATTGAAAAAAACAAATTGTGCAATAGCCTACAGTTCTAATATTGGAGAACACCAAATGTATGTATATATAATTTGAAATATCCAGCAATGTTTCAAAGCTAAGCAGTTTAAGGCAATGAAAATAGCATTAAAAACTGGTAAATGATGTCACTAATTGGCAGATTAACGAACATAAGCAATATGATCAAATTGCCAACTGCATTCAGCATTACAAATTGGGCCAGATTTTATAGACTAATGCCACTTGTTGTTTTATACTTGTAACTAATGAAACAATTTCAGGTGAGGAGTCGAAGCAGAATGAAAGAAAATAAACCAGTTCCACGACTGGTTTTGCTGATGTTTGGTGTCGCATTGAGAAATACCAAATACAGGTCAGCAGCTGTGTTTGCAGAGTATGCACAAATCAAATCGGCTGCAGGTATTTAAGGCATGAGCATCCTTTTAACAATGCCATGTGTTAAATATTCTGAATCAATCTTTCTCACATTGGATTCATTTGAATTTTGGGCTGTGGTGGGATGTTCAAATTGTTGTAATTTGACTATTTCTTTCCAGCTTTGATTTTGCCCATTTATTTTTCTCTAAAGGGCCTGTCCCACTTACGTGTCCATGGCACGCAAATTACGCGACCTCATGGTCACGTTGAGCCGAGACGGTCCTGCGAAGGTCGGGTGCGATTACATGTGTACGCACAGCCGTCTGGAGCGTGTGACGTCATTTGAAGATGGACACAAAGCTGGAGTAACTCAGCGGGACCGGCAGCATCTCTGGAGAGAAGCAATGGATGGCGTTTCATGTCGAGACTCTTCTTCAGTATGAAAAGGGTCTTGACCGGAAACATCACCCATTCCTTCTCTCCAGAGATGCTGCCGGTCCTGCTGAGTTACTCCAGCATTTTGTGTCTATCTTCAATTTTCTTGGCCCCGCTCTGGGAGTAGGAGTGGGGACGGATCCGTATCAGCCGTGAGCCCCTGGCCGAGTTTGGCGATCGTGTGCCTGCTTCTGCTGCTGTTGAAGGTGAGACGTTGCGTCGCACCAGGGTCTTGGGCCTGTCCCACTTTGGCTGTCAGTTCCATGACAGGGCATTGGCGCACGAAGATTTCGTTCACTACAAAAAGTTCGGAGCCCCGCGCGATATCGTGCACAACTCAATATCCCTCCACTCTTCTAAGTGGGACTGGCCCCGCACGGCCATAGATGCCCGTGCGTCTCAACGCGACCACGAGGTCGCGTAATTTGTGTGCCAAGGACACGTAAGTGGGACAGGCCCTTAAAGCTTTAACACTGAATGTATTTTCTTTATTTCAACTTGTAGATCAACAGTCTGTGTTTATTTGTCAATCTTTTTAGTCAATTAAAGAGACATCCTACAAGTTCATCTTCTCATTTGGGACCCAAATACCTATTACCATGACTGTAGAATTATCAGTTCATATTTGCAATAGTTTTGTAGGCACTAAATGTTGTAGCAATGAACCAAACTAATAGCAGATGTCATTTGATACAGCAGGATGGCCTTTAATCCCCTGAGAAGCAAGTCAAAATCATGAGAAGCACCCATTTGCATTCATAGGTAAACAATCTAAGAATATTTCAGTTTACACTTCACAACTTAACCTATTTTGATACTTCATGACAACTGATAAAAATCTCATATAAAAAGTGAGCAGTCCTTAATTGGTGCCTCAACAACATTTACTGTTTTGAGCCTGACTGAGCAGTGATATTAGTTTCCAATTATTGGAGTGGATTCTTGTGCATTTCAGCACCTTGGTTGTTCCATAAACTTTCAACAGAAAGTGTATAAAAGCTAGATGAGTAAACTGCAATTAAAAAAAATCAAATTTATAAAGTTTTCAACAATTTGAAATCGTCAACTTTTATTTGGTGGTGGTGTTATTGTCACATGTGCAAAGTGCAAATGCACAGTGAAATTATTTTCTCACAAACAGTCTAGTAGAGTATTATTTGCCATACCCAAGCATATCCCCAATCAGCAAATTGTACAGTAATAGTCCGTTGATCCTGCTTGCAGGAGGCGCCATATTTTGGCGCTTCTTATTCTAACATTAATTTAATCTACAAATATTATTTTGTTCGTGTTACGTTATACAAGTTTTAGTTTTCTGATTTAAATCTAAAAATACAAGTCAGTGACAAATAAAATTATGCAAAAGAATTCAAGTGAAAAGCATTACTAATGTCGTATAAAATTCAATACTTACCGCAACAGATGGTGATCCCATGCTTCCGCTGCCATCCTCAAATACAATTTGTTCCAGTTCCTCCTGAAAAACAAAACATAATACTTCATGGACAAAAGCATAGAACAGTTCAGCAACAGGCCCTTCCGCCCACGATGACATGACCATCACTTATCTGCCTGCATGTAAACCATTCCTTGTAAATCTACGTTCCCATCCAAAAGTCTCTTAGATACCACCATCATATCAGACTATATCACCCCCAACAGCATGTTATAGGTACCGGCCACCCTCTGTGTAATAAAACTTGCTCGACCTTTAAGCTGTGCCCTTTAGTATTTGTTTTTTCCATCCTGGGAAAAAGATTCTGACCATCTATCTTATCTATGCTGGTCACAATTTTATATACTACTATCAGGTCTTCTTGCAATCTTAGGCAATGCAGAGGAAAAAATCCCAATCTGTACAACCTCTTCCAATAGCTAATACCCTTCAATCCATGCATCATTCTGGTAAACCTCTTCTGCACCCTTTCCAAAGCCTCCATATCCTTCCTGTAATTAGGCAACGGGAACTGCACATAATACTCCAAATGTGGTCTAACCAAAGTCCAATAAAGCGGTATTTTGACTTCCTGAGAATATTGAAGCAAGCCCCGATCCACAAATGCAAACACATCATATATATTTTCCTTGCTTTAATTTAGCACCTTCCTTCAAGGTCCTGTCTTCTCTCTAATCAAGACGATCTTAAAACGTAATCACTATGCCCAAAATGAATTTCCAACGAAACACCAGTTGCCTGGCCAGGCTCATTTCCCAACACCTGGTCCAGTATGGTCCCTTTTCAGGTTGGATTATCCACATATTATTTCAGGAAACCCTCTTGGTTATACCTCACAAATTCTACCTCGTCGAAGCCTTTGCCATGAGCAAGCCCCAGGCAATACAGGGAAAGTTAAAAGTCACCCACTGAGACAACCCTGTTGATTCGGCATCTTTCGGTAATCTGTCTACATATCTGTTCCTCTATCTCCTACTTACTATTGGGGGGTTCAATAGTACAATCCCATGAGTGTGCCTACGCTCTTATTTCTAACCATGCTGCCTCAGTGGCCGAACCCTCCTCTATATTATCTGAGAGCCGCCGTGTCTACCCAATCAGTAATGCAACTCCTCCTCCTCCTTTGCCTGTCCCAATCACATTTGAAACATCAAAACCCCGGAACATCGAACTGCCAGTTATGTCCCTACTGCAAGCACATTTTCATAATTGCCACAACATTATAGTTCCAACCATCAGCCAGGCTCCAAGTTCATATACTTTCGCCACAATATGCACATTCAAATAAACTTACTTCAGCCCATCAGTGTCACCCTATTCCTTCACCTCTCTGTGCTTATCCTTCTTTTGAGACTTACTAGTCCTGATGTCTACCTTCTCATAATCCTTTCAAATTCAGACCAACTACTCTGGTTACCACCCCATGCTTCTCTAGTTTAAACGTTTCTGAGTGGCATGAGCAAATCTCCCTTGAACGATACTGGATCCCCTTCAGTTCAGATGCAACATCTATCTATACTATTACCAAAACTCTCATCTTGACCACTTCCGGTCTGCATTATATTTAAATTTGCGCAAAAACGCTACCCTATATCTGTAGGATTACTCACCACCTTGCACACCATTCTCCTCTGCTCCAAGCCACCAAGTTTTGTTCCGATCGGTGGAAGATTACAAAAGTTATGAAGGTTTAAAAAATCGTGAGCTCAGCAGATTGGTCTTCTCGCCCGGCAGTCACCATGAAGGTAACGCCCCGACGGGTCCCACCTTAGTCTAGTATCTCTTAGGTATACCTGCCCCAGAAGAGATCCCAATAATCTAAAAGTCTGAATACCTGCCCCCCCCCCCGCACCAACTCCTGGCATATTCATCTGTCCGACTATCCTATCTCTACCCTCACTAGCACGTGGCAGCAGGAATAATCCACATTACTATTCTCAGGATTCTATTTTTTTTTAATCTTCACCGAACTCCTTATTTTCACTTTGCAGGATCTCATCCCTTTTCCTACCCATGTCATTTGTGCCAATGTGCATAATGACTTCTGGCTGCTTGCAGGTTACACATTACAAATGATTAATTTTCAATATTACTTTTCTCCTTCAAATTATGTCCAATACAATCAATATTAGGCATGTCCAGCTTTAAAACAAAATGATCTAAAAATTCAAGTGTGCAACATAATTTTATTCATTACCAATACATGTGAAACTCTATTAACAGTATTTGCAAAGCAATTTGTGCCTCTTCAATAATTTAGTGAGCCACTTCCAGATGCAAATCACACCAATTCCAATGATGTGATTTACGTGTCAGATGGGAATTGACATTACTCGGAGGTGGCACAGTGTCAGCAGTTGGTACTATTGCCTCACAACTTCAGGGATTTGCAATTGATCGTGACCAGAGGTGCTGTCTGCATGGACTTGCACATTCCACCCATGATTGCCTGGGTTTCCACCAGATGTGTCACTTTTATTCTGTTTCTCAAACACATGCTGGGATTATTATGAAACTTTGCTACTGTGAATTGTTAGGAGATGGAAGAATCAGGAGTTGTTTGAGGGCATGTGTAAGACAACAGTGTGCAGCAAATTAAGTGGGGGAATCGCATCACTCCTAGTGCCATCACAGGTTTGTTGGACTGAATAAGCAAATATGATGAAAGAAAAAATGAAAAATTCAGAATACTTTAATAGTTTTTCTTTCCCTTTCAAATTACAAGGCTCTATAGTTTAAATTCATATTCAAAGACCTCTTAAAAGGTTTACTCTTAAATTACAGGAATATTATATATTCAATGAAAACCTCTCTAAAAGCTGTCATGAAATAATCCACACAAAATTCACACATATTTTAAACAGCTTAATAAAAATGTGGTTATTAAAAGTTAAAATTCAAAAATGTGTTCAGTACTGGCTTTTGCCGACTATAAAGATCGAATCATATGGAAGTAGAGTTTGGATTACATTTTCAAACAATAAATTGTTACTATCAATCCATTAATATTTGGGATTATTCATTTATGGGTTGGATAGTAAATTACAGTGCAATGAAAAGCACAAAATTATTCCTTTTGTAGTTTACTAACCTCTGTTGAATCACAGAGCCATACAGCACGGAAACAGACCCCTTGGCCCAACTCGTTCTTGCCGACCAAGATGCCCTATCTAAGCTGGTCCCGATGCCTACCTTTGGTCCTTCTCCCTCTACTCTTTTCCGATCCATATATCCATCCATGTATTTTCACTGCCTTAATGGTACCTTTCTCAACCACCTTCTCTGGCAGCTCGTTCCATATACCTACCACCCCAAGTGAAAAAGCTGCTTCTCAGGTTCTCCTTCCCCTTTCACCTTAAATCTATGTCGTCTGGTTTAGTTTAGTTTAGTTTGGAGATACAGCATGTAAACAGGCCCGCGGCCACAACAACCATCGAACTACCATTTACACTCGGTCTGTTATCCCACTTTCCCATCCACTCCTTACACGTTCGGGGCAATTTATTAACCTACAAACCTGCATGTCTTTGTGATGTGGGAGGAAACCAGAGCATCCCAGAGGAAACCCACATAGTCATGGGGAGAATGTGCACACTCCACACAGACAGCACCCAAGGTCATGACTGAACTCCTGCTCTGGCACTGTCAAAACTCTCCCTATAGTTCAGCCCATCTAGTTCTGACAACATTCTAGTATATCTTCTCTGCACTCTTTCCAGCTTATGACATCCTTCTTATAGCAGGGCAACCAAAACTAAATGCAATATTCCAAATGTGGCATCACCAAAGTCTTCTACAGCTTCTATATTCAATATCCTGATTAATGAAAGCCAATGTACTAATAACCTTCTTGACCACCCTATCTACTTTTGATGACACTTTCAGGGTACTATGGGCTTGCCAGATAAAACTGAATTTATTTTTGTACATTTACCAAAAGAGTGTGAAATGAATTAGAGAAACATTCTAAAATGTTAGATTAGTAAATTGTATTTAATTGTAAATATTTAGGACTGAACAACATTCTTTAAGAATTGAAATCACTCATTCCCTTCTTTCTGCCTCCTTTCACTCTGCCACATTGCTGGAACATAGTTTCACAGTGCAAGCAATTTTTTGCTCTTTTCAAGTGACTTATTTCATAAGCAAGTAAATGCATGTCTGCAAGCTGTTCGCGGAGAAATTCTGTCCTTTTCTAGCCACCCAATCAAAAAATGTTAAGACTTTAAAAAGCTGTACCTTGTTTTTGCGAAGGCCAAGGATATTTTCATTACTCATCATGACACTGTAATTTTGCTCCATTAAAACACTTTGCCTCTTTTAATAGATAAAGCAGTAATAGAACATTACAAAAATAGATTTAGCAAGGGATACTTTATGATATACTGTAATCGCTTGCCTCAGGGATGCAAATTTCACCCACAATGCCAGCATTTATTCCCCATCCCTAATTGCCACTGAATCATACATAGGTAGCTGTAAATCAGCCACATTGGTGTCACTTATCGCACACAGGACAGATTAATGATGGCACATTCTCTGGATTTTCACAACAATCTTGTAGTGTAATTCTAAAACCAATTCCAGATTTAAAAAATGTAATTACTTACATTTAAAATCCCCAACTTATGATGTAATTTAAACTAGGCTGGAGCATGATCCAAAAATCTTGCTGCTAAACCACAATACTACTGTACAAACTGAAAACATCAGATTACCAAATGCCAAAGACTTGCATTATTTTGTAACCTTGTATTTAGTACTCCATGCATCAATAACCCTATTCTGGGGGAAATTAAAAATGGGAAAATATCATAAATTTAAAAAGTAAACTCAAAATCATATATCAAAGATTAAGCATTTTCACAAACATAATTCTAAATCATCTAAATTATGTTTAGAAATTATAATTATACATTAATTGTGTCAAGTAAGTACAAGTTATTGTTGCTGTTGCTGGGACTTTCCTAAAGTTATCACTAAACATCACATTATTAAACTCTTCCATCAAAAACGTTAAATATAAATTACTCAAGAAATTATCAAAATGGCTGTGTTATTCTTCATACAGGCTCAATGATGCCCACCTATTTACCCATATGCAATGCAGATTAATTTTTACGAGTTTTATAACTCCTTTGCAAGTGAAAAGAAAGTAGGTTTAATATCCATTATTAACTGTCACTCAAAATATCTGGTTATTTAAGTACAATTTTTTTTTCCTTCGTTTTGTAGTTCTATTTTGTGAACTGCCAAATTAAAGTAATTTTATGAAAGGAACTTAGTATATCTTTTAAATTCAAGTAGAATGCTATGATTGGTATCAATGCTAGATTTGTACATTAGCTTTACAGCCAAAGTACACATACTGTAAATCAGTCGTTAATATATTATGCTCCTTTGGGAAAAATCACTAAGAGGAAACTTCCACCTACTGTAGACTGAATATTTTTAAAACTTCTCATACTAACTTAGGAATTAACTTTTCATGAACATTGCATATGATGATCAGCATTGTATTTAACTCTCAATGCTTCAGAAAATGACGCCAAAACAGCACTTCCCAGTGTAGTGCCCAACTTCAGAGCTGAAATTCTAATCACCACAGTAATAACGCCAATGCATTGCTAGCTTTTCCTCAGAATTGAGGTATGATATTTTTGTGTCATATAGTCCTCATTTGTCATGAAATGTAACTAACTCAACCCTGAGTGGTTCATCAGGCAGGATGAAGTATAAAAATAACCCAACCTCTTTGAAAAATGTTTGTTGAAAATAAACAAAATCTTAAAAATTAAAAGATGTCACCTTTGTTAGAGCAAATGTTAATACTTGCAGGTGAACTCTGTCAGGAACACAGAATTACAATGAAATAAGAAAAGAACAAAATGATGAAGAAGAATAAATGAGAGAAGGTAGTGATTTAATCATCTTCTTCTGTTAAACTACAGGTTATATGACTGATAGAGCTGGTCCAGAGTCAGAGAAAGCACAAATAACAGAAATAGTGGGGTAAGATGGGTCATGTAAAAACATGGAAAGTTTACAAACAGAAGATGCCCCAATTAGAACCCCTAACTATACCCCTAACTTTATTTTCAGACAGAGGTGATGTATGGCCTGGCAATCAAATAGAAGCCAGGTATTCTGCAGGTGTCTGAAACTTTTATGTTGAATTATTTTGCTCTCCTCTTCTTTGATCCTTGGCAATGTTATCCAAAGATATGACATCGGGTCCCCTATGTTTTCTAATAATGTCAACAAGTTCAAATATGTCTCCAATTCACATGTTGTCTCATTGCCGCACAATCATAGTCCTGAATTTTACTCAGTTAAACATCTAGGGGTAGGCAAATAATGGGCCCTTACAATAAATTCTGCTCATTAGCATTAATCCTATTCTGCTCCCTGATCACAGTCTCTGATTGCAGCAGACTATGTACAACCATGTCACATTTGACTCCATGCCAAGCTTCAAATCCAATGTCTTCTCCATCACAAGAACAACACTGCTCTACCTTAAAACTGGAATGGACAGATACCTCCAAATGTGCTGTTTGGCTAGATGTAATCATTGAATAACTAGAGAAAAGAATATCTGTATCAAACATGACTAGGTCCACTTGTCACCATCTCCATAGCTGTAGAGATTTATTATCTGAGTTCACAAAATAACAGGTCATTTTGGCAAGATCGAGGAGGGAAAAAGGCACTTGAAAAAACGTACTTCAGTAAGGATTAACCTTCAAATCTGGTGGGGATATACAGGTTTTATACAATGATTGCAGATTTTGAAAAGTGTGGAGCAACATTATGTCATAGACTATTGATCGTGGCACCAATGGTGGTGTTCAACTCACAGTATACTTTGAGAATTATGAAACAAAAAAAACTATCACGAGTAATAGTGAATGACAATGACAAATTACCATTTTCACATCAACAAGCCATAACTCAGCATTATCTGCTTTCTACAACCTGGGAACTGTTCAAGCAAAAATACAATTACAATTCATGAAATTCAGGGGCTCTCCACACCCCACCCGCACTACTGCAATTTTCACAAAGCATGGAGAACTTATGTTAATTACAAAAATAACCAGATGGTAGAAATTGGAAGACTTTTATGGTGAGGAATGAATAATTAACATTTATAAATAAAATTAGTTGTCCTATTAGTCTTTCTGACAAGTGAGATAGTTAAGTTGTTCCATACAGTAGTATCTGTAATAGTGTAACAAAGGTAAAACAATCTGATTGCAATTAGCTTTGAAACTATGTTGTAATAAATGGCAATTTCCATGTCAGTTTTATCAGACAGAATTGACTTTGCTTCAAATGTTATAATTCTGACCCGCAGTCAAGCATAACTTACCTTTGAAAAAAAAGTGGTCAGATCTGAAATTATTCTGGGCTACATAAACAAACCTCTGCCAAAATGCTAAATCCTGAAGCAATTATCATTCCTTCTAATTCGCTGCAATTTTATACAATTTCATTTAATGTTTGACTATTACAGATTCTTTACCAAATTGAAGTAGTTTCCATGATCCAGTTTTGAAATGTGTATCCACTGATCCTTATGAAAAACAGCATCACCATACAATTTGTCAATTCAAACAAATTGTTTTTCTCTTCAAAACCTACTCCAATTTAAAACTTTTTCTGTGATCTTTCCCAAATCATTTATATTCTTCCGTGATGATAATGAACTTGATGCTATCTTTAACCAGTCACTTTTATAGTGCAGTTCAAAAATGACAATTTAAATCTACTTCACAATAAGACAATCTTTGGCTATTCTTTGCAACTCAGCTAGAAGGCACCTGCTTTCCATCATACCACAGCTGCAAAAACAAATAGTGGGGAAATTCAAGAAACATTAAGGGTCAACAGAATGTTTCTTTGTCCGCAACACTACCTTCAACATTGTAACACCTTTCTTTTACTGCCTATCTCTTCTCTCCCCAAAACAGTCGCCATTCTCTATCATGTAATATGTAGTCCAGAAATATACAATCTAAATGAAATATGAACAAAATATACAATGAATACAATATACAATGGATGTAAAATATACATTTGGAAAGTCATCCTTAAATTATGTTTCAATTTACTATTCTTTTTTTGCTAAACTTTTAATGGCAATTCATACTACTTGTAATTCGGGTACATACTTTCCCCCAGTTTTAGCATTTTTTGGCAAGTTGAACTCTACATTATCAAATAGCCTTTACATTTTTGTATGAAGTACATTATTCCCTCAGGATGATTTCTAACTTCCCCAATTATTGGAGGGACATAGATTTATAAGAATACCTTGAACACAGAGTCAAATTCTTCCTCTTGAGCTTCTTCCACCTTTATTTCAATATTCACTGAATTTGCTGCATTGTTTTTAGACACATCAAACCTTTCATCTTGCCTTTCTCCAGTTGCTTCGTTGGAGCCAAGTCTGGGATTTCCCTGCAATTTAAATCAATAAAAAATATCAACAGCCTGTGCAAGCCAGATGTGGGTGGCTTCAGTTTAATGTACCATCTGATGCATGTTGGCTGTGCCCCAACAGCATTTTGCCAGTATTACAATGAATGGATGAAGTTTAACATGTGGACAAAAGAAGATATGAAATTTAATACAATGCAACATACACCAGGGAGGCAAAAAAAAAAGAATAACAGTCATGAGATATGCAAAACTCCATATAGCTAAAACAAAATAATTTATGAGACGTCACCAACTTTCAACTAAAAATATAACAGTTAACCTGGTGATTTTTTTTACGGGGGAAACACATGTTGAAATGTTCCTAGATATCTGCTTCAGAGCTTGAAAATATTGAATTGCAATGGTGATACTTAGGGGCACAGGTTAGAACAAAAATGTTAATTAACTTCAAATTTATCTGCAGAGTAATTTATACATCTCATTGGATGACTTATTGGACATTTTCTATCCAAACAGAGGCCCAAACACCTTTGAACATTGCTACACAACCAAATATGCATATTGCTACTTCCCCTGATCAGACTTCGGTAAATTTGGCCACCTGGCTGCGCTTCTACTACCTGCTAACAAGCAGAAGCTGAGGCATGAGGATCCAGTACAGAGAGTTGAGCAGTGGTGCTCTGAGGAAACAGATTAGATTCTGTGTGACTACTTTGAGTCAGTGAACTGGTCCATATCCAAGGACTCTGCAGCAAACCTCGATGAGTACACAGACTTCATCAGCGTGTAGAGGAATATATACCAAAGGCATTTTCCATGTATCAACAGCAAAGCCCACTTTCAGGTGAAGTCCAAGTCTGTAACATTCAAATCAAACAATCCCAAAATCTATCCAATCCCAATCTAACTTGATCCAAGAAATCTATCTACAACCTAAATCTATCTAAATCCATTAAGGATGTCAACTGGGAGTCCAGAGGCAATGCCAAGGACCCCGTCGATTGTGGGAGTGCTTGCATATTATAACGGTTACAAAGTCGGGCAGTATTGCTGAAATAACGGGTCCTAACATAAGCTCAATGCATTCCATGCTCATTCTGAACAGAAGGTTTAGCAATGTTACAAAATTTTGAGATTTTAAAAATCAAGTCTGCAATTTATCCCATCAGATAAAGCATAACAATAAGTTTAATTTGACACCAAATTCACTTTCATATCTCAAGTATTAAAAAAGTTATGGCCATTTTCATACTCGGAAATTAGCATCTTGTTCCCTATTGATTTTCAATGGACATTACAAAAAAGCTGTGATCTTGGATAATCAAAGGCCCATTTCTTAAGGAAAGATTAACATTTTTAAATAGCCTAAGTGTCCAAAGATTATTCACAAATAATTCACAATATAACATGATTTTTATATCTAATTTACATTAATTTATAGGCCAAATGGAAGGAATTTAGTGTTCAATTGCTGTAAATAAATGCCCATTTAAATCGGCTTTCTAGTGGGTTCATGTGGAACGCGCTGGTTTAGAATGTTGACAGCGCGCTGGATTAGTGCCCTCAAATGCCGAGAAAAATACTGCGGGATATAAAAAGCCCAAAATGAACTATTCGCTATAGATAACTTGATATATAGGGTTATATATATGCCCCATTTAATGTAAAAATAAGGTACATACCTTTAATTGTTTGCTTTATAAAACCCTGGGGCTGCGAGATGTTGCGGAATCAGAGAGTAATTTTAAACTATTAAAACTATATTATCGAGGCCTATAAAACTAATAATACCTTTTGCGACCGGGTCTTGCAGCGATTTTTCGTTAATGATTTACTAGGCTGAACATCTGCGATTAGTACAGCCTAGTAAAAATCGCGTTTTAAACCCGCCCCCTCCAAACAGCGCCAAAATCGCCGACATGGCTGAGGGCAGATTCCCAATGGCGATTCAGGTAGGTTTTGTAACATACCTAGAAGGTTGGCGGGATAACATCACCTGCCCCGTCAGCCTCGGGTGTGCCTGTACTAACAATCGCTGTGGCAGATTGCAAGATCAACTTTCTTGAGAGTGAATACACAGTAAGCAACTATCCAGATGGAGTCCCTGGCCTCATCCTCAGGACCAGTGGCAGAGATATTCAGAGCCATCTTTAACCACCCACCATTCTTATGACTCCACCTGCTTTAAGACAATCCAGATGCCAAAGAAAATCAAGATCTTAATGACTACCGTCCAGTGGCTTCGACATTCGCCATCATGAAGTGCTTTGAGAGGCAGATGATGGTGCACATTCATTCCTGCCTCCCGGACAGTTTTGATCCACTGCTTTTGCCTACTGTTGCAACAGGTTCACAGCAGATCCAATCTCCCTGGTCTTCAACTCACCTCTGGAACACTGAAGCGACAGCCAAAAATTACACCAGTATCTCTACTTCTTCAGGAGACCAAGGAAAATCAGCATGTCTCCAAAGACTCTAACTAACTTTTATAGATGAACCGTGGAAAGCATATTGTTAGGTTGCATCATAGCTTGGTTTGGAAACAGCTCTGCCCAAAACAGCAAGCAATCGCAGAGTTGTGGATGTAGTCAAGTCCATCACACAGACCAGGCTCCCCACCATTGAATCTATATACACTTTGCGCTGCTTCAGGAAAACAGCCAACATAATTAAGGACCTCTCCCACCCCAGATATTCCTTCTTCTCCCAGCTACTGTCAGGCAGAATGTACAGAAGTTTGAATACATGAACCACTAGACACAAGACCAGCTTCTACCCCTCTATTATTAATCTTCTGAACAGCCCATTCATAAGCTAGGTTGAAGTCCCTTCTCCAACCTACCTTAATGTGGACATTGGACTTCATATCTGGAAATGTAGGTTATAATGCTTAGAAATATATTCTGCACTGGAATCTTTCTCTTCATTCTACCTTTTGTACTTGTGTTTGGCATGATTGTATTCATTTAGAGTATTATCTGATTTGATTATATACAGAGCCCTACATAATGTTTGGGACAAAGACCCATCATTTATTTATTTGCCTTCTTGGCAAACTGGAACCTGGCCATCCTATTTTTGCAGCAAACCAATGGTTTGCATCTTGCAGCGAGCCTCTGTATTTCTGTTCACGAATTCTTCTGCGGACAGTGGTCATTGACAAATCCACACCTGACTCTTGAAGGGTGTTTCTGATCTGTCAGACAGATGTTTGGAGATTTATTTTTATTATAGAGATATATTTTCTGTCTTCAGCTGTTGAGGTCTTCCTTGGCCTGCCAGCCCATTTGCGATTGGTAAAGGGCCTGTCCCACGAGCATGCGACCTGCATGCAGCAAGCGCGACCAAACCGGAAATGGGGGCCGCGCGGAGGTCGAGTGATCCCCGTGCAGGGCCGGTCCCACCAGCATGCGCCTACATGCGGCGAGTGCGACCAAATCGAAAGCGGGGGCCTCGTGGAGGTCGAGTGAGTGACATGAAGTTCGAGGGAAGTCCGCGAGAAGTTTGCGCGTGACGTATGGCGTCAAGACGCTGCATACTACGTCGCGATGCTGCTGCGCACGTCCGTCCAGGCGGTGCATATGGCATTGAGGCGGCTGCGGGCCGGCAGTCCGTTGCCTCGCGGAATTTTTGATCACGGTCACTTTTTCGGAGCCCCGAGCGATGTTGGGACCAGCTCCGCACAACTCCATACAGCTCCGGCGATCGAAGTAGGACCGGCCCCGCGAGGCCCTACAGCTCAAGCGACCACGTTAGGTCGCGCTTGCCGCATGGAGTCGCATGCTCGTGGGACAGCCCCTTAAGCTCTCCAGTACTCTCTTTCTTCTTAATTATGTTCAAAACAGTTGACTTTGGCAAGTCTAAGGTCTGGCTGACGTCTCTTAACAGTTTTATTCTTGTTTCTCAGTCTCATAATGGCTTATTCGTCTTTCATTGGCACAACTTTGGTCCTCATGTTGACAGCAATAAAAGTTTCCAAAGGTGATGGAAAGACTGGAGGAAAGATTAGGTGTTGAGAACTCTTATACCTGCGTCAATTAGTCAATTAATCACACCTGAGCAATTACAAACACCTGTGAAGCCATGTGGCCCAAACATTATGGTGCAGTGAAATGGGGGGGGGGGGGGGGGGGGGGGGGGGGGGGGGGGGGGGGGGGGGGGGGGCCATGTACAGTGCATTCAGAAAGTATTCACACCCCTTCACTTTTTCCTTATTTTATTAAGTTACGGCCTTATTCTGAGATGGATTCAATTGATTTTTTTTATCATCAATCTACACACAATAGCCCATAATAAAAAAGGGAAAATAGGTGTTTAGAAATTTTTGCAAAGTAATTAAAAAGAAAGAAATAAAAAAAGTATTCAGACCCTTTATTCAGTACTTTGTTGAGGCACCTTTGGCAGCGATTACAGCCTCAAGCCTTCTTGGGTATGATACTTGGCTTGGCACACCTGTATTTGGGTAATTTCTCCCATTCTTCTCTGCAGATCCTCTCCAGCTCTGTCAGGTTGGATTGAGAGCGTCGATGCAAAACTATTTTCAGGTCCCTCCAGAGATGTTCGTTCAGGTTCAAGTCCAGGCTCTGGCTAAGCCACTCAAGGACATTCACAGACTTGTCGCGAAGCCACTCCTGCGTTGCCTTGGCAGTGTGCTTCGGGTTGTTGTTCAAAGGTGAACCTCCGCCCCAGTCCGAGGTCCTGAACGCTCTGGAGCAGGTTTTCATCAAGGATCTCTCTGTATTTAGCTCCGTTCATCTTTACCTCGATCTTGACTATCCTCCCAGTTCCTGTCGCTGAAAAACATCCCCACAGCATGATGCTGCCACCACCATGCTTCACCGTAGGTATGGTACTGGCCAGGTGATGAGCGGTGTCTGGTTTCCTCCAGACATGATGCTTGGCATTCAGGCCAAAGAGTTCAATCTTGGTTTCATCAGACCAGAGAAACTTGTTTCTCATGATCCCAGAATCCTTTAGGTGCCTAAGAGGGAACTGCAGATGCTGGAGAATCGAAGGTTACACAAAAAAGCTGGAGAAACTCAGCGGGTGCAGCAGCATCTATGGAGCGAAGGAAATAGGCAACGTTTCGGGCCGAAACCCTTCTTCAGACTGATCGGGGGCAGGGGTGGGTGGGGACAAGGAAGGGAAAAGGAGGAGGAGCCCGAAGGCTGGGGGATGGGAGGAGACAGCAGGGGGGCTGAGGAAGGGGAGGAGTCAGCAAGGACTAACAAAATTGGGAGAATTCGATGTTCATGCCCCCGGGATGCAGACTCCCCAAACGGAATATGAGGTGCTGTTCCTCCAATTTCCGGTGCTGCTCGCTGTGGCCATGGAGGAGACCCAGGACAGAGAGGTCGGAGACGGAGTGGGAGGGGGAGTTGAAGTGCTGAGCCACCGGGAGGTCAGCTTGGTTATTGCGGACCGAGCGGAGGTGTTCGGCGAAACGATCGCCCAACCTCCGCTTGGTCTCACCGATATAGATCTGCTGACATCTAGAGCAGCGGACACAATAGATGAGGTTGGAAGAGCTGCAGGTAAACCTCTGTCGCACCTGGAACGATTGCTTGGGTCCTTGAACGGAGTCGAGGGGGGAGGTAAAGGGACAAGTGTTGCATCTCTTGCGGTTGCAAGGGAAAGTGCCCGGGGAGGGGGTGGACCGAGAGGGAAGGGAAGAATTGACAAGGGAGTTATGGAGGGAGCGGTCTTTGCAGAAGGCAGATATGGGGGGAGATGGGAAGATGTGGCGAGTGGTGGGGTCACGTTGGAGGTGGCGAAACTGACGGAGGATTACTTTTTATATGTGACGGCTGGTGGGATGAAAGGTGAGGACTAGGGGGACTCGGCCCTTGTTGCGAGTGCGGGGATGGGGAGAGAGAGCAATGTTGCGGGGTATGGAAGAGACCCTGGGGCGAGCCTCATTTATGGTGGAGGAGGGGAACCCCCGTTCCCTGAATAATGAGGACATTTCAGATGTCCTGGTGTGGAACGCCTCATCCGTGGAGCAGATGCGGCGTAGACGGAGGAATTGGGAGTAGGGGATGGAGTCCTTACAGGAAGCAGGGTGGGAAGAAGTGTAGTCCAGATAGCCATGGGAGTCAGTGGGTTTATAGTGTATGTCGGTCAGAAGTCTATCACCTGCAATGGAGATAGTGAGGTCAAGGAATGGTAGGGAAGTGTCGGAAATGGTCCAGGTGTATTTGAGTGCCGGATGGAAGTTAGTGGTGAAGTGGATGAAGTCAGTCAGTTGTGTGCGGGTGCAGGAGGTGGCACCAAAGCAGTCGTCGATGTAGCGGAGGTAGAGGTCGGGGATGGGGTCCTGGTATGTATTGAACAAGGATTGCTCGACGTAACCTACAAATAGGCAGGCATAGCTGGGGCCCATGCGTGTGCCCATAGCTACGCCTTGTATTTGGAGGAAATGGGAGGAGTCGAACGTGAAGTTATTGAGGGTAAGGACCAGCTCCGCTAGGCGGAGGAGAGTGTCAGTGGCTGGGTATAGGTTGCTTCTCTGGTCGAGGAAGAACCGGAGGGCTATGAGACCATCGTGGTGGGGGATGGAGGTGTAGAGTGATTGGACGTCCATGGTGAAGATGAGGGGGTGAGGGCCTAGAGAATTGAATGCGCGGAGACGACGGAGAGTGTCTGAGGTGTCTTGAACATAGGTAGGGAGGGATTTAACCAAGGGTGATAGGATGGAGTCAAGGTATTTGGAAATGAGTTCGGTGGGGCACGAACAGGCGGAGACAATGGGTCTTCCGGGACAGTCAGGTTTGTGGATTTTAGGGAGAAGGTAAAATCGGGCTGTGCGGGGCTGGGGAACGATGAGGTTGGAGGCTCGGTCGGGTAGGGCATTGGAGTGGATGAAGTTGGTGATGGTGCTGGAGATGGTGGCCTGGTGCTCGTCAGTGGGGTCATGGTCCAGGGGTAAGTAGGAGGAGGTGTCCGATAGTTGGCGCGTGGCCTCAGCTTTGTAGAGATCGGCGCGCCAGACTACCACGGCACCTCCCTTGTCAGCGGGTTTGATAACCAAATCTGGGTTGTTGCGGAGTGAGTCGATGGCAGAACGTTCATGTGGTGAGATTGGAGTGAGACAGGGGAGTGGAGAAGTTGAGGCGTTTGGTGCCTTTAGGTGCCGTTTGGCAAACTCTAAGCGGGCTGCCATGTGACTTTTACTGAGGAGTAGCTTCCGTCTGGCCACTCGACCATAAAGGCCTGATTGGTGGAGTGCTGCAGATATAGTAGTCCTTCTGAAAGATACTCCCATCTTCACAGAGGAACACTGGAGCTCTGTCAGAGTGACCATCGGGTTCTTGGTTACCTCCCTGACCAAGGACCTTCTCCCCCAATTGCTCAGTTTGGCCAGGCGGCCAGCTCTATGAAGAGTCCTGGTGGTTCCAAACTTCTTCCATTTAAGAATGACGGAGGCCACTGTGCTCTTCGGGACCTGCATTGCTGCAGAAATTATACCCTTCCCCAGATCTGTGTCTCGACACAATCCTGTCTCGGAGGTCTACGGACAATTCCTTCGTCTTAATGGCTTACCTTTTGCTCTGACATGCACTGTCAACTGTGGGACCTTATATTGACAAGTGTGTCCCTTTCCAAATCATGTCCAATCAATTTAATTTACCACTGGTGGACTCCAATCAAGTTGTAGAAACATCTCAAGGATAATCAATGGAAACAGGATGAAGCTAAGCTCAATTTTGAGTGTCATAGCGAAGGGACTGAATACTTACGTATATGTGATATTTCAGTTATTTCTTTTTAATTACTTTGCAAACATTTCTAAACACCTGTTTTTGCTTCTTCATTCTGGGGGTCGGGGATCATGCCAGCAACCAGCTCTAGAGGGTCAGCGGGCAATGAATAACAGGACAGCGGGCAGTGGGATTTACTCCTGTGTCAGCGCGAGTAACCTCAATTGGTCCCTTGTTTGCACTGACACAGGAGTAAGCTCCACCGCCCATTGTCCTGTTATCCATCGCCCGCTGACCCGCTCTAAGATCTTTGCTCTTGAGCTGGTCCCCTCACTGTCCGGTCTACATTGAAAGACACGGACCGGGCAGTAAATGCCATGCAGTGTCACCCAGCGCAGCAAATGAGGCCATGTCCTGCTCCCAGCAGCAGTCGGAATTTAAGGATTTGCAGGAAGCGGCTGACTTGAGCGAGGCCGGCAAGCGGCAGGAGAGAGGTGTTCAGACGGAGAGCACTGCCAGAGGTGAGCGGGCCGGCAGAAAGCGCTGAGGTCCCGGCGGCCGCTCGCAGCCACCCGAGCTACTTTCCTCCATGGCCACAATGCGGTGGTTCCTCGCCCGATGCGCCGCGGCAGCGATGAGTGAGTGGGTTACTGGTATGATCTCCGACCCCTTCCTTCTCAACGTTCCTGCCCTCCCCGCAACTTTAGACAATAGGCAATAGGTGCAGGAGGATGCCATTCAATGTGATAATAGCTGATCATCCCCAATCAGTACCCCATTCCTGCCTTCTCCCCATATCCCCTGACTCCGCTACTTTTAAGAGCCGTATCTAGCTCTCCCTTGAAAGCATCCAGAGAACCTGCCTCCACCACCCTGTGTGGCAGAGAATTCCAGACTCACCACTCTCTGTGAGGAAAAAGTGCTGTCTTCAGCTCTCCTTGTCATTTACCCCTGACCAGACTTCCCACACGCTGTAAAAGTAACTCTCCCCCATATTGGTCCCTTGAACTAGTATTGTCATTCAATAAGATCACAACTGATTCAACTTGTCCTGGTGTGCTCCCGTTTTCCCCACCATCTCTCCACCTGCCGTCGCCCCCTACCCACTCAGTAATTCAGAATGAAGGAGACTTGGAAGCCTTGAGCAAATTGAATTGTTACTTTGAGAAATTCCATGGCCCGCCAGCCTTCTTTCAAAATTTAGCGACTCAAAACTAGGGTGCGTCTTCGACGCAGGTGCGTCTTCATTGCCGGGAAAAACAGTACTTTGTTAAGAGATATGGCTATTGAAGACTTTATAAAAGTCGATTGACAGCTTACGGAGAGGAGAACTATCTGCGCATGCGCGGTTTAAGATTCTTTCAAAGCCGACAGCCTACCCCGAGTAATTACTCATGGCACGTGCCTGCCTATAAGTTAACCTATCAACCTCCTACTCTACAAGAAACCAGTCCTAGTCTATATAGCTTCTACTTATACCTCACACCCTTGAGACACAAATCTTTTCTGCACCCTTTCCAGCTTACTAACATTCTTATTAGAGGCCAGAGACCGAAAACGCACAGAACGCTCTAAGTGTATTCTCATGACTAACTTGTTCAGTTGTAACATGAAAGCATGTTACAACTGTGCAAGTTATTACTCAGTATCTTGATGATGTGCACATGCTACTTCGCGACTCGGTATACTCATGTCGCCGCTACTTTCAGAGAACTATGTGTCCCTAACCCTGAGTTTCTCTGTTCTACCATTTATGGTGCAAGACCTGCCTTGGTTTAACTTACCATAATACCACACCTCACATTTGTCAAGAGTTAAATTCTATCTACCATTTCTTAGCTCACTTCCCCAGCAAGTTCATAGAGATTTTGTCATCTCAGTTAATCTCCTTCACTACACCACCAATGTCAGAGTCATCTGCAAACTTACTACCCTTCTAACAATATTACCTTCCAAATTGTTAATATAGATGACAAAACTGTGGATCCCGTATTAATGTATGAGACGCACTACTGGTCACAGGCCACCAATCTGAATAACAATCCTCCATTACCACCCTCTGACTCCTTGCATCTCCAAGTTTGTGTTTGATTGGATAGTTTACCTTCGATTTTATGTATTTATTTTTTTTTACACAAGATGTACCAACATTTACTGACTAACTAAAAATGTACTAACATATAACATAAATCATATACCCTGTGGAACCTCATTAAATCCTTGCTAATGTGCACGTCGGTAACATCTAATACCCTGCCCTCGTCAATCCTCATGATAAACTCTTTAAAAAGATCAAATTTGCGAGATATGATTTCCCATGCACAAAGCGTGCGGACAATCCAAAATCAGTCCTTGCCTTTCCAAATGCTGGTAGATCCTGTCCTTCAGAATGCCCACCAGTAACTTTCTCACTTTGATCTTAGATTTTCCAACCTGTAGTTCTATGGTTTCTAATTTCTCTTCTTAAAAAAAAAAGCCAAAACTTTAACCACTCTATAACCTTCTGGTGCTTCACTCATGGCTAAAGCTGATACAAATATCTCTGCCAGGGCACCTGTAATTTTTTCCCCTAGCTTCCCACCATGTCCATGATATGTCATCTTTTTGCCCACCTGTTTTCTCTCAGAACTGTACTTCAACATTTCTTTTACTCCAAGGGATTTGCTTGATTCCCGCTGTCTCTACCAGACATACACCTCCTCCGATTTCCTGCTTCAAAATCCAGAGATGATAAAAAGCTGGATTTAAATTTGGATTCAAATAGGTTTTATATGTTTTGGTTTTCATTAAACTTTCAAAAACTAGTAATTAATGACACAATAACAACAGTTGCTATTGCTGCTGCACATCCTCAGCATACCAATTCTGATGTGCTGATTGTACATTTGCCCTGTAACAACATGGATTTCCCCCAGGTATTCCCATCTTCCAAAATCTCAAAGACTTGCTGGTGAGCCAACTGGCTACTGTAAGTTGTCCATACTGTAACAAGGATGCAGGAGAATCAATATCATATAGTTCTACAGTGTAGAAACAGGACTTTCTGCCCACGTTGCCAATGTAAACCATCATGTCTCCCAAAGGAAACTTTGCAGTTGCATTTCTCAGTGTCTGTTCCACCACACTCCCCGGGGCCCAGCCATTCACAGTGGAAGCCCTGTACTTGTTTGACTTCGCAAAATGTATCACATTGAACTTCTGAATTAAATTCCATCCGCTATTTGTTTGTCCACTTTACTAGTTGATCAATGTCCTGTTGTAATATTAAACATGATTGTAACATTAAATTTATCTTTTTCACTGTCCATAGTAACACCAATTTTTATGTCATCTGCAAATTTACTAATTATGTCACCTATATTATCATCGAATTCATTATCATAAATGACAAGCAATAGAGAACTCAGCACATGCTCTGTGGCACAAGATTGCCACAATTCATTTTTGAGTGTCTCGAAACTGAAAAACAACTCTCCACCACCTGCTACCAAGCTGATTTTATATTCTGGCAGGCTCACCCAAGATCTCACATCTTCTAACGTTTGGAAATAGCCCAAATATGGGATCTTGTCAAAGCCATAGACAATGCTCTTCAAATGCTTCAAAAACTTTCATATATTTGCGAGATACGATTTCCTACACAAAAAGCCATGCAGTCTATCCCTAAACAAATCCAAATGGATCCCATCTCTCAGAATCCCTTCGAATAACATCCCAACATTGATACAAGGAAGCGTTGATGGTTACCAAAGAGAACAGCATACAGGGGAAAAAGGGGGGGGGAACAAGACCAATTGGAATGTTCAGAGCCAACATAGAAAGTACGAGGAATTTTATTTTAAATGAGAAAACATTAAAACATTTATGGTTCAGACAGAGCTTTTATATTCTGAATACTGAATAAACTGAATTTTGCATCAGATTAAAGTCAGACGTGCTAGACAACTGACATGTGAAATAATATTTGTAGTAGTGTTGTCCCTTGTCACATCCTGGCCGCAGATGTGAAGTAATACTGATATTGACACATTATTAAGAGGTACATTCATTGTTCTCTGTGTTTATTAACTCACAGTCACAGATTCCATCTTGGCTTACACAGCCCCACCCGATCTGATCTCCAGGTCATCTGATACAGAGGTCATCTTATTTACATATCATCATCATGAGTCATCGTCATGACATTCCTCCTTTACCAGACCTAAACTTTAAATTAACATGTATTCTTCCTAACATACTTCCCAATTAAATTCTTACAAGACATATTTGTGCTTTCATTTGTGTTCCAATAACTTATAAACTGGATGCATTACAACTACAAAACTTTTTACACGTCTCGTACCTTTAATAACCTCCTTGCTCATAATAAACAATATTATAATAAACAGCTTCATAATAACAGTATTATAATCTACAACACAAAATCGTCGTATCGCTTGGGAATTCTCCTTTCACGTTTTGGTCTACCAGTTGGCACAGAAGCATCAGAGTCTCTGCTCACCACCTGCATTGCAGCGTGCAGCCTCTGGAACTCTGGTCACCACCTCAGAAATGTCGTCTTGCCACTGGATCCGTAACTCTTGGTGAAATTTGGGCTAACTCATTTTGAGAGTCCCCGGACACGTATTTTTTAATGCTCGATACATTCCTCTTGTAGATAACACCTTTTGGAGACTTGACTGTCACCATGCTCCGGCTCCTCGGTACAACATTGTATCGTTGGCAATGGTAAGGAATGTCTATCTTACTACCATCATCTCGCCTCACAAGCACATCATCCCCAGGCATTATTTCAGAGTGCCTGGCTCCTCGTTTCGTCGGAATACCATTTTGTCGCACCTTTCTTTTCGGCATCAGTCTCTCATCCCTTGGTCTTCCATAATCTCTCGCTCCTCTGGTATTTTAGTGCAAATTTTCCTTCCAAACAAAGCTTCTGCTGGACTTTTCCCTGTCGTTGAGTGAGTGATTGCCCGATATACAGCTACATATGCTAACAGTGCCTCCTTCCAGTTTTTCCCTTTGGCATGGCCGATTCGGATCCTCTTCTCTATGGATTGGTTTTGTCTCTCTACTTCTCCATTAGCTTGTGGCCATTTCGGAGTCACCTTGCGATGATGGATACCTGTGATTCTCATGATAGCAAATGTCTCAGAAACAAACTGTGGTCCATTGTTGGAATACAATTTAACAGGCAATCCATGTCTGGCGATAATTTCTGCTAATGCCTGTACAGTTTTTTCTGCTGTAGTTGACCATCACTGCATACTCATAGTACCTACTATAGTAGTCTACCACTACCATAATTGATTCACCTGTTGGAAGTGGTCCAAGAAAGTCAACAGCTATGTCAACCCATGGTCCCGTTGGCAACTTTGTACTTCTAGTTGGTTCTGGTCGGTTGCTCCTGCTTGTGATTTGGCATCCATGACATGTCTTAACAGATTTTTGAGCATCTTTCTCACAACCTGGCCACCGCAAATTCTGTTTAGTACCGACAATGCCTAAATGTCCTTCATGAGCTAATGATGCGGGATCACCAATCTGCTACCTCTCAGCACACACTGACCAATTACACAAAGTTCATCTTTTATGGGAACATATGCTTTGTAAGGACATTGATCCCATTGCCCACTCTGTATACGCTCTCTGATATCTTTGAGTTCAGGATCATGTTCTGATTCCCTTTCAACTTCTTACGTTGTCACAGCTCCTGGGGTTGACTGAATTGCAACAAATGGCACAAAGATCTCTGCTTCCCTCTCTAGCGTGGATGTTGTTTCCAGCTGTTCAACTTTCGACAGTCTCGACAGCGGGTCCACGATGTTTGCTTTCCCGCCAATGTGGGCTACTTTGTACTTGTACTGTTGGAGTCTTGGCACCCAACGTTCTATTCTGGCACATGGCTTAGACCTTGTCGAATAGATAACTTCCAGCGGCTTGTGATCTGTAACAAGTTCAAATTCAATGCCGTACAAGTATGCATGGAACCTTTCACAGGCCCACACTAGTCCCAGTGCTTCTTTCTCTGTTTGAGAATACCTTCTCGCCACGCTGGTTAACGATCTACTGGCATATGCTATGATTCTGGGTCCATCTGCATATGTCTGTACCAACACTGCTCCTAACCCGACCGGACTAGCATCTGCTATGACTTTTGTTGGTGCAGCAGGATCGTAATTTCCAAGGATATCTGCACTCATTAGGCCCCGTTTCAGTGATTTGAACGTCTGTCTATGTTCACTACCAAACTTGAACGGTACATCTTTCCTGGTCAACTTTTTCAGTTGATCTGCCAATGTAACAAAAATTGGAATGAATTTTGCACAATAATTGACAAGTCCTAGAAAACTCCTCATCTCGGTTGCATTCTGAGGTTCATGTGCATCTGCAATAGCTTTCACTTTAGCTTTGGCTGGGTTCAGCCCTTCACTTGTGAATCTGTGTCCCATGAAATCGATCTCAGAAACGCCAAATTTGTACTTGTCTTCATTCGCAGTGAGACCTGCTTCATGAAGTTTAGTCAACACTAGCTTCAACCTCCTGTCATGCTCTTCCCAACTTGATGCATGGACAATGATGTCGTCTGATATGTTTGCTACTCCTGGTACAGCTTGAATCACTCTGTGGATTTCGTATTGATAGATCTCAGGAGCAGCATTGATTCCAAACATCAGTCTTTTGTATCGGTACAATCCGCAATGAGTGACGAATGCTGTCACCTCTCTTGACTCTGGATGTAATTCCAACTGATGATATCCCCACTTGAGATCAATTTTGGAAAATATTTTGCTGGTAGCTCTAGTAGTACCTCATCAACCGTAGGAATTGGGTGTCTTTCTCTGATTATTGCCTCATTGGCTCTCCTCATGTCAACACACAGTCTAATGTCATCATTGGGTTTCGGCACAATCACAACTGCACTCACCCATGGTGTCGAACATTCAACTGGTTCAATAATGTCCTGATAAATCAACTCTTTGGTTTTAGCTTCTACTTGTCCAAATGGTGTTCTCCGATCCAGTTGAGCTATTGGCTTGACATTTCCATCAATGGCTAACTTCACTTGCCGGCCTTTCAATTTTCCAATCCCTTGAAATACTGAATGAAAATCCTGCCTCGTGTCATATGATTGCACTGAATTGACGTGCACTCCGATGTGAAGCACACCCAGCTCTCGAGCTGTATTTCTACTCAGCAGAGGTTCTCCCTCCTCTATCACCACAAATTCTGCTTCAGTTTCTCTATCTCCGACTTCTACTTTAACCGTGAAACATCTAATGGTCTGCAATGGTTTAGTTGCGGTGTATGGATATAACTTCCTACTACACCTCCTTGACGTACACTTGATTTTCTGCAGTTTCAAGCATTCCCAAAGTGATCTGTCAATTGCGTTGCTGTCGCTACCAGAATCTACAATCACTGGCACTGTAACACCTCTAACAACTTTCTCGTGATGGCTATCATTCAATGCAAACTGATAATTCTTTTTAACAGCATGCATACCAGCTTCATCACTGTCTTCATCACTTCCGACATCACCTTCTACATGACAGACATGAATCTTATTTTTCTGCCAGCACAACAACCTGGCTCTCAATATCAGCAAAACAAAAGAACTGATTGTGGACTTCGAAAGAGGAAGGTTGAGGACCCACAATCCTGTTTACATCAGTGGAGAGAATTGAAAACTTCAAATTCATGGGCATGCATATATCCAACGATCTTTCCTGGACCCAGCACACTGTTGCAATCATAAAGAAAGCACATCAGCACCTCTAATTCCTGAGAAGATTACGGAGATTTGGTATGTCAAAGAGGATTCTCTTGAACTTCGAAGGTACACAAAATTGCTGGAGAAACTCAGCGGGTGCAGCAGCATCTATGGAGCGAAGTAAATAAGCGACGTTTCAGGCCGAAACCCTTCTACAGCTGCACAGTAGAGAGCATACTGACGGGTTGCATCGTGGCCTGGTTCGGCAACTTGAACGTCCAGGAGCAGAAAAGACTGCAAAAAGTTGTAAACACTACCCAGGCCATCACCGGGTCTGACCTCTATCGAAGATCTATAGAGCCACTATCGAAGGGACTAATCGTAGTCGCTGCCTCAAAACGGCAGCCATCATCATCATCAAAGACCCACACCATCCTGTTCACACACTCATCTCACCACTGCCATCGGGAAAAAAGTACAGGAGCCTGAGAACACGTCCAGGTTCAGGAACCGCTTCTACCCTACAGCCATCAGGCTATTAAACACAACAACCTCCTAAGCTATGAACCACAATAGACTATTATTATTATTGCACTGTTACTGTTTGTTCATTTTTCTCTCTGAGTTTTTGTTATATTACTTATTATGAATACATATTCTGTTGTGCTGCAGCAAGTAAGAATTTCATTGTTCTATCTGGGGCATATGACAATAAACCACTCTTCACTTGACGTCTTCAGTTTCAAAGTTACTGTGAGAAAGGTCATTCGTTTCTATCAATGCTTTTCATCTTTTGGAATTGTGCATATGGATCTGCACCGCAGTGTGCAAGAATTGTCCAGATTTGTTAACGGAGAATGATTAAGAAGGCACAGTACTCCAGGCTCTCTGGATGCTTACACCGTCAAATCTCAGTTAGAACTCTTTGTCTTAAGGGAGATGGACAAAAGAACAAGAAAGATAGCCAAAACTAAGATAGTGCATACCATACCTGGCTGTCATTCGTTATTTCCAAAGGTGCTTTAGATATTGTATCGGATGTTGGTACATCTTGTGTAATCCATTCACATAAATTCACATTTGATGATGTTGAGATTTCTGATGTTTCATTTTGAGACTTTTGCATAAATTGATGGACATCTGAGAAAGAGCTAGTTTGCTTATCTTTTCCAAAATACACAGGTTGTTCACTCTCTAGCATTTTTTCAAATGTTGCTTGCACAGATGTATTCTTTTCTTTGTTGCTGCTGCTGCTATCTTTTTCATGCACAAGATGCCGATATTTCTTTTTAAGAACAATGTATTTTTCACCCTGAAAATGTAAACAAAACAAGTGGATTACTAAGTTATTATAGAACAATTAAAAAAAAATATCAACAATATTTACAGGACCAAAGAAAGACATCCAGAAACCCAAACTGAAACAAAATCTTGGACTGATCGAATAAAGGTTCCCTACATCTATATTTTCAAACATCTAGTGGTGATTAATAATACACATCATTCTGGCTCTCTCTCGCTTTCAGATTGTATTCTTCTAAGAGGTAAGCACGGATATGGATGCAAGTATTGTTGCAAAGGCTATTGCGAGTAGTCAGGGAGCAAGGTTGCTTAACTTTATGATTTGTGAGAGTAGGAAATGTTTTCACTTGGTTTTTTTTTTTTAAATCAGCTTGACTTTTTTCTGAGTTGCTTCTTTTAGAATTTAACTCATATTCTAATCATACATACTTTGAGGGCTGCAGTGGTTCAAAAAGAAAAAATGAACTAGAGTACATTATATATATGACTGTTTTAGACAGGATACAGAACAATTTGTGTGTAACCTCACTCTGGCAATAGGGGAGGCCCAGGACAAAAATATTAGTATGGGTATGGGAAGAGGAGTTAAAATTGCTAACAACGGGGTGATCCAGTAGGCCTTGGTGGACCAAACACCAGCAAAACTCCTTCCTGCGAAACTCCTCCAATTTGCGGATACCCACAGCACCTCATATTTCACTTTGGCCGTTTACAACAGTACCTCACATTTTGCTTGCATAGCTTACAGCCATGATCATTAAATGGCAGAGCCCTTTTCTTTTTCTTATACCCTTCAAAGTATTTGCTTTGTCCACTAGTCCAATCAGACGAACAAAATCTATTTGAATATACTGATAATCACATTGGAACAATGCACTCTACAACACTGACATAATGTTTCAGTTTTCTGGTGTCTATACTAAAATTGTGACTGCAGATTTGCCGGGTCATGGTTCAAATGGCTTGTAAAAAAAATGCGACAGTACATTGTAAAAATACAACTAATGGTCCATGTTTTCAGTCAAAAAATAGCAGAGGTTAAAGCAAAGAAGTGTCTTATCCAGTTTGCGACGCTGCAATATTAAGCAGATATAGGTAATTTGGATACAGAGTAGAAACAAAGAACTACAGATGCTGGTTTATACCAAAATTAGACACAAAGTGCTAGAGTAACTCAGCAGGTCAGCATCTCTGGATAAAAGGATGGAGGTGATAAAAGACCAGCACAAATCAGGGCCAGCCACATATTACCTCAGGCAGGTTGTTGCTAGTAGGTCAATTGTTGGCGAGGGAAGATGTTCCAAAGTTCCCTTGGAAGATTCAAGATAAATAATGTGGAAGACTGTGGAACTGTTAAGAACACTCGGGAGGAGGAAGGGAGCAAAGAGGGAGGGGGAGGGGAGTGTGAGAGGAAGTCTCTTAAAATTAGAGAATTTAATGTTCATATCGTTGGGTTGTTAGCTACCCAAGCAAAATATGATGTGCTGTTCCTCCAATTTGCATGTGGCCTCGCTCTTGTAATGGAGGAGATTCAGGACAGAGAGGTCAGTATTTAAATGGGAAGGGGAGTTGAAATGATTGGCAACTGGGAGATCCCATAGGTCTAGACCAAGCATAAGTGTTCAACGAAATGGTCGCCAAGTCTACGCTTGGTCTTGCCGATGTACAGGAGCCCACATTGAGAAAACCAGATGCTGTAGATGAGGTTAGAGGAGGTACATGTGAACATGCAGCTCTTACAATTAATCACACTTGGCTTGGGACAAAAAGTCTAAGTGTTGCATTGCAACAGCAACAATTTGCAAAACTAAATTCAAAGCAACATCTTATGTCCAAAGGTTTTGGACTCAAACTTAGGTTGATAACATGACTGCGACTAGCAAGTTCAAGTTCAAGTGAGTTTATTGTCATGTGTCCCTGTATAGGACAATGAAATTCTTGCTTTGCTTCAGCACACAGAACATAGTAGGCATTTACTACAGAACAGATAAGTGTGTCCATATACAGGTGCACAACCTTTTATCCGAAGATCCAAATAACGAAAACCTCCGCATAGCGACATTTTTTCGGTCCTTGAAGAAAGGTCCTTGAAAACGTTCACCGAGGGCGGCCCGCAGAGGTGACAGCGGAACCTCCGGTCGGTCCTCGAAGAAAGGGGAACTAAATCCCCATTCATAAAAGAGGCGGCGAGGGTATATTCCGCGGGAGGGTTAATAATTGACAATATGCTGCTACCTGCCCGCTGAGTTAAAACGTTCCCACGGTAGACTCACGATACACAGTGTATCGTGAGTCTTGCGTGGGAACTTTTTAACTCAGCGTGCAGGCAGCAGCAGATTGTCGCTCCCTTCAGTTTCACCCCACCTACACCCCTCTGCTTCTCGGCCATGTGTGTGACCCCTTCCCTCCCCTCTCCAGCTCCCCGCTCATTGCACCGGCGCGGGTACTTTGCGTCGGCGATGCTAGCAGCACAGTGCCAGTCACCGGAGACGTCAGGACCAACGGGACACCGACCCCCAGGCCCACTGTAAGCACGGAGATCCCAGAGACCCACAGCCAGCAGCAGCCCAGCCCCGTTCCAACTCCAGAGGAAAACTGCAAACTGGCCGGAGACGTCAGGACCACCAGAAGCCGCTCCCCGAGCTGTGCCCCCTCATCGGGACACCGACCCCCAGGCCCACTGCAAGCACGGAGATCCCAGATCAGCAACTCCAGCCAAGCCCCGCTCCAACTCCAGAGGAACACGCTCCCCGTAGGGGCAGAAGCTGATGGTGTGCAAGGTAAGGTACATCTTGGTCTTGGGGTCGCGCAGCTTGGGCTGTGGGCGAACTGCCACTTGTCGCCGTAGCGGCCCATCGGGGAGCGGATTCCTCTGGAGTTGGAGGGGGGTATTGTGCTGTTTGATCGCCCCCTGCTATCCCAGGGACAGGGAGACAGGACGTTCACCGAGGGCGGCCCGCAGAGGTGACAGCGGAACCTGCGGTCGGTCCTCGAAGAAAGGGGAACTAAATCCCCTTCATAAAAGAGAAGGTGAGGGTATATTGCGCGGGAGGGTTAATAATTGACAATATGCTGCTACCTGCCCGCTGAGTTAAAAAGTTCCCACGGTAGACTCACGATACACAGTGTATCATGAGTCTTGCGTGGGAACTTCTCAACTCAGCGTGCAGGCAGCAGCAGATTGTCGCTCCCTTCAATTTCACCCCACCTACACCCCTCTGCTCCCCGGCCATGTGTGTGACCCCATCCCTCCCCTCTCCAGCTCCCCGCTCAATGCACCGGCGCGGGGGCTTTGAACTGTCTTCACGTCGGCGATGGCAGCATACAGTGCAGTCACCGGAGACGTCGGGACCAATTGGACGTCGACCACCAGGCCCACCGCAAGCACGGAGAACCGAGAGACCCACAGCCAACAGCAGCCCAGCCCCGCTCCAACTACAGAGGAACCTGTGTTACGGATGACGGGGCGCAGCTCGGGGCGTTGTAGGGGCCCATCGGGGAGCGGGTTCCTGTTGATCCTGACGTATCCGGCCACCTGCTATCCTCCGGGAACTGTACCGCCCTTGCAGGAGAGTGGGGTTGTTTGCAGTTGCAGAGGGAGGGGGCAAGGGCGGTACAGTTCCCAGTCTCAGCTCCAGTCCAGGGGGGTGGCCGGAGACGTCAGGACCAACGGGACAGCGACCCCCAGGCCCACTGCAAGCAGGGAGATCCCAGAGACCCACAGCCAGCAGCAACTCCAGTCCAGCCCCGCTCCAACTCCAGGGGAACACGTAGGGGCAGAAGCGGATGGTGTGCAAGGTACGTCTTTCTTGTTCTTGGGGTGGCGCAGCTCGGGTTGTGGGCAAACTGCCACTTGTCGCCCTAGCGGCCCATCGGGGAGAGGATTCCTCTGGAGTTGGAGGGGGAGGGGGGTATTGTGCTGTTTGATCGCCCCCTACTATCCCAGGACAGGGAAACACAGCGGCTTTTTAGACTGGTGGGCAATCACTTCCAAAGTTCTACCCACACAGTCAGTACACCTCTCCTACACTGCATTTCATACAAACATTTATTCTGCAAGAAAAAAACTACATTGAAGACTCAAACTCGCGACCGAGTAACTGCCGGGATCAAGGCGCAAACTCGCGACCTTGCGGATATGAGCCGAGCACTCTACCATTTAGCCAGCCATTAAAATCTACGCTAAAAAATTTCCATTCCGAAGACCGACAAATTCTGAATTACGAAAAGTGTCTGGTCCCAAGGCTTTCGGATAAAAGGTTGTGCACCTGTACCATGATATAAATATATATACACATGAATAAATAAACTGATAAAGTGCAAATAACAGAAAATGGGTTATAAATAATCAGAGTTTTGTCCGAGCCAGGTTTAATAGCCTGATGGCTGTGGGGAAGTAGCTATTCCTGAACCTGGTTGTTGCAGTCTTCAGGCTCCTGTACCTTCTACCTGAAGGTAGCAGGGAGATGAGTGTGTGGCCAGGATGGTATGGGTCTTTGATGATACTGCCAGCAATGGAACATTTTATGATATTGGAAATATGCACTAACATTATTGTAAATGTATCAGCAGTGGAGGTAGAGAAGCCCATGGCAATAAAACTATATTAAAAAAAGTTGACCAACAATTCAAAACAATTACTGTGTCAAAGCTGATAGGAATCGGTACGAATTTAGACAGTTTTCTAACTGAGTTCAGTAGAGGAGGCAAGGTTGGTTAGAAGAGTACTGCAATAGGAAAGTTGAAATAGCAAGGTTCTTGCTTCTACCTGTTAAAATTATCTAGCATTATAGATGAGAAGTGAAATCTCCAATAGTCAGTTTTAAGGTCTCAGTAGTGAACTTAGTAGTAAACTCAGACGAAAATGTCATACTTTGAAAGGTATAACCACTTTTGAAATTAGATTTAAAAGGAATAAATGTAGAGCATAGTGGCTTGCCAGCAACAACTAATCAAAAATTGTAGTGATTTTTGTTTGGTAGTGCCTGCTACCCTTCACAATAACATAATGACACACACTGAATATTTTAATTGGCTCCTCTGTACTATTATCTCATAATTGATCACCTAGGATTAACAGAAACATTCAGTTACAAAGTATAAGCAAGCTCTATAACTGGGAAAGGAGACCATGGAAGAGAAGTATAAAATATAGTCAATACTCACATCTTCATGTTTAACCACTGCAATTCGGTTGACAATATCTTTGAAGATGTCACGATATTTAGCTGCGGAAAATAAAGTTTTAGTAGATTTACATTTTAACACCACTCTCTGAGACGGTATTTTCTGTATAATTAAATTTGAATAAAATAAATACAATACATGCATCATGCAAATGACATATCAAGCAACAATATTTCTACAGTATTTACAGGCTATCCCTTTGTTCTGAACAGACATCTCATGGACACGGTACATATGAACAAGCTCCCATAATATTAATAAAGTCATGTCCTAGTTTCCATTCTCTCTCCAATATGGTAATTGTTCTTTATCATTATCATAGGTCAGATTTGGAATGGGAGCGGTGAGTTGAAGTGCTGAGCCACCGGGAGATCATGTAGGTTAAGACATTGCGGAAAGCAGAAAGGGGTGGGGATGGGAAGATGTGGCAAGTAGTGGGAACCCGTTGGCGGTTGGGAAAATGTTGGAGCATTTTATAAAACAGCATATAAAAATTATATGCTGTATGCGACGGCTGATGGTATGAAAGGTGAGGACAAGGGGGACTCTGTCTTTGTTACGAATGGGGAGAGGGGGAGTAAAAGCGGAGCTGCGGGATATAGAGAGCCAAGTGAGAGCCTCATCTATAATGGAAGAGGGGAAACCCCCGTTAAACCTCCGTCTATGCCGCATCTGCGCCTAGGATGAGGTGTTCCATAACAGGGCATCGGAGATATCTTCATTTTTTAAGAAACGGGGGTTCCCCTCTTCCATTATAGACGAGGTCTCACTGGGGTCTCCTCGATATCCCGCAGCTCCTTTGACCTTTTTGACTATCTACACTGCCTCAATTGGCTTGGTGCTTAACACATTTGCTTTCCCTTATCTTTAACTATATTCTTTCCTCAGGTATCAGAGTGCAATTCTGCAAACAATGATCCCTCAGATTTGACAAAACCAATCCAATGTGAATTAATAATAAATATTTTTTCCAACTGAATACTGAGAAAGTCAGTGTTGTTTTCAATCCCACCCATAAATTGCATTTATGCCTCTGTAACATCACCCCACGCTGGCATTGATTCTACTGGTGATCTGTAGACTTGACTATTCCAATACACATATTTAGTCTTCCACGTTTCACAAACGCAAGTCACCCAAATGTCACAGACGATGCCATACCAAGTCATATCGAATCAATTTCACCGTTGCCATGCTCACCAACTACCAATGAAGAATTTATTATACAACAAGAGACTGTATTAAAATGACATCCATAATACCAATGCCCAATAAGAGCAAAGTGACATGATTCGATAACTACAAACCGGTGGTACTTACATCCATTGTTGTGATGAAGTGCTTTGAGTTTGGCAATGTCATATCAACTCCTGAAAAATCTTGACAAAATAAGAGAACTGGATTCATGCTCATCCCCATGCAATTGGATCATCTCTATCAGTGCAAACTGATACTAGAATCTGAAGTTCAAAATACTACAGGAACTCGTGAGCGTATCTCTATCAGTATAAACTGACAACACTTCCTCCTCGATGCCCATCAGCAAAGGGGCATCTCAAGGGGAGTGTGCTCAGTCCCCTGCTCTGCCCCCTCTATACCAATGATTGGGCAGCCAGACATCACCACAGTGCTAAGCTTAAATTCACTGACAATACCACAGTAGTTGGACAAATAATGGGAAAAACTAGTCAGAGTCAGAGTACAGGTAGATTGTACATTTGATTAAATTGTGCCAGAACAACAATTTTTCTCTCAACTTTAGCAAGACTAGGGAGCTAATTATTGACATCAGGAAGGAAAAGCTGAGGATCCATTAACCTGTTCTTCATCAATGGAGCAGAGGAGGAGATGCGAAAGGATTTAAAAGGAGTAAATTGGGACAGTTTGTTTTATGGGAAAGATGTGGAAGAGAAATGGAGTACATTTAAAGGTGAAATTTTAAGAGTACAGAATCTTTATGTCCCTGTTCGATTGAAAGGAAATCGTAAAATTATAAAGAGCCATGGTTTTCAAGGGAAATTGGACACTTGGTTCGGAAAAAGAGGGAGATCTACAATAATTATAGGCAGCATGGAGTAAATGAGGTGCTTGAGGAGTATAAAAAATCTTAAGAAAGAAATTAGAAAAGCTAAAAGAAGATACGAGGTTGCTTTGGCAAGTAAGGTAAAAGTAAATCCGAAGGGTTTCTACCGCTATATTAATAGCAAAAGGATAACGAGGGATAAAATTGGTCCATTAGAGAGTCAGAGTGGACAACTATCTGCAGAGCCAAAAGAGATGGGGGAGATATTAAACAGTTTCTTTTCTTCGGTATTCACCAAGGAGAAGGATATTGAATTATGTGAGGTAAGGGGAAACGAGTAGAGTAGCTATGGGAACTATGAGGATCAAAGAAGAGGAAGTACTGACACTTTTGAGAAATATAAAAGTGGATAAGTCTCCAGGTCCGGACAGGATATTCCCTAGGACATTGAGGGAAGTTAGTGTAGAAATAGCAGGGGCTATGGCAGAAATATTTCAAATGTCATTAGAAACGGGAATAGTGCCGGAGGATTGGCATACTGCGCATGCTGTTCCATTGTTTAAAAAGGGGTCTAAGAGTAAACCTAGCAATTATAGACCTGTTAGTTTGACGTCAGTGGTGGGCAAATTAATGGAAAGAATACTTAGAGATAATATATATAAGCATCTGGATAAACAGGGTCTGATTAGGAACAGTCAACATGGATTTGTGCCTGGAAGGTCATGTTTAACTAATCTTGAATTTTTTGAAGATGTTACTCGGGAAATTGATGAGGGTAAAGCAGTGGATGTTGTGTATATGGACTTCAGTAAGGCCTTTGACAAGGTTCCTCATGGAAGGTTGGTTAAGAAGGTTCAATGGTTGGGTATTAATGGTGGAGTAGCAAGATGGATTCAACAGTGGCTGAATGGGAGATGCCAGAGAGTAATGGTGGATGGTTGTTTGTCAGGTTGGAGGCCAGTGACGAGTGGGGTGCCACAGGGATCTGTGTTGGGTCCACTGTTGTTTGTCATGTACATCAATGATCTGGATGATGGTGTGGTAAATTGGATTAGTAAGTATGCAGATGATACTAAGATAGGTGGGGTTGCGGGTAATGAAGTAGAGTTTCAAAGTCTACAGAGAGATTTATGCCAGTTGGAAGAGTGGGCTGAAAGATGGCAGATGGAGTTTAATGCTGATAAGTGTGAGGTGCTACATCTTGGCAGGACAAATCAAAATAGGACGTACATGGTAAATGGTAGGGAATTGAAGAATGTAGGAGAACAGAGGGATCTGGGAATAACTGTGCACAGTTCCCTGAAAGTGGAATCTCATGTAGATAGGGTGGTAAAGAAAGCTTTTGGTGTGCTGGCCTTTATAAATCAGAGCATTGAGTATAGAAGTTGGGATGTAATGTTAAAATTGTACAAGGCATTGGTGAGGCCAATTCTGGAGTATGGTGTACAATTTTGGTCGCCTAATTATAGGAAGGATGTCAACAAAATAGAGAGAGTACAGAGGAGATTTACTAGAATGTTGCCTGGGTTTCAGCAACTAAGTTACAGAGAAAGGTTGAACAAGTTAGGGCTTTATTCTTTGGAGCGCAGAAGGTTAAGGGGGGACTTGATAGAGGTTTTTTAAATGATGAGAGGGATAGACAGAGTTGACGTGGAAAAGCTTTTCCCACTGAGAGTAGGGAAGATTCAAACAAGGGGACATGACATGAGAATTAAGGGACTGAAGTTTAGGGGTAACATGAGGGGGAACTTCTTTACTCAGAGAGTGGTAGCTGTGTGGAATGAGCTTCCAGTGAAGGTGGTGGAGGCAGGTTCGTTTTTATCATTTAAAAATAAATTGGATAGTTATATGGATGGGAAGGGAATGGAGGGTTATGGTCTGAGCGCAGGTATATATGGGACTAGGGGAGATTATGTGTTCGGCACGGACTAGAAGGGTCGAGATGGCCTGTTTCCGTGCTGTAATTGTTATATGGTTATATGGAGAGAGTAAACAGCTTCGAGTTCCTGGGCAGGCACATTTCAGAAGATTTGGTAGACACAAATGCTGGAGAAACTCAGCGAGTGAGGCAGCATTTATGGTGCGAAGGAAATAGGCAATGTTTCGGTTCGAAACCCTTCTTCAGACTGATGTGAGGGTGGGGGGGGGGGGGGGGGGGGGGGGGGGGGGGGGGGGGGGGGGGGGGGAGGGGGAAAGGAAGAGGTGGAGCCAGAGGGCTGAGGGAGAGCTGAGAAGGGGAGGAGAAAGTAAGGACTACCTGAAATTAGACAAGTCAATGTTCATACCACTGGGGTGCAAACTGCCCAAGCGAAATATGAGGTGCCGTTTCTCCAATTTTACGGTGGTCCTCACTCTGGCCATGGAGGAGGCCCAGGACAGAAAGATCGGATTCGGAATGGGAGGGGGAGTTGAAGTGCTGAGCCACCAGGAGATCAGGTTGGTTAGTGCGAACCGAGTGGAGGTGTTCGGTGAAACGATCGCCAAGCCTACACTTGGTCTCACTGAGCAGCTAGAGCAGCAGATGCAATAGATTTGACCTGGGATCAGCACATTCATGCAAGCATATAGAAATCAATGTCACTACTTCATTATGATTCAGTATGTAGCAAACTACTCCATCAGCATAGTCTGGTTGCATCACATTCTGGTTCAGTAACTCGAATATCTAAGAACCAAGAAGGCTGCAGAAAGTGGTGACTATTGACCTGTTCATCATGGGTATTGACCTTCCCACCAAAGGGATCTACAGGAAGTGCTGCCTCAAAAAAGCTGCTAATACCATCAAAGACATACGCCATCCTGGCCATGTTCTCAACTTGCTGCTACCATTGGGACAAGGGTTCCAGAACTCGAATACCATAACCTCCAAGTACAATGAACCCATGACTCATTTACATGATTTATTTTATACAAGTACAACATATTCAATGTCAGAATACTTTAATGGTCATCCTGACAAACCCCAATCAGAACCATAATCAAATTATCAGCATTGGATAGTAGCTACAACTAGAAAACAATGGATTCGTAAACACATTATAATGAAGCCAGCCAAGTAAAACTTCATTGTGATCTGGATTTCTTTTGACCCTTGGCAGCAGCACTCATCCAGTGGCCAGCATGTCTTTCTTCAAATAGCCAATATTATGAGTGCACCAATGAGTTTATATGCTCTAGTATAAGGCTGTAGGATCTTAACCAAATCACATTGGTCCTTTTCAGAAATCTACAAGTCATTGCACTTTCGCTGAGTATGTTAATAACAGAGTAATTATTTTTATTGTAGACACAAAATGCTGGAGTAACTTAGGGGGCAGGCAGCATCTTTGGGGATGACGTTTCAGGTCAAGACCCTTCTTCAGCCTGTGAGTCAGGAGAGAGGGAGTCTAGAAATATGAAAGAGTGAGGAATAGTAAGAGTGGATGCGGAAAGGATGTTTCCATTGGTGGGTGAGTCTAGGACCAGAGGTCATAGCCTCAGAATTAAAGAGCGCTCTTTTAGAAAGGGGGTGACGAGGAACTTTAGTTAGAGGGTAGTTAATCTGTGCAACTCATTGCCACAGAGGCCTATGGAGGCCATGTCAGTGGATATTTTTAAGGAAGAAATAGACACATTCTTGATTAAAATAGGTGGCAGGGGTCATGGGGAGAAGACAGAAAAATGGGATTAGGAGACAAGGTCAGCCATGATTGAAAGATGGAGATGACTCAATGGGCCGAATCGCCCAATTCTACTCCTACAACTTGTGAACTTATGCAGGCATGAAAAGGACAGATCAAATCAGACGACGACAAGGACATGTAGAATGTTTAAGAAAGAACTGCAGATGACTGAAAAATCAAAGGTAGACAAAAAAGCTGGAGAAACTCAGCGGGTGAGGCAGCATCTATGGAGCAAAGTCCTTTGCTCCATAGATGATGCCTCACCCGTTGAGTTTCTCCAGCGGTTTTGTCTACCTAGGACATGTAGAATGGTTCATTGTCAGATATGGGGAAGGTGACAAGGAGGCATACAATCAGTAAAATTAATCAGGACAATGATTACTGATCTTGCCACACACACATGGCCATGTCTGTCACGCCCCTCCTCCCCGTTACCTTCCACTTCACCCCACACCTACTGGAGTAAACGTGACGCGCCCCCAGGACCAAAGATTACAGAGCGGCCCAGGACCACCCACGCCCAGGACATCCTCTTGTGACTGGCACTTGGGATGACCATTCACACCGCCATCAATCCAGACATGCGCGACATAAACTCCGCCACAATAACCATTGGGTTGGAAGAAACTACAGATGCTGTTTACACCGAAGGCAGACACAAAATGCTGGAGTAACTCAGTGGGGCTGGCAGCATCTCAGGAGAGAAGGAGCGGGTGACGTTTCGGGTGTCCAGCATTTTCTTGTCTAACCAGGTGCTTGACCAGCGGACGGACGCTCGGCCGCTCGCTCACCTTTCAGCTGCGGCTCGGGGTCGTTGATAAACGTTTTGAACCTCTCCACCAGCTCCTTGTTTTGGACACGGCCGCCGTTCTTTGCCAAGAAGTCGACCAAAGCATCTTCTCGCAGCTGCTGGCCAGACCCGCACGCTGCCATCGCTTGTGTGTGAGGCGAGTAGACGCCGCCCGCCCGCCCGCCCGCCCGCTCGCTGCTAACGGACTCGCCCCGAGCTCGGGTGGGACTCGCGCCGCCCGCGTCCTGGCTTCAAACCGCAGCTGCCTTACTCACCGCGCATGCGCACTCTGCAGCCACGCATGCCTATCGGCGCCTGCGCAGAAGCATATATTATCATGCACATCTCACACTATTAGAGCAAAGACTATAGAGCAGCTCCTCTAGGATCTTTGCTGTTGAGTTCTCACCCAGGGATATTATAGAGTGAAGGTAGACAAAAACGCTGGAGAAACTCAGCGAGCGAGGAAGCATCTATGGGGCGAAGGAAATAGGCAACGTTTCAGGTCGAGACCCCTTCTTCAGACTGATGTGAGGATGGGAAGAAGAAAGCAAGACCTCTTCCTTTCCAGTGGGCTGTGGGAGAGCTGAGAAGGGGAGGCGAAAGTAGGGACTACCTGAAATTAGAGAAGTCAATGTAAATATCGCTGGGGTGTAAACTGCCCAAGCGAAATATGAGGTCAAGTCAAGTTTATTTGTCACATACACATACGAGATGTGCAGTGAAATGAAAGTGGCAATGCTCGCGGACTTTTGTGCAAAAGACAAACAACAAAACAACCAAACAAATTATAAACACAATCATAACACACATATTCTTTTACATAATAAATAATGGAAGGAAAAACGTTCTGTAGAGTTAGTCCCTGGTGAGATAGGCGTTTATAGTCCGAATTGCCTCTGGGAAGAAACTCCTTCTCAACCTCTCCGTTCTCACCGCATGGCAACGGAGGCGTTTGCCTGACCGTAGCAGCTGGAACAGTCCGTTGCAGGGGTGGAAGGGGTCTCCCATGATTTTATTTGCTCTGGAGTTGCACCTCTTGTTGTATAGTTCCTGCAGGGGGGTGAGTGAAGTTCCCATAGTGCGTTCGGCCGAACGCACTACTCTCTGCAGAGCCTTCTTGTCCTTGGCAGAGCAATTCCCAAACCAGATGGTAATGTTCCCGGACAAGATGCTTTCCACCGCCGCTGCGTAGAAGCACTGGAGGATCCTCGGAGACACTCTGAATTTCCTCAATTGCCTGAGGTGGTAAAGGCGCTGCCTTGCCTTACTCACGAGTGCTGAGGCGTGTGATGCCCATGTCATATCCTCAGAGATGTGGACTCCCAGATATTTAAAACAGTTCACCCTATCCACAGGATCCCCATTTATCCTCAATGGAATGTACGTCCTCGGATGATGTGCCCTCCTAAAGTCCATGATCAGCTCCTTCGTTTTTTTGATGTTCAAGAGGAGGCTGTTATCCTGGCACCAGAGTGCTAGATCAGCCACCTCCTCCCGGTAGGCCTTCTCATCGTTGTCTGAGATCAGGCCCACCACCACAGTGTCATCAGCAAACTTAATTATTGAATTGGAGCTGAACCTAGCCACACAGTCATGTGTGTACAGGGAGTACAATAGGGGGCTGAGGACGCAACCCTGGGGCGATCCTGTGCTCAGGGTGAGGGACTCCGATGTATTCCCTCCCATCTTGACTACCTGGGGCCTGGCGGTGAGAAAGTCCAGGACCCAGGCACACAGGGAGGTGTTGAGCCCCAATTCCAGCAGCTTCTCGGCCAGTCTGGTGGGGACTATCGTGTTGAAGGCTGAACTGTAGTCTATGAACAGCATCCTCATGTAGCCCCCCTCCTGGCTGTGCTGCGTATCCAATTTTCGGTGGGCCCCACTCTGGCCATGGGGGAGGCCCAGGACAGAATGGACCGATTTGGAATGGGAGGGGGAGTTGAAGTGCTGAGCCACCAGGAGATCAGGTTGGTTAGTGCGAACCGAGTGGAGGTGTTCGGCGAAGCGATCGCCAAGCCTACGTTTGGTCTCACTGATGTAGAGCAGCTGACATCTAGAGCAGCGGATGCAATAGATGAGGTTGGAGGAGGTGCAGGTGAACCTCTGCCGCATCTAGAACAATTGCTTGGGTCCTTGAATGGAGTCAAGGGGGGAGGTAAAGCGACAAGTGTAGCATTTCCTGCGGTTGCCAGGGAAAGTGCTCGGAGAGGGGGTGGTACGTGTGGGAAGGGACAAATTGACCAGGGAGTTACGGAGGGAGCGTTCTCTGCGGAAAGCAGACGGGAGGAGATGGGAAGATGTGGCAAGTGGTGGGATCACGTTGGAGGTGGCGAAAATGTCAGGGGATTATTTGTTGTATGTGATGGCTGGTAGGGTGGAAGGTGAGGATGAGTGGGAGATGGGGAGTGAGAGCAGAGTCACGGGGTATAGAAGAGACCCTGATGAGAGCCTCATCTATAGTAGAAGAGGGGAAACCCCGTTCCCTGAAGAATAAGGATATCTCCCATGCCCTGGTATGGAATCTCATCCTGGGTGCAAATGCGGTGTAGACGGAGGAATTGGGAGTACAGGATGGAGTCCTTACAGGAAGCAGGGTGGGAAGAAGTGTAGTCCGGATAGCCATGGGAGTTAGTGGGTTTATAGTGGATGTCGGTCAGTAGTCTATCACCTGCGATGGAGATATTGAGGAGAAGAAATGGCAGGGAAATGTCGGAAATGGTCCAATGTATTTGAGTGCCGGATGGAAGTTAGTGGTGAAATGGATGAAGTCAATGAGTTGTGTGTGGGTGCAGGAGGTAGCACCAATGCAGTTGTCGATGTAGCGGAGGTAGAGTTTGGGGATAGGGCCACGGTACGCTTCAATCAAGGATTGTTTGACGTACCCTACAAAGGTACAGGTGCGGCAGAGGTTCACCTGCACCTCCTCCAACCTCATCTATTGCCTTCCTCCACTCGGTTTGCAATAACCAAACTGATCACCTGGTGGCTCAGCACTTCAACTCCCCCTCCCATTACGAATCCGACCTTTCTGTCCTGGGCCTCCTCCATGGCCAGAGTGAGGACCACCGTAAATTGGAGGAGCAGCACCTCATATTTTACTTGGGCAGTTTGCACCCCAGCTGTATGAACATTGACCTCTAATTTCACCACTTTCTCCTTCCCTTCTCAGCTCTCCCTCAGCCCACTGGCTCCACCTCTTTCTTTCTTCTTCCTGCCCCCCACCCTCACATCAGTCTGAAGAAGGGTTTCGACCCAAAACTTTGCCTATTTCCTTTGCTCCATAGATACTTCCTCATCTGCTGAGTTTCTCCAGCATTTTTGTCTACCTTCGATTTTCCAGCATCTGCAGTTCCTTCTTAAACATATTATAGAGTGATACAGCGAGGAAACAGGCCGCTTGCCCACACCGGCCAACATTACCCAGCTACACTAGTCCTACCTGCCCGAGTTTGGTCCATATCCCTCCAAACCTGTCATACCCATGTACCTGTCTAACTGTTCCTTAAACATTGGGGATAGTCCCTGCCTCAACTACCTCCTCTGGCAGCTTGTTCCATACACCCACCACCTTTTGTGTGAAAAAAGTTCTGATCAAATCTTTTTTCCTTCACCTTAAACCTACATCCTCTGGTCCTCAATTCACCTAGTCTGGGCAGGTGACTGTTCATTTACCTGATCTATTCCTCTCATGATTTTATGCACCTCTATAAGATCACCCCACATCCTACTGCATTTGAAGTAATAGAGTCCCAGCCTACCCAACTTCTCCCTTTAGTTAGTGAGTTCCCCCCCCCCCCATCCAGTTCCTTCCAAGCAACATCCACGACACCTCACACACCCTTCAACTCTTCAATGACTTTTATTTTTAGGTTCCCATTGTATCATCTTTACCATGGACGTCCACTCCCTTTGCATTTCCATTCCCCACCAGGAAGGTTTCAAGACCCTCCAGTTCTTTCTTGCACGGAGACCTAAACAATCTCCAATACAAATACTCTCCTCAGCCTGGCAGAACTTGTCCTCACCCTCAACAACATCTCTTTTGATTCATGTCAATTTCTCAATTTCTGCGGTATCTATTCCCAAGATAAGGCTTTGTATTCTTGGACATCTGAGATGTCGTATTTTGATAGTAAATGTGGTTTCCCCCCAGCTGTCATCGATGCATCCCTCACCCTCATCTCCTTTGTGTCCCGTAGTTCTACCCTCACACTCCTTCCGTAAATCCTTGGTTCACTCATCTCCTAACACTCATACCACTTCCTCTCTGGGTACTATCCCGTGCAATCTCAGGATATGTAATTCCTATCCCTATTCCTCCTCCCTAACCATCCAGGGATCCCAGCAGTCCTTCCAGGTGAGATAGAGGTTCATGTGCACCTCTTCTAACCTCAGCTACTGCATCTGGTGTTCCCAATGTGGCCTCTTGTACATTGGCGAGACCAAGAGTTGGCTCTGTGACCATTTCACCCAATGCACAGTACACCAGGTCCTACTAGATCTCCCAGTTGCAAATCATTTTAACCCCTCTTCCCATTCCCATATTTACCTTGCTGTCCCCCATTGCCAGAGTGAGGCCACATGCAATTCACAACTCTTCTATCCTCTTGTCTGACCACTCGAGAACCAGAGGACATAGATTTGAGGGGAAAGATTTAGTAGGAACCTGAGGGGAAACTCTTTTATAACTCATTTTAAATAAGTGGATAACAACATGGCAGATGGAGAAACATGTCAAGACGGAGAGTGTCATGTGTACTTACAATGGAACAAAGAAATTCTTACTTGCAGCAGCATAACAGGCCTGCAAACACAGTACATAGAGATAATATAACAAACAAGAAGCATCAATAAATTTAAAAGCCCAATATTAGTGCAAAAGCCCGAGATTCTTAGTGCAACCAAGAAAGTTATGGGCCTGTCCCATCTAGGCGATTTTTCAGGTGACTGACTGTAACGGCGACTGTCAGAGTGGAACACACACACACACACACACACACACACACACACACACACACACACACACACACACACACACACACACACACACACACACACACACACACACACACACACACACACACACACACACACACACACACACACACACACACACACACACACACACACACACACACACACACACACACACACACACACACACACACACACACACACACACACACTAGTTTATTAGTGTTTGGTAGTGTTCAAGATGGTTGTTGGGAAGAAGCTATGAAACTGGAAGTTACGTTTTTTTGACTCGTAAACCTTCTTCCCAATGGTACGAGCGAAATATGACCATGGCCTGGGTGGTGTGCTTCTTTGATGATGCCGGGTGCCTTTTGGGGCAGCTCCTCCTATAGATTCCTACGAAGATGGGGAAATTAGTACTCCTGATTGACTGGGTGGTGTCCACCACTTTTTGATATCACTTTCACTACAGGATCATATCATTCAGTGTGAAGGTCCTGCCCCAGTTAGACTTCCCAAAACATACCATTCACATTTATCTGAAGTAAACTCCATTAACCATTCCTCGGCCTACTTGCCCAGCTGTAGTTTTTGATCATCATCTTCACTGTCTATCATACCACTTACTGTAGTGTCATCTGCAAACTTACTAATCATGCCTTGTAAATTCTCCTCAAAATTGTTGACATAGATGACAAACAGCACCAGGCCTAGCACCAATTCCTGAGGCACAGCAATAATTGTAGGCCTCTAGTCCGAAAAACAACCTTCCACCACTATCCATTGCTTCCTATCATGACGCCAAATCTGTTTTGAGCTAGATCTCCCTAGAACTGATATGACCTAATCTTCCAGAACAGCTTGTCATGCCAAATGTCAAGATGAAGTTCATGTAAACCAGTCTTCCGGCAACTCACCCTTGTCTAACTATGATTCGTATGGTTACATGTGAGGCAAAATGTATCTGCAGAGGGCGGGGTGGGGGTGGGGGTGGGGGGGTGAAGGAATGGTTGTCAGTTTACATCGTGATCAAAATGGCGGTGATGATGACATTTATCTAAGGATTATATCTTCAATGCTGCGATCTGTTCTTATCAGTTTGCTGAGAGAGGTGGATCCATGCTGGTTTGTGATCAAACCTAATGCCTTTTTTGCAGACAGAGTTGAAACACTTGCTCGTGCACACTCAATGATCATTGCTCATCATTCTGGCTGCACACAGCATTCATATAAAACATGTAGCATGACATGGACAGATAAAGTGAAGAAGGTTGACTGAATATCTATTTATAAAAGGAGTATTAGAATCTGGGGACACTTTCAAGTATAAACAGTTTGAATACTCTGTGTGATATTCTGCGTTGAATTTAATAATACTTTGCTTCAAGGGCGGCACAGTGACTCAGCGATTGAGTTGCTGTCTTACAGTGCCAGAAATTAGACAGATTTATTTTCTTGGAAATGTTTACACTTTTTTGCTTTCCTTCATCACTGCCCGCTTCTTTCCATCATTTTTAAATGAAACCATCTACAGCAAGAAAATGCATATATTATCAATGAATCAGAGAAAGGGACTCTACCCAAAATGGCTATTGTCTATTGCCCTCCACAGATGTTTCCTAACCCGCTGAGTTCCTCCAACAGTTTCATTTTTGCACTGGATTCCAGCATTGCAGTCTTATGTGTCTCTAACAATGTGTATTCAACTTGTCAGAGTTACCTTTCTTTTGTTAGATTCTTAATTTGTGTCAATTTAGCTGCAGTGATGTTACATAGTCATAAAGTCATGCAGCACAGAAACTTGCCCAACTTGTCCAACAAGTCCCACCTGCCTGCATTTGGCCCATCTAAACCTTTCCTGTACCTGTCCAAATGCCTTTGAAATGTTTTTATAGTATTAGGTTCAACAATTCATTCCATATACCAATCACCCTCTGTCAAAAAGTTGCCCTTAAGGTTCCTATTAAATTTTTCCCTTCTGACCTTAAACCTATGTCCCCTGGTTCTTGATTCCCCTACTCTGATTAAAAGACTTTGTGTATTTACTCTATCTATTCCCCTCATGTTACTGCACACCTCTGTAAGATCACCCCTCAACCTCTTGCGATCCAAGGAATAACGTCCAAGCCTCTCCCTACAGCTCAAGTTCTGGCAACATTCTCGTAAATCTTCTCTGCACTCTCCCCAGCTTAACAACATTGTGTCCAAAACTTAACACAATTCTCCAAATTTGGCCTCTCCAACGTCTTATACAATCTTATCTCAGGTCCTCTGGAGAATTGCTGTCCGAGATCCTAGTCCCAATTAAATCTGACTTCACTACTAGCTCTAACGTCCTCTGGAGAATCCACAGCGGCTACCTCCTGGATCGCGGCCTTTCCTACCGGGAAACCGGGAGCTCCAGCAGCGGCGGGACAGCGTTGAAACATCACGGGGCTGGCGATGCCTTACCGGGGGTCGCCGTCTGGAGCCCGGAGTGCTGGACCTGCTGCATCAACATCCTAGAGCTGCGGTTTGCGGAGCTCCCAACGCGGGCGGCGCTGATGGACAGCGCGGGGTCCTGCGACTCTGCCCAGCTCGGCCTGTGGACCGGGAGCTGCAGACTCCGGCAGCGGGAGGCGGCTGATCAGGAGGTCCGGGCCGCTGAGGAGGAGGATGCTCACCGTCGGGGTTTGGCGTCGGCGTTCCCACCAGCCCGGCGTGAGGGCCTGAACATCGGGCCACCCGGGGCGGCGACTGCGGGTGCTCGGAAGGCCCCGTCCACGGATGAACACGGAGGGGAGGCTGGCTGGACAATGGTGCCGTCCTCACCTGGGTGCCATTTATGTTATGTTGTGTTGTGGACTTTCTGTGTTTGTGCTTTTTAAAAAATTTTAATTCAATTTCAATTTTATTTTTAATGTTTTATTATTTATTTATTAATTTATTGTTTTTTAATTGGGAATTCATTTTGTTGTCTCAAATGAGACAATGACAATAAATTTGAATACAATACAATACATACTAAAGTGCATTCCAAAATCCAACAAATATTGTGCAAAAAACCCATCCCAATGACACTTTTAGTTCTTATGCAAATCACCATTGTTCCATGTCTCCTAGTTTACGACTCCTTTGCCAATGAGAGAAATTATTCCCAATCTACTGTCAATTGCATTAATGGATTTAAATATTCATAGAAAATGGTAGAAGCAATCAATAATTCAGGCAACATCAGCAGGAAGAAAACAGAGTTGACGTTTTAGGTTGAAAACGTTTTGACTTTTCTGATGAAGGGTCTTCGACCTGAAATGTTTATTTTATGCCCCTTTCCGTAATGCTAAGTAGTGTTTCCAGTCAATTCTATTTTTATATATCAGATTTTCAGATTATTTTTTTTCTCACAATTAATGTGTTGACAGGAAGAATGCTGTTATCAAGACAACAGTTATCATGGGTAAATATTGTTATCGACAATTTGCAACTTCTGTTCCAGGGAGAATATTTCCAGCTTTTTCATTCTATCCAGATAACTAATATCTCTCAAGCCTGGAATTATTTTTGTGTATCCCTGCTGCACCTCCTTCAAAAGCTTTCACATTTTGTTTTAAAGTGTATCACCCCGTACTTTGGTTACTACTGTACTATGAGGTCTATCATGAATTCCTTGTTTTTGTGCACTATGCTTTATAATGCCCAGGATCTTGTATGCTTTAAAAAAATTATATTCACAACCTACCATATTACTTCAAAAATAAACTATGCGCATATACCCTCAGATATCTGTCTATCCCTTTTTTAAATTAGTTAGTTTTGGTTTTTTTCACGTGTACCGAGGTACAAGTAAAAGCTTTGTGGCATGCTAACCAGTCAGTGGAAAGAGTGCAATGATTATAATTGAGCCATCTACAGAGTACAGATACATGATAAAGGAACACATGAATAATGTTCAGTGCAAAATAAAGTCCAGTAAAGTCTGATCAAAGATAGTCCAAGGCTTTCCAATGAGGTAGATAGTAGCTCAGGGCTGCTCTCTAGTTGTTGGTCGGATGGTTCATGGTGCCTTCTGTTTATATTCTATCATCTCATTCTTCCTGCCAATACATTACACTTCACATTTCTCACCTGCTCCCTAAACCTGGACTAAGTCGCTGCATAAATAAATATGTTTGTGCAGCCTATCAACACGTCCTTGAAAATTATCATTATCCTCCTCTGGGTTTACCATGCCTCCATGCTTGTGTCATCTGCATATTTAGAAATCATGCCTTGCACACTCGGTGCTAATCATTATTAATTATTAGAGGAGAAAATAAAGTTGTTCTGGTACTGATTTAAGGGAATGCCATTGTGCCTCCTCCAGATGGAGCTACCACTCTCCATGAAATATTTATCCCGAAAAAAATCAGACCTCCACTTCCAGGAAACGTGGGTTTTCAAAATCATCAAATTTTTATTTGATGATTAATCATGAACCACGTGATTAGTTTTTGATGAATTGTGTCACGGGATTTCACAAATATATTTCCATGGGTCATTGCGTATGAGTCGCGTTCCCTTGTCTCGTGTCCCTGGATGTAAATGTCCTTTCTGAAACAAAGAAAAGAAAGACTTGCATTAATATAATACATTTTCTGTCCTTTGATTGTTCCAAAGGTTTTTGTAGACAAAGATTACTTTTGAAATATTAGGAACATAATACAAGGCATTTCCCATTTCCCCCCCATGCTCCACCTACTTTCTCATCCCTCTACAAACCAAAGATCTTATAGCGAAGCTATAGCTCTGCTATAAGATCTTTGCTACAAACTACCCAGTTTGTTCACCTTTCCCAGTTCACCTTCAAAAGCTGTAAAGCTCTGGTGGGAGGAGACTTAACAATGTCATGGACCTATTGTGATGTAATGTATGTGTAATGCTCCTAATGTAGGTTCTTGGTAAAGTGATTCCTTCACAAACAATAACAATCTAAACAAACATGGAAAAGTGTCATTTCTGAAGAGGACATTCTCTTTCTATTTTGGATATCCATTGTTAAAATCTTTAAATGGGACAATGTTCAAATCACCTTTGCTCAAGTAGAAATGTCCAAGGAAAATAAAACAGAATTGGAAAGGTGCTGGAAGGGATGTCGAATGTTTCGGATAAAATATTGTGAAAGAATATAAATTTCATTTTGTTGTTGGATCAAAGATAATTTCAAAGTAAAAAGAGAGTTAAGTGGTGAAAGTTGAAATGTTATAAATTCTCTTTTGTTAAAGCCTCATCTTTTTACAGAAATAGACACAAATATAAACTTATACCAGGCAAACAAAAATATGTCAAGTCAGTATTGCACATTGATGTTGTTTCCTTTCACTGGAGATATTGTGAAGGCTCCAGGAAACACTCTTCCAGGTTGTTAATCTAGTGCCAAACAATACAGGAAGCAAAATGTCAGTATAACATTAGATGGTTTTGTAATGGAGGGCTGCATGGAAACATTAGCACAGTTGTTTGCCAATGTTTATAAAAGTTTCCTAACAGACCATGGTCCAAAGACTGTGCACAATGCCAAAATGTTGCTTTCAGAATTGAAGCTGGGAACTTGGCTTAGGCTCAAGAGCTTTGTGACACAATTAAACATTTTAAAGGGCCACTGTCGTTAAGAGTTTCTGGCTTGTAATACCCCTTTTTAGCTTTGGCAACCTAATTGAAAGAATCAGTGATTCGAAACGCATCAGAAATCAGAACCCTGGCGGCTAGGTTTACAAATCCTCGGGGATTGTCCTGGAATCTCCAGGAATTAAATATTAATCTCCTGAGAACTGCTGTGATCAACAGGAAAAATAAAGGTCCACAGGAACGGGCTTGGAATTTGTAATGTGCATTGGCCCATGCCTGTTGGAACCAGGCCTGTTGGAGTTCACATGTGGAATACATATTTAAACCTAATTTTATGATTGCAATGGTGTGCTAGCACTATATACGTGCAACTCAATGTCTGAAGAGGCTAGCAGCAACTGGGCTGGATTGATATAATGGAATCCAGGCCAGCACCCCCCAAAGAGAATATGCATTGTGACTAATAGGCACATTTGGAAAAACTGCAGGAAGATATATAGAAAGCGCTGACTTTTTCTTATTAATTATGCTCTGGTGAGCGAGTTGGAGGAGGGATGCACTACCACAAGATGGGAGGAAATCATCAAGGCAAATCGTTAAGCATCAGTGGGAGTAGGTCAGAGGAAGTTTGTGTCAGGAGTCTAACCTGAGGGACCTTGTTCCAGCACCGAAAGAAGACAAAATACCATTGTACCGGTTGAACTTAGTAAACACATCCACATCCTCCTCATCATCAAACCCTTGCACACATTGTTCATAACATAACTCTTAACTTGCCTAACAACAATCTATTAAACAGGATTTGGAAAGTAACATTCCCTCACATTCTTAACTCCGACAATACCCCTAATTTCCTGCTATTCAGCCGTAGGAGAAATATTGCTAGTGTACACGTTAGCACAATTTTCCATCCCTTGTGCCTTTCAAGCCTTTCTTGACATCCTCTGAGGGAGGGCTATATGTATGTATGTACTTAATCTATGAACCAATGTTGTATAACATTAATACCTCCACTAATGTAAAGCACTTTGGTCAACGAAAGTTTTTTAAATGTGCTATAGAAATAAAAGTGACTTGACTTGACTTGAAGTGACTTGTGGGAGAAGATGCCACATAATCACAGATAAGGACAGAAGTGAGGGCTGGACACGGAAACCTGTATCACTCTTAGCCACATGCTCAACAATCAAAGCTGGGCCTTATATGAATGTTGGATTATAAGGGGGATCTGCATGTGGGAGTTGTAGTGTCAGATTTTTATATTGTTCAAGAGATTACTCCCTCTAGCCACTAAGAGGACTTCATGATTAAGGAGAATGTTGTTATATGCAGGTGAGCCTTCAGTCAAAGACATTCAGAGCTTCTTCACAGATAAATTTTCATAAGTCTTTTGATTAATAGATTCTTTATTGTACAGCCAAACCTCTTCTGACGTACACTATAATCTTCATCGAACTAGCTTATCGCTTTAAAGGTTAGAAAACTCCTCATGTCGCCGTTACACTTCGCATGATCAAAGGGCATGCCTTCCTCATGCTGGTCCAAAACTAAACTAAAAACTAAGCTTCTGCGCAAGAAACACGCCCTAGAATACATCATAAATCCCACCCACAATATAACGGGCAGTCTAAAATTTAAAGACACATGCCATAATTAATGACACACAAAACAAGTCAAATGGCCACTACAGGAGTCGTCAGACATGTTTGAACTGGAGGAAAGGTGAACTTTTGTGTCAGCTTCATAATGCATTGTTCTGCTGTAGGATTCTCCAATAAGAGCTCTGATGAGCAAGGCTACAGTAGAAGTGTACGCACGTTGCCCAATTTTCAAAGTTTTATATGCAATTTTATGTAGATTATGTAGGCTTTACAAGATAGATCCAGCTTTTACCGGACCTGCTTGCTCATAAACTACTTCAGAATGAGGTCATTAATCAATGTCAAAAATCCTGTATAATTTACCCCTTTCTGCAGCCTACAGTTTTGGGAATGATTATAGTACCATAACAACAAAAGAAGTAGGAATATGTTATTCAGCTCTGTGCTGCCTCTGCCATGAATTGAGAACATTACTGACCTATTACCTCAACGTTATGCACAATCTCTTAATTCTTTACACATCTGTCACTTCAACTCATTGAATCTGACGTTCATTCTGGGATGACGTGGTCAGAATTAAAACTAACTGCAATCTAATATTCAGCTGTGGCTTCATAGTGGTACTCTTGCTATTGAGTCGAAAGGTCATGAGTTCGGACCTTCAAGCACAGAATCTGGACTCAAAGTCCAAAAGTAGCTTGTCAGGAATTCTGTCTTTGAAATTAAGATTCTATTGTTTTCTTTAAAATGAAGCAACGGAATTAAAATTGATTATCTGCTTAATTTTCCATTCTGTTTGTAACATCTTACTGTGTGGAAATTAGCTGCTACACTTTTCTATATTGGAACACTTCTCCATATACTTTATTGGTTGTTAAGTATTTTGGAAGAGTCCTCTTTCTTCGGAAAAATTCAGTTTAGATGCAGTCACAGGGAGAATGTGCAAACTTCACACATACAGCACCCAAGTATCGAACCCAGGGTTGCGGCACTGTGAGGGAGCAGATGCACAAGCAGATGCACCAGTTGCACCCTTTGATGTCTCGGCTGAGAGGTGGCTCCCAAGATAAAGCTCCCGATAATCCAGTCTCGTCTTTATTGTCAGAATTCTGTGTGGTGCAATGGATTAGGTTGGTAGACAATATTGGTCTTAAGTGTGAGATCCTTCCTCTCTGGTACTTCATTGATCATGTTGACTATTTAGTCGAGCTGCGATACATTGATAATTCTTACATTTATTCATGCTCATATGTCTCCCCTTCCAACTTCATTCCACTCCCTAATTTACCACCACTGTGTACAATAGTGTGGGATTATAGAAGGATGCACGGGACTCTTGCACAATTGAATATATGGTGCATCCAGAGTGCTACCTTGGCTGATCACGATTTACCATAATTGTCTAAGTATATCCATTTTGAACAGGGATCTTTGCCTTGAGAACAAATTTTACAAAGGGATGAACTTTATTTGTCAAATCCAATCACCCTTCTTTCCCAGCAGGCTATATAACTGTGGCAGCAGCACACTTGCTTCTGAATGTGTACACAGATGGGCGGGTGGGGCAATGTGTGTGTTGATAGTGGTTGCACCCAAATCTGCTCTGCCAGATTATTGCTCAAGTCATGAAGATGAAAGTTTCCTGCACGTTATTTTAAATGAAATGTATAATTAGCTGCAGGTGCAAATGCACTGAAAATGTCAACCAAAGATGAGAGGTATCTGTTATAACAACAAAATATAGGGCATCCTCATGTCCTTTTTATTCATTACTAGACTGTGGGACCCATTGGGTTATGAATAGATAGATAATTTAATAGTTATATGACACTACAAACAGCAACGTGATTTTCCTTCTGTGCATCAGTATTGCAGCAGGTATGGGGATCTGCAATAATGAAATATTTAGTGATAAATCATTTGTAACTGCAGACACGATATGCAACAGTTGATTTTACAATAAAGTCTTGAAAATGGGAAAATCTGTCCCACATGCTACACGGAAATATAACGGGACAATGATGTTTATATAAGATATATTGGCATACTTAACAAATGTAATATATAAAAGATATGGATTGAAGCAGGCATTGACAAACCAGAACCAATGGCAACTCCACAGGGCATTTAAAAAAATACTTTGTTGAGGTATGGTCACCCATGATACTTTGGCCCAGCCCTTTTGCTCGTAGAAGGTGGAAATGTCGAGGAATGATTTCTTGAGCCATTTCAGGGCAAAATTAGTAGTCAACTGTATTTAGAACAGAAGTGAAATGCAGGCCAGACTTATTAGGATTAATTGAAAGGATGCTTGATGGTTGGGGATGACCTTAATGGGATGAAAGGCGTGTGTCCATGTGAAAGAAGGAACTGCAGATGCTGGTTTAAACCATAAATAGACACAAAAAGCTGGTGTAACTCAGTGGGACAGGCAGCACCTCTGGAGAGAAGGAATGAGTGACTTTCGGAAGAAGGGTCTCGACCCTTCCGAAACGCTGAGTTACTCCAGTTTTTTGTGTCTACGGCTTGTGTCCATGCTGTGTGAAGGTGACCAGCAGAGAATACACGGTATCTATTTCTCAAATGTTAATGAAACCATTGCATCTTTACAACAATTATACCTCTTCAAGGTCACTTTTAACCAATCTCAGAATGGGCAAAAAGGGAGGCCAAAGGGATAGCTTTACTTTCTGACATGCAGGAAGCTTAGACACTTGGGGATCTGGACACAAATCAACCCACTGTTTGAGATCTGTGGAATCACTTTCATTGCAACCAGGCAGTAAAATGGAAAGGATTTAAAGAAATTAAAAAGAAAGATCCATTGTTTAACTTTTCTACAAACTGTTGGCGTTCTGCCTGCACCAGGGGGTAGCCATTCACAGGCTCGTGTTAAAAGCTGACCTTCAGACAACAAAACTCAATTTGCACTGTTTGCCATCAGTACATTGGATTTAAAATTCCAAAGAAAATTTAATCAAGGAAGCCAACGATTTTGGGGCAGGTTTCCAAATGAGGATTAGCCCTTTGAATCCTATCGTGGAACACTGCAGCTCCACTGGCAAAGTGCAGTGCTACCCAGCACAAAGGAAAACTCAAAATGGCACCAACTAAATCAGGAAAAAATGTATCTACATAGGAGTTGCAACTACAATACAATACAATACAATACCATTTATTGTCATTTGAGCCTCAGTGAAACAGCCTCAGTGAGGCTCAAACGAAATTCCGTTTCCACAGCCATACAAACAAAGACAATTTCCTACAAACATACACACAATTTAATTCACACAAACATCCATCACAGTGAACCCACTGTGATGGAAGGCAAAGTCTTTTCTCTCCCCCGTTCTCCATTTCTCTCCTGATGTCCAAGCCCCAGGCGGGCGATGCTAAGTCCCACTGCCATTTTAGGCCGTGCCGGGCGATTTACGGCCCCGCTCCCGGTCTAAATGTCACAATGTTGGAGCCCCCGGCGGGCGCTGGAATGTCCCACGGCCATGAAGCCGTGCCGGGCGATGTACGTCCCCGCTCCAGGTCGTTCCAACCCCGTGACACGGGCTTCATGAACTATCTTCATGAACAAGCACAAAGTTCAATTCAGTAGGTTAATGGCCCCAAAGCAAAAGCGTCCACGTCGCGGGGCTGGAAACTGGAAATATTCTGTGCTAATTCTGCTACCACCATCATCTATTGCGACAAGTGATGGCTTCCACTGACTGTCGCTGGAACCAAGAGTCATTTTCAGGACGCACGATGACAGCAAGGTCAACAAGATGGACACGAAAAGAAGACAAAATAGGTTAATACCAGAACACTAAATACAATACAATACAATACTTTTTATTTGTCATTTGAACCTCACATGAGGTTCAAACGAAATTTGGTTTCTGCAGCCATACAAGAAAAGAACCAAGACACACACCAACACAATTTACACAAACATCCATCACAGTGAGTCTCCTCCTCACTGTGATGGAAGGCAAAGTCTTGTCTCTCCCCTGCTCTCCATTCCTCTCCCGAAGTCGAGGTCAAAGCCCCCGGCGGGCGCTAGCAAGTCCGCGGCTACTCAAAGCCACGCCGGGCGATGTAAGGCCCTGCCCCGGGTCTTGGTGTTGGAGCCCCCGGTGGGCGCTAGCAGTCCGCGGCAAATGAAAGCCGCGCCGGGCGTTGTAAGGCCCCGCTCCAGGTCACTCTCAACCTCGCAATTTGGGCGGGAGAAGTCGTCGTTGCTGGTGCCCCACAAAGCAGTCTGCCACCGGGGACCCGCGAGCTCCCGGTGTCACCATCCACCGGAGTCGGGTCGCAGCAGCGCGCCACCGCAGCTCTCCATGCTTCGAAGCTGGCCAGCTCCACGGAGGTAGGTCTGCAGCTCCGTGACTTGAGCCTCCAGGTCGTTCCGGTTGGAGGCCGCTCCACGGCGCTAGGCCCCAATGGCAACGGAGACCCAACAGGGAAAAGGTCGGGTCTCCATGCAGGGAAGAGATTTAAAAGTTTCCCCCACCCACCCCCCACCCCCCACATATACACATTTAAAAACCCGCTACAAACTAAACCCTCAACAGGACAAAAAAACAAAAAATACTCAGACAGACTGCAGAGACCGCTGCGACGTTGATCGCGCCGCCCAACTAGCCATGAGACGTCCATATTGATTACAGTCCCATAGTTTTGCGGTTAACACAGTGCACTCTGAAGTGCCTGTGGTCTCCATGCGACTGAACCATGGACAATTGATTCAAGAAGATTCACAACCATTTTCTCAGAATAACAAAGATGGCCAATAAGGTGTTCATGCTAAAAAAAAGACATATATACTTGTATAAAGAAAATGACCCTCAAATCTACATATTGTAGCAGTGCCTGCTGGCGCACGCAAATATCGAACCCGGCGTTCGGAAGCCGCGGTCACGTGACTCGGGAGGAGCTGCTGTCTTTGAGCAGTTTCGTTTTCGCGCAACAGTTGTTTTGCTCTCCACCGTTGTGATTAGACATGTATGCAGAGATCTGTTTGCTAAGGAGCGAGTGTTCAATAAAAAATGTTCCGAAAAGTTGGTCGTCGTTTCTGCATCCGCTAAAATATGTTTAAATATGTGGTTGTTTTAAGCATACAGCATGGAAACTGGCCATTCAGCCCAACTCGTCCATGCTGACCAAAATGCTTCATCTAAGCTAGTTCCATTTGCCTTGGTTTGGTCCTTCTCTAAACCTTTATTTTCTCTGTACCTGTCCAAATATTTTTAAAATGTTGATACTTGACCTGCCTCAGCTACTTCTTCTGCATGCTCGTTTCATATACCCATGACCCTCTGTGTGAAAATGTTACCCCTCAGGTTAGTCTTAAATCTTTTCCCTCTCATGTTAAAACCATATCCTCCAATTCATGATTCTCTTACCTTGGGGAAAAGTGCATTCACCAAATCTATTCTTCTTACGATTTTATACACCTCTATTAGATAATCTCGCAGCCTCCTGCGTTCAAAGGAATAAATCCTTCCATATTGTTTAGGTCCTAGAATTTTAGCAACATCCTCGTAAATCTTCTCAAGTACTCTTTCCAGCTTAATGGCATTTTTCCTATAGCAGGGTGACAAAAATTACACACAATACTTCAAGTGCAGCCTCACCAACGTACAGTTGTAATGTAACGTCCCAATATTAATACTTAATTACCTGACAGATGAAGACCAACATGCCAAAGCCTTCATCACCACCTTATCTACCTGTGATATACAGGGAATGATGTACTTGTGCTCCTAGATCCCTCTTCTCTACAGGATACCCTAGGGCCCTAAGATTCATTAGATAGTCTGCCTTGGTTAAACTTCCCAAAAGATCAAGAGCCTGCTGTGATTCTTGATAAGCATCTTCATTATATATGATACAACCTATTTTAAGGTCATAAGGAATAGGAGTAGAATTAGGCCATTCTGCCAATTAAATAGATTCCTGCCTTCTCCCCTTTACCTCTGACACTTGTACTAATCAAAAATCTATCTATCTCTGCCTTAAAAAATATCCACTGACATAGCTTCCACAGCCTTCTGTGGCAAAGAATTCCACAGATTCACTACACTCTGATGAAATAAATTTCTCCTGATCTCCTTCCAAAAAAAATGGACGTCCTTTAATTTTGAGGCTATGACCTCTAGTCCTGGATTCTTCCACTAGTGGAAACATCCTCGCCACATCCACTCTGTCCAACACTTTCACTATTCTGTGTGTTTCAATTAGATCCCCCCCTCGTTCTTCTAAACTGCAGCGAGTACAGGCCCAGTGCTGACAAACACTCATCATAGGTTCTACTCATTCCCGGGATCATTTTTGTAAACTTCCTCTGGACCCTCTCCAGAACCAGCATATCCTTCCTCAGATATGATGCCCACAATATTCCAAATGCAGCGTTACCAGCACCTTTTAGAGCCTCAACATTACATCCCTGTTTTTGTATACAAGTCCTCTTGAAATAAATGCTAGCATTGAGTTTGCTTTCTTTTGATGTCTTCTGCAAAGTGATTATTCTACCCTTGTACATTCGCATTGCAATCGTTTATTATATATGTCAGACTGCAATGGACCTGGTGCTGATCCTTGAGCCACACCACCAGTCCATCCATAAAATAACTTCCCACTACCAACTTCTGCTTCCTACCATGAAGTCAGTTATGTATCCGGTTAGTTAGCTGTTCCTATGGACTACATCTGTGGCCCTGCCCTCATCAACCTTTTTGGTTATTTCTTTAAACTCAATCAAATTCGTGAAACGGGATCTCCCATCCAAAATCATGCTGACTATCCCAAATCAACCCATGTCTTTCCAAATGGATGCATATCTCTCTCAGAATCTTCTCCATAACTTGCCCACCACAGATGTTAAGTTTATTTATCTACAGTTTCGAGGTTTTTCTTTGTAGCCTAGCAAAGAATTCATATTGAAAATGCCACAAAAGTATTTGTGGGATGATTTAAAATTAATTTTCTACTCTACAATTCATGATTCTACATCAGTTGAATTTCAAATAACTTTCATTGATGCTAAGGTGACAAGTTCAAGTGAGTTTATTGTCATGTGTCCCTGATAGGACAATGAAATTCTTGCTTTGCTTCAGCACACAGAACATAGTAGGCATTTACTACAAAACAGATCAATGTGTCCATATACTAGAATATAAATATATACACACATGAATAAATAAAATGATAAAGTGCAAATAACAGATAATTGGTTATTAATAATCAAAGTTTTGTCCGAGCCAGGTTTAATAGTCTGATGGCTGTGGGGAAGTAGCTATTCCTGAACCTGGTTGTTGCAATCTTCAGGCTCCTGTACCTTCTACTTGAAGGTAGCAGGGAGATGAGTGTGTGGCCAGGATGGTGTGGGTCTTTGATGATACTGCCAGCCTTTTTGAGGCAGCGACTGCGATAAATCCCCTTGATGGAAGGAAGGTCAGAGCCGATGATGGACTGGGCAGTGTTTACAACTTTTTGTAGTCTTTTCCTTTCCAGGGCGCTCAAGTTGCCAAACCAAGCCACGATGCAACCGGTCAGCATGCTCTCTACTGTGCACCTGTAGAAGTTAGAGAGAGTCCTCCTTGACAAACCGACTCTCCGTAATCTTCTCAGAAAGTAGAGGCGCTGATGAGCTTTCTTGATAATTGCATTAGTGTTCTCGGACCAGGAAAGATCTTCAGAGATGTGCACGCCCAGGAATTTGAAGCCCTTGACCCATTCAACCATATATATCACCACCGGCGTTAGTGCCACTGGTCGATAGTCATTGAGGCACGTCACCTTACTCTTCTTGGGCACTGGTATAATTGATGCCCTTTTAAAGCAGGTGAGGACAACCAGGCAAAGGTAAACTGAATAGACAAGGTAATCATTTATGTGAGATTTGAATGGGACATGGAAAAAGTGGCTAATTTATCAGCGTATGAAAGAAAGTGCAACAGATATCTATCTGTTTATACTTACATTTACATACAAAGTTCAGGAGTAACACAGCAGGTTAGGCAGCATTTGTGGATGAAATGGATTGGCGACGTTTCGGTTTGGAAAACATCGTCTGTCCATTCCTTCCATTCCCTCCAAAGATGCTGCCTGACCTGTGGAGTTACTCCAGTTCTGTGATTATTTTTGTAAACCAGTATCTACAGTTTCTTGTGTCTATATGTCTATATTTATTGTAATTGCTGTAAATCTAATATTTTCTAGTTTAGAGATACAGCATGAACACAGGCCTATCGGCCCACTGATTCCTCACTGACCTTCGATCACCCGTTCAGTCTACTTCTATCGATTTCCTACTAGGGACAATTTATCGAGGTCAATTAACCTACAAACATCATCTTTAGGAACCGGAGCACCCAACAGAAACCTGCGGGTCAATTAAGACAGCACCTAAGGTCAACGCACCTGATCATCAGTTCTTTACATTGCGGAAGGAACCCTTGCGCCATTTTGCCCAATTTAGAGAGTTAAAATGATCATAAAAACATAGAGAACATGAAAACTAGGTGCAGGAGTAGGCCAGCACCCTTCGGTCAGGATCATGGAACCTCAAGCACAGTATCCCGTACCTGCCTTCTCTCCATACCCCTGATCCCCTTAGCAGCAGTTCTACCTGCTGTGCCTCACCCCTTGCGCAGAGAGTTGCAGAGATTCCTACACTTGTAGAAAAAAGTTAAAGATGATCAGAGAATATAAGAATTATTTAACTTGGATGATAAAGTGATTTAAATATTTATACTCCAAATTTCAGTCATGAGGCAACATGTGTAAAACCTCTCACTGATTTTTGAGGGTGATTGAGTGGACACTGGTTTAAAATACTTCTTTCAGTGATGTCATGTCTAGACAGTGATGAATCACAGCTATTAATGTCATTTTCTCAAATGTCATTTTTGATCAAGCAAATGCCATCAATGGGTAGACATTTTTCAGGTGTTTGTATTTTAAATGTTCATTGAAGAAATTTTTTTTTAGGCATTGTTAAAGTAGGATTAATTCTGTAAATCATGGTTAAGGTTGACCAACGAATTTAGTGCGATTCTATTATTGTGCAAAAATTTTCACTATGCTGAATGTGCAACAAAATCTATCATGGGGGCTCCCCTGACAACTCGTACAAAAACTAGCTTTAATTCCTGGTCTCTTTTGTGTTAGTTGATCACCGCTACACCAGGTCAGTTTTATTGACCCAGAGAGAGAAAGGACAAGAAAATTAGCCATGCTGACATTGAAAGCAAATTGTTTGTCATCCTGGACTAGAACATGCCTGATGGGCCGAAGGGACAAAAAAAAATCAGTGAAATCTCAGTGAAAGGCACTTTTTGTGGACTTTTTCTGGCCTGGCACTGGCCTTTTGGGCCAAAATGCTCCTCCTGGGATAATACGACCATTTTGGGCAAAAGAGACTGGTTTCTGGGCTAATAGGGGCCTTGTGGACCAAAATAAGTGGTTTCAGTTAGGCCAAAGGTGTGCTGGCAGTTCACTCACTCACTCACGGCTGGTGGGCTGGCAGTTCATTCACTCACAGCTGGTGAGCTGGCAGTTGATTGACTCACGGTTGGTTGGGCTGGCAGTTGATTGACTCACGGGTATTCCTTGAAATTCCATTTCAAGCAGAGTGCAGGCCACCAAATGCAATTTCATGCCATTTCAAGCAGAGTGCAGGCCATCAAATTCAAAATGCAATTTCATACAATTTCAAGCAGAGCGCAGGGCACCAAATTCAAATGCAATTTCATACCATTTCAAGCAGAGTGCAGGCTACCAGATGCAATTTTATACTATTTCAAGCAGAGTGCAAGCCACCAAATGCAAATTCATGCCATTTCAAGCAGAGTGCAGGCCACCAAATTCAAATGCAATGCAGTCGGGTTCGTACCCAGGTCTCCGGTGCTGCAAACGCTGTAAGGTAGGAATTCTATCACTGCGTCACCAAATGGAAGTCCTCTTTAGGCCCTTTAAGCCCAGATTTTAGTCAGTGCATGAATGTGTTGACAGGTCCACTAAAGTGACGTAACTATAGTTGGGACAAAAGTGAGCCGATGCTCACTCCCAATACACTTACATATGAGCACAAAGTTTGCGATTGAGACTCCTATCCAGGGTACACTGGTTGAAATACAGTATACTATTAATCACATAACACAGGATTAGCTCCCTGAATTAGCAGGAATCCAATTTCTAGCACTTGCTTCCCCCTACAGCAATATGACCAAGTTGCAGTATGTGGGATTAAAACTGTGTGTGTGATTGATGCTCCTGTGTACGAAAAAATAGAACTTTGACCAGAAGAATGATTCTTCACTAGAAACAACCAAAACTAGCCTTTGCAATAAACATACACCTTTCAACTTGTAAAATCATCAGTTCAATGCTTCAGTTCTTGTTTAGGAGATGCCTGTTGCTAGAACAATGCAAAATATTCTTCCTCACATCCATGTTACACTTCCTATATAAGTATCTGTTTCAGAAACATAGAAAATAGGTGCAGGAGTAGGCCATTCGGCCCTTTGAGCCAGCGCAACCATTCAATATGATCATGGTTGATCATCCAAAATCAGTACCTCGTTCCGGCTTTTTCCCCATATCAGTGATTCTCTCAGCCCGCAGAGCTAAATCTAACACTCGCTCGAAAACATCCAGTGAATTTACCTCAACTGCATTCGGTTGCAGAGAGTTCCACAGATTCACAACTCTCTGGGTGAAAAAGTTTTTCCTCATCTCAGTCCGAAATGGCCTATCCCTTATTATTAAACTGTGATCCCTGGTTCTGGTCTCCCCCAACATCGGGAACATTTTTCCTGCATCTACCCTGTCCAATCCTCGAAGAATTTTATATGCTTCTATAAGATCCCCTCTCATCCTTCTAAATAATTTAACATAGTAGTTGGCCTCTTAATGTTTAAAGAATAAAGCAGGAACGCGATGCTAGTAGTTTCCAAGAAAAATGACAATCTAGCGGTGAATTTATTGTCCAGATTATTCATGTCTCTGTTGAAAAAAACCCTTGGGCTTGCTCATTGGTTTTCTCAACAAGTTCATGCTAGTCATTTTTAGTGGTTAGAACTGCAGTGGAGGTGGAGGTGAAGTAGGTTGGGACAATTATATTGTGATGAAAAAATATGTTCAACTTACATCCTGCAAAAGGTTGGAAATGAACATTGGATGTCTTCATATTTAGAAGCAACCTGACAATGCAAAAAAAAAGATAATGGCCATGTGTTAAATGGTGCGGGGATAGACCTGAGAAGGTTAATAAGGTATTGGGCCAGTGTGTCGGCATAAATGAGATATCTGCTTCAATTCGTCAAATCTCAACGAATCTTAAAAAAATGCAATGACCTGTGAAAATGGGGTATTTGAACAGATTAATGAAATCCCACAGTCGATATATGCAAACAAGGTCGGAAAAGAAGAGCAAACGTGGCTTTAACCGTGTGCCATTCCCAGGGTCCAAGTCTGTGGGCTTTGCTCCTTTTTTTGTCACAGCTAGAGAAAGCTAAACCACAGTCCTTTTCCCTGGCTTTAATCACTTTAATAAAAAGCCTGTATGCTCTTTTATCAGACTGATATCTTATAAATTCAATACCAGGCAACAGCTTTCTTTCCAACCTGTCTCATATGCACATTAAAACACAGCCTCTCTTTATCCTGCCCATCAGTGTTGACATTTCTGCTACAGTTTCCATGGACAAGGTCAGAGTTCATAAAAACACTGAGGATATGCCAAAAAGGAGACATAAAGACTCTTTTTTTGTCGATAAATCTGTGTAAAGGTTATTTATTGCAGAGTAAATGTTGTTTAGACTTTAGTTTCTGGCATGGGGAGGATTATAAATGAATGGAGCTAGTTTAAGCTGATTTTTGAAAGTCTTTGCATGGGAACGCTATCCTCCCCATCTGCACATTAGTAATGCCCTTGTGTGTCATGTTTTTTTTCTCAGCAGTACATGCTAATACATTGTCACACAATCTGTAGGCAGTCACAGCTAGCAGGAGTGATTACTGGGGAACTTGATGGTTTATAATGGCTGTTTACTGCATTAATACTTACTGCTTAAAGAGGCTACATCCATTTTTAACCCTGCATCCAGCCCATGCAAATAGGAAGGCTGGAGATTCTCTTTGTGCAAGTATCCACCGTTTTGAAAACTATTTGATGGACATACAGTATAAATTCACGACATTGCAACCCACATTTAGTTTTGCCTCTCTTCTGCACAGATTGCCTGTTGCCTGGAATTTGATTTTACCGGTTCATTTACAGTTACTCATATTAGTGTTATTAGACAGGTGCTCCAGCATGAAAGTACCACACAAACTCCTATTTCACCTGATATCCACAATTGTTAGCAAGATTCACTGAGTAGAATTAGCAGTGAGAAAGTTCTTTCTTATGTCCACAGGATACCCAAAGCTGCTTGACAGTGTAAGCCTGTAATTAAATGGATAGCGGTGTCAAAATTAGCTCCTTGAGTAAAGTGATTGTTTCATAGACATAGTGCATTGAACAGTACAGCACAGGCACAAGCTTTGACTCACTCTGTCTGTCCTGACCACAATCCCAATCTACCTAATCTCATATGACGGCACATGGTCCATATCCCTCTATTCCCAGCCTGTTCTTGTGTCTATTAAAATGCCTCTTTACGTTGCTATTGTATCTGCTTCCACCACCTTCTCTGGTAGCATATGACAGGTCTCTATCATTCTCTGTATATAAAAACCCCCCTGCCTCACACATCTCCTTTAACCCTTTTCCTGCTCACATTAAATCTAGCCATTCAATATTTGCCATTTACATCCTGGGTGAAAGATTCTGACTGTATACCCTATATATGCTTCCCATGATATTACTTACATCTACCAGGTCTCTCTCAGCCCTTGACACTCCAGAGAAAGCAATCCAGTAACCTATTCAATGTATTATCCTATATTGCAATTGGATTTGAGACTGAGAGTATACCTCACTGAAATTATATAGAGACCTGGGGAGACCACACCAGAAAGATATTATGGAGAAGGTCTTGCCAGCCAGTCTAAGTTATGACTGTGATAGAAGGAGTGCAACAAGATTCATTGGATCAATTCTTGGGATGGATAGTTTCCTATGAGGAAACATTAAACAGCAAAGACTGATACAGTCAACAGTTTAGGAGTGATCACATTGAAATGATACAAACTTCTTCTGCACTTAACAGGCTAATAACAGAAATAATATTTTAAAACCTGTGGTAGTTTGAACCAGGTGTAACTGTCTCAAAATAATGGGTGGGTCATTCAGTGCTGAGAAGAGAAAAAAAAACAGAGGATAATCAGTCTTTCCAATTCTCCACCAAAGGGGTCTGTGGAGGTTCATTCACTGAGTCTATTCAAGGCAGAGAGAGCAATAGAATTTTGAATATTAAGGGAATCGAGGGTTATGGTGAAGTAGAGATAAAATCTCAGCCACTGACTTGCTGAGTGGCAGAGCAGAAAGAACATGCCTTAATCGTATTTTGTATTTGATGCATTGGCCATTTTTGAATAATTGTGAGGATGTTCAGGCTGTCGGAGAGGCGTCTGAAGCTTTATTGCGTCGCTCAGTGAGTGAAGGTCCGGTGGGTCCAGTGCTTGAAATTGTTGGCAGTTAAGTGGTGGGTGTGTGGTGCTGGTGGTAAATGGTCCAGTTGGAGAAATGAAGCTGTGTTCAGTGAATTCACTGAACATCCAGTGGCACTGAATTTAGATCTTCTGGTACTGAATCCCATGTCTTGTCACTTTCTACAGCTTCAGAGGCCTCCACATCTTCTTCATCAAGCCTTCTAATCAGACAGTGGACACCTTTGGAGCTTGATACCTTATGTTTTGATAATCTTCCCAATGTTTCCAGGCTGGCACAATGCTGCAGCTAGCAGAGCTATTGCTTCACAGCTCCAGTGACCCAGGTTACATCGCAGTACTGTCAGGATGGAGTTTGCACACCTAGCAAGTAATCACATGGGTTTCCCCCAGGTGCATGTTCAGCGGTAGATTAATTAGCCACTGTAAATTGCTCCCAGTGTGTAGGCAAGAGGAGGGGTTGATGAAAATGTGGGAAGATTAAAATAGGATTGGTTTCAAATGGTTGGCATGGACTCCGTCAGCAAATGTCCTGTTTCTGAGCTCTGAGACTCAGCTGAAATTCCAGAACATCTGAGAGATCCTTTGGGAGCCAGCATGCAGTTTTCTCTATAAGAGTTACATGTTGGCTTAAAGTAACATGAACAAAATCTAAAGGGTGTTAGTGATTCATAGCCTCATGCTGAGCTGTGCCAGACACTGAACACCAGGGCTAACACTCAGCGCTTGCACTTAGTAGTGACCAAAATGAGATGAATTGCCTATATAGATGGATCGCCATGATCCTTGTGCCCATTTTTAGTGTAATCTAATTTAGTTCTGGGGATCTCATTTCTATTTTCTGAACTCTCCTAATTTGACTGAATCTCACACATCTCAACACCTCTGTAGCAGTACTGAAATGAGGAGAAATACCTTGGACTTTCTTTGTATCCATGTGTATGTAGCCCTCTGTAACGCTGAAATTCCTCTGTACACATATGATCAATCTCTGTCTGCGAAGAACATTGGGAGAGGTTAAGGCCAAATGACCCCTTGTGTTAATCCTTTACTTCAACACCTTCCTGCCTCTAATCAGGTCCAGGAATTTGTTTGCAAAGTTCCAAAAAGTGCTATTGCAGTTACAAATTGCTTCAGTCAGTGGAGGGCCATTTTGCTACTGTTTTTGGGTGTCGAACGTCTGATAGGAAATTCATCCCTTAACTTCTGAGCAGGAATTTTGTTTTCACCGGTGCATTTCTTCGGCACAGAACTCTTCCAAGCACCATTCATCCCTTGATGACTAAGGCGAGGCAGCACCAACAGCCTGCTGCAACTGGTGGCAGTTCATTTTCATTTTGTACTGCAAGGGTTGGCGGCCTGTGTTAGTGAGCTTTGTACATCGTATTGTGCTGTTATGATTGCATGGCTGTCAATATTTGGAACCTGCGTGGGTTGCAGATGTGCTGGGTATGTATAGTGCATTCAGAAAGTATTCAGACCTCTTCACTTCTCCAACATTTTGTTACATTACAGCCTTATTCTGAAATGGATTAAATTCTTTTTTTTTAATCATCAATCTACACACAATACCCCATAATAAAAAATGGAAAACAGGTGTTTAGAAATTTTTGCAAAGTAATTTAAAGGAAATAACTGACATATCATATTTACACAAGTATTCAGACCCTTTACTCAGTACTTTGTTGAGGCACCTTTGGCAGCGATTACAGCCTCAAGTCTTCTTGGGTATGATGCTACAAGCTTAGCACATCTTTATTTGGGTAATTTCTCCCATTCTTCTCTGTAGATCCTCCCAAGCTCTGTCAGGTTGGGTGGGGAGCGTCGATGCACAGCTATTTTCAGGTCCTTCCAGAGATGTTCAAACGGGTTCAAATCCGGGCTCTGGCTGGGCCACTCATACTTTGCTCTGTTCATATTTCCCCTCGATCCTGACTAATCTCACGGTTCCTACCGCTGGAAAACATCCCCACAGCATGATGCTGCCACCACCATGCTTTACCGTAGGTATGGTATTGGTGCCTGGTTTCCTCCAGACTTGATGCTTGGCATTCAGGCCAAATAGATCAAACCTGGTTTCATCAGATCAGAGAATTTTGTTTCTCAAGCCTTTTGATAAACTCCAAGCGGGCTTTCATGTGCCTTTTACTGAAGAGAGGCTTCCGTCTGGCCACTCTACCATAAAGGCCTGATTAGTAGAGTGCTGCAAATATAGTTGGCCTGATGAAAGGTCCTCCCATCTCCACAGAGGAACTCTGGAGCTCTGTCAGAGTGACCATCGGGTTCTTGGTCACCTCCCTGACCAAGACCCTTCTCCCCTAATTACTCAGTTTGGCCCGGCGACCAGCTCTATGAAGAGTCCTGGTGGTTCCAAAGTTCTTCCATTTAATAATGACGGAGGCCACTGTGCTCTTCGGGATCTGCAATGCTGCAGAAATTGTTTTATACCCTTCCCCAGATCTGTGTCTCGACACAATCCTGTCTCGGAGGCCTACGGACAATTCCTTTGTCTTCATGGCTTGGGTTTTGCTCTGACATGCACTGTCAACTTTGGGACCTTATATAGACAGGTGTGTCCCTTTCCAAATCATGTCCAATCAATTTAATTTACCACTGGTGGAGTCCAATCAAGTTGTAAAAACATCTCAAAGATAATCATTGGAAACAGGATGAATCTAAGCTCAATTTTGAGTGTCATAGCAAAGGATCTGAATACTTATGTAAATGTGATATTTCAGTTGTTTCTTTTTTAATAACTTTGCAAAAACTTCTAAACACCTGTTTTTGCTTCTTCATTCTGGGGTACTGTGTGTAGATTGATGAGTAAAAAAATAATTTAATCCATTTTAAAATAAGGCTGTAACGTAACAAATGTGGAAAACGTGAAGGGGTCTGAATACTTTCTGAATGCACTGTACAAGGTGTGTTGGAGAAAATGAATGTTTGATTGAAGTTCTGAGTGATGGAGCTACTTGGATTATGAATGGTGGCCCAGTTTGCAATCAATGTGTGAGCCCAGCAGTGTCGTTTTTGGGTTGTGGCAACTGAAGATGGTTTTAGTGACCGTCGTCAGGCTTCTGAGGCCATTCATCTTTTTGCAGCACCTCATCTGTGTCTGGGGCACATGACTTTTGGCATTCAACTTTTTCAGCTCCCTGCTCCCTCGTCCTTATCAGCTTGTGCTGGGGAGTATTCTGTGGGTAAAAAAACCTCCTCTGCTGCCGTAGCTGAGACATCTTCTTCTCTCCCTCTTGTATTGTCTTCTGCAAAGCTGCAATCATTGACACATCATCTATATACTGCCAACCCATAGCCGTTCTCAATGCCATCCTCAATGTTCCATCTCTGTTTTGTGCAGTGATGGGTCAGGAGACCTTTACTCAAGGAGACTTTGAGAACATCCTCGTTGTTCCCCACTGATCATTAAGAGTCAAGTTTACTGTCATATGCACAAGTACGGTGATGTATAGGTACAATGAAATCGTGCAGTAGCCTCACAGGCACATAGGCTCAGGCAAATATAAATTATACAGATTACACACAATTCTTCAAGTTAATGAAAATAAAATAAAGACTGCAAAAATACAGGACATTAGTGCAAACCACAATTATAAAAAACAAGTCATGGTGGAAAAAGAAGTGGTACATAGTGTGTTGTCAAGATTGGATTAGGTTTGGTTTGAGAACCAGATAGTTGTAGGAAAGTAGCTGATCCTGAACCTGGTGGTACATGGCTTCTAAGGAGAGGGCATAGTCTGGATAATGGGGATCCTTGATGATAGATGTTGCATTATTTAGAATGTACCTTGTATAAACTACAGCTGTGAAGGACCAGACTGTCCACCACTTGTGTTCCTGTACATTGCAACAAGTCAGGATATTTTTACAGTGTTTCTTCTACCTTTAAAAGTCAGTTAGTGCATTGGGTGACATGACAAATCTTTTAAGCTTCGAAGAGGCACTGGCACAGCTTCTTATTAATTACACCAATGTGTTGGGTGCAGGAATTTAAAGGGACTATTCTCCCCACCACCTATCCAGTACCAGTGGGTGGTCACTCCTCATGTCTTTCCGAAATCAATAATTTTAATAATCAACACTGCAGGTACACACAAATGCTGGAGAAACTCAGCGGGTGCAACAGCATCTATGGAGCGAAGGAAATAGGCAACGTTTCGGGCCGAAACCCTTCTTACTAATCAACACTGCAGTTAGTGTTCGCTGGATGCTCAGATGAATAATGAACTTCACAAATTTGCCTCGGGATCAAACCGGTGCAAGTCAATAACACTCTTCACTGCTGCTATGCAATGCGGCATCATGCAATGGACAGCAACTGGCCTATTGTGCTTGGTGGGCGGGATGTTCAACCGCTCAATCCCCACCGCACAGTCCGATCTGTACTCCGGGAGAATCAGTCCGATAATGTTTGTAAAAACGCACCTTTAGTTATTTGTTGTGACAATATTACTTACATTTGGTGTATATAATCTGCCTACCTCATTATTGCGAAGAACAACAAAACAAGTTTGGAAAAGTCGGTACAATTTTCAGCGACAACATTGAAGAACAGGGTTAAACGGCGAATTGGGGGACAACAGGTATTTGAATATGCAGAAGAGATCAGTGAAATGCAAATACCAGCCAGATTACAACGTTAACACTGATTAAAACCTGCTCGGCGCAGATGTGCTCATCAATTGGGCTTCCGAAACACGGAATCATGAGAGCTTTCCGTTCACACAATCCGAATGTGTGTAATATCGTAATTATCTGTTACACTTATACACAAACACTCAACACTAAGCTTACCAATGAAGATAGATTCTGTTTTTAGCCGAGCATTAGAAGCAGCAGCTTATACCAGTGTTTGCGACTTAGAGCCACATCAACAAATCTACTTAACATTTCAACAAACTAAATGCTGCTTTCATTGAAACGGGCTTTTGTGGTTACAGAAATAATCCACAGTGGTGGATATCGTGTCAGATATTTTGTTTCTCTCCAAATCATACTATTCAAATATAATAATCAAATCACAATATTAATCATATAAGTAGTTCTCCAAAAAGAGTTATAACAAATATATTTTATTTTGGGGTCTTAAACGCAGTGAGGGATGCACGCTGTCCATTTTAGTGGATCGAGGAGCATCAGCCGAGAGCGGGACGCACCTTCTAACATTGGCCGGAGGTACACAAATATGCTGGAGAAACTCAGCGGGTGCAGCAGCATCTATGGAGCGAAGGAAATAGGCAACGTTTCGGGCCGAAACCCTTCTTCAAACCCAGTCTGAGGAAGGGTTTCGGCCCGAAACGTTGCCTATTTCCTTCGTTCCATAGATGCTGAGTTTCTGCAGCATTTGTGTGTACCTTCGATTTTCCAGCATCTGCAGTTCCTTCTTAAACACTTCTAACATTGGCCGCTGCTTTCCTTACTCCTTACTCCTGTTGGAGTAATTAACCATTGTCATAAATCAATCCTGGATTTCGTATAAACAATGAATCTGTTTGCTTTGTTGTTACTTTCTCCAAGTTAAATACATTTTCCTTGATCCACGTCTCTTTTGATGTCTCGTTTTCACACACCTTACATTTCCTCATCTCTGTGTCTACCTCTCCCCTGACTCTCAGAAGGTTCTCGACCCGAAATGTCACCCATTCCTTCTATCCAGAGACGCTGCCTGCCCCGCTGAGTTACTCCAGCATTTTGATTCTATCTTCGGTGTAATCCACCATCAGCAGTTCCTTCCTACACACTGCAAATGCTGGTTTATACCAAAGATAGACACAAAGTGCTGGAGTAACTCAGCGGGTCAGGCAGCGTCTCTGGAGAAAAAGGACGGGTGGCGTTTATTTTAGCCTCACAGACAATCTGAGTGAAAAGATGCTAAATGCATTTCGTTGTCTCTGTACTGTACACTGACAATGACAATTAAAATTGAATCTGAATCTGAATCTGAAAAGGCGACCGAAAAGGCTATGCTGGGCACAAGATAGGCGCAAAATGCTGGAGTAACCCAGCGGGACAGGCAGCATCCCTGGACAGAAGGAATGGGTGACATTTCGGGTCGAGAACCTTCCTCAGACTTCGATTTAAACCAGGAGGAGCTATAGGATATTAGATTTAAAATAGCATCTGCAGTTCTGTATTACACAATTGTCATACATATTGTTTGAAAAAAAAGGTTTTGTATAATTGTTTACACTTTGGTTTATTCTTTATGTCGCCAAAGACTCTTTCGACGTACAATTCTCAACGATCTGCACGTTTTTGGTTTCCACTGGAGCTATTTGCTGAGCCCTCTGTGTGCTGCATGCGCGGCGCATATAACACTGAAGTCTGCTTTCTTCCCTGAAACCCAAATCTCATGAAATTGGGCAAAAAAATATCTGTTAAAAGTCTGAAGAAGGGTCTCGACCCGAAACGTCGCCTATTCCTTCTCTCCATAGATGCTGTTCACCCGCCGAGTTTCTCCAGTACCTTTGCTGTTAAAAGTAAGGTAATTGTGTTATGCACAGTGGTGTCAAGAGCAAAGATCCTAGAGGAGCTCCTCTATAATCTTTGGTCAAGAGTACGTGTCAGGGTGCAGCGTCCTGGGGGGGGGGGGGGGGGGGGGGGGGGGGACGAGGCGCTAGTATCTTTGCCTCTAGTATCTCGCTAGAATTTAGAAGATTGAGGGGGGGATCTTACAGAAACTTACCCAATTCTTAAAGGGTTGGACAGGCTAGATGCAGGAAGATTGTTCCCGATGTTGGTAGAGTCCAGAACAAGGGGGTCACAGTTTAAGGATAAAGGGGAAATCTTTTAGGACTGAGAAAAACATTTTTTTGGTGCGTTGAATGGTCCTGAGATATAGCTGTGTCCCAGGTCAGTGCTGGCCGTGAGCGGATACAGAGGCCAGTGGTGGCAGCATGCAGCCCAGCATTGATTGGTCTGCTGCAATCAACGACCGACGTTCCAGTGGACTCCGTCTGGGACACGTTGCGCTTTTCTCAGGACATTGACGCGACGATTAACAACCTACAGCTGGCATTTCGCTCCCAAACCCGCACATGTGCTCCAAGGAGTTTGTGTCCAAATATCCAGTTTTTGGCGGCAGTGAAGGAAGCGGCCCTGTTCACTGAACGATTGACACAAGGCAAATTTTAGGAAAGCTCAGGGGCAGTTTAGCAACCGTTGAACCAGAAACCATACCGGGCTCAGTGCAACACGTGTAAACAATGTTTTCACGCGGGAATTGTACATGTCAAATGTGTGCGAAAGGTCCAATTTTTAAGTAATTAACTTTTGCTCTGTTAACGCTCCGGTGGCATGAGGTACCTTTCTTAAATAAAGACAGGAAATGCTGCAATCAGTCAACATCTGTGGGACAGAAGATACGCACCAAAAGCTGGAGTAACGCAGCGGGTCAGGCAGCATCTCTGGAGAAAAGGAAGAGGTCACGTTTCGGGTGGAGACCCTTCTTCAGAGTGAGAGTCTTTTGGAAACATAATTATATCTTAAGGGATTGGCCAGACTAGATGCAGGAACAATGTTCCTCATATTTGGGAAGTCCAGAACCAGGGGTCACAGTTTGAAAATAAGGGGTAGCCCATTTAGGACTGAGATGAGGAAAAACTTTTTCAACCAGAGTTGTGAATCTGTGGAATTCTCTGCCAAAGAAGGCAATTTACTGGATGTTTTCAAGAGAGTTAGATTTAGCTCCTGGGCTAACAGAGTCAATGGATGTCGGAAGAAAGCATGAATGGGGTACTGATTTTGGATGATCACCCATGATCATATTGAATGGCGGTGCTGGTTCAAAGGACCGAATGGCCTACTCCTGCACCTACTTTCTATGTTTCTATGAGAGTCAGGGAAAGGGAAACGAGATATAGTCGGTGATATAGTGAGATATAGAACAAATGAATGAAAGATATGCAAAAAAAAAGTCAGAGGGGTTGCAGCGGGAGAGGGTATTTCAGAACGCTTAGACAATTGGTTCGATCATCCACAGTCAGTACCCCGTTCCTGCCTTCTCGTCATATCCCCTGACTCCGCTATCTTTAAGAGCTCTATCTACCTATCTCTTGAAAGCATCCAGAGAATTGGCCTCCACTGCCTTCTGTGGCAGAAAATTCCACAATTCACAACTCTCCGGAAGAAGAGTATGACTATCTTTCATCAGAATTGTGATCGGCTTGAAGCTCTCTCCACAGTGCTGCTTGGCCAAGCATTACAGTATCTTTGCTTTTAGCCATTCTTCAGTATGTGTGGACAGGCTTTTCAGTTGTTGAGCTTGACACAAACAAGTCCGATTTCCTCTCTGCTATTACCCCCATGAGCTCCTGGTAATCAACCTGGAGGACGAGCAGTGGACAATTTCCCTCTTCCTTAATCTAGGATACCAATCGTAGCAGCTTTGCTGAAACTGACACTCAACATAAATCATTCTTTGAAGGAAAGACGTTTCTTATTTGTTTAAATTTAGTTCCATTAATCAACTGGTTGAATAATAAAACGTAAACCAAATGTCTACCTTTGAAAACTTCATGACACTTTAATACCAGGTCTTGAACACGCACCCATTACACACACATCTGCCATGTGCAGCAGTTATGACGTGTTGGGTTGATATTGAAAATGGAGTGTTTTTTTAAAATCCTGTAGACTGATCAATTTGATGGGGAACGCAAGGAGGTTGAATCATCCTCGAGATCATTGTAGCCAACTCTTAGTCAGACGGATAATGCGGTAACCTATTGCACCATCTAGTGGCGCACGGAGATGCTTTAGCGAGTTTTTGCCTGAAATTGGTCAGCATCCCTGAAGAAACATTAAAAAAGGAAGTTCCTGTCAGCCACATGGTTTCATTTTTCACTGAAATTCAAACAGCAAACAAAACTGTGATCTTACTTGAAAGTGAGAAAGGGGATTCCAAGGAAATTGGAGTAAACTGTTGGAAAAGTGTCCGCTAACCAGAGGCCGTTACAACTGGGGCTGTTTGAGCTCAGAGTTCGAGATGCTGGACGAGATTGCTAAAAGAGAGCAGCGAGACAGGAGATGGATTTGAAAACAAAGATGGAAGATGATGCCTGAACTGCTGAGTTACTCCAGCACTTTTTTTGTGGAGAATTTTAACCTTGAGATGTTTCTTAACAGGGGATTCAGCAAGAGGAGAACAATGGGTGAACATGTCATTAAGCTTGGACGTGAACATTAGAGATATTGGGGGACGTCACGTTTTGAAGGGGTAGATCAGGAGTTAGTAGAATGGTCAATGACCAAAGACATAGAAGAGGTAGCAGCTGTACGAGTTGTTGAGTTCCAGCAGCTACAAGCCGAGTGTGCCCAATTTTTCCTCATAATTCAATCCACCCATTGGAGACATAAGGTCAGTCAATCCTTTATGTATTCCCCACGCAATATCAATATTAAGGAGACAAATACAATAAACACTCATTATTACGGACTATAGGTGGGTTAGAGTTAGGGTTAGTTAGGTTAAGGTGTTAGTTATTGCCCTTTGTCCGCTGTAACCGAGTATGGTATTGTCATTGAAGATAGACACAAAATGCTGGAGTAACTCAGGCAACATCTCTGGAGAGAAGGAATGGGTGACCCTTCTTCTGACTCATGTCAACCCATCCCTTCTCTCCAGAGATGCTGCCTGTCCCGCTGAGTTACTCCAGAGCTTTGTGTCGATCTATCAAAAGTACAAAAAGTGCTGGAGTTACTCAGCATCGCTGGGACCATGAATTGGTGATATTTCGTGTCAGGTCCCTTCTTCAATCTCTTGGTCCGGAACTGGGCCTGGATTCCAGAATCCAGGCGAGTTGACAGCCCCGGTCTGCTTGTGGAGAGGTGAGGATCAGCAAAGTCAATGATCGTAGCCTGCGGGCAACCTGAGTGCAGGTCATGTGGCGCGGTGGCGACAGCAGCAGGTACAGCCGGGGTGGCGGTGCGTGCCGGCGACACTACAGGTAGCGTTAGTAGGTCAGTTCGCTATAACTGAAATTCATTATAAAGAAGTCCATTAAAACGGGGGTTACTGTACTGTATATAGTATTCCAGATTATAGTCTCACCAATGCTCTATGTAACTTCCCTACTTTTGTATTAAAATCATATAGCAATAAATGGAGGCACTAATTTAGCTTCCCTCATTGCTTGTATATAGTTCCTCACTAGTTTGGCGGTCTCATAGATATGTTCACTTTGTAGTTACTGTCCAATAACTAACTTAATTAACAACACGGACAGAAAATGCTAGAAACACTTAGCAGGGAGACAGCTTCTGCAGAAAGAAAAATAGTTATTTTCAGGTCGAAGACCCATCAACAGAAGGCCCATTCCTTGGAAAGTGAACCAAAATGCCACACACGCGACCAGATAGCATTACCAAATAATACATAAAAAGATTGTAGATTAATCTTGCTGGGCGATAAGGGGAAATGAGCTGCCCCTGCGCAGTTGTGGGCTATGGGTGAGTGATGGAATATTGCGTTGGGGGAACGGTTTGCATTGGGGGACCAGGCCTCCCGTAGTGGCTATGTGTGAGTGGTGCAATGTTGCGGGCCCAACTGGTCAGAAGGTAGGGACGGAGTGAGGTTATGGAGGGAGGGAGTGACTGAGGGTAGGCGAAAGGAGAGGGAATGTGGAAGAGGATGATGAGGGGAAATAAGCCGTGCCTGCGCAGTTGGGGGCTATGGACGAGTGGTGGAAACGGGTTGCGTTGGGGGAAACGGGTGAGCAGTGGAATATTACTTTGGGGGAACAGGCCCCAACGGGTCCCATATGATCTAGTATATATTACTAAAACTCTCATCTCGTTTGTGATACTGCGTGCGTATGTGCTCCCGGAACTATGCCAAAACGGTACACTATAGCCCTACAATTTATGGGCCATCTTACTCACAATTGTCTTGTGGCATGTTTTTTAATCATTGTTCAGATTGATGTTGTGTTTAAAAAGTTATTCACATTTTTAACTTTACTAAACCCCACTTTGAGAAAAATGTCCACATTGAATTACGATTACTGGAATTGTTTCGTACTTGTCCAATTCAATGCGTTTTTGGATTGCAGGCTCTTTGATATCAATACATTGTTGGTTGTACAATGGCAGTGGAAACATTGTCTAGAAAAAGCAAAAAGGGAAATGGTCACATTCAAAATGAAGGGATGCATTAATTAAAAATTAAAAAAAATTAAAAAAAAAATCAGGTGCGAGGAAAAACAAACAATAACCAGATCAGAAATATGGCAAGCACAGAACAGAGGTAATGTACCAGTGAAGCAGTTCATATCGGCATGCAGCAAGAACTATACAGTATTCTGCTACCAGGTTGAAAAGTGGCAAGTAACCACTGTACCATGCAATTAGATAATCTAATCGCATTCTCTTTGTATATAATGACAGTGCCATTACTATGTTTTACAAACAGCCCTAGGGTCATGAGTAAACAGAAATTCAATTGGATCAGCCAGATAAATATGGTAGCTACAAGAACAAGTCATAGATGGTATTTCTTGTAGCAAACGACTCGCCTCCTGACAGACCAAGGCCTTTGTACTATCTACAAGGCACTTGTCAGCAGTGCAATGGAACATTTGCCACTTACTTGGGTGAACCGCTCCAACAAATCCCAAGAAGTTCAGCATCAACAATAGTAAAGCAGCCCGCTGAATTAGTATGCCTTCGACCACCCCAAACATAATTTTCACCACCACCAGCATAATTGCTGCATGTGTACCACTTACAAAACACATTTGCCATTATTGATATAGGTTACTCAGAAAGCAATCCCAAGCCCACAATCTCTACTACCAACAGATCAAGAAAATGCAAGGAAAGTATGTGCACAAAAACACCACCACCCAAGTTCTCCAATTCACATTCCGATTTGGAAATATACCCACCCTTCATCGTTGGCTCTAAATTTCAAAACCACCTATTCAACACCATTGAGGAAGTACCTACACCAGAGACTGCAGCAGTTCATGGAAGTTCACCATCACTTTCTCAAGGGTGAAATATTCTGACCTGCCAGTGAGCCCAGCTTCCAAATCGAATAAATGAGCTAATGAATAATTTAGGTTTAAGGTAAAAGAAAACACGCATCTTACTCAATAAATTAGTCTGTGTATATTATTGTTGAAACAATTCAGTTTTATAGAATTAGCATAAGCAACCTTCGGAAAACAATGATCAATGAAATTGTTTTCATAATGCTTGGGGGCCAACATTAATGTAGCAACATTAATGCAGCATTGGGATGTTGACAACAGGCATTATGAAAACCATGAAGTGAACGATATAATAAACTGGGCTAAATGTATCATTATGAAATATCAATTAGCTCAGTTCCAAATATAATCCTGAATCTTTATCAGCCACTACTGGTTTCACTTTACCTTTAGTTTTTTCCTCCGAATGTCATAAGTTACGGATGATGTTTCAACAAATAAATATTCTTCTGCACCGAATCTAGTATATAGCCAAATAAAATGCCTCTTTTATTACACTGCAATACAAGTGTACTTGTGCTTTATACCCCTATCCTCAAAAGCCCATCATTCATATATAAAAGATGTGATCCCTGTACATTTACTTATTGGAAGTTACTTATGCGAGATTGCCTTGTTGACTTTATTACTGGGGCCAAATTTTATTTCAAGAGATCAATTGATGCCCCAGTGATAGCAGCCAGCTCAGCACTGAGCTGTGGTTGAAGGCAGACTCATGGCGTACTGAGTGAATTTGCAGAAATCACGTGATGGGGAATTTTCATCCCACACCAGAATCGAATATTGGATCACGTCACTGCATCTCCAGCAGCAGTAGCAGCTGCAACTAGTTCTCTGCAAATAAAACAAGATACTAAATAGCAGAACACATTTGTCCTTTCATCTTGAAAACAATATTAACATCACAACAGATTGCTACAATGGCAAGGTTTAAAAAAAAATGCAATTTGTTATATATTAAAATGGAAAACAAGAAGCAATGATGAATAATACAATGATCAAGCAACTGAATTCCCCAACTAGATCTTTGTCTCATTATTCACCCGCAGGCATTCAATAATCTGTACATAATATTTTGTATATATTCTTTATACACATACATTAAATACAAGAAATGTATAGAACTGTGTGTAGATAATTTCTCAAAAGGTGGAAGCTTGTAATTCTTTGTTTTTCTTTTATAAAGACACTGGTTCATCGATCCATCTTAAAGATTGTGCTAAACCTTTCAATAAACTTCAAAAGGGAGGTTTGAATTTCAAGCTATTTGCAAAGATTCAGTACCAAGGTAACCCATTGGTCTAATTATTAACAAATCTGCAAAGGTAGTGTTGACAAGGAAAGGTTGAGGTGGATGGTTGGAAGCAAGATGTACAAATCAGGTTTTCATTTGTTCACTACATGCAAGAGGTGGCGAGGACAATTTCAAAAGCAAACCAAGTTATTATTATGAGATAGTGAAAGGACATAATGTTTTTCTCCCCTTTTCCTGGCCTCACTGACCCTCATTTCTTGTTAACCAAAAACAAAAAGTGCATAAGTCGTTATCTCTTCCTCCCGCATTGCATTAGTCTTCTGAATATGTGATGACTTCCGCATGAGCCATTTCATACTGGATTGCTTGCTGCTGAAGCTGCTGGATCTGTTCCTCTGTGGCTTCAGTCGTGTAGATCCCTTGAACCTGGGCCATGGCAGCATCTGCTACAGCTGTGCAGGACAAAAAACCACAGCTTACCTTTGATTTATAAAATATATTTCTTAAAACTATATAAATATATTTTTTAAAAAAACAGGCGTTACCTGAAGAAAACATTCTATTTTAGATGCTGCCATGCAAATTTGTATTTTTGTTTTTAAGAACAAAAGATCAAGCTAATTAACATGGCAATGTCCAAATGAATACAGTATAATTTTGACAAAAATTTATGGAAAAACTGTAATAAGTGAACTTATCAAAAGACTTGTCAAGAGATTCTTTTAGTAATTCCGAAGTTTTTTTGCTTTTTAAATGTTTATAACTTTACGTTTACATATCCCCAGAGCTTAATTATTATTATATCTTAATTCTGAACAAAAACAAAAGCATTAATGCCTTAAAAAGAACCAATAAAGCAATGCAGCTGACGAGCAATTTCTGCTTTGTATTTAAGAGGAATAGAAAGAAAGTTGCATCGAGAGGGTCACTGCAGCAAGAGGTAAAACAATGGGCAGAAGACTCATGGAGGGAGAGAATGTTTCCTTTTTCTGCTTCCACTGGTTAACGTGAAGTGTATTCATCACCAGAGTAAAGGAAGGCAAACAGCAATCTCTAAATGATAAAGTCTCACAAGTAGTAATTATATTAATAATCTGATTATGATTATGTTGGAGGAATAAATATTGGCCAAGAGACTAGGAGAATTCACTAATTTAAGATTGCATCAACTTGCAAAAGCAGATGGACTTTCGATTGAACATCTCTTTTAATAAATGGTGTGTTGGGCAGGCAATTTTCATATCAGCCGAGAAAGAATGCCCAAATCCCAGCATGGTTGTCCAGGGTACAGAGAATAAATATCAAAGATTTAGCAATAAATAATATTTATTATTATAGAAGGAAATGGTAGCAGATGGTAAACAAATTTCAGGAAACAATTAATTTCTGTGCAAAGAAAGAATTGTGTGCAATATTGGTCAAATCAAAGTATACTCAAGATCACAAGAAACACCATTAATATAATTCAATCAAAAAACAGATCCTTCTCAAAGAGCATAAATAAAAAGAAAATGCCAAAACCTCCGGTCAAGCAGCATCTGTGGAGAGTGAACAGTGCAGAATACTGGAAGAACTCAGTGGGTCAAACACCATCTATGGAAGCAAATCAACATTTAGGGTCCAGAGCCTGCATCAGGACTGAGAAGGAATGAGAAGTGTATAGCAGTACAGTGTGTGCACTTGTGTACTTATGGAGAGGCTGATAGGTGGAGCCAGATGCTTGTAGATCTTGGGCAGGAGGTAGAAATAGGCTGTGAAGGATTAGTGAACTATGCTGTGCCTATGCAGAGCACATCTCCAGAGAAAATGTTCAGTGACTGAGAGACTATGGCCTGACGGTAGAACTCGCAAGAAAGGTACGAGGAGCTAGCAATCGCCCTTTGCAAGGGAGAGATTATTTACCAAGCAACAAGTTATTTACCAAGCAATAAGAAAGCAAACTTAATCACGCTTTCTACATTCTCATCCAAATTGCTGGTATAAACCATAAACAGCGAAGGGCCCAGTACCAACCAATCCACAGCATACCATTAGTCACAGGCCTCCAGTACGAAAAACAATCTTCCACTACCACCCTCTGTTTCCTTCCATGAAGCCAATTCTAGAGTCAGCTAGCTCTCCCTGGATCCCATGCGATCTAACCTTCCAGAGCAGCCTACCATGTGGAACCTATCAAATGCCTTGCCCAAGTCTATGTAGACAATGTTTATGATTCAGCCCATATCAATTTTCTTGGTTACTTCTTTAAAAATCTCAATAACATAGAAACATACAAAATATATGCAGGAGTAGGCTATTCGGCCATTCGAACCAGCACTGCCATTCAATATGATCATGGCTGAGCATCTAAAATCAGTACCCCGTTCCTGCTTTCTCCCCACATCCCTTGATTCTGTTAGCCCCAAGAGCTATATCTAATACTCTCTTGAAAACATCCAGTGAGTTGGCCTCCACTGTCTTCTGTGGCAGAGAATTCTACAGACTCGCAATTCACTGGATGAAAAAGTTTCTCATCTCAGTCCTAAATGGCCTACCCCTTATTCTTAAAGTATGACCCCTGGTTCTGGACTCCCCCAATAAAATTCATAAGATAATCTCCCACAACCAAAACTACTGTGACTATTCCTAATCAGCCCCTGTCTATGTTTGTATCTTGGTTAGGCAAGTGTGAGGTATGCAAGTATGTCTGAAGTTGTGACTTTGCTTAAGAAAGGATGCAACAACAAGGCAGAGAATAACAGGTTCAACTGGATCAGTTACTGAAGACAGAATCTATCAGCGTTTGGAAAGGCAAGGACTGGCTAGGAAGATTCAAAGTGGCTTTGTGCGCAGCAAATTATGCCTCATGATTAGGCCTTTGGGGTGATACAGTGAAAGGGGTGATAAAAGGAAAGGGGGTGGGGGGGGAAGAAACAGTAAAATGAGGGTTTGGACGAGAACAGATTGGTAACTTTTCATTTGAACTGAAAAAGAAGCATGCTTTACATGACACAGAAGTGGGGAGTGCGGAAAGAATAAGGAAAAGGTCTGGAAGGATGATGATCAATAGAATGCAGATGACATTAATGCTGCTGGTGCAGTTGACGAGATGATGGTGAATCATTGCTAATCAGTCTGAGGGGTATACATAGAGAAACGTGAATGGACGGCAGATGAAACTATACAAAGAATGCTGGATTTGTGATGCACAAAACACTGTTGATGCTGCAAATCTGAACCAAAAATGAGAATGTTGCAAATATTTCAACACAGACCAGACAGCATCATAGAGAGAGAAATACAGATTGATGACCTTCCATCAGAACTGGCCATGACTTTCCCTTCATACCAGAACAGGGCAAAAAGTGGTGGCTCACCTGTCACTGCTGAGTGTGCAGCTGCCTCCAACTCTGCTTGAGTCACTACCTGTCGGTCGGTGATTGGCACATATTGGATCTGCCCATCATGGCTCACTGCAATCTTAATTGAAACAATAGCATGTAAACATATTGAGAGCCACAAAAGATCACAAGAGGCCATGCAGAGCGATCCATCAAGTATAGATACTGGCGGCTGCAACCTGTAGGCATTGGGATAAAAGATACAGATGCTGGGCAGTGAAATGCTTCTGCAGGATGTGGGAGGTCATGGATATATTCCACATTGCTGATGACCACATCTGCATGAAACATGTCCAGCTACAGCTCCTGGCAAACGGCAGAACAGCTAGAGCAGAGGATGAAGAGAATGTGGGAGAAAGTACATTTACCATGGTGGTCAGTCCACAAGTACACAATGAGTGAATATGGGTGATCACCAGGGAGCAGAGAGTTGGTGAAGTCCTCTGTGCTTATTCCCCCTTTGTCAGGTATATACCATGTTGGATACTGTTGGGGGATGGCCTCCTAGGGCAGAACAGCAGCATCAGTCCAGTGTGTGGCACTACATAGGATGTAGCTACAAAGAAAGATGGGTACAGGTTGACAGTAGCAGGAGATTCTATTGTAAGCTGGACAGATGGGCATTGCTGGCTGCAAAAGGGACAGCAGGTTAGTACATTGTCTATTGTTATAGTCTATTGTCTATAGACCGCTGGTGATGTCACCCGTGAAGTCCCCTACAAAGACAATTAAGTTTTACAGTATTGTTTTGCAGGCCCACATGAATGGGGTCTCTGCTCTGATACCCGCTCTAACCTGGCATGGGATCAGAGAGACAGATACCCCGGCAAGAAAGGGCTTCGGTAAGATCATCAGCACTGAGGCGCATTGCTAGAAATCCTCTGGGACATGCTTCAGGGTGAAGGACCAAATGTTAGTGGTTCCCTTCCGACTCACTGATTGCGGTTAACATGATTCAATCCTTTGACCATGGAAGCAGGGTATTCAGTCATCTTATCTACCCAGTGGCAATGCCAATTAGCTGAGGCTAACCAAGAACTTTCTTCTGGAGATTAAAGTAATCAATGCGTTAACCGCATATCACGATGGACAAGTCACCCTGGAAGCAGAAGCATTATTACACATATCACTCAATGAAATGCCAATACATGGTTCCACAACACTAGCATTGACAGCAGGGAATGCACACTTTTTTTGCTGTCAAGAATAACAAATCATGAACAGTTTAGGAAACCTTGATATTCATATCATGGTAAATAACTATTTTTAATGTTGACTCCCGTAGACTCCTCGGCTACAGGAGTCAAGATAGTCACGGCTCGAGGCCGTCGACTGTGGGAGAACAAAGAAGGGAAGAGATTGAACTTTTTTTTTTGCCTTTCCATCCAGTGAGGGATGTGGAGGAGTCACTATGGCAGATGTTTATGTTAAAATGTATTTTGTGTGATCTGTTGCTTTTTTATTTGTATAACCGACTTGGCAAATGAAATTCCTCGTATGTTGCAAAACATACTTGGCTAATAAAGTATTATTGTATTGTATTATTGTATTTCACAAGTGAAGAGCCTTACCTGCTGTCCCTCCAAGACCTGGTGTATTTGTGGATCCGATTCATATTGTATGTGGTGGATTTGACCATCTTGAACCTGTAGAGACAGCTGGTAAATTAGATGGTGTTCTGGTGGAGCCAGCATTATTCTTCCCATGGTTTATGTGCATACCGGGCACACATAGTATGTTACAAATCATCCCAGTAGGTTACTTCAAATCATTGCCATTTTCTGTAATACTTCTTTCTGTGTGGAGGAGCATTTGGCACATAACATATGGAATCTGATTACAAGCTCAACTATTAGGCAAAAGGGGTATCGCTGGAATAGGTATAATTTCCCCTTCTCCACCCACTCAAAAGAATGGTTCTTTTCCATGTTTTCAGGCCTCTACTGTTTTAGCTGCCAGGAACACATCTGTTTTTCAGCCTTAAGGGGAATGTCACATAACCACAGAACCAGAATCATAAAGATGGAATTAATCAAAGCCATTCATCACTTTAATGTTCTAGCCCAGCCAAGAGTTACTTTTGAAACATGTTAAGTATGTCGACACTCCATTCTTGAATATATTTTGGTGCTTTTTCTGACAAACTTGTACGACAAACCAGAATAAATTGACACCCACCTGAATATGGTGACCATCAGGGACAACCACGTATTCCTGTGGAACAAGGTGTTGTACACCTTCCTGTGAAATTATGTATTGCACCTTCAGAAAGGAAAGAACATCAAGAGATTTAGGAAAAGAGCACATATTCATTATCTCAGTGAAATACTACATTTTCCTTTCAACTCTAACTTTTACACACTCACGACTATGCCGCCAAATTTGGCTCCAACTCTATCTACAAATGTGCAGTTGACACCACAGTGGTGGGCTTGATCATGTACAACGATGAGACAGGCTACAAGAAGGAAATAGAGAACTTAGTGACATGGTGTCAGGATAATAATCTTTCCCTCAATGTCAGAAGACGAAGGGGCTAATTATCAACTTCAGGAAACGCAATGGAGAACATGCCCCAATCAGCATCAATGGCGCCAAAGTGGAAATGGCTGAAAGCTTCTAGTTCCTTGGCCTAAATATTACCAACAAACGGTTGTGAAAAAACACTTTGAAGTGACAGCCAAAAGGCTCACCAATGCCTCTAGTTCCCAAGGAAATTCAGCATGTCTCCACTGTCTACAAATGTCAACAGATGCACCATGGAAATAATATTATCAGGTCACATCACTGTTTGGTTTGGGAACTACTCTGTACAAAACTGCAAGAAATTGCAGAGATTTATGGATGTAGTCCAGTCCATCACATAGACCAGACTCCCCACTACTCAACTTCATCAATACTGTGCTGTCTCAGAAAAGCAGCCAACATAATCAAAGACTTAACCCAACCCAGTTATACCTTCTCCATGCTCCTAATGGGTAGCAGATACAGAAGCTTGAAAATGCACATCAGCAGACTTGGGACATCTTCTCTTCCTCTTACCAGGCTTCTAAATGGTCCCTTTCATATGTTTCAGGTTTTTCTGATTCAACTCTATCCTATTGAGGACACCGGGGTTTGAATTATCACTATAATGCTGTGAACTATATTCTGCACTCTGTATCTTCACCTTCACTCTACCTATTGTTCTTAAGTTTGACTCGATTGTATTTATGTGCGGTATTATCTGACTGAGTACCATGCAGAACAAAGGATTTCATTGTACCTTGATACACACAACAATAACACAATATAGTGTTTGTAACTATATGGAAATTTGCAGCACCAAATAGCTCAAGGTAGTATTCATTTTGACCATCCTAATTGAAAATTTAGATTTTCACTTTCATCTGAGGTTTGTTATAAATGAATACTTTGGGGAGCGGAGGTAATGCACCAATACCTTCCCTTCTACAGCCAGTTTATAAAAGATTGACTATGTGTCAATTTTACATATAACACCAGGTAACTAAAAAAGCAACAATAGTTAATTTCAAACGTTTCACATTGCATCTATTTTTTTAATTCTGTAGGTAGCCTCACTATTTTAATCACAAAAGGATACCTGGCAATTTTTATTTCCACACTTGTAAATTAACAAATTATTATTTCAGAATACATATCCAGCAAATTAAACAGAAATAATTATTTCTATTTCTGGCCTCAAATCATCTATTCAATGTCATGGATCAATCGTACCAACGAGGATGTTAAGTCAAGATGCCCACATACATGCACACAGCATTAGTGAAGCCATGATCCCCAGAAAACCCTTTGCTCTGTAATTTGGTCACTGAGTTTGCTCCTCACATGGGAGCTTGAATACCAGAAGTTCATTCCGTAAGTTATTTTAGCATTGGTATTAAAAACTCTTTTGATCTGAGATTCAGGAGCAAGGTTTTTTTTACATTATCAAAGGAACAGCTGAAAACATTAGGTGTCTACATTAGGTGGCAAATATCTGAAGGGGCAGTCACTATTATGAGACAAACGGGAAAAAAACATCCCTAAAATTTAAAACCTACATCACCTATATCAACAATGGAAAAAATCCATGACATACAAACGTAGTAAAAAGTGGAGTACAATTCTTTATTGTCACGTATGCACAGCAGTGATTTTTTTTTGTTGCACAACCACTATTGTTTTACAAGTTTTATTTATATAAATGAATATTATTGGGTCAATGTTACAATGTTTTAATACCAATATTTGGAGACCCTTTAGGTAGGATTTAATTCAAAAGTAACCAGACAACAAATTGACAGTTTGAGGATAAGCTGGATAAACTATTCAAAAACTAACACGAGAAATAGTTTACTAAATTACCTGGTTATCTCCTGTTACCAAATGTTGAACAGTCTGCCCATTGGATGTTATATGTTGGAAGTATGTGGTCTCATCCTAAATTTATGTTCAGGGACAAGGGGGTGGCAGAGGAAGAAAGAAGAAAATCATAACAAAGACCAAGAAAAAAATTAAAGCAGTTTGATAGTGAGACTCGAGTTTACCTTAGCCCACTCACAAAAGTCTCAAGATAGTAAACACAACAGACATTACCCACCTGGTCAGAAATTGCCTGTTCTTGGGCAACAATGATGTGGTCCTGGGCCAATGCCTGGAATCGATCTGATGAAATGACAGCATCATCAGTCTGTAGAGCTGTAGAATAATTTTCCTCGGTTAGTAGACTCAGAATTACTTTAGGCTTTTTAAACAATATCCAAGCTTATAAAACTGCAAATCCAGAACAATATCTGGAAGAGAGCAGAGCAGGATAGCTCATGGCGAGATGATGCATTCCGCAGTTTAACAACAAGTTCAATCTGATCTTGCCATGTCTCTTTCAGCTCTCAAGATTAGGAACAAATGCTGTGGTCAAAATTTCAATAAAGATTACTTGTGGAAGGTAACAGAGTAGAGTAACACAGTAGAATTAAGAGATAGAGGGAAAGGGAGGTTCAGTCTGATGAAAAGCCATGATCTTACTGGAAAGGCTGAACAAACTCCAGTTGTTATTAAGAGAAAGGGGAATGTGGTGAGATAACTGAAAAATAAAATATTGTTCAGGTGGATCAGTAGCATTGAATACCCATGAATAAACTGCATTCAGATTCTGACAGATGGCCAGATTTTTCAGCATTTTACACTTTTGTTCCCTCCATCTGACTGATTTATCATGTTGGTTTCTCCTCCAGAGAATATTAAAAGTGAAGCTTACTTTGACCACAGAGAACAAGAAATGGTCTGCCCGCATAGCCAATTCACAGCACGTCGCTGAACCCAAGCAGCAAAATTAGCAGCAAATGTAACCACCAGTGGTGGTGTGGACAATATAGATTTTCTTTTGAACGTGCGTCTCATTTGACTGACATGAACTTCTAGGTTCTAGTGGAGAGTGAGAAGATCTGCAGGGGATGACCAAGTAGGTACTAAGCTGGCATTGAGCTGCAGGAGGAGAAGAGGACCAGATAGATTAGTGTCTGGTCATGCCCCCAGGGATGTATTCTTGAGCTACGTAAAGTTCCAAGATCTCGCACATCTGGCCAAGGTCGGAAGAAATAGGAACAGATAACATCTGCCAAAAACATTGCTGTCATTTAATTCACTCCCTTATCACTACTCCAAAAGTCTGCCACCATGTGTGCAATGACCAAGAGAAGGTCAAAGATGAGCAAGGATGACTATACATTCATCCTAACATCCCTTAAAATCCAGTTCCCTTACATCCTATTGTCTATTCTGGTGCACAATATTCTAATGATTTAAAAATGCCCCCTTCTGCTTTTCACACTCAACATGACATTATCCTTGTTCTTCTCTCATTTTATCTGCACAAGCAACACTATGGCACCAGAGTCATTCCATTCAGATGAAAAATATACCAAGTGTGTTAATGCATTTACCCGTGGTATCCACAACATTGAACGAAGCTCAATACAAAAGTAGAAGGCAGGTCACAAGTCACCGGTTATAATTACTGTGCTCATTGGGTCAATTGATTCTCTCTTTTTTCTTTTTAAAGATTTGCTGCCTAAACAAACAAATCAGAATCGTTCTGTTTGCTAAATTGTGAAGGGGAGTTTGTTTTTTACTGGCAGCCGCATTGTTTCTTACCAATTGTTTCATCATCACTATTCAGTATGACATGTTGCTGACGAGGCTTCTTCTGATGGGAGTCAGAACTATGCAGTCGCTCAATGTGAAACTTCAGGTGGCCATTTCGATTAAACCTTCATTTAAAAAAAAAGGAAATTACAAGATGGCAATCATTTAATTGAATACAGTGATATTTAGTAGTATTATTACAATGGCGTGAATAGAACTTGAGCATCCAGCAACATTGAGCACACAGATACAATTTTCATGGGATGAACATCCTATCAATGCATTGGGCTGCATAGGGCAAAACAAGCAAGGTAGGCTTGATCACCCCTATCACCTGTGACAGATGCCACAGGATAAATATAGCAGAAAACTGGATAAGGCGGGAAATTATAAAGGCTTTGAGGTTGGAGGGCGAGTGAACTCAAATGCAAGATCTGAAGGAAAAAATAATTTAAGTTGCACACAAAGCTAAAATCATTCATTAAGGATGTCCTACTAGTTTACATTAAGCCCATAACTATCAAGTTAAGAAAAAGGAGAACGAAGGAGAATTAAGGACAACTTTTCTGACATTGGATGTGAGAAACAGTATCCCACAGGATAACAGCAAAGTGAACAGAAACCTATTAGAGACACATCACACACACAATTAGTTGCTGTGATGATGTGCATGGGTACGTGGAGAGAAATGGAGAATATTGATAAGATGAGCACAGTAATTATAACCGGTGACTTGTGACCTGCCTTCTAGTTTTGTATTGAGTTTTGTTCAATACTAGATGGGATACCGTACCAATAAATGTGACAGGAGACCCAGTAGAAACAGTGGACTATACTATTAAAATATTATTATAATTTAATTGAGGGAAGGTGGATTGATGGAAGGGAAAAGTGAATCAAGTGGAATTTGACATTTACAAGGCATGGAGTACATCTATGGATAAATCCTAAAGAAAGGGATCATGGATATTAAAAAAAGAATTTTCAATATTAGTGTAATAAAGATTCTGTTCATTTATAACAATAAGCGGAACAAAAATGTGCATTATAATGAAAGCCTAACCTCCAAAGGAATCTTGACAAAGGATCATACCCTCTGCTGTAAATATTAAAAATATATATTTTTGTTGTTGTGATAAGGCATGAAGTTAAAAAAAATGAAAGGCATTACCTCTGTCCACAGATATCACAGGCAAAAGGCTTCTCATTTGTATGTGTGAGCAGATGCCGCCGTAGATCCTTCTTGTTCTTGGATGCAAAACTACACTGGTTACATTTGTGAGGTCTCAAGTTGGAATGCTGCAACATATGATCCTGCAGGGCAAGACAAATTTTAATTTTACTAAGAGATACATTCAGAATAAAATCAGTTTAAACTGTTGAAAATAATACATTGCATGTTATCTGTACAGAATTGTCGGCAAACCTTGGTTATGAGTTTAATGGAAGTTTAAGTGAAGGAGAAGACAAAGGCAGAAATCATAAAAGGTGCATTTCCCACATCTTGACATTCTACATCACTGTGATTCAGGGGCCGTGCTAATAGAGTCCATTTAAGAGTCTATAGCATCAGCTCTGGATATGTTAAAACCAAAATTCATTATCATACTTGTATGATCGTAATTGTAAGGGACAAAATAAGATGCAGAAATAATTTACTAACAGTCCCAAAAACAAGGCACTTTATTTATATGGAATGGACTCAAAAAGCCATTATGCTCTTCATGACAACCGGAAGTCCGAGAATTACATAAATCAGCTGAAGAATCATAAGGAAATGATCTTCATACAAATTATTATAATGTAGAATTCAGTCTGAATGGGTGGCAATAAAGTACAATTGTGACTTTCACAAAGAGATTAGAAAAAGTACCGACAAGGAAAACACCCCCTGCAGGACAAGTGTAAGGGAATAAGATCAATTGGATTGCTCCTGGAAAAAAAATAGCTAGCAACCTATGTTGCTTTGATTTGATGATTCTGATTAATTATGTATTATCAACGATGTGAAAAACATAGAGGAGGCAAAGTGTATAACAAAGTGCCAAGATGTTGAATAATAGGTCACAGTTTACAGCGAACTGATGAAACCCGAAACAGATATTAAAGATAATCCGGAAAGAATCGGAAAACTTACTCGAACCTCTGGCCACGTGTTAGCTGCAAAGTTACAATCAAGACATTTGAAGCCATGTTCACCGGCATGTGCTCTCTTGTGACTCTCCATCTCTGCGCGCCCATGAAACGATGCCGTGCATATTTTGCAGGAGAATTTCTTCATGGATGACTGAAGGCTTGAATCAACTGGCGGAGATGTAATGTCACCTGCAAACTGGGAAATCAAGGAAGTAAATTGGAATATTTAAACTTGGTCTCCCCTCGGGCAGGTCTGAAATCAGTTTTATTGCAATGGATAGAAACAGATTTGATACATACACAGCAGCGGTGAGTCACTAGAGTAACAGTCAAGTGTAGCAGGACTATGAGTAGCATCTATCCTGTCTGGGAGTTCAGATACCAGGATGTAGAGTCAGATACAGTTAATTATTGCTCTCTAACTTTATAATTTTGAAACTTTCAGATCAATGCTCTAACCTGTTCATTGGAATATTTTGTCATCTAGTGCCACAAAATATTTTGGATAGAAATGGTGAACATTGATCTTCCATGGTGTCACCTGTTGGAACTTCAGGATATGCAAGCTCATAATGAGATGTGATAACAAGAATCTCAGTGTTGTATTCAATATATAAGGTTGCATTCTTGCCTCAAAAATCCCATACTAATGGCAGATGTACTAAAAAACTGAAGGTAGGCACAAAAATACACTACCTTCGATTTAAACCAGCATCTACAGTTCTTTCCTACTAAAAAACTGATGCAACATGTCAATTTTTAACCCCGCACACTCATCAGGTGAAAGGAACATTCTAAACAAGCGTTTGAAACACATTTCTGGTTGTGACCCACAATAGGGAGCTTGCTATTATCCCTACTGCATTATTACACAGTACAAGATTCAGTCCATATTATGCTCCTTACTGTGACAGTCGGGGAACAATTGAGAAAATATGAAACACCAGGGTATGATAGAATAAAGGCTAATTTACTGAATTTACCATCACAGCTCAACCATTCATCGTGTCATGTGATAGGAGTGGAATTAGGTCATTTGGCCCATCCAGTCTATGCCATTCAATCATGGCTGACCTATCTCTCCCTCGTAACCCCATTTTCCTGCCTTCTCCCCATAACCCCTGGTACCCGTACTAATCAAGAATCTATCTTTATCCAGGGATTCAAGTTAGAAGTCCAACAGGGCAGAACCACATATTTAAACAGTTCTGGAACAAAATTAATAAATAGATGGTCTTAGTAACAGTAACCATGAAATTATGGGGTTGCTGTGAAAATCCACATCAGGAAGGAAATTTGCGATCCTTGCCTTCTACGACCCATACATGAATCTAGACCTTTCAATGCAGTTGTGCCTAACTATTTGGGGCAATTAGGATGAACAATAAAAGCCAACATATGCCAATAATGCTCATACCCATAAATGACACAAAAGTGTTATCTTTTTTACTGGCAATTCAAATTGACTTCTTGCTGATTCCGGAACATCTCACTGGGCAGCTTCTGAAATGCTCTGCAAACTATGTTATATTTTTAAAATTATGCTCATTGGGGTATAAACATTGTTTAGAATAGCTGCAGGACAGGTCACATTCTGATGAAATTGTATGCTGGAGCGTGGCATGCTGGCATAAATTTAAGAATATCAATGCCAGATCAGGAAAGGACAGCAGGTTTCCTTCACAGACATCAGTGAACAAAATGTTTTGTCATGATAAATGGAGCAGCTTTAATGCCCATTTAATTGATTTCAATGTTTTTAATTCTATATTCAGGTTTGTTGAATTAATATTATCTTGTTCATTAGTTCAGTACCATAAAACTATCAAATCCTGCAGAGCAGAGAAAAGAAGAATCGAGTTAAAAACCCCCAAAATAAACATATACCTCAATCTGTTGAAATTGGTTCCCCTGCAAGTTTGTTGACATGATAAAGCGACTCTGGTGTTGCTTTAACTCATCACCACTGACTAACACGGTGTGAGCCACATCCCCACTGCCACTGGAGCCACTACAGAATGAAATACAAAATAAATTCTAGCAGCTGAATAAAAATATACTGATACACAAAATAAAACTTTTTAACAATATTAAATTCACAGTAATGTTTGAGTTTTTATAGTTTACAATCCACAAGTTTGAAAGTGAATCTGGTACAGAACAAATCAAGACCTGGTTAACTTTATGACAAAGTAAATTCACTAGCATCTGTGGAAGGCATTTCTCATATACAGTATAAAAGGAAGATATCCAGGCTCCTTTTGATAAACCCAAGAGACAAGGTATTCATTGTCACCTGCAAGGAAAGCAGGGACAGTGCAAGATGTTATTTTTCCAATTAACTTCTGATTAACTCAAGAAAAGCATGCAATTGGATGGAACAAAGCCTGTTGTACTTCATGGCCGAAAAATATTGAGTACAGAATTCTTTCTTTAAACAAAACTGACTCAACAAAAACAGTAACAAATGGAAAGAGAATATGCATTACTACTATTCCTTAGAATTTCCTTGCTCTATTTAATTCCAGTCAGAGCTAGATCATGGAAAGATAATTCGTGGAGTAATTCCAAGATAAGTTCACACAGAGAGTGGTGAATCAACTCTCTGCCACACAGAATCCAGTTTTGCTATATTTAAGAGGGATTAGATGTGGCCCTTGTGACAAGGGGATCCAGGGTAAAAAGGCAGGTACGTACTGATTGGATGATCAGCCATGATATTTGGCGGTGCAGCTCGAAGGGCCGAATTACTCCTGATAATTCAAATCGTGGAGTAGAAGAAAGTGTGGATCACTCAGAATCAGTTTTGCTGGATAAACCTTTGTGACAATATCCAAAAAAGTACATTTTGCCACGGACTTGGGAGCAATATTTTGATAATTCAAATTATGACCAATTAGAACTATTTGGTAATAATATATAAAAAACAATTTATGCAAGGAAGCATGCCTTGACATTGTATTGTGTTACCTGTAAACTGTGGTGGTGTGCTGCACCTCCTCACTTCCTGGTGTGACAATATTATATTCCGTGCCATTGGTGAAAGGGCTTATGGTGACTTGAGGGATTCCACAGCTATCGATGGTGGTAGTTTCATACATCTCTTGGACCACAGTCTCGCCATGTTCACCCACATGAAGTGCAACAATTTTGTGTTGGGGCGACATGGTTAACTGCTCCTCCTCATGGTCTTGAGCTTCTTCTTGTTGGTCTTGGACTGTACTGTCCGACTTTAGTACTGCTACCTGAACAAAGCACATGAATGAGAAACATACCAAAAGTGCTGTGATTATACCTCAGCAATGCTTGCCCACAACCATTCAAGGGACCAGAATAATTGAAAACATTCTGCGGCAAATATTTAAGGTCCATTAATAATTGATTTCTCCTCCAATTTCGTGGTGAGGGAACATTGAAAGCTCACACAGTTTCACACCCTGGTGGGAATATTTTGGGAAATAAAGTGTAGGCTTCATTCACCATGCAAAAAAAGGCCTGCATAAACATTTAAATCCAACAGCAAGTTCAGGACATTCACATAAAAACATCAGTTGCTGCCTCTGTATGGCAAAAGTTGTAGAGCTGCATGGCAAATATCATTATTCCCCCACTGACCTTAGCCACTGGTCACTTCCACAATCATACGACTAATGTATCACTTAACTGTGAAAATCACTTAACTGGGGAAAAACAGTGATTCTGAACGCTGGCTTTTTCAAAGATCATCACTAACCAATTTATCATTCCCAAATATATCACTGCCGAACTACAGCAGTGTCAATATCAGTCGGAACCAAGTCTTAGTGTGAACCCTTAAGGGCCTAGTCTACTTGACATATCCAGGTCACCGAAAAATTTGCGGTATGATGTTTGACGTGCGGTGTTTTTTCCAAGTGGCGCAACATTTTTTTTTGTCGCAGCTGGATTTCGAAATGTTCAAAATCTTCTGGCGACATTTATATGACGCTGGCAGTTGCTGGGGGGGGAAAAAAAAAAAGAAAAATCGCCAAGTGGGACAGGCCCTTTAGTACAAGAAATATTTGGCCACTTCAAGTGAGGGGTCTGTGACTGCATATGAAGCTGTGCAAAGATTACTGGCAGACACCAAATGTCCCAAAACAGAATGTGCTGTAAACAGTGTGGAATCCAATCCAGGAAATGCTCTTGGTATTGCTTTACCCTTAAGCAATTAACAAGCTCTTGTGAAATGTATAAGCACAAACAGAATAAAACAAATTTAAGACCAAGTAATCAAAGCTCCCAATTTGCAATTTATTCAAATATCTTACTTTGGACAAACTTTATTCTGGAAAAAATATTGCGAGAATTAGATATGGCAGGATTATTGGAAATAGGTAGTCCACTGGACACGTGCAAAGTTATTGCTTCAGGTTGCCAATCTTTCCATTAAACTAAAAAGTTAACTATTGTTTCTGTCTGCAAGGCACTAATATATGTCTTGAATTTGCTCTTAGTTTTGAGAGAAATCCAAGTAATAATTAAAAGCAAATAAAATTCTTCACCTGTGTAGTCTTTCCCCTCATTACATGTTTTAAATTGCTGACTGTCCTTTAGATCAAATAATTTCAAAAGACACATCATTTATTTAATAATTGATATGGTATACTTCAAAGTTCTGTACCTGTAATGAATTTGTAACCAGCTCCCTTGGCGTGCTCATGTTCAGCAGGAGATCCAAGGCATTTTGTGCTGCGATCTCCGACGATTCACTTGTACCTGACAAATGAAAGATTATATCCATGTTCATTTTCTAGTTATGTCTTCTATCAATGTAGACAGAGGTTTGGCAGTGACCAGATAAGGAATTTAGAGTAAGTACTTGAACTACAAAAATACATCTAAATTAACATGGATTCCAAGATATTTGAATGTTAAATACATTTCAAGGCCCAATGAGGGCAACAGGAATGGAGTGAGCATTCAATGATTGAGGCTTATTCATCCAAATTTTGCACATATACAAAATGTGCATTTTTAAATTTCTAATTAGCTGCCCATTTGATCATTCCATTATCCTGAGCTCAGCCAAAATGCTGATGTTCTTTTTATAATAAATTTGCAGATAACTTGAACACAGAACATTCCCTTGACTCTGGTTTTGTAGTGCATTCTAACCTATTTAGGTTCCGCACACAGGGACTCACACCATAACCCTATCAAACCTAAGTACTTAAGTTAGTCCTTGGAATCCATATTTTATTTTGCTTGACACCAATGTTCAAATAATCTGCTGTAAAATGTCTTGGCAATTGTTACCTTATTAAAAGCACTGTGCCAAATCAAATTGTTTTACACATGGTTTATAGAGTATAGTTTATATCTAAAGATCTCCAATCAAAAATTGTTTTCTACTTTCAAAACTACTTGACAGAATTTTGTCCCACTCATTTACCTCGTTCATAAATGATAGTGGCAGTTCCCAAGGAATCCTGATTGACTATTGATGTTGGAACAGTGTGGTACGTCAGAGGCATCTGTCAATATAAAAGCACAGATTTTCAGAGAAGTTATATAGAGTTTGGGGGATTAAACATAAACTTCACTTGTGTCAATGAACATAAGAAATAGAAACAAGAGCAACTCACTTGGCTCCTAGCTACCAGCTCTGCCATTATTGAGGAACACACTGGATCTTTTACCTCAGCACCACTTTCCTGCACTGACATCTTTGATTCCCTCAATACCTAAAAATCTGCCGGTGAACCGAAGGGCCTGCTTCCGCGCTGTAACTCTAAGCTAAACTACTGGGGGAATGTATACTGCTACAGTGACAATGTATCCTTTGCACTTGTATTTTCTGCTGCAAGATAATATATTGAATCTTAAGACACTGATTGTAAATTCACATTATTTGGTTATCTGCTGGGCCAGACTGTCTATTAAAACCTACTCTACTGTGCAGTGCTCGGTGTAAAAGTCAAAAGTGAAGTTTCTAAACAATTAGCTATCACTACATTTGGTGCAGCAATTCAATCTCAAGATTTTGATGATTTTCTAAATATAGAATCTACTGAATTCAAGCTCTGGACACTGGGAAGTCAGTCTAACCTTCATGTTCAAGTCTCTGGTGTGGAAATCAAATGTACACTCTTCTGACCGAGGAAAGTGTGATTCACTGAACTATAAGTGAGATTGAATACTCAAAATAATAGACGTACTGAGAATACCAAGGTGATCAAAGCAGCTGAAATAATGGTAAGAGGGTACAAAAGCAGTAGGTATTGAAATTGGTCTCAACTCAACAATTTATATTTCCTTGGTTACAGGAGTAGTCCATCAAAAAGGCAAAGAATAAAGACAATTTGCATTAAGAAATCTTATTTGGAACACTGTGCAAACTACTGCAGAATATGATTGTGAAAAGGGTAGAGGGCTTCAAAGTAAATGCTTCAATAGTCCTTTATTGTCACGTGTACCGAGGTACAGCAAAATTTGATTTACCTTAGTCATACCAAAAAAGCAACAAGATACAAAACTACATAAACATTTAAACATAAACAGCCACCACAGCGGCGTGTGAGAATCCCATGGGCACCGAGCATAAGTGGAAACCCACATCCATCAGTTCAATGTCCGGGCCACACATACACTCTTTCAACATGATGCGACCAGAGTTGTACTGACTGCTGTCACTCTTACACTGGGGAAAAGACAGCAGCTTACCGAATAAAATCCTAACGGTGATAAGCCAAATCTAAAAGGAGTACCCAGTAAAATTCCCTCAGACAATCCAGTATCCAATTATTCTGAAATTCTGATGATTCAGCATCTGGCTCATCAGTTGAAGGTTGCCGTGTTCCCTGTTAACTCACTGTGCTTCAGTTCTTGTGCTTTCTTTGAACTGAATGGCATCTTATTTGCTGTGCTTGGTTCAGCAGAAAATGTATAATACTGTGGAACATCCCAAAAAAATGAATGGGGTATTAAACAGGAACAACATCTAATAGCCTGGAAAATCTGTGACCACTAAAGTCCTTAGTGTGCCAAACTATTTGGAGTTTTACTCCAGGTGGAGACAAATAGCAACAAATTTTAAAGGAAATTGAATGTGCTCTTTGGAAATATTCTTTGGTTAAAGAAAGCCATGTTTAATTAACTGTAGTGGTTAGAAATGGGAACATAATCTCAACATTCTTGTTGTTGAAGAGCGCCCATTAAGGCATAGGGAATTATAGGAACTGACATAAGTAACATGAGATGGGATTAGGATAATTTTTTCAGCTTTTCAGGTACAATAATTTACTATGTATTTTTAAGGATTACCAAAGATTAGAATGGGAAACTGGCTGTTTACCTCCCATTTCTAATTGAGCATGCGTTTGGAAAAATTAATTAGGAAAAATCACAACGTACAGAGCATTTAATGCAAACAAAGTTTGCGATACATTTTCTAATCAATTATAATGGGAAACAATATAGTAAAATTTGCCCAATAAGCAAATTAAAACGTAATACCCTTCACACACATACAACAGCCATAATTCAAAGAATACAACAGCCATAATTTAAACAGGTAAGTTTCGCAACATGTGGGCATTCTACAATGGAATCTAAGTATTGTACTTACAATAGTATCCCGTATGCTTTCCTGTGTAGACTGCATCTGCTCATGTTGTTGTTTCAACTCTTCGATTTGCTGCAGAGTGAAGAACGGCCTTCGCCTTCGTGGTGGCTCCTCAGGATGGATCTTTGCCCAATTATCATAATATTCCGGGTGACGACATTGGACATGGAGTCGCAGGTTCTTCTTGTGCTTTGTGTTGAAATGGCAGAGATCACAGGAAAATGGCTTCTCACCTAAGTGAATGCAGAGCTTACACATGTAATCCCCAGACAAACATTTTTTTGCAGTGTTCCACCAAATCTTCAAAACACTGACTAGTTTAGTTAAACAGGAACTTAATTCTAAGAATATTAAATTGTATATTTCACTATACAGTACAATATTAACTATTTGATATGCAAATATCTCATTTGAAACAACAAGGTAGAGTTTTGATTTATAGTCTTATATAGTTTGGTGAAAACATATGGGTAGTTTGGTTCACGGAAAATCTCCACACCAAATACATGTCGCACTTGGGATTCACTGCTGTAAAACATATCAGCTCGCTCCTTGCAATTTTTTAATAATATCAAATAAGACAAAGTCAAAGGAATATGGTTGCAGGATGATCAGCAATATGATCGGGCAAGGGGCAGTTAAAGTAAATTCTCCACCGGGAAGAAAAAGTGAAAAGGAAATGTTGGTAATAACAGGATTTGCAAGCCTTCATGCGCAAATTTCAGAAAATGATTGTGCAGGTAAAGTAGGTAATTGAAAAACTAAATCATACATTAACTTTTATTGCCAAAGAATTGGAGTGAATGAGTAAGGAAGATTTGTGCAATTTTAACAGAATTGAAGTACAGAGGGATCTTACAACTTCTCCTTAATAATGTTATGGTAGGTAGAGTGGTAAAGAAAGTATAGATTATTGTTGCTTTCATAGGGTGTGACATCGAATATAGGAGTCAGGAAGTCATGATGTAGCTTTTTAGGACTTTGGTTTGGCTGCATTGAAGCATTGGTAACAGTTCTGGTTGCCCCATTATAGAAAGGATGTGGAGGCTTTGGATAGGGCGCAGAGCAGGTTTATCAGAATGATGTCTGGATTACGGGGTAGTAGCTACAGGGAGATGCTGGACAGACTTGGATTGTTTACTCTGGAACGCTGGAGATTACGGGGCGATGTGATAGAAGTAAATAAAATTAAAAGATGCATAGACAATCAGAGCCTTTTATATCAGGATGGAAAAAAATCTAATAATAGGGGGCATAGCTTTTAGGTGAGAGGTTTTTTTTATTACAGAGGGCGGCAGCTGCTTGATATGCACTGCCAGGTAATTGAAGTATATATGATTGTGGCATTAGGCAGATTACATTGCTTGCAATTACAGTAATAGAGTTTAGTATTACAGAGGCAAACCTACAACATTTGCAACTGAAGATGGATCTTTATGGGATTTCCACAGGGTAATTGCAAGGATCTTTTGACACCATTAAAAAAATGTAAAGACATTTCTAGATCAAAATGTTTTCTGTTGTTTTATTTTATGTCAGTTAAAAGTGTGAAACTTGTTAAAGGTTTCTTTACCTAGGATACTTAATGCAACATGGAAAAACATTATTCGTGCTCAAAATATCAAAAGTGATGCTGTACATTTTAAAAAGACAGTGCTGGGGTAACTCATGATTCAGGGAGCATCTCTGGAAGACATGGATGGGTGACGTCTTGGGTCGGGATATTTCTTACACCTTGTAATTTTATATTTCACAGTTTTAGAAAACACTTTCAAAATTCATGCAATTGATCAAAACATAAAACTGAGGGCTATCATTTAAAACACCCTTCAGTTTAATGCAATTTCTTGATAGGAGAAAAATATTTAACTGCAATTGAGAGTCCCTTTCTACAAGCATACCTGTATGTTTAATGGCAACATGAGAAACTAGGAAATCTTCTTTGATAGTGGAATACTTGCAGAAATCACATTTAAATGGTTTATCTGTGGTGTGTGAAAGCTGGTGGTTGAGGAGAAGCTTCTTGTTTTCACAGATGTAGTCACAAAATTCACATTTAAATCTAGAAATTAGAACAAAAGATAGATAATATAAATATTGCTCATTTGTTTATGCAGTTCACAAAACAATAATTAGACTTTTTGTTCACAAGAAATGGGCATCAACATTTATTGGCCATTCCCTATTGATCCTGAATAACTCATTTGGCCATTTCAGCTGGCTGTTAAGACTAATGCACATTGCTTTAGGACTCGGGTCGCATGTAGGCCAACCAGGCAAGGATGGCAGGATTCCTTCTTCAAAGGATATTAGTGGATCATTTGTATTTTCACAGCAATCTGGTGGTTTCAGGGCAACTATTCCCGACATTAGATATATGCCTATCTTTGGTTTAAACCAGCAATTGCAGTTCCTTCCTACACATCTTGCCTATTCCTGACAGTAGCTTTAATGCACAATTCACTATAATTTCCCAGCTGTCAAGGTAGGGATTTGCATATATTCAGAGTCTACGCATACGAGTACTAATTTAGCCATTTAACCACTATCATAGCTCTCAATATACCCCTTTTATAAACTAATTTAATGAAAGCCGCCTGGACATTTCCATCATTCCCTAATCGTCTAGAGCCAAACTGCTTGCCTAAGCCTTCACATTCCAGAGTCTAACAGTACTGAGATTTACTGTGATACAAAATTCCCAAACAATAAAGCAAATGTACAACAAAAGAACAGTAAACAATATTTACCTACCATTTGCTGACAGATAGTTTCAAAATCATTTCAAGTTCAAGTTTAAGTGAGTTTATTGTCATGTGTCCCTGATAGGACAATGACATTCTACTCTGGTAATCATAGCAAAATATTTGTATTATGAAAACTAGCACGCATTTCTTCTGTCTGCCAGAGATTCCCATCTTCAATGCTTCAACAATTCCTCATTTTACATGTCTTGATTTCACCCATCACTGAAACCTGACAATACTCCAAATAATGAGTTATTTAAAAAAATGCTAGTTTCTCCTAAGGCACCACTTCTCTATTGCTATCATATTATTCTCTTTCTTCATGCACTTGTTTCTTTCTTGTCTTTACTATTTTCTACTCGCATTGTCTTTTTCTTTCCCTCCCTCTCAGCTTCAATTGTGTTTCTTTCGCTCAGTGCAGTTTCTGCTCTGTTTCCGTGTAATCCTCAACACAAGAGGAAGCTGGCAATTCAATGAGCAGATCAACAACCAAATATGCTTAAGCAGCTGGGATTATTGACCAGTGCCTCCGGTTTGTTGCAGTACAGGTGCACAACCTTTTATCCGAAGTTCCAAATAACGAAAAGCTCCGAATAGCGGACATTTTTTCGGCCCTTGAAGACGTTCACCGAGCGCGGCCCGCAGAGGTGACAGCGGAACCTCCGGTCGGTCCTCGAAGAAAGGGGAACTAAATCCCCATTCGTAAAAGAGAAGGTGAGGGTATATTGCGCGGGAGGGTTAATAATTGACAATCTGCTGCTGCCTGCCTGAGTTAGAAAGTTCCCAAGGTAGACTCACGATACACAGTGTATCGTGAGTCTTGCGTGGGAACTTTTTAAACTCAGCGGGCAGGCAGCAGCAGATTGTCGCTCCCTTCAGTTTCACCCCACCTACACCCCTCTGCTTCCCGGCCATGTGTGTGACCCCTTCCCTCCCCTCTCCAGCTCCCTGCCCATTGCACCGGCGCGGGGGCTTTGCACTGTCTTCACATCGGCGATGCCAGCAGGTCAGTGCCAGTCACCGGAGACGTCAGGACCAACGGGACACCGACCCCCCAGGCCCACTGCAAGCGCGGAGGTCCCAGAGACCCACAGCCAGCAGCAGCCCAGCCCCGTTCCAATTCCAGAGGAACACGCTCCCCATAGGGACCGAAGCTGATGGTGTGCAAGGTACGTCTTGGTCTTGGGGTTGCGGCTGAGGCGGCGCAGCTCGGGCTGTGACGTCTCCGGCCACCCCCCTGTACAGGAGCTGAGACTGGGAACTGTGGGGTTGTTTGCAGTTGCAGAGGGAGGGGGCAAGGGCAGTACAGTTCCCAGTCTCAGCTCCATTCCAGGGGGTGGCCAACGGACCACCGGGACACCGACTGAAAGCACGGAGATCCCAGAGACACACAGCCAGCAGCAACTCTAGCCCAGCCCCGCTCCAACCCCAGAGGAACCAGGGTTGCGGATGAGGGGGCGCAGCTCAGGCTGTGGGCGAACTGCCACTTGTCGCTGTAGCGGCGCATCGGGGAGCGGGTTCCTGTTGGTCCCGACGTCTCCGGCCACCCCCCTGGACAGGAGCTGAGAGACGTCAGGACCACCAGAAGCCGCTCCCCGATGGGCCGCTACGGCGACAAATGGCAGTTTGCCCACAGCCCGAGCTGCGCCCCCTCATCGGGACACCGACCCCCAGGCCCATTGCAAGCACGGAGATCCCAGATCAGCAACTCCAGCCCAGCCCCGCTCCAACTCCAGAGGAACACGCAGAAGCTAATGGTGTGCAAGGTACGTCTTGTTCTTGGGGTGGCGCAGCTCGGGCTGTGGGCGAACTGCCACTTGTCACCGTAGCGGCCCATCAGGGAGCGAATTCCTCTGGAGTTGGAGGGACAGGGAGACACAGCGGCTTTTGAGAATGGTGGGCAATCACTTCCAAAGTTCTGCCCACACAGTCAGTACACCTCTCCTACACTTGTCTCCCGCACTAAGATCATCTCGCAGAGAATGATCCCAGCCTAACCCTCCCTATTCTCTCCTATTCTGCAAGAAAAAACTACATTGAAGGCGTGGAGCGGGTGAGCCCTCGCTGGGGCTCGCCGGAGGGGAGCGCTCCGTTTCACTGGCCCGCGGCAGCCGGCAGCCTGAAGTCGCGGTCTGCAGAGTTCCAGCTGCTGCGGCGTCTACAGCCCGGGATCCCTCGTGGGGGACCCGGAGGAAGAAGAAGCCGCCATTGCCGGCCCGCGGATAACTTCTACCGAGGGCCCGGCATGGACTTACCATCTCCCCTAGAGGGGAGCTTCGACCGCCGGCCCTGCAGTCTACGGTGCTTCTGGCTGCGGCGGGGACTTTAAATCTCAACCACCGGCCTGCGGCCTACACAATCTTGAAGCCGCAGTCTCCGGTGAGGAAAGACCGATCCTGGACTGGACTCTGGTCTTGTCCACGGTGGGGGAAATGGAGGAGGACGGCCAAAATTTTTTGTGCCTTCCACCACAGTGATGAATGCTGTGGTGGATGTTTATGTTACATGTTGTGTCCCGTTTATGCATTTTATTATTTTGTTAACCCATCTTTATGCTTTGTATGGAACTGATTTTTAAATTATGTAAAGCACTTTGGGGTCAATGAAAATTGACTATAAATGTGCTATATAAATAAACTTATTATTATTATTATTATTATTACTCAAACTCGCGATCGAGTAACTGCCGGGATCTAGGCGCAAACTCGTGAACTTGCGGGTATGAGCCGAGCACTCTACCACTGAGCAGCCGTTAAAATCTACGCTAAAAATCTTCCATTCCGAAATCCGAAAAATTCTTGATTACGAAAGGTGTCTGGTCCCAAGGCTTTCGGATAAAAGGTTGTGCACCTGTAGTAGGAAAGGAACAGATCTGCACTGCCTGGAGAATATGGGACTATTGTTTTTTAATTACCACAAGAATTTGAAAGAATAAACATTTGCAGAGTAATCAGCTGGAAAGAAAATCATTTACATTTGGATACATCTCAAAATTATGTTTGGCTGTAATGCAAAACACCAATTCTCTAATCTGCCAACACTCTCGATTTTGGTACACATATTCAACTGCATCTGGATTTCAGGTCCCCTAAAAACTTTTGACAACATTTATCAACCAATTTTACATGAATTAAAATCTGCATTTTGTTAAAGGATCAAAAACCGTGTAAACTTAATGTTACCTGGAAAATATATATATTGAAGTACTCAAAACATGGATTATCAATTCCCATTGAAGCAGTTAATTACTCAATAACTTCCAAGTTCCAGGAAATACTACAGTTATGTAATATCTTATAATGTAAAACTTGGAATTCAGATGTTATTCTGCCAATGATATGCTTCATTCTATCAAAAGCCAATACTTTCATCCAAAGGCAAGTTGCTAACAGTGCTTCTGGTATTGTCCAACTAGGGATCTCTGTTAAACATAACTCCATTTTGTTTCTACATTGTAGTTTCCCTGGTAATGAATTTAAAACATTTAAAACATGAAATATTTATATAAAACATCTAGGAGATGAAGGAAATTTATGAAAGGGGGGAATTAAATTTTAGATTTTGCAAATGTTTAATAAAATTCCTCTAGCAGCATATGACAATGTAGCTTTAGAAGACATTCTTACCTGCTGTTCCCAACAGACTGAATGTGGGTTAGTAGATGCATTTTGAATGTGTATCGCTTTTTAAATGATTTCCCACACTGCAATAAAAAGGTGAAAGTAGTAGATAAGTTACGTGGACAATGTCTGCATTCCCTTGGCCCATGCCAACCAATGAACACTGATCCATACAAATCTTATTTTCCATAGTGTTTGCGATACTTCCTAAAATATTGTGAGCCTCTGACTGCACAACCCCCTCAGGAAAATTGCAAGCAGTCTTCAGATTAAAAACAATTGCTCAGACATCCTCCAAATATCACTGCTCTTAGCTTAAACGTTCATCTTGTAGGTGAAGACACCTCTGCTATGGGGAAGGTTAATACTATCGTTCCCATCTATGCCACACATAATTTTAAATTAAATTTTAATCAGGTCTCTCCGTAGATTCTTCCACTCCGATGAAAACAAATGGTGAGTATTAAGCTCTCCTCATATGGTCCACCCCAGGCAACGAACCTGCTAAATCTCCTCTGCCTCTTCTACACTGCAATCACATGTCTTATAGTGCGGCAAATAGAAATGCACACAGTACCCCAGCCGATGCATAATAAGTTCTCATAATATATAATCTTTAATATTCTATGCCCTAGTTAATGAAAGCAGGGATTCCATATGATCAAAACCACCTTAGCTACTTGTATCAGTGCTTCCAGGAATCCCTGGACATGTACACCAATGTTGCAGTTCCTCAATGTTCAATCGGGCCCCACCCACTTATGGTGTACATCTTGGGTTAATAATCTTACCAAAATCCATTGGCAGCACAACAAAAATGTATTTACATGTGTAGTATGATTGTATCCAAAAAAGGTATGGACAGTCTTTAGTTTCAAAATAAAATGTAGTTACTGGGGTCGAGTAATTTATAAGGAAGACATTTTTATGGCACAAAATTAGATCTTTGTTTTCAGAGAAGAACAGAAGACATGCTCAAACCTTATCACACATATGTGGCTTTTCAGCACTGTGCGTTTTCAAGTGCTGTGTTAGTCTCTTCTGCATGGGATAGACACGATAGCAAACAGGACAAGGATAGGAATTCACCTTGGGCACCTGCAGACAATTCAAAACAAGGATGAATTGTTGCTAAGAAAACATATTAAAGTTATTTTATACAGAATTTGTGACACGTTGGTCTAACTATAATCAATCATATTAGAATAGGACTTGAATTTTCAAAATGTATTCCAAAACAAAAATATGCGGGTCAGTCAGGAGACGCAGATAAAGCCAGGTTAGTTATCACAATGACCCGTTTTCATAAATGGCAGGAGGTGATGAAAGATCTATTTGAGCACAAAATGAAGTTACCATTTTGAACAGAGCATCCCATGTTTTAATTAGTTTTAATTATTCTCCAATTTGCTTTTTATTAGTTTAAACCTCTCATTCCTTATCTAATGCACAGATTACCACCTTATGTGATTAGATCTCATTAAACTGCCTCTGCAGCGGATGGGATTTACATTTGGTAATTCTAGACCTCAGAACTACAGGGTGTTTTGTCAATGTGTATTTTAGTTGTACTAAGTATACAAACACTCTTCCCATTTGATCATCTCAGCAGAAAAGCAGTTTATCTTGAACACACACCAAATTTAAAAACAATTTCTAAGACGTTTGATACATCATAAAACGAGCTAACGTATTTCAAGAAGCTTGAGCAAATAAAAAGCTAAGCCACATTTAATATTAGAAAAGATGAGCAAAACCTTTAAAGAGGACATTTGGATACTGTATTCTATAATTTGAGGATACTACTGCAAGCCACTACATTTAAGTCCATAAACATCTACAAGGAAAACCAGTAAATCCAAAAGTCGAATTGGATTTTCTGAGAATGCCAATTGTTTTCCAACCAAGCCAAGAGTACTCAGTAAGAAAAGTGCTAAACCAATAATCACCTGATATTTTTTTTAATGAGCCTGGTTAACAGAAGTTGAAATTTATTATTTACATTGAGCCGAGTTAGATGAGGGGTCTGAGAATAATTATTATCAGATTCATGATAATGCAATTAAGTTGGGAGGAGTTGCAAGGTGGAACAAAGATACAGAAGTTTGAAAATGCATACTTCCAGATTCAAGGACATTTTCTTCCCAAATGTTATGAGGCAACCGAAAGATCCTGTCATCAGGAAGGTAAATAGAGTAGAATGCAATTATAAACACTGGACTTTAAGATAATTAGATATTTTTAATGCACGAGTACTGTTTTCCAGAGATGGAGGTCAGGTATCAGAATAAATAGTTAGGCATTTTAGCCCAAGGGAAAATGTTTCTCACTGAGGATTGCACATCTTAGGAATTTACTTCCTCATAGGGCTATGGATCTTTATGCAATTTAAGAATTAAAGTGATTGGTTGTTAGATACTAAATAAATTAAGGATATTGAGAGATGCAATAAAATAGAACAAGATTAAAACAATATTTTCCTTGATTAGTACGGGTGTCAGAGTTATGGGGAGAAGGCAGGAGAATGGGGTTAGGAGGGAGAGACAAATCAGCCATGTAAATTTGAGTAAACTTGATGGGCCGAATGTCCTGGTTCTTCTCCTATCACGTGAACTGATGAAGAAAAGCTATGTGTAGGAAAGAACTGCAAATGCTGGTTCGCCAACGTCTGCCTGTCCCTTCCTTCTTTGTTGTGTGATAGTATGTGTTAAATGTATGTTTTAGTGTTCTTTAGCTTGTTTTATGTGGGGGGTGGGGCAACTTTTTAAAACCTCACCTCGACAGAGATGCAATTTTTTTCCGTATCGTATCTCCGTCCACGCTGCGGTCTAACATCGAGGAGTTGGCGGCCTTTGCTAGAGACCGACTTCGGGAGCTCCAACCGCGGGAGCCTGCGGACTTAACATTGTGGAGCTTGAGGTTCCTGGTTGGAGACCGACAGGGAGCTCCAAGCCGCAGGAGCTTAAGACACCCAGACGCGGGAGCTTTGACCGCCCCAGTGCAGGAGCTTTGATCACCGGCTGCGGGAGCTTTGGTTCGACTGCCCTGACCACGGGAGAATAAAGAGGAAGAAGACTGGACCCCATTGCCTTCCATCACGGTGTGGAATGTGGGGAATCTGTTGTGGTGGATGTTTATGTTAACTTTTAAGTAGTTGTGTATCTTGTTGCTTTTTTTGTTAAGTATGGCTTAATGGTAAATTGAATTTCACTACACCTTAATTGGCTCATATGACAATAAACTGACCTTGACCTTGATAAGACACAAAAATGCTGGAGTAACTCACATGAGGAAATGGTGAAGCATTGAAGATTACCTCAGCATCTCTGGAGAGAAGGAACGATCAAGACCCTTCTTCAGACTTAAGGGCCTGTCCCACGAGCATGCGACTACATGCGGCAAGCGCGACCAAACTGGAAGCGGGGGCCGCGCGGAGGTAGAGTGATCCCCGTACAGGGCCTGTCCCACCAGCATGCGACTGCATGTGGTGAGCGCGACCAAACCGGAAGCGGGGGCCATGCGGAGGTCGAGTGATCCCGTACGAGTTGACGAGAAGTTCGAGCGAAGTCTGCGGGAAGTTCGCGCTAGGCGTACGCCGTCAAGACGCTGCGTACGCCGTCGAAACGCTACGCACGGCCGTCGAGGCGGTGCGTACGGCCTCAATGCGGCTGCAGGCCTTCAGGCCGTTGCTGCGTGGAATTTTTGGACAGTGTCAGTTTTTCGGAGTCCCGCGCGATGTTGGGACCAGCTCCGCACAACTCCATACTGCCCCGGGGATCGAAGTGGGACCGGCCCCGCGAGGCCATACGGCTCAAGCGACCACGTTAGGTTGCGCTTGCCGCATGCTCGTGGGACAGCCCCTTTAGAGTCAGGGGAGAGGGAAACAGAGAGATATAGAAGGGTAAGGTGTGAAAACACTGATCAAAGGGGACAATGTTCAAGGAAATGTAGAAGGGTACATTGTAAGCAGAGGGGAAGGTGACAATTAAGCATACAATCAGTATATTTAATCAGGAGAATGAACCCAGTCGGAGAACTAGGATTGGGGGAGGGTCGTACAGAGAGGGACAGTAAGGGTTAAAGTTACAGAGAAAACAATATTAATACCGCTGGGTTGTAAGCTACCCAAGCGAAATATGAGGTGTTGTTCCACCAATTTGCATTGGGCCTTGCTTTAACAGCAGAAGAGGCCCAGGACAGAAAGGTCAGTGTGGGAATGGGAGGGGGAGTTAAAGAGTTTAGCAACTGGGAGATCGGATAGGCCAAGGCAGACTGAGCAGGGGCGTTCAGCAAAAATGATCAACAAGTATGCACTTAGTCTCGCCGATATATAGGAGTCCACACCTGGAACAACAGATACAATAGATGAGGTTGGAGGAGGTGCAAGTGAACCTCTGCCTCACCTGAAAGAACTGTTGGGAGTCCTTGGACGGAGTCGAGGGAGCAGGTATAGGGATAGCTGTTGCGATTGTAGGGGTACCTGGGGAGGGGCTGGTTTGGGTGGATAGGGACGAGTTGACCAGGGAGTTGCCGAGGGCATGGTCTCTGTGGAAAGCAGTGGACATTGGAGACAGACTTTGTAAGAATCTGCATAATATGACGGCAGTCATCAAAATAGGTAAAGCGGATACAAAAATTAGACCTCAAACTTTACAGAATAAAACTGTTACTTTGGTTTAATTTGACGTCATTATGAATAAAACATTAAACGTTCAAACTGTAGTATCAATTTTGGGGGTAAAAGGAGGAACAGATTCTGCTTTATTTGTGCACTGCATTAATAATTAGGTTTAAGGAATAATCAGATAATGAAACATCAAGAGAATAATCATTCAATAAAAACCCCTTTTTTAGGCAGTTCCATTCTATAATGATTATTTCACAGAACTGCAGAAAATGCCTTGTATCTGAAAGAGCAAGTACAGTGCAAGAGGTAAAAAGTGCAAATTTCATTTTGCAAAAGATCTAATTTCAACAAACTTTAATCTATCTATACATAACTAAAACTCTGATCTTGTGGTCTTCCGGTTTGTGCTCTTCCTGGTTTTTCTATTTGCGCAAAAACGGTATGCGATAGCGCTACGATTTCTCGCCAGCTCACTCACCGTTTGCTTGTGCTGCGAGTGCAACAAGTTTTGCTCCAATCGGTGGTATATTCTAAAAGTTAGAGGTTTAAAAATCTTAAAAACCTGCACGTGCGTAGATCGATCTCCTCTCCTGCCAGTCAGCGCCGTGCGGATTGGTCTCTTCTCCTGTCACCCCCTGGGACTGTCTCGAACCGGACCCAATTTTCAGAGAGACCAGAAGCGGCGCGGTGTTGGGAGATGTGTGCAGTTAGGGGCTATGGGTGAGTGGTGGAATATTGCATTGGGGAATGGGTTGCGTTAGGGTACGAGGCCTCCCATGTGACTGAGACCCAACGGGTCCCACTTAGTCTAGTCCTTCTTAAATATATGCCTGATCCGGAGTTATGTCTTTGAACGGGACTAGCATGGGATTTAGTCACGTTTCAACCCATTCATCGGGGAATCAGGCTGGTTAAAATAAATCTGGACAGGAAACCAACATTTTATTTTTCAGAATAATGACAGTTTGAACCCGACTTCGAATCTATGATTGATGGTACCCTGTTGTTCTCAATATTAATTGAGCATTGCCCTTAATAAATATCTTGCTTTATCCTTCACTGGCTTTGGAAATTCATTTAGCTTCACTTCAACCACATTCTGTAGTTTAAAGGATTAACAAAAAGCTTGCAATTACAGACATAGAATGGACGTAAAAAAACAAATTATTGCAGGAACTCAGAGGATCAAAGAACATCTGTAGGGGAAAGGAATCGTTAATGTTTTGGGTTGAGACCTTGCAACAGAGCGCAGGTTTGCATTAGAATGCTTTGTTCTTCTTAAATCATCATATTCTATAGGGTGTTCTTTGTGTAGGCTTGATACAATCAGGCCAATTTAAAAGACAGTTATGAATAATTTTACGTTAAGTTTTACAGGAAAGAAACGAACAGGGGTCCTTCTCTAAAGATTATTAATAAATAAGGTAACGTGGGGAAAATCTTTAAATTCCATGATAGTTTTCTTCATTCTTAGATATTTAGTATATTAAAACATAAAACAGAGTATAGGCCCTTCGGCCCACAATGTCTGTGCTGAACATGGTGCCAAGACCATCACTCATCTTTCTGCACATCACGCATATCTGCCCATTCCCTGCGTAGCCATACGCCTATCCAAAAGTATTTTAAATGCCACTAACGTATCTGTATTAACCACCACCTTGAACAGCACGTTCCAGTCAGTCACCACCCTCTGTAAAAAAAATTGCCCCGCACATCTCCTTTAAACTCGGCCCTTCTCGCATTAAAGCTATAACCTAAAGATATCTTTAAGAACAAAAGTTAGATTCTTAAATTGCTGAAAACATCTAACTTCTAGAAAGGGCAAATGAAGAGTACAGATTACACATATTTAAGAAGCTAATGAGTGCGGAGCGTAGGAGAGGAAAATAAATGTTGTACTGAAACAGTTGAATCAAGTGGAGCAAGTAAAGACTGGCATGAAGCAAACACCAGAGTCACGTATTAGGACCGTTTCTGTGTATTAAAGGTCTTCAGATGCGTCAGAAATTCAAATCTACCTCTTATCCCCCGCTGCCTGAACCAAATTGTTCAAGTTTTATGAAACCTTTGTCCAAATTAATAGAAGTGATAATAAAGAACAATTAGCAGATGAAATGTAGTCACAATCAAATGCTCAGTTTTTTTAGCATTTGGATTGAAAGGTACAATACAGTTCCAATACCAGAAACATTAGTCAGAGGAGGGAAAAACCCTTGATTTCTTAAGGTGTGCCCAAATCTTGCGAATGCTTAATGAATGCTCACCAGGTCAGCTTTCTTCTTTCTGGAAAGGAAGAAAAAGAAAACAAAGTCACACAAAATTAAATAACATCTGGCAAAGGATAAGCAAGCATATCCTGCACATATTTGTCTTTTTAGGGATTCTTATTTTCAAATCCATGATCACGCTTGCAGGCTTTTCGTTTGGATTGCTTACTCAATTGAATCTTGTGCTTGCAACACTTAAGGGCGACACAGTAGCATAGCGGTAGAGTTGTTGCTTTACAGCACTAGAGACCCACGTTCAATCACGACTACAGGTGCTGTCGTTACAGACTTTGTATGTTCTCCCTGTGATCACATAGGTTTTCTCCAGGTGTTCTGGTTTCCCTCCCACATTCCAAAAACATGCAGGTTTGTAGGTTAACTGCTTTCAGATAATTAACCCTAGTGCGTGGGGTAGCGTGGACTCAGTGAACCAAAGGGCACGTTTCCACACTTCCAATTCCATATCATCACACCTTCCAAATACAAAAAGGTCCAAAAACTTAAATCAGTCGAAATAAGCACTGGGTACAAGCACCTTCTGATGCAAAGCCATTCAGCTGAAGCATTAATTCAATTTCCTCTCCAGACACTGCCTAATATGCACCATATTTCCAGCATTTTCTGGTTTGAATCTCATTTTCAGTCCATTTACGCATCCTTAATCTAAACAACTCTTTCTCCTAATCTTTAATATTTAGGATTAACAACTGGAAAGCTCAAACCAATCTGGGCAGTATGAGACACAAGTTGGTGCTTACCGTTCTTTTGTGTGTATTGATGAGTGCCTGAGGACATCCTTTTTGTAAACACTTGTATAATCACATTCCTCACATTTATATGGCTTTGTTCCAACATGATTAAACATGTGCTCCTGTGTGACAAATATAAAACAATAGAGAGTATTAAAGTCCTTATTTTTTTTAATGTATTTTAGCTTCATTCTCTTTCAATCTATTTTCATTGTCTGCATAGCATGTAGCCCAAATACGAATTAATATTTATAAGATCCTCCTGCTGCTACTGAGACAAAGCACCAAGTGGCAGCAAGAACCCTCTTGACTCTTAGCAACAGCTCATTTCCCCTTTGTAGGAGGTGCCTTAATTCATGTTTAACCTACCAACTATTTGAATTAGCTCAATATTTCCCCTTCTAAATACTTGCAATCACCCTCTTGCCAAGATGGATTTATTGGGTAGCAATCAAGACATTGCAAATCTGGGTATATTTCACCTCTTTAGCCACATGTAGTTCAGGTCCCTTCTCATTCTTTCTAGCAAAGAATCAGTTACTTCACGACATCCTGCAGATTTTAACGTCACCGAGGTCATACAAATAATAACATTACAGTAAAAAATGCACAGTTCTGAAGACGGAGCACACAGAATATGATAGCTTGGAAGGAGACCCTTTGGCTTGAAATGTCTGTAGTGAGCCTTTTGGGATCAGCTATCAGTGTTCTATTAGCTTTAAGATAGTTATGGATAAAGACAGGGCGACGTGTTAAAACTCTAAATTGTGGCCAGGCCAACTATGATGGTATCAGACAGGAACGTGATCAAGTTGATTTAAGTAGGTTGTTTACCAGCAAAGGAATGCCTGAAAAATTGGATGTATTTAAGAGTGTGGTGACAAGAATTCAGGGCATGTATGTTCCTGTTAGAGGGAAGGGCACAGCAGAGGGAATGGATGCTTGGATGATGAGAAATTGAGCTCTGTCAGACAAAGGAAGCAGCATGGGACAGGTATAGGAAGCTGGAATCAAGTGTATCCCTGTCGGAGTTTCAGGAACTTAGGAGCATACTGAAGAAGGAAATCAGAAGGGCAAAAAGGGGGCAGGAGATAGCTCTGGCAGATAATATGAAGGGAAATCCAAATACATTTTATCTTTATTAAGGGAAAGAAAACGACTAGAGAGAATAGGGCCTCTTAGAACCAACGGCATCAACTGTGTGGAGCTGCAGGCGATGAGCAAGGTTCTTAATGAGTGATATTCCTCTGTGTTTACCATGGAAAAAGATATGAAGACTGGGGAACTTGGGACAGTTAATGGAAGTATCTGGAGGACAATCAGTATTACAAGTTAAGGAGTTGTTCAACATCAGAAGGCATATGAAGGTGGATAAATCTCCTGGGCCTGCAGATATATCGGAGGACACTGTGGGAAGCTAGAGAAAAAGAAAATGCAGGTTAACCAATAAGGATCACCATTTGATACGGATGAGGTGCCAGAAGACTGAAGGGTGGCTAATGTTGGGCCTCTATTTAAGAAGGGCTGCAAGAAAAAGCCTGGGAACCATAGGTCAATGATTACTGGAGAGTATTCAGAAGGATAATATATAAGAATGCATATATATGGGCTGATTAGAAATTGTCAGCATAGTTTTGTACGTGGGAGATATTGTTGCACGTCTCACGAATCTGATCGTGTTTTTTGAAGGAGTAACCAAAAAGGTTGATGAAAGCACAGCCGTAGATGTTGTCTATGTGGATCTCAGCAAGGCATTTGATAATGTTCCATAGTCGGTTGCTCTGAAATGTTAGTTCACGTGGTATCCAGGGAGAGCTAGACTACTGGGTAGCCAATTGGCCGCATGAAAGAAAATAGACGGTGATGGTGGAAGGTTGTTTTTCAGACTGGAGGCTTGTGACTAGTGTTGTACCTCAAGGGTCAGTGCTGGGGCCATTGCTGTTTGTGGTTTACATCAGCGAGTTAGATGAGAATGTACAAGGCATGATTAGTACGTCTGCGAAATACACAAAAGTGGGTCGTATCATATTAAACAAAGATGATTATCAAACATTGCAGCAGGGCTGAGGAAGGGTTAATGGAGTTTAATATAGGTGCGAGGTGCTGCATTTTGGAAACACAAACCAGGATCTTCACAGTAAATGGCAGGGCACTGGGGAGTATTGTGGAGCAGAGTGATCTAGGAGTGCAGGTACATATTTCCTCAGAAGTGGCATCACAGGTTGATAGGGTGTTCAAGTCAACCTTTGGCACATTGGCCTTCATCAGTCAGATGTTATGTTGTTACAGTTACACAAGACATTGGTGAGGTCACATTTGGGGTATTGTGTACAGTTTGGTCACCATGTTATAGGGAAGTTGTTGCTAAGCTTAAAAGGTTGCAGAGAACATTTATGAGGAGGTTGCCAGGTTTCGAGGACCTGAGCTATAGGGAAGGGTTGAGCAGGCTAGGACTTTATTCCTTAAGAGCACAGTAGGAGGGATGATGTTATAGAGGTGCAAGAGCACGAGGGGAATAAACAGGGTAAATGCAGTCTTTTACGTAGAGTAGGTAAGCAAGAACCAGAGGACATAGGTTTAAGGCAAGAGGGAATAGATTTAATAGGAACCCGAAGGTCAATGTTTTCTACACAAAGGATGGTGGGTATATGGACCGATCTGCCACAGGAGGTAGTTGAGGCTGGTACTATCACTATATTTTAAAGACATTTGAACAGATACATGGACAGGAAAGATTTAGAAGGATATGGGCCAAACACAGGCAATATTGGGAAGGAGTGGATATAACATCGACAACATTGTTGCTGAACCAATAAGCCCAATGCCCTCTTGCTTCCAAAGACCATCAAAAGTTAGCACTTTTGAGGTTATTACTAACCTTGAGTGATGACCACCGTTTACAACGATAACTGCACTGCAGGCACTTGAACCGTTCTGGATCATTCCCTTCATGTGAATCTATGTGAAATCTCAAATCTTCTTGGGTCAGGAAGCGGGAGCCACAGATCCGACAATGGTGGGGCCTCATCAGGGGTTTGTTTGATCTATAGTAATTGTATCTTTGTGTCCACATAAAAAAAAGGTCACATTCAGAATTTATTAGAATTTATTTAATGTACATATACTAATTTTATCTGTCCAAAAACCGGAATATAATCAGCCAGATTTTACATTCAATATAAAACACACTTTCCCCTAACAGACGTCAGAATTGATGTTGTCAATCTCGAGAAATGTTTCAGATGGTAATTTAACATGTTTGGATTTGGGAAAAGATAGGTGGTGAAAAAACATTTCTGTTCTCCACTTCTAAAAGCCAACCTACTCACAAAGAGAGAGATGCCAAATGACATTTTTATGTCTTATTAAACGAGAGATGCCAAATGACATTTTTATGTCTTATTAAACGTCTGCTTAATAAGACAGACACAAATGCATCTGTTAGACACAAATCCCAATACGAGTCAGGTGTATTGGATCTGGCAGGTAATTTTTCATAGTCATACGATCTGGCATCATGTCAATGCCCAACTTTCCAACTATATCTCTTGATTTAGCGACTTTCAGCAATTGGACTTTAGCCCGAATTGAATTCAGCCCGAATGTCCTTTAACCCAATCATGACAATTGCAAGTTTTGTGGAAAGATTGGGTTCTCTACACCAATTGCATTTCAAATTCTGGCGGATAGTGGGCAAAACAACAAATAGTGAGATTATTATTAGGCTATGGTTGAACCATCTCAATATGTCTCACTCATTTTGAGAGGACAGGTTTAGGCATAAGAATGCCTCTATCCAGGCCTCTGAAAACCAAATCAACAAATTCACTCATCAAATGGTTTACCTGCGGCCCAGGTATCCTCTGTATTTCCTCCTGCCGAACCTTTTAGGTGGACGACCTCGTCTTCTCAAATGTTTATAAGATGGCTCGCTGGTGTTTGATGATGGATCTTTGTTCTCCGAATCGGACTGGCTGATCCCAGACTCTGCTACAACCTCATTGGCTGCCGACACATCACCATTCTCATGGGCAGTTGAACTGGCTGCTTCAGAGGTCTGGAGATCCATTAGGTTGGACTGGGAAGTGACAAGTGCCTCAACCTCTGCTCCTGTTTGACAGAAGGACAAGGGGGTGGAATTCAAATATTCACCAGAGCCAGGTTTACAGATGGAAAATAGAATCTAAGATGTTGACTATGAGAAGGCGTTTTAAAAGATAGAAAGAGATGAAACAAGATGGAAGGATTTACAAAAGGAGTTCTAGGATAGAAGGTACAGTTGTAGTAAAGTCAGAGAGCACAGTCATTAACTGCATTGGAGGCAAGCAAACACTATTTGGAGTTACACCAGCATAATGTCTTTAAAAAAAATATATAAAGCATCTACAGTTCCTCGTTTCTCAATTAAACGATTTCAACTTTGTAGGGCCATGCTGCTTCTAATGTGGCTACTGTGCTTTCCTATATTTTATTGTAGAAGGAACATTAAAACATTTTCTCACCGACTTAAAAGCAATTGGAGTATCCTACAATTGTCAAAGATGCTACAACATGTACTTCATTTCATTGGAAATATTTAAATACTGTAAATCAGGGGTTCAAAAATTGAATAGGAATAGTGGCATGTTAGGAAATGGAGATAAATATAGATGATCTTGGCAGATTATATCTATATATAGCACTAAAACTCATCCCGTTTCTATGCGTGCGCGCGTCTGCCTATGTGATCTTAGAACTACGCCAAAATACAAGATAGCGCTACAATTGGAATATTGCGTTGGGGGAACGGGTTGCGTTGGGGGACCAGGCCTCCCGTGTGACAGGGATCCAACAGTATACTATTAAAATTCAGTTTGGGGCCAAACAAATAAAATACTTCAGATCAAGGAGAAATTGTGGAATGACGTAGATGAATGAACATGCAAGCCAATTTTTTTAAAATCAGAAGCTCATCAGTATTTTGTTGAATTTATCAATGCTCAATTGTTAAATTTCTAGTTCGACATTATTGATGAACTTGTCAACTAGCAACCCATGTTCACTGGTTTCTTCACCAAAATTATTGTACAAGCTGTTGTTTCACATGCATATGCCCATCGTTTACAAACTTGTTTGGGGCTCTTAAATCGGCTTTCTCCTCCTAGCATAGCTACAAATTAGACATCAGTCAGTCACAAAACCAGATCCTTTTTGAATCTAGCTCTTTGCCAGTCACCACCTTTTGTCTGATTTTAACATGGTGGATCATGATCCACATACTAATTTAATGTGGATCAGAGACGCTTTACATAATTCTATCCGCTGCTCTTGTTCAACAAAAGTATAAGGGCGGTGGAATTCAAATATTCACCAGAGCCAGTATTTAGGATGGAATTGAAACAGGACCCAAAGATGGTAAATGTAAAAAAATTGTCCCTGGTATAATAGTGTAAATGTGCAGGGATCACTGGTCGGCATGGACCCGGTGGGCCGAATGGCCCGTTTCCACGCTGTATTTCTAAACTAAACTGTTTCTATTTTTGGAAATAAGATTGTGTGCAAAAACTAGTGCAGTTAATACCTTAAAACATTTTGCTGTACTACTCCCTGCATAGACCAAGATAAGCCAAATTTTAACTTGTAACTGGGACAAAGGAGGGAAATATTAGCAAAATAAAAACGTTATCCAATTACTGAACAATGTGATATGCAAAGGCTGGTTATGATATCGCTTGCCATCTGTTGGAGTTTATAGTTGAATATCACATCTGAATATCACATGTTGCAAGAATTATTGAGTCTAAAACAAGAGGCCAGTCTCAGAAGAAGGGACTCAAGATGAGGAAAAAAAAAAAATCAGTATGTGGATTGAGGTAAACTGTTGAAATTTCCCACCCAACCTGTGCAAAGTAGGAGATAGACCAGACCAGAGAATGATGTATTCAAGGGAGAGTTGGATATGGCTCTTAGGGCTAATGGAATCAAGGTATACAGGGAGAAAGCAGGAACGGGGTACTGATTCTGGATGATCAGCCATGATCATATTGAAAGGCGGTGCCGGCTCGAAGGGCTGAATGGCCTACTCTTGCACCTACTTTCTATGTTTCAATGTTTCTACAAGACCAAAACCAAGTCACCACAATATTTGTTTGGGAAACCAGATGACAATTCTGCTATGTTATGCTATGTGTCTGTTATGAGACTGAAGAAGGGCCTCGACGTATATCATCACGTATCTATGTTCTCCGGAGATGCTGCCTGACCTGCTGAGTTACTCCAGCAGTTTATGTTCTTTTATGACACATTTCTTTACCTGTTTTCTTCCCCAACTGCTCCATTACATAAATTGTGTGTAATATTATGTGACACAAATGAACTAATCAATGCAGATTTGGGAGGGGACTTTGATAACATTGAGGAAAGCCTGAAGCTTCATGAACATGGAAGAAACAGAAACAACATTTATCTCAACAGTGGTCAAACATTTCTGGAAAGCTAAAGATTTGTGAACTTTTCTTAGCCATCTATCTTGCTTGCAGGTATGTACAGACAGAAATGAGAAGCAATGAGTCAAATACAATTTATCAACGTGTTGATGAGGAGGTTGTGCTGGAACTATTTTACCATCAAACCCAGATGCTGCTTCTGTTTGCAAAACCTTACGAGGCCTCCCTGGGCGCCTGCGAGGCCGGTCACTGGATGAAGTGGTGACATTGCGACTGTAGTTCGGTTGTCTCCCACGCGCCTCATCCTCCGCTGGATTATAATCGCTGTCGGCTAACAAGAGATTATTTTCCAGAATGAAAATTTACTCGGGAGGAATCAGCATATCCACTGTATGATTAAATCAGCTAGTTTTTTTGTGAAACTGGTAAGAGTGAAACTGTTGCATGATACATTATGAAAAATGTTCCTTAAAAACAATAAATGCAAATATTTGTGCCAGGTCAAGCTGCGTTCATGGGAAGAAATACATATACTATTTCAGGTCAAATCACCTCATCTTTTATTAGGCCTTCTGTACTCAATATTGAATTCTACAACTTCAGGTAACTTGATTTCTGTCTGTCCGAGTCACACATCTGTTTTAGTAGCTCAGTTAGTCTGTTCCAATCTCATGACTTGCTGGGCACACCTCCCTACTCTGCATTTTGCAAATACTAACTCATCTGTACGTTCATTTGCCGATTATGACACTCAATAACTGTTCCCACTCGCTCACTGCTCAGATGGTCACCCCTGTTTTACCCTACCCTGAGCTTGATTATCCCTGTAGTTTAACAAGCTTCATTGGCTGCTTCCCAGGTCTGACAAAGTGTCTTCAACATGAAACAACTTTTATTTTTCTCAATCACATGTGGCCTCTCCTGCCTCCCATTTCCAGATTTCATGCATTGCAGCCCTTTTGAAATTTTGAATATTATACTTCGCCGTACATTCAAGACGCATTTTTTGGGACAGAGGCTTAGCTGCAAGAGGGCCAGGGCCTGGGAACTGAGTATTCAAGGGTATACCTCCTATCGAAAAAACAGACAGGTGGGGAGAGTAGTTCTGTTGGTGAGGAAAGAAATTCAGTCCCTTGCAAGGGGTGACATTGAAACAGGAAATGTGTAGTCAGTATGGATAGAACTAAGGAATTGCAAGGATAAAAAGACCCTAATGGGACTTATCTACAGGCCCACAAACAGTAGCCTGGATATAGGGTGCAAGTTGAATCAGGAGTTTAAATTGGCATGTAGTAAAGGTAATTCTACAGTTGTTACGGGAGATTTCAACATGCAGGTAGACTGGGAAAATCAGGTTGGTGTTGGACCCCAAGAAAGGAAGTTTGTGGAGTCCCTTTGTGATGGATTCTTAGAGCAGCTTGTATTGGAGCCTACCAGGGAGAAGGCAATTCTGGATTTAGTGTTATGTTATGAACCAGATTTGATAAAGGAACTTGAGGTTAAGGAGCCATTAGGTGGTAGTGACCATAATATAGTCAAGTTTAATCTACAATTGGAAATCGAGAAGGGTAAATCAGAGGTGTCAGTGTTACAGTTGAATAAAGGGGACCATGGAGCCATGAGGGAGGAGCTGGCCAAAGTTGACTGGAATGATAACCTAGCAGGGTTGACAGTGGAACAACAATGGCAGGTATTTCTGGGAATAATACAGAAGGTGCAGCATCAGTTCATTCCAAAGAGGAAGAAAGATTCTTAGGGGAGTAAGGGGCGACCAGGGCTGACAAGGGACGTCAGGGACAGTATAAAAATAAAAGAGAAGTACTACGTAGCAAAGATGAGCAGGAAGCAAGAGGATAGGGTAATGTTTAAAGAGCAACAGAATATAACTAAAAGGGCAATACGGGGAGAAAAGATGAGGTACGAAGGCAAGCTAGCCAAGAATATAAAGGAGGACAGTAAAAGCTTCTTCAGGTATATGAATTAGTCAAGACCAAAGTTGAACCCTTGAAGACTGAAAAAGATGAATTTATTATGGGGGAACAAGGAAATGGCAGATGAGTTGAAGAGGTACTTTGGATCCATCTTCAATAAGGAGGACACAAACAATCTTCCTGATGTACTAGTGGCCACAGGACCTGGGGTGACGGAGGAACTGAAGGAAATCCACATTTGGCAGGAAATGGTGTTGGGTAGATTGATGGGACTGAAGGCTGATAAATCCCCAGGGCCTGATGGTCTGCATCCCAGGATACTTAAGTGGCTCTAGAAATCGTGGACGCACTGGTTATAATTTTCCAATGTTCTATAGATTCAGGATCAGTTCCTGTGGATTGGAGGGTAGCTAATGTTATCCCACTTTTGAAGAAAGGCAGGAGAGAGAAAACAGGGAATTATAGACCAGTTAGCCCGACATCTGTGGTGGGGATGATGCTGGAGGAAATTATAAAAGATGAAATTGCAGCACATTTGGATAGCAGTAACAGGATCGGTCCGAGTCAGCATGGATTTACGAAGGGGAAATCATGCTTGACTAATCTTCTGGAATTTTTTGAGGATGTAACTAGGAAAATGGACAAGGGAGAGCCAGTGGATGTAGTGTACCTGGACTTTCAGAAAACATTTGATAAGGTCCCACATAGGAGATTAGTGGGCAAAATTAGGGCACATGGTATTGGGGGTAGAGTGCTGACATGGATAGAAAATTGGTTGGCAGACAGGAAACGAAGAGAGGGATTAACAGGTCCCTTTCAGAATGGCAGGCAGTGACTAGTGGGGTACTGCAAGGCTCAGTGCTGGGACCACAGCTATTTACAATATAGATGAAGGGATTCAAAATAACATTAGCAAATTTGCAGATGACACAAAGCTGGGTGGCAGGGTGAACTGTGAGGGGGATGCTATGAGAATGCAGGGTGACTTGGACAGGTTGGGTGAGTGGGCAGATGCAGTTTAATGCAGATAAATGTGAGGTTATCCACTTTGGTAGCAAAAACAGGAAGACAGATTACTATCTAAATGGTGTCAAGTTGGGAAAAGGGGAAGAACAACGGGATCTGGCAGTCCTTGTTCATCAGTCAATGAAAGCAAGCATGCAGGCAGTGAAGAAAGCGAATGGCATGTTGGCCTATACAACAAGAGGAGTTGAGTATAGGAGCAAAGAGGTCCTTCTGCAGTTGTATAGGGCCCTAGTGAGACCACACCAGGAGTATTGTGTGCAGTTTTAGTTTCCCTAATTTGAGGAAGGACATTCTTGCTATTGATGGAGTGCAGCGTAGGTTTACAAGGTTAATTCCCGGGATTGCGGGGCTGACATATGCTGAGAGAATGGAGCGGCTGGGCTTGTATACTCTGGAGTTTAGAAGGATGAGAGGGTATCTTATTGAAACATAAGATTATTAAGAGTTTGGACACGCTAGAGGAGGGAAAAATGTTGGGGGAGTCCAGAACCAGGGGTCACAGTTTAAGAATAAGGGGTAAGCAATTTAGAACGGAGACAAGGACTTTTTTTTTCTCACAGAGAGTTGTGAGTGTGGAATTCTCTGCCTCAGAGGGCGGTGGAAGCCGGTTCTCTGGATACTTTCAAGAGAGAGCTAGATAGGGCTCTAAAAGATAGCAGAGTCAGGGGATATGGGGAGAAGGCAGGAACGGGGTACTGAATGGGGATGATCAGCCATGATCACATTGAATGGCGGTGCTGGCTTGAAGGGCCGAATGGCCTACTCCTTTATCTATTCTTCTACACAAGTTCTGTGTATTTAAGCTATACTAAGCCAACAAATGCAAAACTGGTCTCTGAAATCAGGTGCCACACAAATTCTTATTTTACAACAAAGGGGTGGTTAGCGAAAAAGTATTCAATATTGAAAACGGAATTAAAATTGAAATTGGGTTGAAAGTTTCAGAAGGCCATGATAACCATTCAACCAGAATGGCTGCAAATCTTTGCATGTCTCCTGTCCCCCGTTTTGAGTCAGGTGAAATTAAAGAACGAGTCTGTGCCTGCACTTGTCTGGTAGTTCATTACCTTCTCGGTCATCAATAGCACCAGCATCCACAATATCATCCTCCTCATCTTCTTGCTCTAGTTCCTTGTCCTCTTGAGTTTTCATTTCCTCTGGTCTCGGTGAGGCATTCTGCTTCCTTGGCCGTCCTCTCCCTCGCTTCTTACACAGAAAACCTCCTAAAGTTGAAAATAGTATGGAGGTCAAGATAAAATGTGCAGCTTTAATTTACAAAGTATTGCCGTGCAGAATATAATAAGTAGACATTCTCTACATCTACTTTCAACAATTAAGAGATCTGCATACGGAGATGTCAGTAGACCTACGAGCAAGAAATTGTGACAATGGACTCTCTTAACACCCTTTCAAGAGGAAAGATTATGAACACTGGAAGCAAAGGAAAGTAAAGGATTTCTACTGGAGATTGGTTGTTGTTTCTGGCAACAATATTCCACTAAATAAAGTTTTTATAGACGTTGCATTTTAATTTCAAATTGAGCTAACAACATTCTCAACAATACTCAAACAATGATGGGCCCGACTGCACTAACATATTCAACATCCAATCATAACAGCATTGCACCAGGTTGATGACTGGAAGGCAAATCATACAAAGGGAGGACTAGAATTAAGCAATAATGCAACAATAATTCAATTATCCCCACTAAACTGATCTGCAATGTTTCAATTAGATTACTATACAATCCTCAATTATTGATTTCCTCTGGTCACCCAAGTGGGGCAGTCTCACCTTGTTTTATTCTCGTTTAACCTTATGCAGACAAAGAATTAATTGCACTGCCTTCTCCTTCCATTCTTAGACTGTTACCTCAAGAGTTGCTGAAGATTGTGTGCAAATGACCTCCCAGTGATTGTCTACTCACTGCCCTTGGGAATTTCATCTGAAAACAAAACGTTGGGGTGTAAACCAGTTTTCCCCATCCATCCAATATTATTTTTGTCACATTGCTCATCAGTCATCCAGAACAGGATGAGCACAAATGCCCTTCAATTAAACAGTGGAAAGAGTGAAAACATCAAATACTAGCCATTTTTAACCGCTGCCTCAAACTGTACCAGAATGTTCACTTTGGTACCTTGCTAAATGTCCATTCTTCTTATCCTACAATAATGTGAAATGTAAAACCACAGTGAAGGAGAGGTTAGTCTGCCTTACTAAGAATCAAGGAAATGCAGTCTGCAAATTGGAATCAGATAGTGTCCCCAGTACTATCACATATCTGGATTAACACTCAAAGGCAGCAATGTTGATCAGCCTTCAATAAACAGGAGCTCCTTGCTAATGTAAGATGGCAGGTCTAGGCAGCAAGCTCTACCCTGGCTGAATGTGCAAGACAGAAGCGCTTTCACAAGATCATGGTTTGAAACTGAGAACCATAATTACAACCAGCAACAATGCATTAAAAAGCTAATTCAGTGCAAGTTCCTCTTCCAACCAATCCTATCCAAACAGTATTGGTACCTGAAAGAAGCAGTGTTCATGGAAAAGAACACGATGGATAAGTAAAGAGGTTGAGAAAAAATAAATTCATGAAGTAGTGCTAAAATTGTTCAAGATTCAAGAATAAATAAGCACAAAGTATCGGGTTAAGCACTGAACTGATAATTACCAATGTTGAGATGTCGCTCCTTCATGTGATTGATAAGATTGTCCTTTGAAATGCTTTTGTAAGGGCACATCTTGCATTTGAACTGCTGCACAACTACCACTTCCATCATGTCTTCTAGATTGGCCAGGTCATGCTGTTCAAGATGATCTGCACAAGTAGATGTTGGTCCTTCTGCCAACCCATCCCCTGATGTGTTGGAAAGCCTAGAGCTGGACAGCTCAGAGGTAGACATTTGAGAATCAATAGTACCACCTAGAGGAATACAACATAAAATTAAAGTCAAAGAAAAGTGGGCACTGAATCACACATAAACAATACTATGCAGCATCTGATCTGCTTACACATTTCAATGCGACCTTCAAACCATCTCATGTGCAATAGACAGTAAGCAGCAGTCTCAATACAGCCGATTTTATACAAGATGGAAAATATTAAGCAGTTCATAACAAATTGAAATTACATTCAATTAATTATAACCCCACAGTATTGTATACTTGTGCAATACAAAGATAACTCAAACACGTGTACATCACGTCACTTAAAGTTCAAAATCATATTACCCAATGAAATCATGTTTGCAAGCAAATGTATATCTCTATAATGTCATTTCTTACAAAAGACAAAACAGAGGTACATTCTCACCATCATCAGGACCCGGCAGTACAAGATACCGAGTGGCTTCAGATCCATCTCCTGCACTTGTTACAGCGATGCAACCTGGTTGAGCAGAAATCATCATCATGATCAAAAAAGATGGTTAACAATTGAAAATGTCTTACAAATCTGATATAATAACCAGAGGACACTAAAATACAAATCTTAAAGAGCAAAGCAAGTTTCATCTTACAACTATGATAAAGGATTTCAAATACAAAACATTGTTACTTCGAAGTTTAAATGGAACAAATGATAAGCTTGATTAGTGCCAATTAACAAGTTTGAGACACAACTACATTCTGCTGTAGATAAGTGTTATTTTCAATAGAATTTATTTTACTTTATTCATTCAAGCTAAATGGTGCAATTAGCAATATGAACATGAATTGCCCCAACGGAGGAGGGCGAAGAGAAACAATTACATTGGTGGGGCTGGAATCACATAAATGCTGGGCTAGGCACGGATGACAGAATTCCTTCGCTAAAGAAATTCATAAATCAGTTGGGGTTTTAAAAATCATTAAATAGCAGTTTCACGGTTGCCATTACACCTCCCCACCCCCCTCCAAACTCAAGTTTATCAAATTAAATTGAACTAAACTGCCCAGCTGCCATGGTGGGATTTGAACTTGCATTTGTGGATAAATGATCTCGTATCAAGCACTATACCACCATAAATGTCTTTATTTCTGGGATAAATAATCATCAGTAGAATGTCCTTTAGCTACCCTGTTCAGACACTCACTTTGCATGGCCTCGGGACCAATGATTTTATCGATGGCCGACCCAAGATCAGATGATGTTGATGCAGTCGAATCAGACACGATCATGGTTCCATCCGGCGCAACACTAGAGTGGACCAGCACTTGGGCAGATTCAGACACCATGATGGACTGTGTAACTGTGGAGACGCTGGACACAATAGTGGACTGAGCAACAGAGGAGGAATCTGGTAGGTGAGCAATAGTGATGACATCTGTGCTGGAACTTGTTTCAGGAACTACCTCCTGAAATATCAACAAAAGGAAAAGCATTTGTATTAAAGTTCTCATCCATTTATAGGTTCACTGTATCTGCAATAGTGCAGAAGTCTACGCAGGACTAATCTTCATCATAAAGCTGATCAGACATGCCTTCCCTCTGTTAGCAACACCACAAAAATACCCCAATGCATATCACTGCCACAAACCCACCTTTTCATTCCAAGAATGCATTACAAAATACAAATTATATTTTCGAATTTGAAACAAACATTGACTGACTGACATGTGGCAGGGTAACACTTCTTACAGTTTGTGGTTTAAATTAACAGTACAAGTTAAAACGGTTAGACTTTTTGTGACTTGGTCTTGGAAGAAAGGTCTTCACCAATTCTCCCATTCATACTGGCCACCATTTTGGGTCAAACTGGACAGATGCTAATCTTGAAACTAAAACAACCCTGTAACTATCTAAATATAAATACATTTTTCCAAATAAAAAAATTGTCTTAAAACATCTATTGCTAAAACTTCCCTTTAACTTACGAGACACAAGGACATGATTATTCCTATTTGCTCCAAGTCACTCTCAGAGAGTGGTGAGTCTGTGGAATTGTCTGCCTCAGAGGGCGGTGGAGGCAGGCTCTCTGGATGCTTTCAAGAGAGCTAGATAGGCCTTTTAAAAATAGTGGAGTCAGGGGATATGGGGAGTAGGCAGGAACGGGGTACTGATTGGGGATGATCAGCCATGATCACATTGAATGGCGGTGCTGGCTCGAAGGACCGAATGTCTATTGTCAACCTTGCATGCTCTGCTTAGGTCTGGAATTTCCCTCCAACCAAAACCTTCCAGATTCATTTCCTGGAACATCCTCTCTTTGACCAAGACCGAGGGGATGTACCTTTATGTATTTTTAATATTTCTTGTGCGTCTACTTTTAAGTTTAAAATCACAATTTCATTTCAAATATACATGCAGTTCAGCTTATAATCAGTTGTGTTAATTAAATAGACATTGTAACCTCAAACTGGCAAAGCAAGCATTATCTGTGAAGTTTACAAATGAGATCCGTTATTATATCATAATACGATTAATTTAAGTTAAAAACATTTTATTCTTTAGTGAAATTAAGTAATAAAATTACACACTACGTGTAATGCCAAGACCTGAAATATATTTTAATAAAATTAAAATGATTGCTTATTAATGAGAATTAGGCTCATGTGACTACGAATAATTTGCTCTTGGACACGTCAGGAAGCAGAAATTAAAGGTGGTTAATTAGATTCAACATTAATTGGATTCAACGTTTCTCTGTTCATGTTTCCAATTAGGGTGCCATACCATGGATTCTTCAGAGCTCTGGCCGACGCCAGAATCAACGCCTGAACTATTGTCTGCCTCAGATCCCATGCTGAGTGTGGTTACTGTGTCACTGCTGTCTGCAGATACAGCCTCGGATGTCTCCACTATCATGCCACTCTCAGAGGGCTCTTCCTGGCCCAAGGGAGCAGCATCACTGCTGCTCTGCACCGCATTCTCCTCCTCCAGCTCCATTGTGCCCCTTTTCTACTATAGCCTGTAACTGAAAAAAGAGTGATGCAAAATGAGGAGAAACAAACTGTTTTATTAAGTAAAGTTACTGCTTCTGTTATCCACACAATTCACATCCTACGCAATACCAGAACCAAAGGGTTTTCTTAATAGAAGATACACAAATTGCATGAGTAACTCAGCGGGGACAGGTAGCATCTCTGGATCGAATGAATGGGTGACGTTTCGGGTCAAGACCCGTCTTCAGACTGAGCAGAGACAGAGTTTGGGAATAGGACCAATGTAAGTCTGGAACAGGGATTGCTCGACATACCGTGCAAAGAGGCAGGCCTAGCTGGGGCCCATACGAGTGCCCATGGTTACGCCTTGGTTCTGGAGAAAGTGGGAGAAGTTGAAAGATAAGTTGTTAAGAGTAAGTGAGGTGGAGGAGAGTGTTGATAGAGGGAAATTGGCTGGTTCTGCTCAACTGCGAAGGTTCACAAGTTATAGCAGCAGAATTAGGCCATTTGGCACATCGAGTCTCCTCTGCCATTCAATCATGGCTGATCTCTGCCTCCTAATCCCATTTTCCTGCCTTCTCCCCATAATACTTGATGCCCGTGCTAATCAAGAATTTGTCTATCTCTGCCTTAAAAATATCCACTGATGGCCTCCACAGTCCACTGTGGCAATGAGTTCCACAGATTAACCACCAAATAACTAAAGTTCCTCCTCACCTTCTTTCTAAAGGAGCACCCTTTAATTCTGAGGTTATGACCTCCGGTCCGAGACTCTCCCACCAGTGGAAACATCCTTTCCATATACACTCTATGCCTTTCATTATTTTAATTGATTGTTACACAGGTCTCGAGTTTAAAGTCATCTTTAATTGTAACACATAATATAGCTGTACAGCAGGTTGCTAGTTGTTAATTCATCATCACCGCTTCCAAGACTACCTAATGTAGGAAGTATAAAGCATACAGTAAGGTGGGGTTCATGTTGCTACTCTGCTATGATTGGTACACATGCAATAACCAATTTACAATTATTCTGTAAGTTTCAATGTCCCCCTCAACATTCCAAACTCCACCGGGTCAAGCGCTCACCATTAAGCTTTGAAAACTTTGTAAAAACTGCCATTATACCACTCATTACTGGAATAATTTGTGTAAACCTCCTCTGAACCCTCTCCAGAGCCAGTACAGCCTTCCTCAGATATGGAGCCCAAATCTGCTCAGTCCTTCAAATGCAGCCTGACCAGCACCTCATAGAGCCTCAGCATTACATTTCTGTTTTTGTATTCCAATCCTCTTGATATAATGCTATTTATATAAATGCATTTAATTTGCCTTTTTCACTACCAATTTGACTTGCAAATTAACTTTTTGGGAGAACTGCGCCAGCACTCCCAAGTCACTTTGCACCTCAAATTTCTGGATTCTCTCTCCATTTAGAAAATAATCTATTGCTTTATTCTTATTACCAAAATGCACGACTCCACACTTTACCATACTGAATTTCATTTGCCATTTCTCTGCCCGCTCTCCTAACCTGTCAAGGGACATGGGGAGAATCAGTACCCTGATTCTGGCTGATCAGCCATGATCATATTGAACAGCGGTGCTGGCTCAAAGGGCCGAATGGCCTATTTCGGCACCCATTTTTCTGTGTTAGAAACCGTTATCAAATACAATTTATTCTCGATAGGTACAGTGTTGTATTCTGAGAAGTCAAAGAGGTGTATGATATATACAGTAAATGGAAGAGCACTAAACAATATAGATGAACAGGGGTCCCTGGGATTCAAGTCCTTAATTCACTGAAAATGGTAATATAAGTCAATAGGATGGCAAAGGTAACCTATGGCAGACATAAGCTAGGGCATAGAATATAAAAATAGGGATACTATGGTGCAATTTTACAAAACACGGATTAGATCACACTTAGTGTATTGTGTGCACTTCTAGTCACCACACTATAGCAACAATCTGGTTGCGTTGCGAGTGCCGAGGCGAATCACCAAAGATGCTGCTGTGATTAGAGGATTTTAAGGAGGAAGATTTTGTGGGCTGGGGTTATTTTCCTTGGAAAGGCAGGGCGTGGGAGAAGCTGACAGTGGCACTTAAAATTAGAAGAGGCACAGAGGGGATTGTTAAAAATTGTTTTTCCATGAATGAAGTTAAACAAAAAAAAACTCAAAGGTTTAAGGTAACAATTAGGAAGGGATTTGAAGAGAAAACTTTAAATTAAAAGACTTGCACATCGTGGTTGATATCTGGAACTCGTTGCCAGGAGGTTTGGAGTCAGATACAATATCGACATTTGAAAGATTTAGATGGCCACTTGAAAAGGAAAAGTATAGAAGGATACAGATCTAGTAACGGAAAATGTGATTAGTATAGATTGGCTAAAAGGGTGGCATGGATGTGGTGGGCTAAATGGCCCATTTCTGTGCTGTATAGTTCCATGGCTCAGACCACAGACAAGGCAAAGATAGAGCAAAGTCATTCCACAATCAATGAACCACATGAAGTTCTGCCAATCTAAACATGAATGGCGGTGATTATTGAGGGCGATAATGTTCTTGGTGCCCATTCCTTCAAATTAACACTCAACAGCAGGAATAGACCCGAGAACATTATCACCCTCAATGATTGGGGAACTAAGTAAGCGAGTGCTAAAGACAAGAGGTGAAGCTCCATATTAGCTTCTTCCTGAGATCCCTCCATCACAGAAGCCAGTCTTAATCTTATTTGATTCACCTCACAAGATACAAGGAAATGATAGCAAGCATCAAATACAGCAAAGGTTGCATGACCAGACAGCTTTCCAGGCACAATTCTGAGGTATTCCCGCCAGAACCGGCTAACCTCCTAGCAAACTGTTCCAATAGTTACAATACTGGCATCAACCCAACAAGAAATGTAGAAATATTGTTCACAAAAGTAAAGCAAATCTAATCCACTAATTCCAACCAAATAAGTCTAGTTGAATCGTCAAAAATGAAAGTCGTCATCCACAATGCTACCTATAAACAAACCATCAGACCTCATCACAGTCTTCATCTAAACAGAAACAAAAGAAGTTTAATTTCAGTTGGGACAAGTATAATTGCCCTGGACATCAAAGCATTTGATTTGCGTTTTGTCCGGTAAAACTGAAGTTAAGGGAGGAAGGGATTTGAATAGAAAGCATCAAAGGTGTACAATCTAATGGTAAGACTTATACCTTGCACAAATAAAAAAGTAATTGTGACTGTAGGTCAATCCCTGCAGCCCTAGGACACTACTACAAGAGCTCCTCAACAAAGTACCCTGGAGCCAATCATCATCATCAGCTGCTTCTTCAATAACTTTCCTTCCATTAGAAGATCAGAAGTCAACAGCCATTCCATTTGCAACCTCTCTGCAATTGAAGTTACCCATATCTGCAGCAGTACCTAGACAACATTCAGGCACGGTCTGAAAAGTGACAAGCAACATTCATTCCACACAAATACTAACTACACGAAAAGTTCAACTACGTAATGACATTATCTATATGTTGCCCAACAATGATAGCTTGGCCAGGGGGTGTGGGGATCATCAATGACCAGAAATCCAATCCATCAGTCACATATTACAGATTCAAGAGCAATTCAGAGGTTGTGTTCATTTATTTCTACGTTCAGTTGAAATTAAAATATAATTTAAAAATAGCCATTATTGTATGGATTTATTGACATTTGATCTGTTCAATTAATTTAATCAATCTCTGTACTTTGGTTCAAATACTGGTTTTGTTGAAAAGTGCTATATAAACATTATTATTATTATGCAATTTCAATAGCCAGGTTCAAAATGTTGAAAAATTGTTTGCTTTATTTGCATAAAACAAAAAAATACATTGTGAAATATGAATATGGGTGATATGTGAAATATGAATATATTTCACATATCACCTGAAGGCATTGGTGAAAAATTATCTAGGCGTTGCATGCTAGGTACACAAAACTTGCATTTCTAGTTTTTGAACTATCTAAATTATTTGCTGTCACCCAAGTTTTGAGTATCACCTGAACATCAACTTTCTTTTGCAGCATTATTACATCCAATTATTCCACTAGTGTAATATATAATTCGCCTTTCTGGCTGTGCCAATTCTCCACCCTGGGTGACTGTCCAAAAGGTCCCACTTATCCAGATGAATCTCACCACTGTGGCCAAAATGCCCCAACCCTCTCGGGTAACCCTACTCCATTTGGCTACTTAATCTCCCCATAATCCAGTAGCCCACTTCCAACAAAATAATACGTTCAACATCCATTAGCCATCAAAGTTCCTTCTGATCCTGATTTCCACCTCACCCCATTAACCTGCCCATCTCCATGATATCCCTCTCCCCTGGCCACTCTCTCAAGGATACCCTTCTGCCCTCTTCTCCGTCTGTCGCTCTCTCCCTTCCCCCACACCTATCCTCGATGTCCCTTCGCCGTGACCACCTGCTTCCTCTCCTGTCCCTCTCCTCCCCGATTCCCCTCATCCCTTGCCCCTTCTCTTCCCTATCCCTCTCCCCCCGATCCCAGCCCATCTCCTCCCTCTCCTGTCTCTCTGATGCCTCTCTCCTCCCCTGTGCCTCTCTACACCACTCCTCCCCTGTGTCTCTCTATCCCACTCCTCCCCTGTGCCTCTCTACACCACTCCTCCCCTGTGTCTCTCTCCTCCCCTGTGTCTCTCTATCCCACTCCTCCCCGTGTCCTGCCCCTGCCGGCTGCTGCCCTCGCCCTGCCTGAGCGCCGGGCCGGCGATACCGCGCTTTCCGCGCAGGCGAACGTGCGGAGCTCCTATGGAAGGGGAGGAGGCGAGCCCGGGCCTGAGGCCCCGCTCCGTCAGGCCGCCTTGGCCTCGCCTCCCGCGCCTCCACCGCACCCCGGCTTCCGCGCGGCCGCCCGATCCTCACCTTCGCCCCGCACCTACGGAAAGCGGGAAATTACAGAGCGCCGATACGCCGCCGCTGCGCCCAAGCCGGCCACAAAGCTACACAAATAACAGGGCAATCTTGAAAGACGCCATGTCGCCTCTCGCGCCGCCTCACCCCTCGGGCCTGCTTTTGTATTCATCCCCGCAAGGACCGGCGTCCGCTCGCTGCGCGGGGGGGCGGGGCGCAGCTCGACGCCCGCATGTCGGCAACTCTTCCCACTCGCAGGGACGCCCGCAGCGAAGAGACTTCGGGCCGAAGTTTTCATTATATTTCGCCGGAAAACGAAATTGAGCGGAAGAACTATTATTCGCAATGGGCGGATGTGGATGGGTTTAATCGGCGCAGTGATGCGGCGTGGTGCCAGAGCACCCTGCGTATGACGTCGGCGTCCTGCGTCTGACGTGTTGGGCGTTGCGCTCGGTTCGGGAGAGTTGCTGTTGTCGGGCCGTGGGGCGGTGGGACGGTGTGGACAGTGGTGTAGGTATGGACATGGACATGGACATTGGCATGCCTATGGGTATGGACATGGCTATGGAAATAGGCACACACACGTGTGATTGACTAGCTCGCATGGAACTGGGCTCTCATGTAAGGAAACAGATATTCTGAAGGAGGATCCCGACCCAAAAGGTACACAAAAAAGCTGGAGAAACTCAGCGGGTGCAGCAGCATCTATGGAGCGAAGGAAATAGGCAACGTTTCGGGCCGAAACCCTACTTCAGACTGATAGGGGGTGGCGGGGAGAAGGATGGAAAAAGAAGGAGGAGAAGCCCGAGGGCTAAGGAAGGGGAGGAGACAGCAAGGGTTAACAAAATTGGGAGAATTCAATGTTCAAGCCCGCAGGCTGCAGACTCCCCAAGCGGAATATAAGGTGCTGTTCCTCCAATTTCCGGTGTTGCTCGCTCTGGCCATGGAGGAGACCCAGGACAGAGAGGTCGGATTCAGAGTGGGAGGGGGAGTTGAAGTGCTGAGCCACCGGGAGGTCAGGTAGTTCGGCGAAACAATCGCCCTACCTTTGCTTGGTCCCACCGATGTAGATCAGCTGACATCTAGAGCAGCGGATGCAGTAGATGAGGTTGGAGGAGATACAGGTGAACCTCTGTCGCACCTGGAACGACTGTTTGGGTCCTTGAATGGAGTCGAGGGGGGAGGTAAAGGGACAGGTGTTGAATTTCTTGCGGTTGCAACGGACAGTGCCGGGGGAGGGGGTGGTACGGGAGGGAATGGAAGAATTGACAAGGGAGTTGCGGAGGGAGCGGTCTTTGCGGAAGGCAGACATGGGGGTCATCCCGACCCAAAATATCGCCCATCCAAGTTCTCCTGACACGCTGAGTTACTTCGTCTTTTTTTAAATTTAAACCAATACTTTGTATCAAGTTCAAATTAGTTTATTGTCATGTGTCCCTGATAGGACAAATAAATTTTTGCTTTGCTTCAGCACACAGAACATAGTAGGCATTTACTACAAAACAGATCAGTGTGTCCATATACAATTATATAAATATATACACACATGAATAAATAAACTGATGAAGTACAAATTACAGATAATGGGTTATTAATGATCAGAGTTTTGTCCGAGCCAGGTTTAATATAGCCCCGGCTGGCGATGATGGTACACATTAAAATGCTGGAGAACCGGGTCTTGGTGTTGGAGCCCCCGGTGGCGCTGCAGCATTCCAGCCGCATCTATGGAGAGGGAGCCGTGGGCCTCCCGAGAAGAAAATAGGCAACATTTCAGGCCGAACCGCGGCCATATCCGTGGTGTCAGGGCCCCGCTCCAGGAGCTCTTCGCGGGAGAAGGGACGCGGGAGGAAGAAGCCCCTGCAGAAGCGCCCGAAAAGCGGTTATCCCCAGGGAGCCGTTCTTCAGATAGCCTGATGGCTGTGGGAAAGTAGCTATTCCTGAACCTGGTCGTTGCAGTCTTCAGACTCCTGTACCTTCTACCCGAAGGTAAAGGTCGGGTCTCCAGGAAGAGATTCAAAAAGTTTTCCCACCCCACCCCCACCCCCCCCCCCACACACACCCCAACATAAAATAACAAACACTACATAAAAAACACAGACAGACAAAAATAATAAAAACGCGGTGCTGGCCAGAGCCGTGCCGCCTACCCAGGACAAATTAGTGGTGTGGGTCTTTGATGATACTGCCAGGTTTAATAGCCTTTTTTGAGGCATCGACTGTGCTGGATCCCCTCGATGGAAGGTAGGTCAGAGCCGATGATGGACTGGGCAGTGTTTACTACTTTTTTGTAGTCTTTTCCGCTCCAGGGCGCTCAAGTTGCCGAACCAAGCAACGATGCAACCAGTCAGCATGCTCTCTACCGTACACCTGTAGAAGTTCGAGAGAGTCCTCCTTGGCAAAACGACTCTCCGTAATCTTAGGAAGTAGAGGCGCTGATGTGCTTCCTTGATAATTGCATTAATGTTCTCGGACCAGGAAAGATCTTCAGAGATGTGCACGCCCAGGAATTTGAAGCACTTGACCCTTTCAACCATCGACCAGTTGATATAAACGGGTCATTCTACACAGTGAGGACTACACAAATATCTAGGTAACACGTGGGCCAGTTTCAAATAGGAGGGAAGAACTTATAACAACCCTCCAAGGGACAAAGAATTGGAGAGAAAAATCTAACATGTCACCAGGTCCTGATGAGTTGCATTCAAGGTTTTCAAAAGAAGTGGCTGTAGAGATAAGCCCCTGTCCCACTTTCCCGAGTTACTCACGAATTCTCCTGAGTTTTCCCCTTGATTCAAACTCGGAGATGCCAGCCGTAGGTACTCGAGGCATTTTTTTTACTCGTGGACATTTTTCAACATGCTGAAAAAATGTCCCGACTTACCTGACGCCCCGAGTACATACGGCTGGCATTACGAGCCGCAACAAAATATCTACAGACTCCGACGGACTCGCTACGGACATTCTTCGAGTTTGGTCAAGGGGAAAACTCGGGAGAATTTGTGTGTAACTCGGGAAAGTGGAACAGGAGCTATAGAAGATCCATAGACTGAAGTTATTCAACCTGTTCCAGGAGAGTAGCAGAAAATTAGAAAACCATGAATGTGACACTTATTGAAGAAGGGAGGGGGTAATTTTGTAATAGCAGTGTAGATTAAACCAAGTAAACAGTAATTATTTAAGTAATCAACCCATAGTTGAGGTTATTTTAAGTTTCTAATTAGAAGCTGAGATCCACAGTCTGCAATTTGTTTGCTTGCTGGAAGCTTGAGGTCAATTAACATTCTTTCAGGTGAATAACCTGTACGCTGTAAGTAATTTATTGCCTGCTGGGCACACATTTTGCAATTGTCTTTCGAAAGGAATTAGATAAGTAGTCAAAGGAGGAACAAATGCATGATTATGATACAAACTAAACCGGGCTGGCTGGGGGCAGCTGCTCTGGGCCAATGTCCCATCGGTCTGAATGTCTCCGGCTGCCCCCGGATGGGGATGAGTCACTCGGGGGAGGACGGGGACGGTCCAGTGACGGTTCGGCAGCGCTTGCAGTGCCAGGGACCCTGGTTCGTTCCTGGCTGCGGATGAGGCACGAGTCTGTGTGCTTGCAGCTGCTGAGAATGTCTCTCCTCCTGTCCAGTCTCTTCCCCCCCCCCCCCACTGTTTCCCACTCACATCTGCCCCCTCTATCTCCTTGTTACACCCCGTTCTTCAGCTACCTGGCAGCCCCTGTTCCTCAGATTAAATATATTTTTACACATAAATCATGAATAAAAATAAGAATTTATACACAGCGTACACAGTCAGCGCTTTGTTCGCTTTTTATTTATAGCGAGTGACCTTTGATAAATCTCATGATTCCTTGCGTTTTTCGGAATACCGAACTCGCTTATTAGAAAGCTGCAGCAAGAAAGCCTCGGCGTATATATCATAATAAAAAGGCATTATCTAAATTGTTCAATCAATTACTGGGCTTATTTAGGCAAACAATATAAGTAGAGATGGGAATTAATTCTGTGGAATCCCTGAATTTGACTAGTACAGTGTACCCCCTGCCTTGTGGCAGTTCCAGTAACTGAAATTTGCCCTATGTAATTTGCAAATCTCTACCAAAAAATCTGAGATACGGAATAAAAATGTGCTCTTATGGAATTTATGTAAAAAAAACAACAAATAAACACATAATGTTTAAAAGAGAAAAAAAAAACACATTTTTGGCAAGAGTTTGCATTACGAATAATTGTGATACACCTGGGATCACAGCCTAGAACGTGGAAATGATTTGTGCTAATTGAATTTGTTCTTTCAGGTAAAACAGAGTGCTGGAGTAACTCAGCACCTCAAACAGCATATCTGGAGGATATGGATATTTCCGGTTGGGACCCTTCTTCAGACTGAATGTAGTTAGGGGGAGAAAGCAGGAAAAGAGAGGTGGGAGTGAGATAAAACCTGGCAAGTGATAGGTGGATACAGGTGAAGTGTGGGGGGGTTGATTGGAAGATGGGTAGACAAAGTCTAGAGCCGTAAAGGAGTCTAAAGGGTGCAGAGAAGAGGAATTAAATTTAAAGCCTGAGGGAGGAATATAGGTGGAAGTGACTTGGGGAGAGGTTGGTAAGGGGTTGGATAGTGGGAGAAAGCTACTCCTGCTGCAAACAACCTGAAGAAGGGTCTTGACCCTAAATGCCGCCTATCCAATCCTCCAGAGTTGCTGCCTGACCTGCCGAGTTACTCTCGCATCTCCTCCGCTTTCTTCCAAGTAATGGACGATCAACAAGATTTGGCCATTCAGCTTGCTTTCAGTCATGTGACTCCAGCTATACTTGATATGCTGATAGCCACATGTTACCACGGACTGCAAGGCAAAGATAGCACTAAAATAGCTTCATGGTTCACAGACTCAGTCATCAAGGAGAGTTCAGAAGTTCAACAAGGTTTATTATTTACAAAAAAGTATTGAAAATGAACATAATTTATCTTCAATTACATTGTTTAAAATTTAAATTAACTAGTATTAAAACAGTTTTATTTTAAAATACTGATATTGGACTCAGTAATGCTGAGCGAAGTGGAATCCACGTACAACTTAACAAACAACTGGCATGACAGATAAACCATCTTCACAGTCTTGAACTGTGTTTTAATTATGCAATGTTATTAACAAGATGCAATGGAAGCTTCTCAGCCTCAGAATCTACTGAGGAACTCGGGACCCCAGTGAATTCCTGGGGGTCCACTGTTGTCCTTCCCTCCATGAGCTGAGTTGAAAATTAGCATTGTTGGAGAGACAAATGAAGTTCCATATTGTCGAATCCAAGAGCCAGAGAAAGTTGTACAAGGAAAGTTGAAATGATTTAGACCTCTTTTCTATGTTTTGTGCAGTCGTGGCATAGCAATGACTACTGACTCACTTTATTTCATGGCCAGCTATTTCATGGCCTAAATAATGGCAATAAATTATCACCGGATGGATGCAGAGCCACACCATTGACATACACAAAGGGCTGGCTGTAATTGCAATGCACTTATACCGATCAACGGCTAGATTTTCTCATTGACAAATAGCCACGTGAAATTTCTCAAAATTATTCCACAGTGGAAAAAATAAACAGAAAAATGAATAAATAATATATAATAATCTGAATTTGTGCAAGATAACTTGCCGTGGTTACAGGATACAAATTTCCCCCACTGTCCACCAAGGAAGACATGTTTGAATTCCATGATACATTACATTTGATAACACCATGAACAATATTTTCCACTGATAATCACATGGATTGTTTTTTACATCCTATAAAGAATCTATATTAATTTGTATCTGCTTCACAATTGTACAAGGCTGCCATTGTGTGACATAGCTTTGGTTCACATAGACAGTGCATTACAAATCTAATTCCAGATTCAGCCTGTTCAGCAGGCACATTGACTCAACCTGAATAAGCAGTCAATTGTGTAAGAAGGAACTGCAGATGCTGGTTTAAACCGAAGATAGGCACAAAAAGCGAATGTAACTCAGCGGGACAGGAAGCATCTCTGGAGTGAAGGAATGTGTGACATTTCGGGTCGAGACCTTTCTTCAGAGGCAATTAGTTTATATTTTACAAATGATTTAATCCTTTTATTTAAATGATATTTCAATTTTACTTTATACTTTCACCTTTCTCCTTGATAACGTTTTGGCCTAAATTTATTTATCCTTTGAGGACCTCCCAGTAAAATTGAAAGCAAAAGAAAACTCAAGGATTATGCTGCGAGGCGAAAAGATAACACAAGAACATGAACACAATAAATTACAGAATAATTCTTTGTCCAGGGGATGCTGGTCTGGAAGTTCATTTTTGTGCTTTGCAGTTCAGTAGGTTCCTCATGATATATCCCACGTAAGTAACCCGATAGTGGTTGTCCATTTTCCAGAAATACTTATCACGGAGGAAGTAGAAGCTCACTGAAAGAGAATGAATTGGAATGTTCAGTGGCGCTGGTAACGAGACCAGCAGTTTAACTACAAAACGCCATCATTTTGCATATTGCAGATTGTTTCTGTTTAATTGAACACAGTTGATTTAGCAAATATAAATAACAATATTGCATGTGACAGACAAAAATGCCGGAGAAACTCAGCGGGTGAGGCAGCATCTATGGGGTGAAGGAAATAGGCAACGTTTCGGGTCAAGACCTTTCTTCAGACTGATGTGGGGGTGGGGTGAGCAGGAGGCGGGAAGATGAAAGGCAGAGGCGGAGACGGTGGGCTGTGGGAGAGCTGGGAAGGGGAGGGGAAGGAGGGAGAAAGCAAGGACCACCTGAAATTGGAGAAGTCAATGTTCATACCGTTGGGGTGTAGACTGCCCAAACTAAATATGAGGTGCTGCTCCTTCAATTAACGGTGGTTCTCACTCTGGCCATGGAGGAGGCCCAGGACAGAAAGGTCGGATTCGGAATGGGAGGGGGAGTTGAAGTGCTGAGCCACCGGGAGATCAGGTAGGTTCATGCAAACTGAGCGGAGGTGTTGGGCGAAGCGATCGCCAAGCCTATGCTTGGTCTCACCAATGTAGAGCAGCTGACACATAGAGCAGCGGATGCAATAGATGAAGTTGGAGGTGGTGCAGGTGAACCTCTGCCGCACCCGGAAAGACTGCTTGCGTCCTTGAATGGAGTCGAGGGGGGAGGTAAAGTGACAAGTGTAGCATTTCCTGTGGTTGCAAGGGAAAGTGCTGGAGAGAGGGTCGTTTGGGTGGGAAGGGATGAATTAACCAGGGACTTAGGGAGGAAGAGATCTCCTCGGAAAGCAGAAGGGAGAGGATGGGAAGATGTGGCCGGTGGTGGGATCCCGTTGGAGGTTGCGAAAATGTCAGATGATTATTTGTTGTATGTGACGGCTGGTAGGGTGGAAGGTGAGTACAAAGGGGACTCTGCCCTTGTTACGAGTGGGGGGGGTTGGGTATAGAAGAGACCCTGGTGAGAGTCATCTATGGTAGAAGAGGGGAACCCCCGTACCCTGAAGAATTAAGACATCTCATGCCCTGGTGTGGTACACCACATCCTGGATGCAGATGCAGCGTAGACGGAGGAATTGGGAGTAGGGGGATGGAGTCCTTAGAGGAAGCATGGTGGGAAGAAGTGTAGTCCAGATAAACATGGGAGTCAGCATAGTGGTTTGATATTTAAACTTGTAATCCTTATGATAAACTTACTTTGGTGCATGAATACAATATTGGAATCAATAGGCACGTGAAGAAAATCATCATAAATCTTGCTGACCCTGTCGACTCTCTGTGTCTCCATGTTGAACCTGAATATCAGATAAAACGTGCTCTTAAGTTGAATACAAGTCTTCCATTGACAAATGGAACTGACTGATTAAATACAAAATGAAATTTTACTTTAAAACATAGTTCCAGAAATACATGAATTAATTTAATTTGGTCTTATACAAGCATTAGTTTAACTTAAAAATAAACATGAAATAGTGGAGTAACTCAGTGGGACAGACAGCATCTCTGGAGAGATGAAATGGGTGATTTCCCTTCTTCAGACAGAGTCAGGGGAGAGGGAGACATGGAAATATGGAAGGGTAAAGGGAGGGAGAGACGGGAATTAAAGTGCATATTCTGTGATTGTAGAGGAAAGAGCCTTTGGTAGTGTATCCACTGTTCCAGGTATGAGCTCCTGTGTATCGGCGAGACCAAGCGCAGGCTCGGCGATTGTTTCGCTGAACTCCTCGGCTCAATCCGCCTAGGACTACGTGATCTCCCAGTAGTTAAACACTTTAACTTCACCTCCCATTCTCATAATGACCTTTCTGTCCTGGGCCTCCTCCACTGTCAAAGTGAGGCTCAATGCAAATCGGAGGAACAACACCTCATATTTCGCTTGGGCAGTTTACAACTAGGCGATATGATTAATGATCTCTCCAACATGAGGTAACTCTTGCTTTCCCTCATCCTAGTTCTCTGACTAGTTTCATTGTCCTGATTAAATATTTACTGATCATATGTCTCAATGTCACCTTCCCCATTGCTAAAGAAATGTACCATTCTACATTTCCTTGATTTGTTTTTTTACACCATTCCCTTCAATATCTCGATGTCTCCCTCTTCCCCTACTCTCAGTCTGAAGAAGGGTCTCTACCCATAACGTCACCCATCCCTTCTCTTCAGAGATACTGCTTGTCCCGCTGAGTTGCTCCAACATTTTGTGTCTACGGTGTAAACCAGCATCTGCAGTTCCTTCCTACACATATTGAGTATCGAAGTTGGGAGATCATGTTACAGTTGCGTAATACATTGCTGAGGCCATATTCACCAGTGTTGTGTTCAGTGTTGATCAATCTGTTTTAGGAGAGATGTTAAGCTAGAAAGGGTGCAGAGACTATTCATGAGGATGTTGCCATGTCTCTAGGGCCTGAGCTATAGTGCGAGGTTGAGAAGGATAGGACTTTATTCCTTATAGGAAGATGAGGGGTTTATCTTATAAAGGTGTACAAGATCATGAGAGGAATAGATTATAGATAGAGTAAATGCACAGCATCTTTTACCTAGAGTAGAGGAATTAAGAACCAGAGGACATAGGTTTAAGGTGAGGGGGGAAAAGATTTAATAGGAATCTGAGGGGAAACTTTCGCTATAAAAAAGTTGGTAGGTGCATGGATATGCTGCTGGAGGAGGTAGTTGCGACAGGCACCTGTCTTGCTTAAATGCTTAAGAAAAATTTAGACAGGTACATTTCCACACTGTTACTCTACTGAATTAAACTTAATTCATGAGATACTAAATGGTTTGGGCCCCTTTTATTCTAATATAGGCCTCTCCCTCAGCTGCAGTGTGAGTGGCTGGAGCTGGTCTGCAACTGGTGATGGTTGTACTAGTGATGTGAAAACAAACATCTTGCATGCCATTTGATATAATTTAGTCTGCAAAAGATGGACTGTGGACTCGGAACACAGTTGGGAAAACAAGTAATGTGCATAGAAAATACCCAGTCACATTTAGCCATCAGATTTTTGATTATATGCAATTATATAGCATATAAAAACATTACTGTGTGAGAATCTCAGCTCTTAACACTTTCTGCTCACCTCCAGACCTTCTGCCCACCAATCAGCTGCACATTTTTCCGGTTTAACATAATGCCACCAACTATCCGTTGCACCTGGTCATCAATACCCAGTTTCCTAATATCCTTGGGATAACCCTGCAGCAGTCTGGTGCCAGAAAATACCCAGTATGATCGCCCTGTACGAAATATAAAGGAACAGCTTAATTTGAAGTTACAGCAATACTAGGGAACATTAACAACTTTATCACCTCAGTAATTACCACTTGCAGTGAAGAAAGATAATGCTATAACACAAATAAATAAACACTACCTGTGTTAAAATAGTTCTGTGCAACATTTTATAATGTACAGGGTATTACATATTCATTTGGTACAATTGGCAACAACACATTTTAGCCAAAGGCATTTACTTGCATTGACTTTAATTGCAAAGTGGTGATCAATAGGTTAAACAGACAAAACATTGGGGTTCCCTTTGAGCACAATTTCAGTACTGGTTGGACAAAACCATTTTCAGACATGGTTGGACAAAGCCATTTATTCCTTGTGAAAAGAAAGCAATGTAGGTTCAAGATAAAGAGGAGTGAATCTAAATTTAGGAAGGGTGTACAATCTATGATTGGCTGTGAGTATACAAAAGCAGTATGTTATTATTTATGTCTGGTGGGTTGCCTGTTTTTAGACTATTTCCTGACAAATAATTTCCAGTCTCTATCATACTAATTCACACTAATTTATACAAAATAAAACAAATCTATTCCAACACAACTAGGTTAAATTAATATTAAAATTATGTATTTTGCAAAAAGTTAGTCTACCTAAGAGTTTAATGTAAATCACCCCATTATCTGGTTTAGATGATAACATTGCCCAAATATTTTTCTGAAAATAATTATTTCTCAATAACTCAAACAAACCTGAGAAAATGTAAACTTCCTTGCTATTTACATCTTCAAATGCAGCATCAATTTTAGAAGGCGCTTTTGGCCACAGCTTTGCAATTGGAATTGGTCCTTTGACAATTTTCTTTGTTGCTGCAAATTTCCAGACATTTCTAGAAGTAAAAGTAAAATCATGATATTCAGTACAGCATGGATGTTAGTAGCAAGGCCAACATTTCTGTCCATCCATAGTCAAGCAAGGGCAGTTAAGATTTAACTACCTTTCAGGGATTACTTCAGTTACTTGAGTTCTGGAATAGGGTAAAAAAACTGACTTTAAAACATTTCTGTGATTTCGTATTCACCATCACTGAGATCAGATCTATGATTTTTGTAATTTTCATACATATAATAACTTGAATTTTCTCTTATGTGTAGTGATGAACATGTGATCCCATTTCTCTGGATCAATGGAGTAGGCCACTAGGTCCTAAGCCAGTGATTTAAGCAGTATACCACAACATACTACTTTTACCCCACAATCTGAATCCCTATGTTATCTTTTGAACTATCAACATTTAGAGAACAGAAATGGGTTGTTTGCCCAACATCCTGTCTACTACTGAAATTCCCCTCCTCCCTTTTTATCCAGCCTCAGCAGCAGAATTTTGCTGTTTGCCTCAAATACCCCTTGTACTAACACATTTTAAATATCAGGCATTCGATAAGATGTGTGCTGCAGTCAGAATGAAATACATACTATATTAATACAGCTGTGGCATTACTTTGCCCTTCCAGATATTGCAGCAGTTGTTGCCAGAAGAATTTGTCGGGGGGGGGTGGGGGGCTTCATGAACTCCCCCTTCCTCACCTCCCCCCTCCCCCATTCTCCACCATCACATAACATAAGAGCATTAAGGCAAGTTCGTAACTATGTATGTATATGACCTACTTCTATTTCAACTGCTCTCTCCAAAAGCTGTCAAATTTAATGCCCATCATGTTCCCACTCTAAAGGAAATTTTAATCAAACCTCTGTACAAGGGAAAATGGTCTCTTCAGAAAATATATATGCAGTACCTGTATAAGAAATACTGTACCAGGAAGACAAGGTGACTGATGGCAGATCGAGTAACGTCTCAATGACATCTAAGTATTGTCTTATTTAGTACTATTCCCAAGATATTAGTCTCTGAGGAGTGTGGCATAACCTCAACACTATGTCACCATAGTTACAGATGTTAAATTATGGCGCAAGATCATGCACATTTCAGTTGTTTTTGCAGGTATGAGAAAGACTAAATGATCGATTTATTTGCTTTGGGGATCTAAAAACAACAGGATTGAAAGGCAGTGTCTGAGAGAAGACATTTGGAGCTTCACAACAAAGAAGTAAATTAGGAAATACTGTATTTGTTCAAACAATATATTGTTGAAGCGTAAACGGCCCCATGATAAAACTACAGGTTAGTCAATACCCGATGATTCATGGAATAAAGGTTGGTTGATATAAACATAATTCTCATCGATTTTGTGTGACAGAATTGTCACAGAATTCTGAAGACAATTTGGTCATGAGAATTGAGACCAATAGATCAGTCACAGAACAGGCTTGAAGGAGCAAACAGCATAATTATGTTCTGGTTGATTTCCTCAACAAAAATGCTTTTATTTTCTGTTTTCACCACCTTAAATAATTAATGGATCAAAGTAATGATTGCTTACCCGTTCTTGAAGAAATGAAGTGTTTCCTTGATACTTGCAACTGCATCAAAAATATCCACGTTGCAGATATCTATAGCCGGCTCAACAGTGGTTGTGGTGAGCACAGCTGTTGGAACTGGTGCCACTGTTGTTGAAACTGGTGCCAATGTTGTTGAATCTGGTGCCATTGTTGAAACTGGTGCCAATGTTGTTGAATCTAGAACTTGATTTTGATCCTGTGATTGAAATAAAATCATGAACGTCTACTTAAAATATCTATCTTAACATCTAGGCTAAAGACTTTGTGCTTTGGCCCATTAGCTTTGAACAATGGAACTGGCCATACCATATAGATACTGTATTCCTGCAATGTCATCATTGGGTAACTTGAAGTTTTCTTTGTATGTGTACATTGGGTACATGAGGGCATCTTTTACAGTTGAATGATCTAATCCCAGAGAATGTCCAAACTCATGGGCTGCCACTAAAAATAGACTGTATCCTACACAAAAAAAACAGAAAGATTTCAGTTTAAACGATTTCAATAATAAATGTATTTATTATTTACAATTCTACATCGCACACCATCCCAATCTTGAAGGTATCCTCAATGAAACACAAAAGCCCCAAATAGACCAACTTGATCAATTGAGCTGGTAACAGTGTAAATAATGAATGGTGTCTTTATGTTACCGTCCAAAGGAACAATTTGAAAATCTTAGCTCAATTACTGAATATGAGCCATTGACAGTTTAAATGATCCAGGCTTTAACTCCAGAGCAATTATAAATTCTGAAACCAAATAGAGTATGGAAGAGCCTCGAAAATATCTCGCTTTCTCACAAATATACACCTGGACACACTATCTGACAGAGAAATAAGAAAAGAGACATGCACCAGGACTTCTTTTTGGAAGGGTAACTATTATTAGTTGTCTAATTTTAGTTTGTGTGCACATTGATTTCCACTTTTTCATTCAAGTCTAGTGCAATGCTTCAGAGTTCCATGCTACACTGATCAGTGGAAAGCTAAATGTTGCCCAAATTTAAGACAGCAAGTGATTTTAACAGATTGGACAGACTGTTGTAAGGAATAGTTCACTCGGACGATTTTTTTAGTTATCGCATTGTGGAAGATTGGTACAAAGAAAATGAGGAACAGTGAAAAGTTGAACTGATATTTACCAGCATCAGGGCAGAAGCCCCACATTTTGTCTACATCAAAGTTACTGGTGGTTGCACACCATGGCTTCCCATCTGATCGTCCAACGGTGGTACACTCGCTATACATCTTGTCTTGGAATTTGAAAGGAAATGTACACTGCTTGCCATTAGAATTGCCACCAATCACAGCATCAGCTGCAAGAAAAATACGTGCAATGAGGTAGATTGGAGGAAAGAGCTACCAAGAGCTCAATCTAAATTAAAGCTGCAAAGTCTGTTGGGCTAGATGAAAATACAGTATGTAAAATGAGTGAAACACGGATTTAAATCAGGCGGATGAAAACAATTCTTTAACATAGAAACATAGAAAATAGGTGCAGGTGGAGGCCATTCGGCCCTTCGGCCCTTCGAGCCAGCACCGCCATTCATTGTGATAATCCCCTATAAATAACCCGTGCCTGCCTTCTCCCCATATCCCTTGACTCCACTAGCCCATAGAGCTCTATCTAACTCTCTCTTAAATCCATCCAGTGATTTGGCCTCCACTGCCCTCTGTGGCAGGGAATTCCATAAATTCACAACTCTCTGGGAGAAAAAGGTTTTTCTCACCTTAGTCTTAAATGACCTCCCCTTTATCCTAAGACTGTGGCCCCTGGTTCTGGACTCACCCAACATTTACTAAAAAGGCCATGACCATTTGTAATTCAAATCTAATTTGATGTTAAGCTGGATGGGGGGATTGATGGCCTTGCTGCATTTTCTTATCCCTGACCTGGTTCATATCTTTAATATTCAAAAATGTCTATGCAAGAAAAAAACATAGTATGGATATTTGTAACTAATGATCCATGTTATATGTTAATTTGCTCTGCATTTTTGTCAGTTCATTTGGCAGGGTTTGGCATTCACGGAGAAACCGTTCTAAGAGCATCCATGGCTCCCAGTGGTATTTCTTGAAGTATAATCCTAGACAACATTGCCTTCACTGAATAAATACTTGCTGAACAAAAACTGCTTCCTTAGTCTTGGTCGCAGTAGGTATATCACATTCAATGTGCTTTGACAAAACATATTGCAATTATTGAAGAGAGCTTTTCAAATATGAATAATTACCTGGACTGGGACAGAAGCCGTACTTTGTATCTACATCATAGTTGCTGGTGGTTGCGCACCATTTGAGGCCATCATTACGACCCTCTGATGTACATTGATCATAACTCTTTCCATCAAATTCAAAAGGGAACACACAAGGTGAACTGTCACTGTTTCCATCAAAGGTGTAAAGCACTACACAAAAAAGTGAATGGAAAACAAAACAATTGAAGTAACCAATAACAAAGAAACTTTTGTGATGGTAATGCCTTTATAGAAATGTTAATTGAAAGAGTAAGCTTCTTAATGGTAATAGTTTTGCTGAATAACTAATGTTACAAAGTTTGAGATAGTCTTGAAGTGTTAGTCTATCTGGTTTTCCTCTGAAACCAATGATGCATTTAACTGACATCTATCGACCATTTATTGCCTATTCTGTAATTGTTGGTAACTACTGTACATATTAATAAAAACCCTTAAAAACTCTTGTCTGTAAAGTTCAACCCTTGTCTACCATTGGGTGCTGCAACACATGTCTTAGGTGGTGATCAGTAATGGTCCTTTGGTTTATTTTATCCCTTTTGTGATCTCCAAACTGTTCAGGACAAATTCAGCTATGTTCCTGTTACCTTAGCTGAGATTGATGGATGATGAAATAGGAACAAGTAAAGGCTTTAGCAGAATCTGAAAGTCATAAGCTTTAATTTTCTACAGGATGGATCGTTGTTTGAATTAGTTATTAATGATTTAATTGCTTGTTATTAAGGTCAATTGTTTTATTTTTGCCAGCAGCATATTTAAGTTCCACAAATTTAAAATAACTATAATTTTTAATCTAATGTAATATTTATAAAAGTTCAACAAATGTAATGACATTGTAGTGAATGTAACCTGATACCAATTCAAATTGCTTCACATCATATCAGATTGTCAGCTGTTGGAATGGAACCCTGAACTGAAACTTGAGGAAAGACACAGTAAGACTGTAAGCATTATCATAGAGTCCATCAAAATGAATGGATAACTAGCGACTTACATCCCTGTGGGCAGAATCCATACTTCTGGTCTTTATCGAAGTCTGGGGTAGTGGCACACCAAGCATATCCGTCATTTCTTCCATCCAAAGTACAGGCCTTATATGTCTTCCCAGCGAATGTAAAGGGGAAGTGGCAGAAATCTCCATTGGCATTTCCAAAATGAGTTTTAACCGCTGCCAGAAATAAAGGTAAACATTAGGGTGGAAGTGAAGGAGGCAATGCTCCTCTTGTTCTACCAGTGCACCAAATGATGCAGGAATTGCTCCTTAGTGAGGATGACAGGTAGATGTTGAAGTGTTCTTGTTCGCTGACGAATCTTGAATGAGGGGTTAGAAGATTTGGAGGGGGTCATTTACAACTGAGTTACATCAGAACCTTTTCTTGCAAAAGATTGTGAATCTGGAATTCCCTATTAGAAAAATAGACATAGAAACATAGAAAATATGTGCAGGAGTAGGCCATTTAGCCCTTTGAGCCAGCAACACCATTCAATATGATCATGGTAGATCATCCAAAATCAGTACCCCGTTCCTGCTTTCTCCACATATCCCTTGATTCCGTTAGCTCCAAGAGCTATATCCATATATGGCTTGTCTCCAGTTGATTCAGAATGCTGTTGCTCGCCTTTTAACTGGGACTCGAAAGAGGGAGCACATATCGTCAATTCTGGCCTCCCTCCACTGGCTCCCAGTGCACTTTCGAGTTCATTTTAAGATACTGTTATTTGTTTTTAAATCTCTGAATGGGCTCGCCCCGCCTTACCTCTCTGAGCTGCTCCACCCATACGCTCCTGCCTGGTCCCTCAGGTCAGCTGGTCAGCTGCTCCTGGAGGTACCGAGGTCTAATCGGAAGCTCAGAGGGGATAGAGCCTTCTCTGTTGCTGCTCCGGCACTCTGGAACACCCTGCCGTTGCACATCAGGCAGGCCCCCTCACTGTCCATCTTCAAATCCAGTGTTAAAACACATTTGTACTCCCTGGCTTTTGACCATGCCTGAGACTTTGCTTCTGTTTTTTATTGTTTTTAATGTTTCTTTATTTTACATATCTTTTCCTACTATTTCTTTTGATTGTTATTATTGGTGTGTATTAACTTTTTTTGTCAATGATTAGTGATGTACAGCACTTTGTTGCAACTATGATTGTTTTTAAAGTGCTCTATAAATAAAATGATGATGATTATTATTATTATTATTATTATTATTATTATTATTATTATATCCAACTATTTCTTGTGTATTGATTGAACTAAAAAAGCACGTTAACAGGCCCTTCAGCCCGCTGAGTCCATACACACAAGGGACAAACCACATGGCCCCAGGGAGAATGTGCAAACTCAACACAGGCAGCTCCCGATGTTGGGATCAAACCTGGATCTACCTGATGCCCCACTGTGCTGCCTTCTATCCTTAGGATTATGGAGACTTGATCATTAGAATTTTTAGTTTAGAGATACAGCGTGGAAACAAACCCTTCGGCCAACCGAGCCTGCACCAACTCATGATCCCCGCACAGTAACACTACCCTACACACACTAAGGGCAATTTACATTTCTACCGAGCCAATAAACCTACAAACCTGTACATATTTAACGAAAGACAGATCAAACAGGATCATGTTGAATGGTGAACCAGGCTTGAGGGGCAGAATGGCATATTCCTGTTCCTATCTTCTTAAGTGGTTTACTGATTGGTAAGCTTCATGAATCTTAGGCAAAACAATGATAGATTCATCTGCATTCATGGTTAGTTACCTGCTCCTTTTCCCAAGGTCCAGAATTCATCATCATCAAAATGCGCATCACCGCTCAGGTCACCATACACATCTTTCATAGGTGGGTAGGCATGTGCCAACAGACCATCCTTTCCATCAAATGGATATGGATCTCCATGCCCTTCAAGAAATATAATTGAAACATATATATGGAAGCAGCGATCCAGAAATCTACAAATCCTAAGGTAGGCAGTAAAAGACATGAGAGCCCGGTCAGTGAATGTTGGCAGAATGTTCAACTGGGGTAAGAGCACAGAGCTAACGCTAAGTTATTCCTCAACCGAGATCCACATGCACTTTCCAACATGATCCATCAGCATGGAGCAGTTGAATATTTTGTGCTCCATCATCTGAGGATACTGAAGTGCCTAACATTTTGATTAGGCCAACAATGTGATGGATAAACTTGACTTGGAGTTTGACAATATTTCAGAATGTGTCCTTTAATATACTTTTGGTATCTGCCTTTAGCTTCACTCTTTAGGTTGGGTCAAGTATATCTAGTTGGGTTATGATAGAAAACCTACAATTTAGTTCATTCATAAGAAATGATGCTGTTGAATCAATTAAAATGAAAAGAGAAACTCAGCGGAATTACTAAGATAACTGAGTGCCTGGCTACTCACATTCTCTGCCGAATTTAATCATGATGTCTGGTTCTCCACCATAAACTCTAGCGAAGGTTAACGGAGTGATATCACTCCACACTTTGAATGCACGAGCGATTGCGTCATCAACAACCGATGGATCCAAATCGGGGGTATACGTTTGTATTCTGTTTGGAGAAAATAAAATCATCACCAGGATACTCCACATTTCAGGCCAATGCCATGGAATAGTACTTTGTGTAAACTATGCTTAATCTTATTCTGATAAGTCACTGATGCACTGTCAGTTCTGCCTTGCAATTTTAGTTTGCAATGGAATTTATGTTGGTACAGGTTGAAGTATCACATCTAAATGACATTTTATAATTCAAAACAACTCAGCAAAAGCAATGTGGCTGGTATAGTCTTGGTGGAATAACTAGTCTTTCTCACTGTGGCCACCGGAGTTTTCTAATGCACATTAAATAGTTGTAGTACCAGTGCTAACTTCAGTGCTGCCTTGCTGGACATCTAATATCCCTAATCCATCCTCAGTCTTTATGTTGCCAGCTACTTTCCAGCACTGCTATGCAATGTGATCATGGCTGATCATCCCCAATCAGTACCCCGTTCCTGCCTTCTCCCCATATCTCCTGACTCCGCTATTTTTAAGAGCCCTTTTCAATTAAAAACTGGAACACTTCTATGGCTCGTGTCTATTTTACATAAAGCGAAACTGCTTTCTTCATGTACTCACCTGTAAGTTAAATTGGTGTGCTCCCAAATTTTATCATCAAACGTCTTGTAGCTCAGGACATCAGGGACCCCACAGCGTGGCCGTTTCATGGCACTGAGTGTGGAGGGATCAAATTCTCCTGTTTCGGGCAGACCTAAGTTTCTTTGTGCCTTTATGATGGCAGATTTTAGACTAAACATTGCGGTGTCTGTCCCTTGTAAATTCACGTAACCAAACCTTTGAAGGTAAATCTGTGGATGGCAAGATGTAGAGCATTATTGATGTGTTTTCACAGATACATTGGAGATGACTTGGCAATGAATATACTGCACACATGCCCGATCATGCTATATATCTCCATACAGTCACATACGCACACAAATGCACTTGGCAGTTGGTAGATGTCACTAGGGGCAAAATAGGAATATTTGTTAATTTTTTTTCTTGTGCATTTTAGAGAAAATACCAATATTGGTACCTCCTACTAACAGCCTAATGTATGACCTTCTTAATGTGCCAGCACAGCTATTAGAGGAGCTCACATTCTTCATTTATACAACATGAGTCCTGGCACAAGATAACATTCAGCCATTGCAAATCCAAGCAGGTTAACCTCAGGGCTAGAGCTGACTGCGCAAGATCCATGAGCAGGAATACACTGCTAATTGCACAAGACTCAACATATATAAACAATCCACATTCTTATATATCACACATGACATCTCAGGCTCAGTTCAAAACAAGACTTTGCTGTTCAAATTTTTTTTTTGGTGTTTTATGTGTCCTGTGTGCCGTGCCAAATCACATCGTAAGCATGTTGCCACTGAAACCGGAGGGCAAATATGAGAAGATATCCAAACTGAATGATTAAACAATCAATCAGATGGGAACGACAATCATGACAGGAATCCTAACATTGACATAAAAAATATTGCAATTAATTCCCTATTAATAAATAGGTGGAATGAGTAACTCTGATAAGGTTTGCCTTATATATAGTAAGAATCCAAATATTAATTTTTGCAAATTTCCACAATTATCATCAGTGTTTAGTTTTGGACTTAAATGTAGACGTTTATTGTTTTGTATTTTTATGATTGCACAAAATTAGCATTTGTAATAATAAAAAATAATATTACTGGAGTTTATTGGAAAACAAAACGCTTCAGATGTTGTAAACCTAAAATAAAACCAGAAAATTACTTCATCAGAAAGACAATTGGCATGGCACATTTAACATTTCTTTCTCCATTGATGCTGCCTGACCTGTTGCATATTTACATCTTTTTTTATTTTTACTTCTGCTGTAGGGCACAAGAAATATAATTGCATTAGATGAACTTTCGCAAATTTAACTCCAACTAGTTTAGACCCGAGTAGTGGAGAGGATAAATATTTCACAGTTATATCCTGGTGTAGTAAATTTTAGCCTGATAAACAACATATTGCAATTTACACACTGATCAACTGCTTGTAATTAGCAGAAATATTTTAATGCCTTTCTATGCTTGTGTTAAAATTAATACTCATTAATGTTTACTGATATATTTTAAAAAAAAATTGTCAGGTCTACGCACATTGTAATTCCTGAGACTTGGGTTGGGAAACCACAATTGAACTGTGGTATTTTCCGCTTTAAACAAACAAATTAAATATTGCCAACTAAAGCTCCAGATTGATTTAAGTTACTTCCAGTTCATCCTCCCTCTCTACAAACTCCTTATATAAATCAACAGTTTAATGAAAGCTAAATCTGCTAGTAACCTTCACAACTATGAGATGAAACAAAGATTCCAATCATTTCCATATCTGAAACCATACACTTGGGGTACTTCCAACTGGGCCGCTAGATGCTTGTTATGCCACATTCAGGTTCTTTATATCTTTGTTCTATTTTGGAGCATTGCTTCACTCCATTCACTGGTTCCTGACTGCTCAGGCGAAATTAAAAATTTCAAATGTTAGGTAGAACATACCTGACTTTTCAAAAATCTATGGGAGATTATTAAACCGATTAACCATCTCGTTTATCTCTATCTACGGATCCCTCTTCCATCATCACAATTAGTCTGACAGGATAAATGATGACATTGTCACTTGCGACATGAACCCACATTTCCTTTCTGAACTTCCATTATTTAAAACTACAGGTACTTATTTTCTCGAAGAACATGTAATTACATTCACACAAGTGTTAAATGAAGATGGAATCTTAAAAAATCCAAAGTTGCTTTTTATCTTACCATTGCCTTCTCAATGTCAGTCACATTCTGCTCCCCAGGGAATGTTATGGGCAGGGGAATTGTCGGTGCACTGAAGCAACTGTGTGCAAACAGAGCGAAGACCAACACCACCTCTTTCAGCATCATTTTGTACCGAATGGAAGATCAGCCTGAGTTTCAAGTACTTCAGATGCTCCTGTTCCTCTCAGTTGGAGAATAGCTTATATATATGCACACAGAATGACTGACATCACAGGCCAGTGACTCAATCAAGGCAAAACAGCATGATTCATCAACCTTCGATGAGGAAACCGGGCTCAGTGCCAAGGTAAAGAAATGTTTGTCAGCACCAATCTTGCAACATATTAATTATTTTGATCTTCACTAATGAAATGATCTGCAATTAAAACTGACCATTATTTACAATATGTCAATTAAACATTGACCAACAGTTACATTTGTAGTAATCAACATTTTGAAATGATTTATTTTAGTGTATTCAGCATTTCACATATTTAAGCCAAATGCTCCTGTGCTTACGAATACTAGGAACGATGAACATGATACATACAATAAACTGACAACTTTCAGAAAATAGTGTAATACTTAACATAAATAATGTCCAGTAATTCACACAGTTGAAATCTAATGCTATCACGGTGAGTTTAATGCATTTCGTTGTCTCTGTATCATCCTATTTAAATGGTTTGGTTTGGTTGGATCTGCTAGAACAGGGATTCCCAACCTTTTTGTCTCGTTTACCCCTGGCAACTTTAATAGCACATAACAATGTTATTTCACTTATTTATGAACAATTAATGATGAACAGATACCGGTATACCAGAACCAAACACAGTCAGTCAATTAGAAAAATTATGTACAAATCCAGAATCAACAAATTTGGGAACACTTGTGCTGGAACATTCAGGTTGTAAACACTTGTTGAATCCTAAAATCCTCTGTTTTTCTCTCTCCACATGATGCTGCCTGACCAACTGAGTTTCTTTCAGCATTCTTTGTTTTTATTTCAGGTTTCCAGCATATGCAGTTTTTTCATCAGTTGTTTAAATGGTCCTCCAGTAAACTGATCCTAAAACTGAACACAGAGCTCAGATTGATTGATGTAGCAGTATAAAGTGTGATCATGTATAACGTTAGGTCTCTGTAAATGTTAATCACTATTTTGTTGTGTTAAAGATACTATTTACAATGCAAATTTGTGTTGATCACTTGCCATGGATTGCATTATATCTAAATTAGATATTGGTGAAGTTGGGTCTGATAAAAATGAATAGCTGAAAAACAAAATCTACCGAAGGGAAGGCCCTGTTAGTGAACATATAGAATGGAGAACATTATTATTGATTTATTGCTTATCTAACAGAATATACTAAAAAAAATGTCAAATTTTTCATGAACACATTCCTTGAGTGACCAGTGAACTAAATACATGTTCCACATTTATTCAGCCTTAACAGTCAGCTCAATTAAAGTCACTTTGGAATTGACAGGAAAGGAAAGGATGTGGGCACATGTGGTAACAGAACAGAACAGTTTGTTGTGAAGAATGACGTGATCTGTACGATATTGCAATGTGTTTGCAGCAATATTATCAAGCCAATTACATTTCATCTTTGACCAACTCCAGAATATAGACCCCAAACTACAATTTGTGTGCATTTTGCTGACATCGCATTAGAGTCAGACTTGCTACCTGCCCTGTGCTCAGGCTCTCAGTTTATCAGGAGTTGCCTGAACTTAAATTAGAAATAAATCAATGTACCGAATCAAAAGCTAAGGAAACACTAAATCCCTTCATTTATTTCTCATCTGGATCTTAAAATTTAAACTTTTAATAACGTACCGATTATTCATATGCATTCTGTGCTGCATTTTGAAGAATATTCAATCTGATGGGTAATGCAAAAATCTGATGGGTAAATAGAAAATGCAGAACAAGTTTGAGAATACACCTTCTAAAACATTGATTAAGTAGCAATTGAATACTAGAATAATTATTTTGTTCTTCCTTTACCTTAAGATCTTGTCAGAATATTAAGAGATCTCGCTAAGCGAGTACTATTGGAAGATACTCACAATTAAGTGTTGGGGCATGGCAGAATATCAATCAGGTAAGTCTTATGAAGAAATTCAAGAGACTGATGAGAATTAGATATTGTAGCTAAATGGATAACACGTAAACCCAAAATTCTGCCACTTTTTAACTTTCATAATTGGGTTGATCCCAGAATGTTAGGTGCATACGAATGCAAGTGCAGATATATCTCTAGTTGAAATAATCCCTCATTTTCCCACGCTTCCTGAAGTTTTAAATGAATAAATCGCAAATAAGGGATGTGCCAAAATGTTTGGTTTTGTGAATGGTTGATACTTGATACTACTTTGTTGCTAAAAATAATTCCCCAGCACTTCATCCATGACCTAATAGCTATAGGTAATACTCATATGGTAATTCCTTAAGCAGTTCGCGGGGTGACGCCTGTATGGTCGTGAGTAGTCACCCAAAGAGTCGTACCTTTTTCTGGTCGCCGCTCGATTTTCAACATGTAAATTTTCGGCAACCTGCTGCGACTATGATGGGTGCCGGCAAATCGCTAAAAAGATTGCATAAGTGGGACAGGCCCTTTAAGGTCTCTAGAAAGGTCTCCTATTCAGAACTTTATGATCTAAAGAATTGAAACCATTTAAGCAGAAAATTTCTTAAACAACAGTGGTGCAGCAGATAAAATCAGTACAGATTTAAGAATTAGATATTTTCTTGCTATGTTGCCATCGTTTACTAACTATTCGTATAAACCTCCAGGATGTAAACCCTTCAAGTTCTTAAGATATTGAAACACTGCTTTTCCGTATAAAAATAAAAAATAAACTTATAGCAATACATAACAGATATTCAATCTGAGCACAGCTTGAATTATATTGAATTATATTGCATTTATAAATACTGATTGAATTCCAATATTATAATTTAATTGAAATGATTTGACAATCTCAAGGATGAAGTGAGTGATATTATTTTATGGTGTAATTGTTTGGAAAGATTGGACACTGAAAGCAGGTCATCGGAACATCGGAGATGGTTTACAACATAGCAAAGGTATTACCAACAGTGTCATCTTGACACAGTTGGCGGCACTTCAGCTGCTGGATCAGGATATTGTGGGTTCAAGTCTTGGCACAGGATTTTAACACAGAATCTGATGTGCAATTCTGAGGTTGTAAAATTGCACCAATGAATACTCTATTGTTCATCTAAAACAACAGTGATTAAATTAATGGAGAAAAGATCACATCTGCTAAGTGGATTAAAAGACATTATTATTTTAAAAGGAGTGCACAAGTCTTTAAGTATCTTGGCACAATTCTTCCTTCAGTCAACACCTTAACAGACCTAATTTATGTATTTATATAAATGTGGTTACCAACCAAGCTGTTGTACATGTTTGTTTAACAGTAACTCCAGTATCAAACTCATGTCTTTGGTGCAATGTGATTTAGTGCATTAAAAAGATATGGCGCATACTATATGAAAGCAAGATTTCTAGTGCTTCTAAACATCAAGTATTGAAGTTCAAAATTTTCCCAGTTCTGTGAAAATTCATATTTTCAACTGAATCACAGAGAATTGATTGTGTGGGTGACGAGTGATGACACCACAGTAGTTTGAGGTCAGGTAGAGAGCCTATTGAGCCTGTTGAGCCCAGGTAAAAGCAAGACTGAGATCCATGCAGTTCTATGTTTTGAAACTCTATCTCTGTTTTAGTTTTCTATTTTAAATTCCTATTTCTCCTTTCATTTTGTCTTTGTCATTCATTTTTCCTTCACTGATGCGTTGAAATATCCTGACATTGTTTGCCCTACAATGGATGGCCTCTAGCAAAGAAACACCCCATTTCCTGACCGGAAACCTGATCAGTAATTTTGAGCCCAGGTTTTGCTTTATCAGTCTGCTGATAGACAGGTAGCCATTCATATTCTTCTTGTGGAAAACAACCCATCCATGTAAATACTGAAATCATTCAAATTACTACCAGTTAGAAAATATTTGGAAAGTGAAAGGAAGGTATAGCTGAAATATGTCAAGCAACACGTGATAACTCACGCAAAAGGAAACATTTTCAATGATGCATGTGGTCATGAGTGTAAGAGTTTGGAGTTGACGTGCACAAACTCCAAGAGACAGAAGTGAACCGATAACCTACAAACCAATACATAGCTAACAGTTCAAGAGCTTTTAATGTTACAAAAGATGGACAGTAACCAGCAAGTATCTTCTGTTGATTCCTCCTAACACTGGTGCTCATTATTTGAAAAGAGGATTTAGAATTCACGACTGCTGTTGTGGCTATGTTCTTGTTCTCCCAATGTACCAGCACAGCCACCTCATACTAAGAGTTAGAAAATTACATTCTGATTCCAGGTGAGGGCAGCACTTGACAGCAAAGTTCATAGAGACAATAGACCGCGATCAAAATCAGTGGTATACAACCTTTTAGGGATCGCATCAAATTGTCAATCTGAATTATTTTTATGGGTCAGCTTTACCCACCCAAATGCTAATAGTCACATGTATGAAGGAACTATTTGTAGAGTTTCTCAGCCCAGTTTTTGTTCAGATGTAAACCAACAACAAGAAGCCAATAATGGTTAATCAGTTAAAATTCAGACACTTAGAATGTGCTTTTCTGTGCATTACAACATAATTCATTAGAGCTTCCACAATTGTTTTCCTAATTGATTTTCGTGGGACCAAGGTCAAGGATTTCAGCAATCTATCTCCTTAGCCCATTAAAAACACCACTCATCATTTGGAACTCATATCTTAACCTCAAGTTACAAGTTGTATAAAATTGTGTCCTGATTTAAATGGTATTGGTATTGGTTTAGTATTGTCACCTGCACCAAGATACAGATTCAGACATAAATCACTTCTGTTGAAGAAATAACAGTTTCTTTGTACTCAGGATAACTGAAATCCCTAATATTTAGTACAATTTTATGAACGCTATTCTGTATTACATTCAGTGTCTTGATATGCTATCTGAAATGCCAGAAAATGTGTGAAATCGCCATTCAATATGATCATGGCTGATCATCTAAAAGCAGTACCACTTTCCTGCTTTTTCCCCAGGAATCAAGGGATATGAGGAAAAAACATGAATGGGGTACTGATTTTAGATGATCAGCCATGATCATATTGAATGGTGGTGCTGGCTTGAAGGGCCGAATGGCCCACTCCTGCACCTACTTTCCTATGTTTCTAAACAGTGCACAGTTGAGGCGTGACTCGTGTGTTATAAGTCTTAACATGACTTCCTTGCTTTTCTAAGTTATGTCCTATTTATGAAGCCAAGAATCCCTCCTGGTTTTAAAATGGAAGCATCAGTGGACATTTTGGCTTGAAAGGAGGAATCAACAGCAGAAACCTGCTGGTTGCTCTCCATCTTTTGAGACATGAAAAGTTCTTGAGCTGTTCGTGCTGGTTAAACGTGGGGGTGGGCATGGTAGGGGAGACATGTTTAGACTGTTTGTCCAGTAATCTACTGCATCTCTCCCTGTGAGATAAATTACAGGTTAAATGTTAATGAAGGACTAACATGAAATGTGCATCGACCTGGATAGCCCGCAAAGCAATGTTTTTTTGCTGTATCTTGATGCACAGAACAATAATAAACAATACCAATACCATTTACATCAGAATGCAATTCCTGATTACTGAGGTTAAGATGGAAGTTCCAGAAGAAATAGTTGATTCTAATTGATGAGGAAAATAGTAACAGTCAAAGCCAATGTCTGACAATATTCTGATGAAAACTGATCTGCTGCCTCCTGTGTGTGTGCAAGAAAACATTATGTGTGGCTGGGATCCTTTCCCATCAATGGGTTGTACTGATGAGTGCAAACATAAAGTGTAATGTCAAATCTGTATCTCTGATTCACGTAACAAGAAGAATTGAGAAAGGCTTTGGAGCAATAATGCAGCCTTGATAGAAAATTGTCTGCAGTGAATTATATCCTATTCCTCACCACAACATTGGAACAGTATAAATAATGAGTCCATGTGCAAGCTGATTGACTTGTGTTGGTGTTGCCAACGAGGTTGACACCTCTCTGAGATGTGACTTTGAGCTCTTAAATGCTTGTAATGTATACACCATTGTATTACCAGGTCTTACATTAATTGAGGTTTATATTTTTCTGGTTCTTTGTTCTATGAAAGCATGGGATGAGGAAGTCTGCCTCAAAATAAATGGACCATGAGATGTGACAGGTCTCAACATAAATGGCCGCTACTATTTTGTTTTCTCACATATGAAGGACCTGAGCACACAATCTTCTCTGGTATTGTAATATTGTGATGGAGTATTCAGTCTTAGTGAATTTGTTTTTTTGTTTAGAAGTTAAAGTGAGTCCTCATATGTATCCACCCTATTTGTTGTAATAAATACGGATTGAAAAGGAGTAAGTGAAGGAATTCAGAGCTTAGGCCCTGCCACCTAAAGGCATGTTTACAACTGGAGGAATGATCAACTCAGGGATAATCATGAGCGCAGAACCAGATGAGTGCAGATTTCCAGAAAGTTTGTCGTGCCAGCAGAAGTTACATGGACAGAGTCATAGACTCGACGAACCCCCCCCAATCCTACCTCTGTGCTCTGGTTTCCTCCACAAACATATGCTTTTCAGTAGATTAATTGGTTGATATGACAACACCAATGTATGTGGGTGCCTGGAAATAACGAGGCATTTGATGAGAGAAAATGAGTTACATGGAAGTAAAGGGGAGAGGGTTGGGGGTGGAATTAATGGGACACTTGGCAATGAGGTTTTATTCTAACTTTTCTGATAAAAAGTCTTTGACCTAAGTCATTGGAAATGTAATTCAAGCCCCCAAATAGTAAAGTGAATTAGAAGAGAATTCACATGAATTCAATGTGAATTAGAAGAGCAAATATGCCAGGAGATTGCAGACAGCTGCAAGACTAACAAGATTGGCAAAGTAGGGGATTTTAACTTTCCCACTAGTTATAGTGCCAAGGGTTTAGACGGGGTGGATTAAAAAACAATCTGTTCAGGAAAGTTTCCTTTGGGCAATAAATAGAGGGTCCCACACAGGAGAGAGCAAATCAAGATCTACTCTTAGGAAATTGGGAAGGGCAAGAGACTGAAGTGCTGGTGGGCAAATCTCTTGGGACCAGTGACCGCCGCTATTTAAGTTTTAAAATAGTCATGGATAAAGGCAGGGAGGGTACACGAGTTAAAATTCAGAATTGGGGCAAGGCCAACTTTGATGGTGTTAGACAGGAATTTGCTTAAGTTGATTGGAGTAGGTTGTTTGGGAATTTGCTTTGTTGTATGCCTCAGAAGGAGTTCCACATTCTTGATAATGAATTTTGAAGCGACGATGATAATGAACTTGAACGGGTAAATTCCCCTTCCTGGATATACAGTTTGAAGATGGCAACATAGAGTTTGCAACTGTTGCTGCTCTGTTAAGTCAGCACAATCTAGCTGTAGTCAGCAGACCCACACAAGGTCAAATAATTTAAAGGATACTTGAGTCATGCACAGTGGTTGTGTTTTTTTCACATCTTTCCACACAGAAGACAATTCACTTCCTCTCAATCAGGCACTGTCCACGAGTATGGATGAGCTCCAAGGTTAAAATGCCAAATTTTTGCAACCACATGAGTTTTCGAAGGATCTTTGTAATGCACAAATTTGCTAATATTTTCCAGACACAAGAGCAATATTTAATTATGACAAAATTGGCACCAATAACAGTTTTAATTACTAAATCAGGTTACAGATGTTTGGCTGGCTAATTTATTAAGATTTACTTTTGAAGATAGTTACATTTTCAGCTATAGTAATAAATCTGAAAAAGCTATAGTTTAGTTCAGAGATACAGTGCGCAAACAGGCCCTTCAGCCCACCGATTCCGCACCAACCAGCAATCCCCATACATTAACACAATCCTACACACACTAGGGACAATTTATATTTATATCAAGCCAATTAACCTACAAACCCGTACATCTTTGGAGTGTGGAAGGAAACCAAAAATCTCGCAGAAAACCCACGCCGGTCACGTGGAGAATGTTCAAACTCCATACAGACAAGCACCTGCAGTCAGGATTGAAGACAGCAATTCTACTGCTGCACCACCGTGCCGCCACAGTTCAATGAATGTTTTTAATAAGTTAAAAAATATGTACTATTACACTGCTTCATGAAAGATTTTATATTTATGGTTATGCAAATTAATTTCAGCAGAAAATTGTCGAAAATTGTACTAGGATATTTAAGACAATTTTTCCACAATGTCAACGTGGAATTTCTATCCCATCATTTTGCGACAATGTCTTAGCGTTCATATTAATTTATATGGATCAATCACTTAATTTACAGAGATTAAACTGTTTAACTTTATGTTTAAAATTAGTACACAATAAGCTATTCCTTGAGAGGCTATGGATTGAGTGATAGAAGAACCGTTCACAATAGAAACATAGAAACATAGAAATTAGGTGCAGGAGTAGGCCATTCGGCCCTTCGAGCCTGCACCGCCATTCAATATGATCATGGCTGATCATCCAACTCAGTATCCCGTACCTGCCTTCTCCCCATACCCCCTGATCCCCTTAGCCACAAGGGCCACATCTAACTCCCTCTTAAATATAGCCAATGAACTGGCCTCAACTACCCTCTGTGGCAGAGAGTTCCAGAGATTCACCACTCTCTGTGTGAAAAAAGTTCTTCTCATCTCGGTTTTAAAGGATTTCCCCCTTATCCTTAAGCTGCGACCCCTTGTCCTGGACTTCCCTAACATCGGGAACAATCTTCCTGCATCTAGCCTATCCAACCCCTTAAGAATTTTGTAAGTTTCTATAAATCCCCTCTCAATCTCCTAAATTCTAGAGAGTATAAACCAAGTCTATCCAGTTTTTCTTCATAAGACAGTCCTGACATCCCAGGAATCAGTCTGGTGAACCGTCTCTGCACGCCCTCTATGGCAATAATGTCCTTCCTCAGATTTGGAGACCAAAACTGTACGCAATACTCCAGGTGTGGTCTCACCAAGACCCTGTACAACTGCAGTAGAATCTCCCTGCTCCTATACTCAAATCCTTTTGCAATGAAAGCTAACATACCATTCGCTTTCTTTACTGCCTGCTGCACCTGCATGCCTACCTTCAATGACTGGTATACCATGACACCCAGGTCACGCTGCATCTCCCCCTTTCTCAATCGGCCACCATTTAGATAATAGTCTGCTTTCCGGTTTTTGCCACTAAAATGGATAACCTCACATTTATCCACATTATACTGCATCTGCCAAACATTTGCCCACTCACCCAGCCTATCCAAGTCACCTTGCAGTCTCCTAGCATCTTCTGAGGGCATTCTTCTGGTGTTAGTTTGAGGTTTAAGGATTGGTACAGAATGGCAAAACTCAATGCTTAAAGTGGGAATAACTGCATAAATCGCTCCTTGTCTTTGTTGTTAGCGCTAAATTAACAATATTTTTAAAAGAAAATAAACATTGTTCATTTACTACACACCAGCTAATTCCATCCACATTCAAGGGTGCCTGACAGCTAATTCCAGTCAACATTCATATAAACACGTCCTTTTCAATATTTTCCAGTAACCATGATGCAAATGCTAAGAGAGTTGTGTCTCAGCTTGTACCTTTTCTTTATCCTTAGACATACAAACCAGGCAACAGTTTTATTGTATAGTCTGAGTTCAACAAGCGTAAATCAGCCAACTTAAACTAACTCTAAATATTGTTTTATAACACAAGCTCAATTTAACATGCCTAAGCCTGAAAATTACTTTACAGAATTCAAGTGCTGAAGGCTCTCATTTCAATTCTCCATTGTTCAAAATCAGGCATTAAAGACTGAGTTCTAAATCATACAGCAACCTGGACTCACACCTATTTCTCACCTCCCCCTCCACCTCCACCTACCATTTATTCCTCTGGCTTCACAATTCACGAGTCTTAATCCTTTTGTCACAACTTCTGTTTTTTCCCCTCTGGCCTTTGTCCAACCATCTGCCAATCCGCTGAGTTACTCCAGCACTTTATGTGTTTTTAGCGCAAAAGACAGCTATTTGGTTCATTCTTCCTGTGCTGCTTTATTAGAAAACATATAAATAAAATCCATTATCTTGCTCTACTCCACAGCCCTATATGTTTAATACACATCCAATTTTATTTTGATAGTTACATTTGAAACCCTGTTCAGCATTCTAAAATGTGTGGATTTCCATGTTAAATACTGAAACATTGTTGCAGAAAATTCATTGGATTAGTTCATTGGCATTGTTTTAAATTCCAGTGAAGTCCACTCATCAGTTGGAAGCTTATTGGCAATAATGGCACAGAGTTTGGGAATTGAGGGTGGATCCGTGTTCTATTATGGTGTGTCATAGTGTATCAGAGATATTTGTCAGAAAGTAGCAGAGTAGCACATCTGGTGTTACTGCCTCACAGCCAGGGCTGGCTTAACCATTAAGCAAAATAAGCACGTGCTTAGGGCATCAAGGGAAGGGGGGGCACCACAGAAATGGTAAATGGTTTACAGCACAAAATAAATCACTTGTCTAAATAATATTCGAAGTGGTTTATATGATCGGAAATATAATTTCGAAGTGTTCATGGTATCATAGTAAGATTAATTTTGAGGATCTGTTCAAAGACTGCAATTAAAAAAAGTAGGAGAAAACTTTTCAAATATAAATAAAGTTGAAGTATACAAAAATAAACATTATTTTCCATCTTACTGTTAGTTTTGTTTCATTTTGAAAAATAAAAAGATATTTTATGGTTTATTATTGTTTATATTTTGAATTACATATATATGGGGGCACCAAAATCTTTTAAGTGCTTAGGGCCTCTATGGGTCTTAATCCGGCCCTGCTCACAGCTCCACTGACCTGGTTTGGGTTCTGATCTCTGATGCTGTCTGTTTCAAATTTGCACATTCTTCCAGTGATCACGTGAGTTTCCTTCGGGTCCTCTAGTTTCCTCCCGCGTTCCAAAGACTTGGTCAATTGACCCCAGAGTATAGATGAGTGGTAGGATCTAGGTAGAATTTACTGGGAATGTGAAAGATAACAATTTACACGGCAATAAGTAGGGGAATGAGAACCATTGGCCTGATGGGAAAAATTATCATTTTAAATATCAGATAAAAATAAGAGATATGCGAAAAGATGGGATTTTCGGCATTAATTGAAGTTCAGGAATCTATTCCACTTTGAGCCCCCTTTACAATCTAGTTTTATTACAGATGTTAGGTCACTGCACTGGCACAAGATATCACTAAAGCCCTTTATTTGTATGATTGGAAATTAATTGCAAGTTTTAACATGTGCTCAATAAACAGAATACAAAAGCTCTATTGCTGGAAATTCAATTGCATAATGCATCTCTGACAGCATTATAGGATAGAATATAAATGTTTCTGTGAGTGAAACAAAACAATGGCTTATTTTCCATCCCTTGGAAAATTCAACCAGGTACTTCCAATCCTAACTTGCCCTGTGTCCCAATGTGATGGCAAGTCAAGGCTAGACTGGATGGTATTGTTCCTTGTGTAGTGTCTCCCTGGGAACCGGGATCATGTTGGCCTGTGAATCACTGAAAACTCCTGGGTCAATTAGGTCTTAACACCAGAGAGCCTGAAGATAACTGTGAACAATTGATCTTAATCCTGCAACCCACTTTTAAATGTAGCCCCCTCGCCGCCCCCCCAGCAACCCCCCAGGCACAAGGGGACCCACAAATGCCTCCCAAAGTGAGTCACCCCATAACTATAATTACCCCCAACTATTTCCTGACTCCTGCCCCTCCCCCTCGGAACACATTTTAGTGGAAACCTAATTGCTTCCTTTTCAACTCCTTCCTCCCACCACCATTCAAACAGACATGAAGACCAATCATCATCTCTCCATGGAGGACTGGCCGAGTGACAGCACACCCAGCCACACGGATAGGTGTATGAATGCCATGGTGCCAGTGACTATTTGGTCCCAGGTGCCCTGTCCCCATGCTCACCCTGAGTTTGGTTTTGAACAGGAGCATTAGGTGGCCATTAGGCTAGTACCCAGAGTGTCTGCGATCAGTTGTGACCTGATTTTGATGTGGTGGGGCAACAACCCAGGCACTCATTCTTTCTCCACCGTGGACACCTCACCTAGAGTGCAGCAGAACCACTAGGCAGTGCAATGATGCTGAAGGCAGTTCATGCATGAACCTCACAAATAGTTTGGGGCAAAGAACACGTTCCCAATAAAAAAGGTGAATATTTAGTTTAGTTTCATTTAGAAATACAGCATGCAAACAGGCCCTTCGGCTCACCCAATCCAAACTGACCATTGATCACCTGTTCACTCAAGTTCTATGTTAATCCACTTTCTCATCCACTCTCTACACATTAGGGCCAATTAATCTCCAAACCCACACATCTTTGGGATGTGGGAGGAAACAGGAACAACTAGAGGAAAGCCAAGCGGTCACAGGGAGACCATGCAGACTCCATGTAGACAAAACCCGAGTTCAGGATCAAATCCAGATCTCCGATACTGTGAGGCAACAGCACGACCAGCTGTGCCACTTGGTGGCATCTTGGTGCTCCAATATTCTGTGGTATAGGTTGGTTTGTAGCTATGGATTTCTGCCTACCTTGAGGAGATATGTTAATGGAATCTACTTATTCCTTATGACTGATGGTACAGGACTGAGAAAAGACCATGGGAGTCCCATCACAAGGAATTCACACACACCTGTGATAATTTATGCATCAGATGCTTACTCACCTCTCGAAATCTGACACCATCAGCACCGAACTGGTCACTCACATGTGGTGGCGTATTTTTTTGACTAGACATTTTTCAAAGTAAAATATTTATCAGAAACAAAGGCTGCAAAATTGTGCAATAAGTGGATGTTAAGGGTGCCATCTGCAAATAGTTAGTGGAACCCATGCGTTCTGCCACATTAATAAGGAAGTTAAATGTGTAGTTAATGCATTGTCCAGACGTGCAGAGTAGACAGACTGTGATCTCAGTCCTTTTGTACTGCTGAGTTGATGCGTCTTCAATTAAACGGATTTTGTCAATCCAGCTAAATCCACGGTTTGAGCAAGGTTGATGAACACGCCATTTAGGAGCAGGAAGTTCTTCCTCTGAAGCCCACACCAGGCCTAGTTCAGGGGATCCTCAATGGCCTGCGGGCAATGTGGAGAAAAGTTAGTGAAGACAACTTGCAGGAGTCTGATAGTCTGATAGCATATTATGAGAAGGCATGTGAGAAAGTTGAGGTTAACATAGACATGTAGAAGATAGGTGCAGGAGTAGGCCATTTGGCCCTTCAAGCCAGCACCATCATTCAATATGATCATGACTGATCATCTAAAACAGTACTCCGTACCTGCTTTCTCCCCATATCCCTTGATTCCGTTAGCCCTAAGAGCTATATCTAACTCTCTCTTGAAAACATCCTGTGAATTGGCCTCCATTGCCTTCTGTGGTAGAGAATTCCGCAGATTCACAACTCTCTGTGTGAAAATGTTATTCCTCATCTCAGTCCTAAATGGCTTACAACATTATTCTAAAAATTCTAAAAAGTCCCCTGGTTCTGGACTCCCCTAACATCGGGAACATTTTTCCTGCATCTAGCCTGTCCAATTCCTTAAGAATTTTATATGTTTCTATAAGATCTCCTCTCATCCTTCTAAATTCCAGTGAATATCCTGTTAGGGTCTCCCATGCTGGACAGGTCGAAGGGTAGAGGCGAGATGAAGAGCGATCCACTGGTCCTCCAATTTGGAGGTTGAGCACAGGGCTAACAACCCTGTTTCGTAAAACAAATAAGTTACGGAAACAGCAACTGAAGGAATCAACACTCCTGGGCGTGATGAACTTCCAGGGCTGTCGACAGATGCTAGGATGAATGTCAATGGAAGAGAACCAGACAGCATCCCAAGAATAGCCCTGCACTGGACACCAGAAGGGAAAAGGAAAAGAGGGAGACCCAAACCATCTGGCGTTGAACTGTAGAGGAGGAAATGAAAACAATGGACCTGACCTGGGGTAGTGTCCAGAAGCTAGCCCAGAACAGACAGGAGTGGAGGACCTTTGTTGCTGCCCTACATGCTAGGAGGCATAATAGGCAGTAAGTAAATAAGTAAGTAAGATATCCATTCACTTGTAATTTAAACTGTGCTAGGCACGTAATTAGTTTGCTATAAAAACATCAGAGTTTAGGCATCCTGTTGCAAACACCACATGTTCACTACCTTCAAACAATTCAGGAGTACGAGAACTTTCAGTTCTTTCCTGGATGAATGCAGCACTGACAACATTCAGGTAACATGCCACCACTTGAAGAAATTTGTATTGTCACTCACCACCCATATCATTCACGCCTGCCATCATCGATGTACTCCTAAAATATTCTTGGCAATTTAAGTATGTTACTATGCCCACGAGCCTGGAGGTTTAACTTGTGAATGGGTTGATTGTCCTCATGTATAGTATGATCTGATTTCATTAATTTAATTCTGGATTTGGTACTGGGTAAAAAAATGAATTTGATTAGAGATCTTAAGGTAAAGGAACCCTTACGAAGAGGTAGTAACCATTATATGATAAAATTCAACGTGTAGTTTGAGAGGGAGATGATGAAATCCGATGTGGCGGTACTATTGTTGAGTAAAGGTGACTATACAGGGACCGTGGCTGACAAGAGAAGTCAAAGACAGCATAAAACCAAAAGAGAAGGCATATACTATTACAAAGATTAGTGGGAAGCCAGAGGACTGGGAAGCTTTTAAAAACCAACAGAAGGCAACTAAAAAGGTAATACAGGGAGAAAAGATAAAATATAAAGGAAAGCTAGCCAATAATATAAAAGAGAATAGGAAAAGTTACTTCAGATATATAATGGACATTGGACCATGGGAAATGATGCTGGAGAAGTGATAATGAACAAAGCAATGGTAGAGGAATTGAGTAAGCTTTTTACATCAATCTTCACAGCGGAAGAGACCTGCAATGTGCCTGAAATTCAAGAGAGTCAGGAAGTGGATCTTAGTGAAGTTCCTATTACTATGGAGAAGGTGCTTGGGCAACTGAAAGATCTGAATGTGGATAAGTCACCTGGACCGGATGGACTGCACCCCAGCGTTTTGAAAGAGGTGGCTTTAGACATTGTGGAGGCAATAGCAGTGATCTTTCAAGAATCACTAGAGTCAGCAGTGGTTCAAGAGGACTGGAAAATTGCAAATGTTACCCCGCTGTTCAAGAAAGGAGCGAAGCAAAAGAGGGCAAACTATAATCTGGGTTAGCCTAAATTCAGTGGTTGGTAAGATTTTAGATTCCATTATAAAGGATGAGGTTTCCGAGTACTTAGAGGTACATGATTAAATAGGCCAAAGTCAGCATGGTTTTGTGAAGAGAATATCTTGCCTGAAGAACCTGTTGGAATTATTTGAGGAAGTTAATAGTGACATAGACAAAGGAGAGTCAGTGGGTGTTGTTCACCTGGATTTTCAGAAAGCCTTTGATAAGGTGCCACACGTGAGGCTGCTAAAGGAGATGAGAGCCCATGGTATTAGAGAGACTATACTAGCATGGATAGAAAGCTGGCTGAATGGCAGAAGGCAAAGAGTGTGAATAAAGGGAGCTTTTTCAGGTTGGCTGCCAGAAGTGTTTTGCAGGGGCCGCTACTCTTCACGTTGAAGGCTTTGTGACTGGATTTGCGGATGATACTAAGATAGGTGGAAGGGCAGGTAATGTAGAGAAAGCAGGGACTCTACAGAAGGACGTGGACAGGTTGGGAGAGTGGGCAAAGAAGTGGCAGATGGAACAAATGTAGTACAGTGTGCAGTCATGCATTTTAAAATAAAGGCCCGGGCTATTTTCTCTCACCCCTTCCCCTAAATCTGTCCTTTTGTTTTATCTAACTGATATGGGGAAAGGTTTCCTAAGGTCTACCCATGTACATATCTCATAATTTTATATATCTCAATCATGTCCCCTCTTAATCTCAGCTCCAAGGAAAACAGACCTAACTTCTGGAGGCTAGAAAGAACTGTGGAATGAAGGACAGCTCTACATTTTACTTTCCCAATCTCTGCTGGATGTGATTTACCTCTCTTCCTAGAGTACATTCTTGAGGCGCTTAATCCACAATTATAGAGAGTCTAGTTGTTTGATGGTGTTGAAATGTCAAGAGTTTGTCTATCTCAGGGATGCTCTGCAACTGAATGGCACCCAACAGGCAGGAGAGTGATCCTAAGTGGATGGTGTACCAGTGGTTATCAGCTAATGACATCATAAATTCTGTCCTAGTATTGAAATAGATCTTGTTCATCTGAGCCCAGTATTTTAATTGCCACAATATAAGGTCATTCAGAATATCTTGCCAAGTGTTTTTATGCAACGCTGCAAGAATTATTCCAGTTTGTTTAACAGATTTGCTGTTAAGTAAGTTCCTAGGCAGCTGACACAACACAGCTATATTAAGAATTTTGACCTTGCTAACATTTTAGATTCATTCGGACCCAAATTAGCTCTTACAAAGTCAGACAATTTAGTTTAAACACTAAAATGTGTAGCAGCCCACACTCCTGCTGATCCTATCCAATGTTACCACCCGGTTACAGACTCTAAACCTCCCCTGTTCTAAGGAAAGACACAAAATGCTGGAGTAACTCAGCAGGTCAGGCAGCATCCCTGGAGAACATGGATAGGTGTTGTTTCAGGTCAGGACCTTTCTTCAGTTGTGTGGCTACTCACTAGAACTAACATAATCCAAGTTTAGTAGGCAGCACTGTGGCATGGTGGTAAATTTGCTGCCCTACAGAGCTTACAGCACCAGAGACCCGGGTTCGATCCCGACTAAGGGTGCTGTCTGTACAAAGTTCGTACATTATCCCTGTGACCACGTGGGTTTTCTCCGAGATCTTCGTTTTCCTCCCACACTCCAAAGACGTGGGAAGTTAATTGGCTTGGTATCAATGCAAAAATTGTCCCTAGTACGAGTAGGATAGTGTTAATGTGGGGGATCACTGGTCGGTGCGGATTCGGTGGGCCAAAGGGCCTGTTTCCGTGCTGTATCTCTAAAACTAAAACTAAAGTGTGTTCAAGCAACTTGTGCCTCAGAACAGCTCTTGCAATCACAAAGGTTAGGCAAATCTAAAGTGGATTTTAACAGGTACTAGACGACCTGTGGACCCTTTTGGTCCCCGTTGTGACGCCAGAGATCCTCGTTGTGACGCCAGTCGGAATGGTGATCTGAAAATGGCGGCGGGCCCGGCAACCCTCCCCCAAATGCGCAGGTGCGGCTGACGGTCCTGGCAAGTGGGAGCGCAGTGACGTTCACAGTAAAAAGTAAATTAAAGTTTATCAAGGGAATTACTTTGTGAAATTGAATGAAATTGCTACTGTACACCGCTGGCAAATGGTGAGTAAGGCGCCCCTAACATTGTTGTTCTATCATGTACCGTTTTGGCTGCATTTCGGGAACATATATACATACAAATATATATATACAAGATGAGACTTTTAGTTATATACTAGACCAAGTGCAGACCTGTTGGATCTGCTCCCCCAGCACAGCCATTCCCTACCCTTAGCCCCCACGGGAGACGTGGTCCTCCAACTCAAGCGGCTCAGGAATCAGCAGTGCGGCTGTTTTTAAATGGCGTCTTTGAGGCGAGATGCGGGCGCCAGCAGCCGTTATGGTCGCTGGCCAGCAGGAGGCGACAAAATGAGTGAGTGGGGGGGGGAGAAGGATTTTATTAAAAATGTGTACATAAACACGACAACATTTAATGAGGAGTGGATACTTGGAATGAAAAGTGAAATCTCTACCGAAATGGAAAAAATCAGGGCGTTTGTGGGTCGGGTGTTGGCGTAGCAACGAATCAAAGGCTGGCAGCCACAAGTCAGAAACACACACAGCCACACAGCCAGACACACACGGAGTTTTAAATATAGATAGATAGATAGATAATCCATACGCAAAATATTCCTTTCTTGCAGATACAGGCAGCCAGCCATGTGTTTGGGTTACGGAAATTTTTCCAAATGGAATTCACATACCACTACCCAAACAATTGAGATGGCGAATAAAATCTGCTCTGATGGAATTCAAGTGGGGACAAATAAATAAATAGACACAATATACAATAGACACAACAAATTTTATTGATTCCTATTTCCAGCCACTATAGACCATGTGGCAATAAGATCGACATTTGACCTCACCGTGCTGATTGTGTTGGCGGTCACAGCTGAGTCCCTCCCTCACTAGGCTCTCATGGGTTTACCAAGTGAGGATATCAGGGAATGGGTTGTGATTCAAGGATCGGAATTCATAAAAGAAAGGTGATTGAGAAGGATTTTATTGGGGGGGTAATGGCAGGATAAAGCACAGAGACTTTGGGGAATTGTAGTAAATGCAAAGGAATTACGTACATTATTAAGCTGGTGTACAATCTGGCCATGGCTACTGTAGGTGCACACAATGTAGCATATCATAGAAAATGCCTCGCGGGAGAAGAGTGTGGCAGCAGCGCATACTGAGGTTCACATCCTCAGACTGGAAAAGTCATGGTAAAGGAGTGACTCGGCTGTGACTGCCAACCCAACCTAAGCAGTGAAGCCATACACAAATCCCAATGCCTCACAGTAATAAGTAATTGAAAATAAGCATGAACAGAATTTGCTGTTTCTTCCACACGAGCCTTGTCCATCACTGAATCTAACACTGGCCTAAGGGAAAATATGGTTTGCATACAGAAAATCATGATACGAACCTTTTTCTAGGGAAGCACTCCCTCTGTTATCCCTGATTATCTGCGATTAAAACGTTAATTCCTCCGTGGGAAAGCAAGTGAATGTATGCCTATTTTTGTTCAAGGAGTTACATAATGAAAAATTTAAGACTTATAATGTGTATTTCCAGAAAGGTTGCCAATAGAAATTGTTTTATCAAGCTTTTATGGTGCTGTGTAGGACTTAAAATGTTTATAGTGGAACATGAAAATGTGGCTTTTTAGTGTCAAGGAGTAAATCTTTCTAGGGACTTCAATTCCAATGTGGACGTGCATATCAGGAAGCACAATAGAGAATGTCAAACCTTATGTGATGTGTGCCAGAAACACAAGAAACGTTGCTGGAATCTTGAGCAATAAACTACCGTAATCACTGGAGGAACTCAATGGGTCAGGCAGCTTCTGTGGAGGGAATAGACAGACAGCTTTGGATTGGGATTCTTCTTCAGTCTGAACCTGATCTTAGGCATTATGAGGCAATGGCTCTACTAACTGCACCACTGTGTAACCCCCATTCTATCTGCAGCAGCAGAGCTAGGGGTACAATGGGGTACAATGATTTGGTATGCATTGCCTTGAAGGTGAGTAAAAACAGATCCAATATTTTCTTAGATTTCAGATACAGTGTGGAAACAGACCCTTCAGCCCACCGAGTCTACGCTGACCAACGGTCACCCATACACTAGCTCTATCCTCCACCTGTTGGACAATTTACAGAATCCAATTAACCTACAAACTTACACGTCTTTGGAATGTGGGAAGAAACCAGAGCACTCAGAGAAAACCCATGCGGCTACAGGGAGAACGTACAAACTCTATACACACAACAACCATAGTCAGGATCAATCCTGAGTCTCTGGTGCTGTAAGGCAGCAACTCCATCGCTGGGCCGCTGTGCCACCTTAACATTTTTAACTTTTGAAGTACTTCAAATAAAGAATTCTACTTTATATTTTCACCTGAACATTGTATTTTCTCTAAAGTTCTGGTGAATAAATGGTGGCAGAAGTCATATGGGTAAATTATTTTTTGATGACTCTCTACGCCTACATTTTGCCTGCCTTCCTTCATATCATATAACCATATAACAATTACAGCACGGAACCAGGCCATCTCGGCCCTTCTAGTCCGTGCCGAACATTTACTCTCACCTAGTCCTATCTACCTGCACTCAGACCATAACCCTCCATTCCTTTCCTGTCCATATACCTATCCAATTTATTTTTAAATGATAAAATCGAACCTGCCTCCACCACTTCCACTGGAAGCTCATTCCACACAGCTACCACTCTCTGAGTAAAGAAGTCCCCCCTCATGTTACCCCTAATCGTTTGTCCCTTAATTCTCAAATCATGTCCTCTTGTTTGAATCTTCCCTACTCTCAATGGAAAAAGCTTATCCACATCAACTCTGTTTATCCCTCTCATAATTTTAAAGACCTCTATCAAGTCCCCCCTTAACCTTTCTGCGCTCCAAAGAATAAAGACCTATCTTGTTCAACCTTTCTCTGTAACCTAGGTGCTGAAACCTAGGCAACATTCTAGTAAATCACCTCTGTACTCTCTCTATTTTGTTGACATCTTTCCTATAATTTGGCGACCAAAATTGTACACCATACTCCAGAATTGGCCTCACCAATGCCTTGTAAAATTTTAACATTACATCCCAACTTCTATACTCAATGCTCTGATTTATAAAGGCCAGCACACCAAAAGCTTTCTTTACCACCCTATCTTCATGAGATTCCACCTTCAGGGAACTATGCACAGTTATTCCTAGATCCCTCTGTTTATCTGCATTCCTCAATTCGCTACCATTTACCATGTACGTCCTATTTTGATTTGTCCTGTCAAGATGTAGCACCTCACACTTATCAGCATTGAACTCCATCTGCCATCTTTCAGCCCACTCTTCCAAATAGCCTAAATCTCTCTGTTTGAAAATCTACTTCATTATCTACAACACCACCTATCTTTGTATCATCTGCATACTTACTAATCCAATTTACCACACCATTATCCAGATCAATGATGTATATGACAAACAACAGTGGATGCAACACGGATCCCTGAGGCACTCCACTAGTCACCGGCCTCCAACCTGACAAACAGTTATCCACCATTACTCTCTGGTATCTCCCATTCAGCCACTGTTGAATCCATCTTGCTACTCCACTATTAATACCCAACAATTGAACCTTCTTAACCAACCTTCCACGTGGAACCTTGTCAAAGGCCTTACTGAAGTCCATATAGACAACATCCACTGCTTTACCCTCATCAATTTCCCTAGTAACCTCTTCAAAAAATGAAAGAAGATTAGTCAAACATGACCTTCCAGGCACAAATCCATGTTGACTGTTCCTAATCAGACCCTATTTATCCAGATGATTATATATATTATCTCTAAGTATCCTTTCCATTAATTTGCCCACCACTGATGTCAGACTAACAGATCTATAATTGCTAGGTTTACTGTTAGAACCCTTTTTAAACAATGGGGCAACATGTGCAGTACACCAATCCTCCGGCACCATTCCCCTTTCTAATGACATTTGAAATATTTCTGTCATAGCCCCTGCTATTTCTACACTAACTTCCCTCAATGTCCTAGGGAATATCCTGTCAGGTCCTGGAGACTTATCCACTTTTATATTTTTCAAAAGTGTCAGTATTTCCTCTTCTTTGATCCTCATAGTTTCCATAGCTACTATACTTGTTTCCCTTACTTTACACAATTCAATATCCTTCTCCTTGGTGAATACCGAAGATAAGAAATTGTTCAATATCTCCCCCATCTCTTTTGGCTCTGCAGATAGCTGTCCATTCTGACCCTCTAATGGCTCTCGAATCTCAGTGAGGTTTAACGTATTCTCTTTGTTACATTTGCCAGTGAACGAATTGATCCAAATCCGTGTTTGTCCAAAGACTGCCATTAATGCAAGGTGCTTGCAAGGGTGGGGCTGAGATTAGAACTGTGACTAAATCTAGCTGGGCTGGGTAGTCTGTAAAAAGGGAAATCAAGTGACAATTTGCTGGTAACGTGCATCATATTTTGTTGGCTTTAGCCTAAGGCCAGCTTTTTGCTGCTCGCTTGAATGGTTTCCCAAAGGTTTATGACATGCTTGGAACTGAATTGGAGTAAGTGATGTAACAAGGATGTTTCTCCATGCTATGCCAGTGATAAATGAGTACATATTCATCAGCAAGCCATAACATGTGAATATGGCTCATTCTTTGTTTCCTGTAATTGCATTGAATTCATCTTCATTTCTAGGTGAAAGAAAAATTGAAAAATTAAAGAAAATAATCAAAATATGTACTTTTCTTAAGGGTACACTCTTTGCTGTGCTCCCTGGGGTTCAATCCTGTTTATGGGCGCAATGTAAGAGTTAAACAGAATTTATTTTACTACTTTTGTTCTGTTTTGGGAAACCAAATCTTATAAATGAGCTTGGGGTTTATCAAGGGAGACACTAGAGACTGCAAGTGCTGGAAACATGAATAAAAAGCAAATTGCGAGAGGAACTCAATGTGGAAACAATGAACTGCAGATGCTGGTTAATATACAAAAGGACACAGAGTACTGAAGTACCTCAGCAGGGTGGCAGCAACTCTGGAGAACATGGTTAGGTGATGTTTTGGACGCTGGAAGTAGATAGCTAGATTCCTTTATTGCCATTCAGACCTTTCGGTCTGAACGAAATTATGTTGCCTGCAGTCATACACAGAATCAATAATAACAAGACATACAATAAACACAAATTAAATATCCACCACAGTGAGTTCACCAAGCACATCCTCACTGTGGTGGAGGCAAAGTCTTAGTCTCCGTCTCTTCCCTCCTTGTTCTCCCTCTGCGCTGAGACGATTGATCCAGGCCGAAGACGCCGTCCTCCAGTCCAGCGGACCTCCGTGGTGATGTCACCGCCGCCGAAAGCCGGAACGCCATCTCCGCTCCGAGACGGCCCGCCACAGCAAACTGAATGTTTTTTCCATCAGTCTTCACGGTGGAATATACCAGGTAGATGCTAGAAATTCAGGGGGCAGAAGTGAATACAGTCACAATTACAAAGGAGAAGCTGCTTGGGAAGCTGAAAGGTCTAATGGTGGATGTCACCTTGACCAGGTGGACTATAATCCAGGGTTCTGAAAGAGATATCTGTAGGGAGGGATTAGTAGTGATCTTTCAAGAATCACTAGAGTCAGGAATGGTTCGAGAGGATGGGAAAATTGCAAATGTTACTCCACTGTTTGAGAAGGGAGCGAGGAAAAAGAAAGGAAATCAATTAACCTGACATTAGTGGTTGATAAGATTTTAGAGTCCAATATTAAGGATGAGTTTTCGGGATACTTGGAAGCACACAATAAAATAGCCAAAGTCCGCATGGTTTTGTTTTGGGGAGATCTTGCCTGACAAATCTGTTGGAATTATTTGAGGAAGTAAATAGCAGGATAGATAAAGAAGTGTCAGTGGATGCTGTTTTGGATTTTCAGAAGGCCCTTGATAAGGTGCTGTGCATAAAACTGCTAAACAAGATAGGAGCCCTTGGTAATAAAGGCAACGTACTAACATGGATAGAAGATTGGCTGACTGGCAGAAGGCAAAGAATAGGAATAAAGGGAGCTTTTTTCTGGTTGGCTGCTGGTGACTAGTGGTGATCCGCAGGGCTCGATGTTGGGTCCGCTACTTTTCACATTATATGTTAATGATCTGCATGACGGAATTCATGGTTTTGTGGCCAAGTTTGCGGACGATACGCCGATAGGTGGAGGGGCAGGTAGTGTAGAGGAAGCTGGGAGTCTGCAGAAAGATTTGGACAGATTGGGAAAGTGGGCAAATGAAGTACAGCGTAGCTAAGTGTATGGTCATGCACTGTGGCAGAGGAATAAAGGTACAGACGACTTTCTAAATGGGGAGAAGATTCAGAAATCGGAGGTGCAAAGGGACTTGGGAGTGCTGGTGCAGGATTCCCAAAGGGTTATTTTTCAGGTTGAATCAGCAGTAAAGAAGGCAACTGAGGACTAGAATATAAAAGCAGGAATGCACTGCTGAGGCTTTATACTGCTTTAGCCAGACCAGATTTGAAATATTATGATCAGTTTTGTGCCCCATATCTGAGGAAGGAGGTGCTAGCGCTATAGAGGGTACAGAGGCAGTTTATGAGAATGATCCTGGGGATAACACTGGTATTACATATGAGGAGCATTTAATTGCTTCGGACCTGTACTCACTGGAGTCTAAATGGATGAGCTGGAATCTCATTGAAACCGACCGAATAATGAAAGGACTAGATAGATTGCATGTGGAGAGGATGTTTCCAGTAGTGGGAAAGTCTAGAACCAGAGTGCACAGCCTCTGAATAAAAGGTCCAAATGCCCCAATTCTGTTCCTATATCTTGTGATCTTATGATCTTAAGCATTGGTATAACATTAGTAGTCTTCCGGGGTCGAGGAAAGAGTGTTCACGTCGCGGACCTGTTTCCACCAATCTTTCCACCCCCACGCACAAGAAGCGCAAGACAGACACCATTGTATGCGGATGCCAAGACGTGTGTTCATCTCTGGCTGAACAACTTCTAATCTTGTGTATGGACTCGACAAGAAGAAGTAGTCTTCCAATTTCCTGGCAGCATTCCTCTGGCAAAGGAGGTTGGAAAATAATGGCAAAACACGCAGCATCTTATTCCCCTTTTTTACTTTAACAGCCTGGGGATATACTTCATCCATGTCTAGCAATTTATCTAATTTTGAAAACTCCTTAAAAGCTCCTCTTTTGCTATGAGTCTCCTGGTTTAGTTTAGTTTTGAGATACAACATGAAATCAGGCCCTACGGCCCACCTAGTCCACGCTAACCAGAGATTCCTGCACTGACACTATCATACACACACTAGGGACAATTTACACTTATACTAAGCCAATTAACCTACAAGCCTGTACATCTTTGGAGTGTCAGAGGAAATCGGAGATCCCACAGGAAACCCATGCAGGTCACGGGGAGAACATACAATCTCCGTACAGACAGCATCGGTAATCCAGGATCGAACCCGGGTCTATGGCGCTATAAGGCAGCAACTCTACTGTTGAACCACCGTGCCGCCTTTCATCGGGTCTTGTCATCAACCCTTTCATTTGTGATGGTTTCCACAAGTATTCATTAGCACCTACAGTAACAAACATCTTGAATCTCCATTCACAAGTTACAGTATTGTACTTTCCTTAGTTATACCTTTGTTCTTTATGTACACGTAAAACATGTTTTCAAATTTCTTGTACGTAATATTTTTAGCCTTTCTTTGCTTTCCTAATTTCCCTTTCAATTCCCCATGTACACATTCAATACTCTCTTTGACTTTCTGCTGCACTTGTTCCTTATGGCCCCAATAAGCGTCCTGTTTTGCCTTACCTCACCTTCTCTCCACCCAGGCCTAAACTTGGCAGTTCTATCTCACATTGTTTGAGCATGTTTACCCTGCTCTCCTTAAATGTCTTTCTTGAATGCCTTACATAGTTCTTAGATCATTTACCTTCAGTTGCTTCTTTTTCAGTCTATTTGTTGAATCACCTCATAGTCTAGAAACATTGGCCTTGACCCAATTTGGAATTATTTTTTAACCTACGCACCTCTCCCATCCCTGCACTGAAATTTGACAACTGCCAAAGTCCTGAGTGCAGTTGCCTGCAGGTACAGGTGTCTGCACAACTGGACTCTATTACTCAGGTCATTAAAAGGCCTGTCCCACTTACGTGTCCTTGGCACGCAAATTACGTGACCTCGTGGTCGCGTTGAGTCGCACGGTCAACACCACCCATTGCTTCTCTCCAGAGATGCTGCCGGTCACGCTGAGTTACTCCAGCTTTGTGTCCATCATCAAATGACGTCATGCGCTCCAGACGGCTGTGCGTACGCATGTAATCACACCCGACCTTCGCTGGACCGTCGCGGCTCAACGCGACCACTAGGTCGCGTAATTTGCATTCCAAGGACACGTAAGTGGGACAGGCCCTTTACACTTTCAAAGACCTTACTCATCGTAATTGTAGTGTTGTTAATTGTGTACCAGAGAAACATTAAGCACAGTAAAGACCCATTATTTTGGTTGGGGTGAGATGCCGCATGTACCATAACCCTTTGATGACTTGTATGTGCTTCTGGGATTTGTCACTCTCCTGATATTTGTGCCATCTCAACTTTACAAAAGTAATAGAGGAGTAGAAACTATCAAACATGGATCTTAAGTCTCTCATTGGCTTTATCTTTCTAACACAGTGCTGAGAAACGCACTGAAGCTTTGTGCAGCCAAGGCAACGGTTTTCTAAGAACTGAACTTCAGATTCTTGCGCAAGTAGACATTGAGGGGCTAAGTCTGGCATTGAAACCTCAGAAAAACTTATAGTTTGTGTCATCACAGGAGGCCACATGAGTGTCGATTGTGCTCAATATACCAAATGTGTGAACGCTTCCAATGTATCGAACTGATAAAAAACTGCAAAGAACCACACTACCCAATTCGACGAATTAGGTACATTAATTTCAAAGGATATCTGGGAGGAAAGCCTACTATACATACATTACTGTTCTCTCAATGTCAGGCACTCTCTGATACAATCTAAAATACTGCATAGACTTTATTATTCAAAGACCAAATTGACTAAGATCTTCCCAACCGTCTCCCCTATTTGTGATAAATGGCACCTCCAAGAAGCGACTAAAACCCATTATTTTGCTTCCTGTATCTGGATCCTTCAAGGGTCTCGACCCGAAACCCCACCCATTCCTTCGCTCCATAGATGCTGCCTCACCCGCTCAGTTTCTCCAGCATTCTTGTGGCAAAACATACATAAGTTACTTATCAACTTTGTTGCCCTGCAGACACTGACTCAAGCAGAAAGGGTGAAACTGGAGTCACCTATAACACAAACCATTGTTGGGATCAACTTCCTTCACCTTCTTACAACACCCTGACTGCTTTTATTGGTAAATTCCATGAATCAGTAAACGAATGAGAAGATTGATTGAATTTAGGGAGTGTTGTTCTACAACATTCTAACAACTCAGCTGCATAAATGATCTGTCAAAGTATCTTGGTGAAGGTTGGAAGGGCCTTTATTTTGAGCAAATAACTTAACTATTGGATCCAATGTTTAGGAAATATACCCCAGAGTCTACTGTGGGCATGGGAAATATCCTTTTTAATGAGTTTCCAGGCAAATTTAGATTTTAGTAAAAATTCCCAATTTAGGTAATTTTGCTAATTGGAGTTTAATCTCTTGCTGCTCCAGGCTTGAATATTGGTGCTTCATGTACATAGCCATACGGGAATAATTGTTGTGGCATTTGTCCTGTAATAATTCCCTGTGATAATTTCCTGGAATATTTTCTGGAATGTGTTTACAGTTTGGTCACTTGGAAATCAGAACCAAAGTACTGACTACAAATAATTATCTAAATATTGAGTTAGATAGAGATCTAGGGACGAGTGGAATCAAGGGATATGGGGAGAAGGCAGGCACGGGTTATTGATTGGGGATGATCAGCCATGATCACAATGAATGGCGGTACTGGCTCGAAGGGCCGAATGACCACTTCTGTACCTATTTTCTATGTTTCTATGATCCAAACAAAATGTGATTACCACATCAACTTCAGAACAATCCTTACTTCATCACACTGATAGCTTGTTTATATACACCAAATTATCAAACATTTGACCGCACACTGCAACACATGGATATTTCGCATTTTGAACATCAACCACAGATCACCCACCAACTTCCTTCACAGATGAGGAATGCAGATCCACTCAGAGATTATACATTTTTTTTAAGGTTAAATTCAATTATTTTCTCTCACAATAAGCATAGTTGCAATGAGATAGATAAAAATAAATGCATCATTGTGGAATTTGGTAATGCTACAGTTGCCTTGGTATATACTGTTATGTCCTGGGATGGTTCTGATAGCTCAAGCAACTTGAATAATAATATTTTTTACCTTTATTTACCCTGTTCTTTGGTGCATCATTTCTAGGTGTCAACTTCTCCGCATCGGAGAGACCAAGCGCAGGCTCGGCGATCGTTTCGCTGAACACCTCCGCTCAGTCCGTGTTAACCAACCTGATCGACCGGTTGCTCAGCACTTCAACTCCCCCTCCCATTCCCAATCTGACCTTTCTGTCCTGGGCCTCCTCCATTGCCAGAGTGAGGCCCAGCGCAAATTGGAAGAACAGCACCTCATATTTCGCTCGGGTAGTTTACACCCCAGCGGTATGAACGTTGACTTTTCTAATTTTAGATAGCCCTTGCTTTCTCCCTCCTTCCCCTCCCCCTTCCCAGTTCTCCCACAAGTCCTACTGTCTCCGCCTACCTCCTTCGTTTTCCCGTCCCCCCTCGACAATCTGAAGAAGGGTCTCGACCAGGAACTTTGCCTGGTCCTTCTTTCCATAGATGCTGCCTCACCCGCTGAGTCTCTGCAGCATTTTTTGTCAACCATTCACGTTGGTCTTCCCATTGTGGCATGAGGCCACTTCATGGACCAGATGATCTTTCCTTTTTATGTAACTTTTTTCAACTGTTCATGTAAGTTACGCCATTCAGCAATTGCTTCTGCTATCTTAGCCCAGAGTTTTTCCAGGATTCTTCCCCATTTCCTCACCCACATCCTCTTACCTCTGCTCAGCAGACCTACCTCCCAGTCTGAATTCTCATCCGGGCACCTCCCTCCTCCCTCCTCCCCTATACCCTTTCCTTATCGTTTCACTGAGATCTGCTGGCACCTCTGGATGGAACAGGGTTTCAACTCCCCTCACACACAATGATTTACTTGCTTCTCTCTATTTTCTCATGTTCAACCCTATCAATGCCATTGTAGTAGCAGGCAAAAGGGGTTCTATTTTATCTTAACGAGATGAAAGACAACTATCAGACAGTCTTTTAATTCCTCCTGGACCATGACATCACCATGGTACATCAAGCTTTCATTGCCCAGACACCGACCTTATCTTATCTGGAGGTCTCTTGCATGATCTCTGACCTCCCAATCTCCCAGTCCAACTTTCACCTCCTTCTGGAAGAATTACAAACAGACACATCCAACAGACCAATCAATTTGATCTGTTCTGCCTCATGGAACTGAATTCTTGTCATCTCAATTGTTTTTATTCCTTAGTCCACTCTCACGCTGTGTCTCTGTATCTTCTGATGCTCTATGTCGGGTGAATGTGATATCATTAATATGGGCAATACACCATCTTAAAAAGACATACATAAATTAAGCATTGTAAATAATTTGACATGAGCTAGAGCTTTATCCTGGGCTGGTGCTCTGTAAATTGGAAAGCTAATATTTGTCAAAGTCCATCACAATTGTGAAATGCAATTTCCTTTTAGGGTGTCATAGCAGAGCTGCTGTAGAGGTGTTGTCTTACAGCTCCATTGAACTGGTTCAACCCTGATCTCTGGTACTGACCATGTGAAATTTTAATTATGTTTGAATGAATCTTGAGAAAGATTCAAATATTGATTATTGAGCCAGCTATTATAAAATGTTAAAAATTGAACAAAATTAAAAAGCAATAAACATGATCAACTAAAAACATACATCATCAATTAAAAAGAAGTATATTACTAAATCTTACCCTTCTCCTTCACAGGTATTCAGACACTGCTGTTAATCTGGTGCAGCAAGAAGGACATAAAGTGCTAGAATAACTCAATGGGTTGGACAGCATCTCTGGAGAACATGGATAGGCAATGTTTTGGGTCAGGTCGTAGAATGGTCCCAACCCGAAAAATTGCCTATCCACGTTCTCCTGAAATGCTGCCTGACCTACTCAGTTACTCCAGTACTTGGTGCCTTTTTGGTAAACCTGCATCTGCAGTTACTTGTCTCTATATTAATCTGGCAGAGGTTCAGTGGATAGATTCAGTTGTCGGGAAAATCTGGGGCCACTGTGGGATTGAGATTCTGACCAGTTTACCAGCTCTTGTAGCATCCACATTCAATAGCTAAAATCCATTCTTATTTCTGAAAAGAACACATGAGCAGCTTCCATTGTTTTTGTCTATAAAATAAAGAAAATTGTCTTCAGTTACGAGAGATAAAAATTATATTGGCTGATACCTCAATGTCATCTGTAACATGGTACCTGAAAGGGCAAAGGATAGTAAAGAAAAGGAATCAAAGTCAATGCATTCCAGGGGAGCTCCTGTAGGTCCCCAGGTTGGTTGTTAAGCAGCAGTGTAATTACTAGGCTATAATTTAATTTATGTCAACTAGATGATAAGTCATGGCAGGAGAGCCTGAGCCTCCTACACCATATGAGAATCAGGGTTGCGTGTATGGTCCCTGGCCACTATGTGGTCAGGAAGCGTATCCAACTGCAGCTGCCAGTTAACCACATTATGAAGAAAGACATAAAAGGCTGGAGTAACTCAGCAGGACAGGCAGCATCTGTGGAGAGAAGGAACGGGTGACGTTTCGGGTCGTGACCCTTCTTCAGACATTATGAAGCTGGACCAGATGGATTCATCATTGAGTAACACAACACTGAGATGTAGGTGAAAATCACATTTATGGATGCAGTCACACTGTGAGCAAAAACTACAGGAGCTGGAAGGGAATAGGCAATGGGTAAGCATGGTAGAGGAAGGGGAGTGATGCTGGAGTTACTTGTGATGATCCCCCTCTATATTGCATACACATCTTTGGATATTGTTGGACTACAAAAGGCCAGATGAGAGTATGAGCTCTGAGGAAGCATGGAGGTGCCCATCTGAATTGGACAGGCTAAGGGAGTGGGCAAATACATGGGAAATGCAGTAGGATGTGAGGTTATCCATCCTGGAAGGCAAACTATTTTTTGAAAAGGGAGAATGTGATGTTGGGTTTTGTAGTGAGAGGATTTAAATGCAGGTGCAGGGATCTCTTGCTGCAATTGTTGTGGCCCTACTGAGACCTAACCTTAAGTGATGAGTGCATCTCTGGTCATCTTATGTAAGGAAAATGGTGTTGTCCTGGAGGGAGCAGAACAATAGCGAATCAGAAGATTTCTGCGAAGGCAGGAGTGACCGATGAAAAGAGATAGGAAGAATTGGACTCACTCTTCCTATATTTAGTAATATTAATTTGTGAGGGTTTAGGAGAAGGAGAGGAAGCTTATGAAACATACAAAATCCAGATGGAACAATGGTCAGTAAGTTCATGTCCAGTATTAACAGCCAAAGGTGATGGGAAAGTCATTGAAGACTGGGAAGAAATGTGCTCACTCAGAGATTGGTGAACCAGTGGAATTGTTTACCACAGAAGGCAGTTAAGGCCAAATCATAAAATATATTCAAGAAGGTTGGATATAATAAAAGTAAAAAGATTGAGGACTATAACTAACAGGCTATTGAACTGCGAACTCCAACTATGCTTTGAACTACAAACTACCTTCATTGCGCTATGGACATGCGGCATTCTTTTTGTTTTTTTAACAATATTGCACTTTTTGTTGTTTATTCTGGCGTCTACCAAGGATTTCATTGTTCCTTTGAAATATATGGTAATAAAACTGTCTTGACTCGTGAAGAAAAATATGAGTTTTTTAAGTATATTAAATGCCAATAAAGGCAAAAAGATATGGTAAAAATATTGTCCCAGCAAAGAAGGGCCAAGACTATTGTTTCTTTGGAAATGGCTCTGCCTGCACCGTGTTGAGCTACTGTGCAGAATGAAGTGTTCAGATCATTGGCACTACACAACTCTCTGATGCTTGCTATATTATGTGCTTGGCCAACTACATTGCTCAAGGTGCCACCGATAAAGGCAGGGCTTTGTGAGAATGAAGAAGTCAGGAGCTTTTGCGGAGGTTATCTGCAAGCAAAGGTCTTTCTACCCTGATAGCTTCTCCTTCGATCCTTATGCCAAATAGATACTCAATACCCAGAGGATCCTTCAGCCATTTACATGGGGGGGGGGGGGGGGGGGGGGGGGGGGGGGGGGGGGGGGGGGGGGGTCAGGAAAGAAAAAGCAGTCTAACTTAGAAATAATTTAAACTGAACATTAATATATTTGGGTTCCACACTTACAGTATATTTGTTGTAACTCTACCAACATTATAAGAATAAACATAAAAAATATCTGTATGTGCCTTTCTGGCTTCGGTGTTTATTTTTATGCTTGATTTTATTTCCTTCTTCAGCCACCTCTGGGAGAGTGCCTCAATGGTGAACATCTTATCTGCTGCCAGTATAACTTTTCTCACTTCCATTCTGAGTGGAGTTTTCCACTCATAGAGGACTAACCCTCTTTGTACCTCCTGGAATGAACAGAACATAGAAATGTACGAGAACCCATGAAAAACGCAGCTCTCCCTATGCCAGTTAGTTATGTATTGCCCACTTACGAGGAGCTGCAGTAAAGAATGGGACAGAAGTGATGTTTGGGTTTTGCCTTTGCGTCTAGAGGTTGTGTAATGTAGCTAACATTATTGGCAGGAAACCCATAAAACATGAAGCAATGCAATTCTATGAAAATAGGCAAATACTTTTGATAGGGTGGGGTTTTTGAAGATTAGATTAAGAAAGATTTTGGAATGACTCAAGTTTTTCAGGAGAAATAAGTCCTTGTAATAAATACAATGTGCAGATCATTACTTGCAAACCAGGAATACCACAAACATGAGTCTTTTCAATTACAAACAATACATTCTCAAATCGACAAATTAGCAGAACCTTAATGTGGAAAGGATTGGGTTTATCCTTTGAATTGTGTGGTTCTCACACTTGAAAAGATGTTGAAGCCAGTGGGAAACTGTGAAACAGGAGAAAGAAAAAGCGGCACAGATTGTTAGTTAAGGTTTACACAAGACTATGGTTCCAAAATATGTTGGTAAGTCACTAACAATCTGATAAAATAATGGTACAGGCCCAAGCGGCTGATGGACTGCAGTTGCCACGATTCAGGGATGGAGGTCCTATCAGCATGGAAGCAATGAGTTCTACCCAATCATCACCTCAACACTGTTTATTTAATGCACATAAATGAACGTGTAGCTTTTTATTTCCTTTCTTAGAATTTATGCTCACAGTTAATTTATGTGGGCATTTGATCCAAATATAAATGTAGCGCATGCTACTGAATCATTCACTGCCAAACGTAATGACTTTGTAACTCATGTAACATAAACTGTACACGCAGATTAGAGCATTCCTACTTAGTATGCAGAACACAAAAAGTTCAAGGGTGATTTCTGATTTAGTGGACAACATGTTCCAATAGTCACATGCTTTGCATATGCAGAGGAGCAACATTGTTGCTAAATACTAAATTTATCAATTAGAATATCTATTATTTTGATTTGCAGTTATATTAGGATGTTCCTGTCAATTACGTTACACGACTACCATGGAGGATTGAGGATATCTATCAGGTTTACCTGTGTTGCTTTAAAGAAGCACATTGCTGACATGAATGATCTGCCAGTTATGAGGTGGTCATCTTACTATCCGACTCCCTTTTCGTATTTATTGAACAAGACAAAGTTCCTGTATTTACATGTGGGAATCAAGGGATATGGGGGAAAAGCAGGAACTGATTTTGGATGATCAACCATGATCATATTGATTGGCGGTGCAGGCTCGGAGGGCCGAATGGCCAAATGGCCTATGTTTCTATTTTATATGATTCATAGTAATCTCAAAACTGAAAGCTGAAATTTCAAAATTAAATTCTCTTAATGACACATTATTAATAGCCTATTAAATTTTAACTATTGCAATTGTTGAGTCTTCTTCATTCAGATATTAATTGTTGTTGGAAATTTCCACAAAAATACCAGAACTGTGGATCAACTTTAAGATTTTTGGAGTCATGCCTTTAGTGCCTTTAATGCTCAAACTCCTAACCTGCCTCTTAATTTTTTTCTTTCACTCTTGTTGGACGAGATTACAAGTTTGTTTTTATGGTGTTGTGCTTCTGTTATAATAGTTGGAAACACATTTTAAATAGATGATTAGCATTAGGGTACAATATTCCAAGGCCAACATTTCCTCACGGTATTTTGGTGTTTCATCGATGACCAGTTAATGAACCAATTAGTTGAAAACCAACCCACAGGTTTCTCTACCTTTTCTGGAGACACAAGGGACTGCAGATGCTGGAACCTTGAGTAAAAACAAAGTGCTGGAGGAACCCAGAGTGGGTCAGGCAGCACATGTGGAGGGACATTATCCATCCATCCATTTCCCATTTCTGTGATGCTGTCTTACCTGCTATGTTCTTCCAGTACCTTTTTGTTTACTCTCTATCTTTTTTAATATGTGTTATTAGATATTTGTTTCTCGGTGCTGAACGTCATTAATGGTGTTTACATCCGGTAGACACAAAATGCTGGAGTGACTCAGCGGGACAGGCAGCATCTCTTGAGAAAAGGAATGGGTGACGTTTCGGATTGAGACCCTTCCTCAGACTGATGACTGATGTACTATGTAGGAACTGGTATTCAATCACAGGAACTTTCTTAAGGATCCTTTAGAACTGTAATTTAGGTCGGGTACTGTATATAGATAACAGTTATGTATCTTCCCTAATTGTTTGTGGGAGGAAGGAGAAAGTAATACAAACATTCATTCTTGTAAAAATAGCTTTGTGGCAAAACATATTTCCATTGACTAAAACATCCACATAACTAATTTAAATCATGCATTATATCCTTGGGGAATAACAAACTTTTATTTAACATATGTGGCAAATAAACTCACAGCAACTGTCCTAGGTTTTGGTGCCTAAGAGGCAAGTTAGGCTGTGCTTTAGGACTAAAAGCTGCTTATTTATTTTTGTAACGAGAGAGATACAGAAACAACGTGAATTAGTTTTTAAAATGAGAACTGCATTGGAATTTTTAAGCTACAAAGATGTTGGAACTTTCTTATAGCAAAGTTCATAACAAAGCACCGATAAACATTTATACACGAAATACACCATAATTCATCCTCCATAATATCTGACCCACATAAGGTTAAAGTAACAATGTAAGTGCCTGTCATGATATCTCTTTATTCCCTGTGATCTGAGGTGTCACCACAACTTGAGACAAACTATCAATCAAAGCCAACATCAACAGGCTGTACTCCAGGTTATTTCTCAATGTTAAACAATTTGATCACTTGCATGGGCAAGTAGACTTTGTATCCTCTCTTGTTTGCTCAATGTTTCATGTAGCTTGGTGTCTACCGTTTGTGTATTTTCCTCAACAACCAATTGCACACATTTCCTGTCTTCTCTAAAGCAAAGTTCATTTAGCTAATTTGGGCATTGGGTAGAAATAAATTAACATGTCATGGGGCTAAGTTGTGCCAAATAATCTTGACAATAAAGAAAGATAATCTTTTGCAATCCTAGCCAGTAGTTTCTTGCCTTTATATTACAAACTGAAGTTGGGGTCTTGCCCTTTTCAAGTGACTGGGCAACAGAAGTATCTCGGGAAGCTACATACTTTCTGTAACTGCATTGTTAATATCTCCACTCAGATTCCTTTTATTTCCTCTATATGGCACCCATATTATTTTGGAACATATTTAGTGTTTTACTGGATAAAATAAATGGAGAATATATATATATATATATATATATATATATATATATATATAACATGAGATCACAAAGCTAAGTAAGAAGAATTTTTGAGCTGATGTTGATGTGATTCGCTTAAATCAAATCAGCAGAAGCATATTTGATTCATAAGTTGGACAACTTCTTTAATGGTTTAATTATACGAGAGGCTGTTTACCTGAACTAGTATTATTCAAGATGGTAATAATAATATTTGCTACAATAAGCTGGAATAACTCAGTGGGACAGGCAGAATCTCTAGAATGAAGAGCCCCGACCCAAAACATCACCCATTCCTTCTCTCCTGAGAGGCTGCCTGCCCCGCTGAGTTACTCCCACTTTTTATGTCTATCTTTGTTTTAAACCAGCATCTGCAGCTCCTTCCTACATATAATATTTCCCTCTATCAATAATGCTATAAAAATGCAGTGAAGATGTTTCTCCTAGCTGTAAAACCAGCCCTAGAACCACGGTTCAAAGTCTCAGAATAAAGAATAGGTCTTTAATATGGTGAGGAGTAGGCCATTCGGCCCTTCGAGCCAGCACCACCATTCAATATGATCATGGCTGATAATCCAAAATCAGTACCCCGTTCCTGCTTTCTCCCCACATCCATTGATTCTGTTAGCCCTAAGCACTATATCTAACTCTCTCTTGAAAACATCCAGTGAATTGGCCTCCACTGCCCTCTGTGGCAGAGAATTCCACAAATTCACAATTATTGATCTTGATTGGTTGGATAGGTGGGCTGAGGAATGGTTGAAGGAGTATAATTCACATAGTGTGAGGTGTTGCGTCTAACTAGGATGTACACAGTAAATGTTGGGATCTGGGGTGTGTTGTAGAGCAGGGGGATCTAGGAGTACAGGTACATAGTAACTTGAAAGTAGCACCACAGATAACAAGCGTGGGCGAGAAAGCTTTCGACGCATTGGCCTTCATCAGTCAAAATATTGAATATAGAAGTTGGGAGGTTATGTTACAGTTGTGCAAGACATTGGTGAGGATTGTGTTCAGCTTTGGTTAACATGTTATAGGAAAGACATTGTCAAGTTGTAAAGGGTGCAGAAAAGATTTACCAGGATGTTGCCAGGACTCGAGGGCCTGACCTGGAGGGAGAGATTGAGCAGAATAGGACTTTATTCCTTGGAGCACAGGAGGATGAAGGATGATATAAGACCATGAAAGGAATAAATAAGGTAAATGCGCAGTTGTAAAGATTTAATAGGAACCGGGCAGTCGGTATATTGGAAGAGCTGCCAGAGGAGGCAGTTGAGGCAGGTACAATCACCATGTTTAAAAAACATTTAGACAGGTGCTTGGATAGAATAGGTTTAAGGGCCTGTCCCTCGGTGATTTTTACGGCGACTGCCGGCATCATTGACTGACGTATCAGGTCACCGAAAAATGTGCGACGTGATGACATATGACGTGGCGATGATGGGCGTGATGATGTATGACGTGGCGGTGATGGGCGTGATGATGTATGACGTGGCGGTGATGGGCGTGATGACGTATGACGTGGCGGTGATGGGCGTGATGACGTATGACGTGTGGTGTTTTTTCAAGTGTCACAACACTTTTTTTGACGCCGCTGGATTTTGAAATGCTCAAAATCTTTTGCCGCCACTGATATGGCGCCGGCAAAATGGCCAAATGGGTCAGGCCTTTTAGAAGGATATGGTGGGAGATGAGGACAGTGTGGATGAGGTATGTTGGTCGGCGTGAGCAACTTGGGTCCAAGGGCCTGTTTGCTCATTGTATTACTCTATGACTGCCATCTATGACTCTATGACCACAATTACACTAATCTCACACTGATCCGACTATTTTATTCTCCTTATATTACTCACAGCTCCTCCCATTTTCAATCGCTCACCTATGAAAACAATTTACAGTGTCCAATTAACCTAACAAACCACAAGTCTTTTTAGTCAGAGTTGTCGCTCATTGGCCTACCCACCTATCATTTCTCAGCATGGCTGTGACTTCTATGCTTGTGTAAACAATGAGGAAGTGCAGAGAGCACTGATGATTAACTGTAGGGGCATCAGATCAGTCGCTTTGTCTCTGGACTCATAACTGTTACAAGATCAATGCTCCCTTCTCTTTAATTTGGCAACATGAGCTCAGCATCAAAGCTGGAAAGATTCATCTGACTTTAGAACTACCTGAGGATTATTTACATTTGGACCTCAACAAGGAAATAGACAGAACCTGGGATGTTTCCACAATTGCAGACTAAAATGGCTTGGTAAATAAAATGTCAACAAAAACATTAAGGGGGGGGGGGGGTATCTCCTCTGGATGGTAATGGTGATGGCTACTCCAATGCAAAAAATCCTCAAGGGTGGTACTGAGCCTATCTCCCATTCTTCTATCCTCTTGTTGGTCACCAGTGACACTTCATTCTCAGCGATGCCCCACTTTACTTCACTTTGCCAGGACTGGCAAGAGTGCTGGAATCCAGAGATGATACAAATAAAGGAGGAGTGACTCCATCCTCCCTCTAGCTCTGTCCCTTCAGTTGGTACTTTGTAGAACTCCAAACCTTGCACTGATTGCACCCTCAAAAAATCTGAATGGGGTAAGTTATGAGCCAATGACAGATACGTGGATATGAAAGATTTAGAGGGATATGGTCCAAATGCGGGCAAATGGGGTTAGTATAGATGGGGCACCTTGGTCGGCATGGGTAAGTTAGGCCAACGAGCCTGTTCCCATGCTGTATGAATCTATGACTCTAGGAGAAGCTCAAAGGCTGGTGGCCCACTGTTCTTATCAGCAGCAAGTAAGGCCAGCATTATAAGTCCATCAGTTGTCCTGACTGGAGCCACGTTGAGAGTCAGGCAAGCATTGAATCCTTCTTTATGCAGAAAACATCACCAATCCATGTTCTTCGAAGATGCTGTCTAATCCGCTGCGTTACCTCAGCACCATGCGTTTTGTTCTGAATCATTCTCAGCAGCTTGGGACTAAGTTGCAAGTCAAAGTTAGCTGGAGAAATAGAGTTGGGAAAATGAGTATAGATTTTGACCTTTTGCTGAAGGTAGATCAGTCTAAAGAGGCTAAAGTTGCCAATCGCCATCCCCTAGTCCCCAATGTTGTCAACTCTAAAACACATTGGGATAGTTGGACTCATGAATGATTTGACATAAATCCAAGTTAATAATCATTTGGCTTATGGAAGCAGCTTGAGCTAGTAAACAGCGGGAAATCAGTTCATGCACAGTGAACTTTCATCTTGAGATTGGGAAGAGGAAATTCAGTCCATAGAGTTGGCTCCAATTGTTATTCAATTTTCTCATTCTCGGGACAAACCTCTGCGGCAAGGATTATTTGCTTCCTCTCCTGTTCTGTGGATTCTTGGATGACTGACAAGGACAATGTGGGAATTGCACGCTCTTATACCAATAGGGCAGTAGATGTCTGATAGGGTGAGATGAGTGATAGTTTGTGGTCTGACGTTCATACAGGGCATCAGTGTGCGTCCAATGCATGGCATCCAGGTTCTTAATACTGAGTGCATCTTCTCTGCTTTGAAGGTCGTAGGCCAGGACTTAATAAAGGTGTTGCATTTCTTCAAGGAATCTTTGAATCATCTCTTCTGTCTACCTGGTAATCTGTTCAAAGGATACTCAGAATAGATGTTTGTTCATATATGTTTACCACATTTGAGATTACGCTTGCCTGAGTTCTTAAGATAAAAATATCAAGAAAAGACTCACTCGCTACCTTTACTTCCAAATCCCATTGATTTTGGATAGGTATTTCAAACTTTTGATGCTTCTGCTTTTACTGCTTAGTGCAAAACCAAGCTTATTTTAATCTTTGGTTGAGAGAAAATATGTTTGTTCTTCCTTCTCCATTTCATGGTCTATCCATCTGTTCATTGCTTCCTGTGTAGTTGTTTCTGAGAAGGCTGTGTTGCACAATTGCCTGTACAAAACATTATCATCAGCGGATAACATACAAATTATCATTGTGGTTCATATTACCATATCAATTTCCAAAATATAAACATTCCTAAATATTAAATTGAATAATAAAATCTAATTGAAGCTGACAAACATTCAGACAAGTATTGATCTTTCTTGCAAAGTTCAGCAAGTAGATCACATCCTTAGCACATCTCACCTGGCACAAATATAAAACTTATATTAGATACTCTATAACACTGGGCTGCCGATTAGTGCATTGCCTTAGCTGGAGATCAGCTCCCTTGAACGCACTACTCCTTTGATGGGGACTTGCCTGGCTGGCTGCACACCAGATTTACAGCTATCAATATTTGCCATTCACAAATATTCAAAACCAATTAAAAACAAAACATAACTGGTTCGATGGTTCTTTATTGTCACGTGTGCACTGCACAGTGAAATTATTTTTGCATAGCTTGCACACGCACATCACCATATTTTGGCCCCACTTACACAAAGACGGACTTCAAAAATGTTCCATTGTTCTACTGCTGTAAAAATGTAAAAATATGACAAAAAAAATCAAAACTGCAAAATACTACAGCAAATCAAAAAGATATAAAAGTGTTTAACGTTAAATCAATTGAATGACTTGGATCATATCATTCTGTTGCCGTTTCTTTCCACTGGCATTATTGAATTCTCTGGGCTCTGGTTCTTTGTCCACTGCAAGGACATCAGTGCTTCCACCCCCACCCTGGCAGTGCATTCCAGGTGCGCACCACTCTCTGTGTAAAAAAACTTGCCCTACACGTCTCCTTTAAAATTTGCTCTTCTCCTTTAAAGCTATGCATTCTAGTCTTGGATATTTCCACCCCGGGTAAAAGATTCTGACTGTCTACCCTACCTGTGCCTCTCATACTTTTATATACTTCTAGTCTACTTCCAACCTCTGACCGTCCAGAGATAACAATCCAAGTTTGTCGATCTTGCAGCTTTTGGCATAGCTGTGGATGGTTTTGAATTTTATTAATCTTGCTTCTCCCCTCCTTTCAGATTCTACCATTCACTCTGATCTTGTCATTTATTCAAGCAACACGTACACTTTGTCAGTTGGCTGACCAAAGTTCCAGCAAGCAAATTACAATTGGTGCATATTCCGACCCTCGTGAACCTTTTCCGTTTCACCAAATTCAGTAATCTGACATTTATATTAACACAACCCTTTTAAAAAGAAAGTATATCTTCTTTGATATTGGTGTATAGGTCATCCCTTTTTGCCATCAGTGGAACGGAGAATACGAATGCAGGTGTCAGCCACGTTCCTGATGTTTGTCTCCAGTTTAATTTAGTTTTAAGATACAGTGCAGAAACAGGCCCTTCGGCCCACCGAGTCCACGCAGACCACAATCCCCGCACACTAACATTTTCCTGAAACGTAAAACAGTTCCCAAAACATAAAACAGAAATAAATTATATTCTTCACCAGCCTCGATTTTGTTGCATATTGACAAAGAACGCTAAATGCAGAATGCTAATGTTAGTCCATGTGCGCATTCCACTATAACCACAGCTATGCCAACTTAATTCTTAATTAGATATCACCAAGCTTCAACAAGTTCTTGATATGTTTCTACAGCAACAAAATAAAACCACAACCAATACAGACTCTACTTGAAAACAGGCACAATGTTACGCATATTTGGAATGAGTAATAAGTCTGCAATTTAACCAAAGATTTCAGACAACTTAATAACTGGCGAGGCATAGATATTTTGAGGGCAGCTGACCATTTTGAGTAACAGAAAGGTACACAAAAATGCTGGAGGAACTCAGGAAAAATCTATATTGATGTTATTGTCAGAAGAAATCAAAGGCATTATGAAATTCTGTTTAATTTTTAACTGGTGATATTCATATTTTCAAATTTCATGTTTTTATACAATGTAGGAGGAGAACATTTAGCCCATAAAGTCTATAATAGCACTTTGAACAATCCCATTTATCATATTCCCCCGCATTTCCCTGCAATCTATTATCTTTCACATGTCCTTACATTCTCCCTATCTCTCCTACGGGGAAAGTGTGGAGAGAGTGTCCAGCTTTAAGTTTCTGGGCACTCACATTTCAGAGGATCTCACATGGTCCACCAACACCGATGCGCTGGTCAAGAAGGCACAGCAACGACTGTTCTTCCTGAGGACATTAAAAAAGACTGGTCTGCCCCAACAGCTGCTGACAACCTTCTACCGCTGCACCACAGAGAGCATATTAACGTATGGCATCTCTGTGTGGTATCTCAGCTGCACGGAGGCAGAGAGGAGATCTCTTCAGCGTGTCGTCCACAGAGCGCAGAGGATTATTAGGACACAGCTACCAGCCTTGGAAGGCATCTACCTCACACGGTGCCTCAGGAAGGCCTTCAGCATCCATAAAGACTCATCACACCCTTGTAATGGACTGTTCGAACTACTTCCCTCCGGCAGACGTTACAAGGCCTTCTACGCCCGAACCTCCAGACTCAGGAACAGCTTCATTCCCAGAGCTATAGCGGCTCTGAACCTGCCCTGCTGAGTGCCCCCCATCCCACCTGGATTGTCTCCCTCAGATGGTCACGTCGCACGTTTTTTTTTGTTTTTGTTTTGACATCGGTTGGAAGCTGCAGACCAAATCTCGTTGCACTGATGTGCAATGACAATATTATTATTATTATTATTATTATTATTATTATTATTATTATTATTATTATTATTATTATTATTATTATTCTGCCACTCATCTACACTGAAGGCTATTTAAAGTGACTGAGAAACTGGAGTACCTGGGGTAACTGTGTCTCCATGCACATTGAATTTTAGCCAATTCTCTTAAATTGCTCTTCCACATTGACTCCCTTCACATCCCTGCACCCCCCCCCCCCCCCCCCCCCTCCTCTCTTCCCATCGTATCTTCCACAATTTATCCAATTTATAAACTTCCTCACTTTCACACTGGCACTTTCCTGCCTTTCATTGCAGCTCAATATAGAATATCTCCCTGCAGTTCCCCTCTCTACACCTGACGTTCCTTCCTATTTTCCATGGCCATCCACTTCTCCCACTTCCCTTGACATTGTCCTACCTGTTACTATATTCATTTTGCCAAATCACAGTTAAACGTTTAAGGGGCCAGCCATTAACGACAGACTTGAGAAGTACGTTCTTCACTTAGAAGGAAGAGAAGCTTCAGAATTATCTCTCCAAAAGGGGCCTCAGATGATGCGTATATTTAAGACACAGGTCAACAGATTTTATTAGGGAAACTCAGGCAAAGATGATCAGTTTATATGGAGTCCGAAGGAAGGTCTCGACCTGAAATGTCACCCATTCCTTCTCTCCAAAGATGCTACCTGTCCTGCTGAGTTATTCCAGCAATTAGTGTCTATCTTAGTTTATATGTTGACGTGGACGAATTGGGTCAAAATGCCTGGCTCCATGCTATATTACATCTTGACTATAACTAAGATTTTTTGCATATTAAGGGAATCAATTGTTATGGAGTTAGTACAAGAAAGTGATGCCTCGGTAAAAGACCAACTATGGTGGAGCTGTCTCGAGGGTTGAATGCCTACTCTTGCTTCTATTTCTTAAAATCTAACGGTCGGTTTTGTTTTACAAGTGGGCTCATTATTATCTGGGTTTATATATTCTTTAGAATTCAGTTCAATTACATTGTGAGGTAGTTTTCAGAACTGTCTTGTGTAAGAATGTTGCGTAACTTTCTCATAAAACATCACACATTTAATTCCTGGCACCATAATTTTTTTGTTTATCTCATTGCTTCATCATAACTACAACTTTACTCCACTTTGTATAGACAATAATCAAAGCCCTTCCTGGATCTCCCACCAGCAGCCCTGGAAATAAAAGTGAGATTACCGTAAGAGTCATAAGCAAAGCGTTTAATGGGCAGGTGTTTTTAAAAACTTGCCACAGCAAAATAATCCAGGGCAGATGAGGAGCTAGGAACTTTAATAATGTCCTGCCCTTAATTTTGCATGTTTAAAGTAACAGATAGAGACATTGGTCATCTTTGTATTGAACACGCTGTGTGAAGGCCACCTTGCAGTCACATGCTTTGACTTCTTTTAGGATACTATTTATGGCATGAGATCATGGCATGAGATCTCTGCGCCACGCTGTGTGGACAATCAGCACTCTATATACTTTGTTTGGGTAGTTTATAGCTCAGTGATATGAATATTGACTTCTCTAACTTCAGGTAGCCCCGGCATTCCCCCTCTCTCTCTCCATCCCCCACCCAAGTCACACTAGCTTCTTGTGTTTTCACCAAACAAACAGCTAACAATAGCCTCACCTTCCACCCAACCAGCCGTCACATACAACAAATAATCCTTCGTCATTTTAGGCACCTCCAACGTGACCCCACCACTTGCCACATCTTCCCATCTCCTCCCCTGTCTGCTTTCTGCAGAGACCGTTCCCTCGATAACTCTCTGGTCAATTTGTCCTTACCCACCCCAACCATCCCTCCCCGGGCACTTTCCCTTACAACCGCAAGAAATGCTACACTTGTCGCTTTACCTCTCCCCTTGACTCCATTCAAGGACCCAAGCTGTCTTTCCAGGTGTGGCAGAGGTTCACCTGTTCTTCCTCCAACCTCATCTATTGCATCCGCTGCTCTAGATGTCGGTTGCTCTACATCGGTGAGACATAGCCTAGGCTTAGCAATCGCTTTGCCCACACCTCCGCTCAGTTCGCAATAATCAACCTGATCTCCCGGTGTCCCAGCAGTTCAACTCCCCCTCCCATTCCGAATCCGACCTTTCTGTCCTGGGCCTCCTCCATGGCCAGAGTGAGGACCACCGTAAATTGGAGGAGCAGCACTTCATATTTTGCTTGGGCAGTCTGCACCCCAGCGGTATGAAAGTTGACTTCTCTAATTTCAGGTAGTCCTTACTTTCTTCTCCCCTTCTCAGCTCTCCCTCAGCCCACTGGCTCCACCTCTTCCTTTCTTCTTCCCTACTGAAAGGAACAAAGATGGCACAGAGCTTTTTAATACATTTTTAATGGTTTGGATAAGATAAAACAAAATTAATGCAATTAAAACAACAAAGCAATAACATGTAATTACAAATCGAAAAATAAAATGGCCGGCACGGTGGCACAGCAGTAGAGTTGCTCCCTTATGGGCCAGAGACCTGGGTCTGATCCTGATTGCGGGTGCTATCTGTACGGAGTTTGTATGTTCTCCCTGTGACCGCGTGGCTTTTCTCCGAGATCTTCGGTTTCATCCTGCACTCCAAAGATGTACAGATTTGAAGGTTAATTGGCTTTGGTATAAATGTAAATTGTCCCTAGTGTGTTAATGTGTCGGGGATCGCTGGTCGGTGCGGACGGTGGGTCGAAGGGCCTGTTTCCACGCTGTATCTCTAAACTAAACTAAACTAAACTAAACTAAACTAAACTAAACTAATTGATAGACAACCTATCTCTAGATGGCCAAACACATTTCTTCCTCCTCATTTATTTATCACGGTCCTTTATATTCTTCACTTCTCTCTGCTCTGTCATGGTTGAACCTCTTAAAAGGTTGTAAACATCAACATTTTGACCAACTCCTCCTCATTGTACAGACAGTGTTAGAGGAGCCTCAGGCCTTGAGCTTGTCAAGCAGGTCTGAGATTCTTGCTCCCTGTGCAGATGATGGCACTATGGATCAGGGGGCCATTCAAGAAGGGTGAGAGAAGAGACAGGTAGTTGTCATTGGGGATAATATAGTCAGGGGAATAGACACTATTCACTACCATAAGGATCAATAGTCACAAAGGCTAGATGGCAGAAGGACAAGAGTGGGAATTAAAGAGGCTTTTTCTTTTTGGTTGTCAGTGACTGGTGGTGTTCCCCAGGGGTCAGTGCTGGAACTGCTACTCTCCACGTTATATATCAATGACCTAGTTGAGGGAATTGAAGGCTTTGTGACCAAGTTTGCGGATGATACGAAGATTGGTGGAGGGGCAAGTATTGTTCAGAAAGGAGGGAATCTGCAGAAGGACTTGGACAGGTTGGGAGAGTGGGCAAAGAACTGCCAAATGAAATACAGTGTAGCAAACTATGGAGTTATACATATTGGTAGTATGAATAAGAGCGTAGGCTATTTTCTTAATGGGGAGAGGATTCAGAAATCGGAGGTGCAAGGGGACTTGGGAGTGCTGTTGCAGAATTCCCATTGAAATTGGTAGTAAGGAAGGTAAATGCAATGTTAACATTTATTTCCCAAGGACTAGAGTATAAAAACAGGGATGTAATGCTGAGGCTTTATAAAGCACTGGTCAGATGGCATTTGGAGTATTGTGAGCCGTTTATGGCCGCATATCAGAGGAAGCATGTGCTGGCGGTGGAGAGGGTCCAGAGGAAGTTTATGAGAATGATTGTGGCGATGATTGTGTTAACATATATTGAGTGTTTGACAGCGCTGGGTCTGAACACACTGGAGTTTAGAAGGATGATGGGGTACCTCATTGAAACTTACCAAATAGTGAAAGACCCAGATGGAGTTAATGTAGAGAGGATGTTTTCAATAGTGGGAGAGTCTTGGACCAGAGTGTAAAGCCTCAGAGTAAAAGGACGTGCCTTTAGAAAGGAGATGAGGAGGAATTTCATTAGTCAGAGGGTGGTGAATCTGTGGAATTAATTGCCACAGACGGCTGTGGAGGCTGTGTTTGGGTATTGTTAAGGTGGAGATTGACAGGTTCCTGATTAGTAAGGGTATTAATGGTTGTGGAAAGACGGCAGGATAATGGGGGCGAGAGGGAAAGATAGATCAGCCATGATTGAATGGCGGAGTAGACTAGATGGTCTAATTCTACTCCTATGACATAACTATATGAACATAAGCTAGAGCAGGTTATTGTTTACAACAGGTTAGCTTCCATACCAGCTACCTGGAGAAACCAGGTGTCAAATCAGTTTAAAATGTAAAGATCAATATGGTTTGGAATCAAACTCTCTCTTGTTTCTCCTGCTACAATGAGTCTGAAGAAGGGTCCCTGATGAAGCTGAATTTTAGTTAAAAATATAAGAAGATATTAAATTGGCTTCTGGGCTAGCTTACAGCTTATATTTAGTGTCAAATTAGGCTTTCCTCAGGTTGCGGTGTGTGAGATAAAAAATACTATAACATTGTCTCCCAAGTGACAGGCAGAGAAGGAGCTAGAGAGATATCTTTGAAGTAAGATGCCATAAACAAAATGACCAATGTTTATGGGGGAGGAGGCAATAAAGGAAGAGAGAAATAGCTAGTCACATCTTTGTAAACAAATGGCCTATGTTTATGAGGGACCAAGTGACAGAGAGGAAGCAGCAAAAAGAGCTAGGGTGGTCTATTTGGAGATAAAATGACCTAAAGCAAATGGCCAATGTTTTAGTATATCTTGTACCATGTAAACAAAAGGTTTGATGTGATGCATTCTGTGGAAACCTTTTCCTGTACCTCTGACCATGACTAATGTCTGTGGAATGTGCTAAGGGGACAAAAAACCCCTATTTAAGGCAATGTAATTCTGTTGTTAAGAGAAGGTGGACGGAGGACAGTCGAGTGTCTGCATTGGTCACTTGACTGGAATTCTTGCTCCCTTCCATCGGCCGATGTTAAGTAAAGTTTTGAACTGGTCTACCAAACAGTTTGTGTGGTGTCTGTTTATTAAGAAGCGAACCTGGTTTAGTAGTTATAAAAGTAACTTTTTCATCCCCACCCAGAATGTTACCTATCCATTCCCTCCGCAGATGCTGCCTGACCTGCTGCCTTCCTCCACACTTTGTTTTCACTCAAGTTTCCAAGATCTGTAGTTTCTTGTGTCTCCTCTCCCGTTTCTTCTGATTTTTACCAGATCAGGGGCCCAGCCAAGTCAGGAGGTGAAATATTATAAACTTGGACCCTGTTACATCAATGGGATTTTCTTTCAATGGTGGTGCTGTTTCTGCTTTTCCTCAGGTTGTAGCAGGTACGTAAACAAAAATGGGTCTCGAAGGTAAATTAGTATTTTGTCAACAGGAACAGGATGGCACTTCCACTTCACCACATAAGGTGCGGCCTCACCCGACCCGAGCATTCCCAGTCCACACATCTCCCGCAAGAGCTATCTGATGGAACACTCCCTGTGACAAAACGAATTACTCCTGAGCTCTTCTGTAATACTGGTGACCCGGGGCTGTCTAAAACATGTCCCATATTTTAGATGCTGTTTATCATTGCAGGTGAGCAGTTGACGAGTGATATGCAGGTTAGAATACCTGAGACCTCAGGCTAGTTCAGTTTAGCACACATCAATCTCCCTGTGCCACTCCCCAGAATCTGTTTAAAGTTAATATCAAGCCTCGTCTCCACCTCTATGTTGAACTATACCCTATCTCCAATACCCTTATCCTCCCTAATGCCACAGTTAGACTCTTGAGATTGAGCTGCACTTGTTGGTTCTCTGCTTCTGCACCTGAAAGAATAATTCTGTTCCGACCTCAGTTAATTTGCGGGAGCTAGCCATCAGAATCTGGTATTTACACTCCAGCAGTTTATTCACACCCTCATTAGCCCTGTAGTAACTTGTTTTATGAGCAGAAAATACAGAAATCCACAATATGTGAGACAACAGGTTACTCATTTTGGTTATATATGATGTCTAATGAGTAGAGCTTCACTCCCGATGCATCAGAGTCTTTAATAAGAACTTTAATATCTCAGCGTATTGGAGAAGAGGGAATTGATCCTCAGAGTCGGAACCTGTGTCTTCATTAACAGAGGCTGAGCCTTTGAATTTCAGTGACTGGCTACTCGTTATTAATTAAAAGACATTAAAACATTGTAGGATGTTTTAGTGTAGGAAGAAACTGCAGATGCTGGTTTAAACCGAAGACAGACACAAAAAGCTGGCGTAACTCAACTGGTCAGACAGCATCTCTTCTGAAAAGGAATAGATGACTTTTTGGTTAGAGACCCTTCTTCAGTATCAACCTATTCCTACTCCTATTCCTTTTAAAACATTAATGGTCAGGTTGGAATGAAATAAAGCAGAAAAACAAAACCGCTAAAAAGTCAAAGAGCTTTTTTCAAATAAACAAATCATAAACAAAACATGTCATAAAATCAACAGAAACAGGCCTTCAGCCCATGTACATACTGACCATGATGCCAATTTAAATCAACCTCATATGGTCTTTATTCCTCCATTCGCTGTCTGTTCATGTGATTCTCTAACTACCTATGAAACGATGAATTCATCATAGAAATTTATTGATAGTAAGATTGAACCAGAAGGTTATACTCTCTGAAAGGCAAGAGAGCTGACAATGATACATGAGATATTCCTGATGTTGGGAGAGTCCAGAACCAGGGGCCACAGTTTAACAATTAACAGTAAGCCATTTAGAACGGAGACGAGGAAACACTTTTTCACACAGAGAGTTGTTAGTCTGTGGAATTCTCTGCCTCAGAGGGTGGTGGAGGCCAGTTCTCTGGATGCTTTCAAGAGAGAGCTAGATACGGCTCTTAAAGATAGCGGAGTCAGGGGATATGGAGAGAAAGCAGGAACAGGTTATTGATTGGGGATGATCAGCCATGATCACATTGAATGGCGGTGCAGGCTTGAAGGACTGAATGGCCTACTTCTGCACCTATTGTCTATTGATTGAGATATGTCTGAAGAAGGGTCTCGACCTGAAACGTTATCCATTTCTTCTCTCTAGAGATGTTGCCTGTCCTGCTGAGTTAAGGACCTGTCCCACTTTCACGACAATTCAAAATCTCTGCCGAGATTAAAGGACCTAAAAAAAAAAATCAAGATTGTGGTAATCTATGAACTCCTACGACCTTCCATGACTATGTTCACGAACTCCTACGAGAGTGTGTCTACGAATTCCCACGACTATTTCCATGGATAACAAGGGAAATCAGGGATAGTATCAAAACAAAAGATGAAGCGTACAAATTAGCCAGAACAAGCAGCCTACCAGAGGACTGGGAGAAATTTAGAGTCCAGCAGAGGAGGACAAAAGGCTTAATTAAGAAAGGGAAAATAGATTATGAAAGAAAACTGGCAGGGAACATAAAAACTGACTGCAAAGGTTTTTATAGATATGTGAAGAGGAAAAGATTAGTTAAAATAAATGTAGGTCCCTTGCAGTCAGAAACAGGCGAATTGATCATGGGGAACAAGGACATGGCAGATCAATTGAATAACTACTTTGGTTCTGTCTTCACTAAGGAAGACATAAATAATCTGCCAGAAATAGCAAGGGACCGGGGGTTAAATGAGATGGAAGAACTGAATGAAATCCAGGTTAGCCGGGAAGTGGTGTTAGGTAAATTGAATGGATTAAAGGCCGATAAATCCCCAGGGCCAGATAAGTTGCATCCCAGAGTACTTAAGGAAGTAGCCGCAGAAATAGTGGATGCATTAGTGATAATTTTTCAAAACTCTTTAGATTCTGGAGTAGTTCCTGAGGACTGGAGGGTAGCTAATGTAAGCCCACTTTTTAAAAAGGGAGGGAGAGAGAAAACGGGATCCAACATAAGAGATTAGTATACAAACTTAAAGCACATGGTATTGGGGGCTCAGTATTGATGTGGATAGAGAACTGGCTGGCAGACAGGAAGCAAAGTGTAGGAGTAAACGGGTCCTTTTCAGAATGGCAGGCAGTGACTAGTGATGTACCGCAAGGCTCAGTGCTGGGACCACAGCTATTTACAATATATATTAATGATCTGGATGAGGGAATTGAATGCAACATCTCCAAGTTTACGGATGACACAAGGCTGGGGGGCAGTGTTAGCTGTGAGGAGGATGCTAGGAGGCTGCAAGGTGACTTGGATAGGTTGGGTGAGTGGGCAAATGCATGGCAGATGCAGTATGCAGGATGAAGCAGCATGAAGTTCCTAGGACTACATCTGTCTGATGACCCGACGTCCACGGCCAACACCACAGCTCTGGTCAAGAGAGCCCAGCAGCGACTTCACCCTCTCCGAAGACTACGTAAAGCAGGCCTCCCCACTACACACCTACGGACTTTTTATAGGGGGACTGTCGAGAGCACATTGACCTACGGCATCACTTCCTGGTTCGGGAGCTGCAAGGCGTACGAAACGGCACCAACTAGACAGGATAGTGAAGACCGCCAGCAGGATTATTGGTGCTCCACTCCCCTTCCTGCTGGACATATACAGGAAGAGATGTATCAGCAGAGCCATCTCCATCATCAAAGACCCTTACCACCCATCGCATGACATTTTCTCCATCCTGCCATCTGGGAAGAGGTACAGGAGCATTAGCTGCAAAACCAGCAGGATGCTCCTCAGCTTCTTCCCACAGGCTATAAGACTGCTAAATGGACTTTGCCCCCTGCCAAGTATTGTGCCGCTGCCGGTCGGAACGCCTGTTGAATGTTTAGTAGAGTGTTAAATTTGATCATGATACATGTATTTTTTATTTTTATTTATTTTTCATGCACACTGAATGGACACTGGTTGAGCAACGTTTTTTTGTTTCTTCTGGGTATGCGAATACTCAGGAAATGACAATAAAGATATACAATACAATACAATACAATACAATACAATACAATACAATACAATACAATACAATAATGTGGATAAATGTGAGGTTATCCACTTTGGTGGCAAAAACAGGAAAGTAGACTATTATCTGAATGGTGGCCGATTAGGAAAAGGGGAGATGCAACGAGACCTGGGTGTCATGGTACACCAGTCATTGAAAGTAGGAATGCAGGTGCAGCAGGCAGTGAACAAAGCAAATGGTATGTTAGCATTCATAGCAAAAGGATTTGAGTATAAGAGCAGGGAGGTTCTACTGCAGTTGTACAGGGTCTAGGTGAGACCACACCTGGAGTATTGCGTACAGTTTTGGTCTCCTATTCTGAGGAAAGACATTCTTGCCATAGAGGGAGTACAGAGAAGTTTCACCAGACTGATTTCTGGGATGGCAGGACTTTCATATGAAGAAAGACTGGATAGACTCGGCTTGTACATACTGGAATTCAGAAGATTGAGGGGGGATCTTATAGAAACATATCAAATTCTTAAGGGGTTGGACAGGCTAGATGCAGGATTATTCCCGTTGTTGGGGAAGTCCAGAACTAGGGGTCACAGTTTAAGGATAGGAGGGAAGCCTTTTAGGACCGAGATGAGAAAATCATTTTTTACACAGATAGTGGTGAATCTGTGGATTTCTCTGCCACAGAAGGTAGTTGAGGCCAGTTCATTGGCTACATTTAAGAGGGAGTTAGATGTGGCCCTTGTGGCTAAAGGGATCAGGGGGTATGGAGAGAAGGCAGGGATGGGATACTGAGTTGGATGATCAGCAATGATCATATTGGATGGCGGTGCAGGCTCGAAGGGCCGAATGGCCTACGCCTGCACCTATTTTCTATGTTTCTATGTTTCTATGATGCCCTCCTTACGAGTAAAAAGTTGCAATTTCTTTCATCCCAACCATTTTCTTACTCGTGGACATTTTTTATCTGGCTGGAAAAAACGTCCCGACTTACCTGATGCCACGAGTACCTACGGCTAGCATAACGAGCCGTTACGCTATAACTATGAACTACTATGACCTCCTATGGACTCGTTACGAACATTCTGCGAATTTGAATCAAGGGGAAATCTCGGGAGAATTTGCGAATAACACGTGAAGGTGGGACATGCCCTTTAAGCCCCATGAGTACCTACGACTAGCATCACGACCTACTACGACCTACCTACGACCTACCTACGACCTACCTACGAGTAAAGAGTATCGATTTTTTCCATGCCGACCTTTTTTTTACTCGTGGACATTTTTTATCAGGCTAGAAAAAACGCCGTGACCTACTAGATGCCACGAGTACACAGAGACCACTCACGAGCACGAGGAAGACCTCCTACGACCTCCTACAACCTCATGGTGACCATGCTGCGAGTACGAGTCAAGGGCAAACTTGGCAGAGGCCGCGAAATAGGTCGTGAGAGTGGGACAGGGGCTTTACTCTAGCTTTTTGTGTCTATTATGAGATTTGGAGAACGTTTTGATTTTTCACAAATTACTGCTTTACCTCTGTATACTAGCCTATTCATCAAATCCGTTTTTGCCAGTAGCTCTCTCCTCTTCGACTCTCCTATCTTCACGACTGAGCTCGGTGCCTTCTGAGCTTCCCCCTGTAGGCTGTGGCCGGCCAGGTCCTACTTTACGACGGCCCACTGGGTCTTCCTTCTCGGCGGTCCATCGGGTCTTTCTTCGTTCAGCGCATCCAGGGAGCCTTCTGACGCAGTGCGATGGTGTGTGTGGGTCACCTTGCCCAGGGACATTGTGTCTGAGGGGACCAAGCATGCAATAACCGTGTTACCTGGAGAATCATATTTGTGAGGGTCCTTTCCCAGGGATGAGTGAACCTGCATGAAGGGACAATGCCTGGGGTGATTGTATGTGGGGATCACCCTTGCTCTTTCTTTTTATTCAGCCGATTACAGGAGGAAGAAGAAAACCATTAACTTTACAGGAATGATTAAACTATCTGCATTCCTCTGTGAAGGATAAGTATTAACAATCTATATTGTTTCATGGAGAAAAAACTTCTTTCTAAATTCAACATTTTTAGATTGAACTCCATCATTTCCAACGGAGCCATCAATGGAGGGTTTCGAGTTGTTTTTGCTGGATCTGTTCAAACCCAAAATGATTTCTCCAATATCTATAAATTGAAATCCCTCACATGGATGTTGAACGTTGAAGCAATAGCATAATATTAAGTTAAATAGATCTATTCTATTGTATTTATTGTTTGTTTTTTATTCAGTTTTGGGACATGTGGTTAGGGCAAACATTTGTTGGCCTTTTGTTAATTTTCCAACAAAGGCGATGACGTTTCTGTGAACAGACAATATAATAATTTGGTTTGGGGGTAGATTCACCATGTAAGCCCGAGTAATGAAGAATGGCTAGTTCTCTTTTTTTGGGAAAGCATTCTTAACCAGCAGGATCTTTATAACAATCTGACAGCCTACTAACACAATCTGTGTGATTTAATAATCAGTTGAAGCTGTTCAGGGAAGCTGCTCAGGGCTGTTGTGCTGCATAAGGCAGAAAAACAAACCCGAGTCATTTCCTCTTCCCCATTCACTCGTCTCACTTTAGTGAAAGGTGGGCATGTATATTGGGCTCATTAGGGTGTGACACAATGGGACAAACTCGCGTGTAATGTCCACTGTCTGGGATTTCAGGCTGCATTTTCGGGATCTTCCCGACTTGGAAACTCCCTTAAATACTGTGCAAACAGGCGCAGTTTCAGCAAGGTCTAATGATAAATATTTCTGAGCAGCCAAAAATGTTGGTGTGGGCTGCTGATGAGTTGGCTGTTTCTGCTCAAGAGGTGCCTCAGAGAAACGTGGGTGGCAACATGTTCTCCACTCCTGTTTTAGTATCAGAATGATTAATAGTTGAGCCTCTGCCTCTTTTATACATTTTGTAAAAAATTAATAATTTATTAAATTAATATAAAGAATGATATTTACAAACAAAAATAGTGGTAACACACCCACCACCATAATATAAAAATCACCAAATTACCTAATGACTACAGTTACCGGGCCATGGAGAGTGGAAGTGAGGGGGAAGTGGGGCTCTGGAGAGCAGAAGGGAATGAGGGAACTGGTGCTGTGATGAACAGGATGCCAAGCCATTGCAATGTCTTCTTCTTCTTGCATATGGTGTGCACAGCCTAAAGTTGTAGGACAACTTGTTCTATTTGATCTTATTTGATTGTGCAACCAGGTTGATTGCATTCATTGAATCAGGGCGGACCATGTGAAGGTTGCAATCACCCACACAATTGCAATTTTAAGACAGAGATAGAGATATATGTGCAGAGATAGGCAATATTTAAGGCAGAGATAGGTTAGTACAGGTGCCAGAGGTTATCAGATGATGGCAGGAGAATGGGGTTAGGAGGGAATAGATCAGTCATGATTGGAGGGTGGAGGACTTGATTGGCTGACTGATCTAATTATGCTCCTATCACATGATCTTATGAATGTCAGAGGAGTTGAATGGTGGATTAGACACGGGCCAGTCCTTGGCCAACCTCACAGGGGCCTGCCATCATCCGCCCACTGCCAGGTCCCCTCTTGGACGGCCCTGCGGTGCTCGCTGGGAGCTTTGGGGATCAATGTCCAGTGTAAACAGGCCATGTTAAAGTTCTCCAGCTGCTGTTTTGGGTGCTGTTGTTGAATTCAGTGATGCCAAAATGTTTTTAAGTTTAATCCATTCATATGAAATCAGCTCTCTTCCCATTTCCACAGTGACTACCTCGTACCGACATCCATACCCTTCCTTGACCCTAATGCAACACTGGTCCCCATCCACCCATCCCTCTGGTCAGAGTTGAATCCAAACGGGCATTAAACAGCCCAATATTCATCTGTTGAAAGCTGTTAAAAATAAACACAGCAGACCAGCATTATTCGTTACTTTTGTATTCTATTCTTTTATTCCATTATTTTTTTCTGCTTAACGTTGCCCTTGTTTTTTCAAGTTGCGTTCAAGCATCCAAAGATCTGAGTACATTCACTTTATTCTTGCTTGCCTCTGAACATTTTATAATTTAGTTCATATAGTGTTTCCCTCATTCCCTGTGTAAAAAAATAATGCTTCACCTTTTCCCCATTAACCATATCTGCCACATCTCAGCACATTTCCCGAATCTATGTCCTGCTGTAGTTTGCATTTTCTGGTTGTTTATTACATTCTCAATCTCGGGTTGTCTGCAGTCATCTTAAGTTCATTTCATGGTGAACAACAAATAGATTAGTGGTTCTAATTGAGCCAAAGGAAATATATCTGCACACTATTTCCCATTTGTAAAACACTGTTCACAGCCAGTCCCTGCTTTCTCTCCTTTATTTGGTTTTATATCCACAAAAAGACTATCTTACTTTAATTAAAAAAAACCTCTTGAGGAGCTCAGTGGGTCAGGCAGCATCTACAGAAGGAATAGACAGATGGTGTTTCGGGTCGGGATCCTTCTTCCCATCAGATGGTCACTTTAATCTCCTGGGATTTAATTTTGAAACTATCGATTTTATGGCACTTCTATAAAACACCTTTTTGCTTATTTGTTACCCGTTTCATGAAGGCTTGTAATTTGTCTAAAAATAGCTCTCCAGCTACTGAAGCAGTGGGGTCATCAATCCCTCTCTCCGGCTCACTACAGGAGGCAAGAATTGTTTCCCATTTGGCTCCAAATATCTCAAAATGATATATACAGTATCAATAACCTTGGTGAGGGTGCTGAATCCGGAAGTGGCGGCGCTGCCCTAGCAACTGCGGCTTGCCTGCAGTCCGTTTGTCTTTTCTTTTCTTTTCTTTTTTTTTTCTTTTGTCCCCTTGTTACAGTTTATTTCAGTTTATTTTAGTTGTGTATGTGTGAGGGGGGGGGGGGGAGAGAAAACTTGTTTTAGTACAGGACTTACCAACACGAGGCTGGCCGACTTCAGGGCTGTGGCGGCGTTGCCGTTGCGGCGGCGGCGACCCGACTTCGGAGCCTCGGAGGCTCGGCCGCGGGTCCAGTGGACGACATCATCGGGAGCTCGCAGGTCCCAGGTTGGTGACCTGTTTTTCCAGAGCTCCTGCAACACAGCTTCGTCCGCTGGACTGGAGGGTGGCTGCTTTGGCAGCTTCGACTGTCCCGGGCTGCGGAGTTTGAACAGGCCCGTTCGAGAAGCTCGGAGACATCCGCGGGACTTATTTACCTTCACGCAGTGGGGTCACAACATCGGAAGCCTGGATCGCCTCAACGCAGAGGGAGAACAAGGAGGGAAGAAACAAGGACTTTAAGAATTTTGCCTTCCATCACAGTGAGAGGGCCTGGTAGACTAACTGTGGTGGATGTTAAATCTGTGTTTATTGTGTGTTTTGTTATTTTATTCTATGTTATGACTGCAAGGCACGAAATTTCATTCAGACTGAAAAATCTGAATGACAATAAAGTAAACTTGATACTTGAATTAGCAGACTTTCCAGACAGTGGGATGTAAGAACGTAGACCACAGGACAGTACAGAACAGGAACAGGCCCTATGGTCTATGATGTTTGTGACACCCATTATGCAAATTTAAACTATCCCATCTACCTGCACAAAGTTTGTATCCCTCCATCCCTTGACTCTTTGAGTGTCTGTCCACATTTATATCTATACTAGACTATGTGGGACCCGTTGGGTCCCAGCATCACACAGGAGGGCTGGTCATCCAACACAATATTCCACCTCTCCACCAATTCAAATATTGGGGGGGGGGAGGCTTTCTGGAGCGCTAGTATGGGTGTTATGGACTGGTTTCCAGAGGGCTAGTATGCAAATTGTGCGCCAAATGGATTCTTGGGCTGGCGTCTCAGTCAATCAAGCCTGTTGTGCTGGCAACTCACTCACTCACGGCTGGTGGGCTGGTAGTTGACTCACGGCTAATCATTGAAATTCTATTTCAAGCAGGGTATAAGGCCACCAAATTCAAGTGCAGTTTCTTACCACTTCTTGCAGGGTGCAAGGCCACCAAATTCAAGTGCAATTTCATACCATTTGAAGTAGGGTGCAAAGCCACTAAAGACAGCGAGTCGTGACCTCTCCCTCCTCCATCTTGCAGAGACTGAGCCACACCCACATTTCCGGGTTTTATAACCCCTTCCCCCCCCACCGGAAAAGGTGTGGCTTTCATGGAGTGATTGACAGGAGAGAGATTCTCAACATTCAAAAAAAAAAACATAACACTTTTATTTTTCATTGATGGAAAGAATTCTCTGCACCTGCTCAGCGGAGGGGGACTGAGTAAGGATGGCCAAAAATCACAGCCGTATGTGGTAGCGTTTTTATCTAAAATCAATATACAGTGCAAACAGGAAGTAAGTGCATATACAGTAGTGCCTTTTAACTTCAAGCCAAAGCACCCAAGCCACCATTTGCAGTAAGTAATGCATTTCAACTTCATGCCACCATTTGCAGTAAGTAATGCCTTTCAACTTCAAGCCATTGCATCTAAGCCACCATTTGCAGTAATGAGTGCCTTTCAACTTCAAGCCACAATTTGCAGGAAGTGGTGCCTTTCAACTTCAAGCCACAGCACCCAAGCTACCATTTGCAGTAATGAGTGCCTTTCAACTTCAAGCCAAAGCTCCCAAGCCACCATTTGCAATAAGTAATGCATTTTAACTTCAAGCCATTGCACCCAAGCCACCATTCGCAGTAAGTAGTGCCTTTCAACTTCATGCCACCATTTGCAGTAAGTGGTGTATTTCAACTTCAAACCACACCAAGCCATCATTTGCAGTAAGTGGTTTCTTTCAACTTCAAGCCACACCCAAGCCATCATTTGCAGTAAGTAGTGCCTTTCAACTTCAAGCTCCCAAGCCACCATTTGCAGTAAGTGGTGTATTTCAACTTCGCCACACCCAAGCCACTATTTGCAGTAAGTAGTGTCTTTCAACTTCAAGCCACACCATCATTTGCCAAAGCACCCAACTTTAAGCCACCATTTGCAGTAAGTAGTGTCTTTCAACTTCATGCCACCCATTTGCAGTAATAGTGCCTTTCAACTTCATGCCCCCATTTGCAGTAAGTGGTGTCTTTCAACTTCAAACCAAAGCTCCCAAGCCACCATTTGCAGTAAGTAGTGCCTTTCAACTTCAAGCCATTGCACCCACGCCACCATTTGCAGTAAGTAGTGTCTTTCAACTTCATGCCACCATTTGCAGTAAGTAGTGCCTTTCAACTTCAGGCCAATGCACCCACGCCACCCATTTGCAGTTAGTGCCTTTCAACTTCAAGCCACAAAAACTTACCCACATTCCTTACCACTGGTGGTCCAGACTCCAACCTCTTCTTGCAAACCCAGCCCACAGTCATGAACCCATCACTGGCCACAGCAGATATAGAGCCTGATGGTTGATGGGAGAAGCTGTGCTTGAACCAGGAGGTCATGGTTCTCAGGCTTTCCGATGGTAGCAGCCAAATGAGAGCATGATCAGGGTGGTGTGGGTCTTTGGTAATATTGGCTGCCATTTTGAGGCAGCACTACCTGTGGTGCCCTTCAGTGGTGGGAAGGTGAAATACCCATGATGCACCAGGTAATGTCCACAACATTCTGCAACCTCATTCATGCTTGAGTGTTTGAGTTACTGAACTGGGGCCTGATGCAAGCAGTCAGTATATTCTCTCTCATATTGTGGACATTTGATTCAAATGTATTCAACAGCATGACAAATTGCCTCAATATTTGAAGGAAGCTGAGGCATTGATGACCTTTCTTCATAATTGTATTGGTGTGCTGTCAATAATCAGTCAATAATCGGCTGTTTTGGTCATGCTCATGTTGAGAGAAAAAATATTGCTCTGGTTCTATTTGTTTTCCGACTCATTATTACCCGTTATTCATCCAACAACAGTGGTTTTGTTGGTGAATGTAAAGATGGCATTGGGGTTGTATCTGATTATCCACTCAAAGCTATAGAGAGAGTGGAGTGATGGACTGAGCACACAGCCTTGAAGTGCCCCTGTGTTGATGGTCATTGAAATGGAGGTATTGTTTCTAATCCATAGATTGAGGTCTGCTGATGAGGATAAAAATGAGCAGTGACCCAGTTCCCTGATTTAGATGATTAGGTCTATAGAGGATAATGGTGTAGAATGCCAAGCTGGAGTTGAAGAACAACAACAGCCTGATGAACATGGTCTTATACTCCAAGTGGGCCAGTGCAGAGTGGAGAGCCAGTAAGATCGCATCTCCTATTGATCTTTTGTAAATTGTTGTGGGCCATGGTCCTTACTAAAGCAGGAGTTGATATGCATGATAACCAACTCCTCAAAGCAGTTTTTCCACAATGGATCCAAGTTCTATTGGTCGGTAGTCATTGAGGCATGTCACCTTGCTCTTCTTGGACAGTATGATACAGTATTAGTGTATTCTCAGCCAGATTAACAAAAGGTAGTTTGGAGTTAAAACCCTTGGATTTAGTAGACTAAACATCAGTATAGTCCATGCCTATACATGTGGAAACGGATCTACTGATTGATATCTTGGTTTCTTTGCCATGGTTAAATGCAAAAAGTGTGTGGGAGGAGGTGTATCAGCCAAACACAGCCCCACAGCTGGGTGCAGATTATGCAATAATTCAAAGGGGGGAAATTATTTCTGCTGGGCCATAAATTTCTGCTTCCATCAGACATCGGTTAATCAAAACCTAAAAATAACTTTGTCGAAACATTTTTATGGTTCATTTCTTTCCATTTAATTCTGCAAAAGTTAATCTTCTAATCATGTGGATTATTATGAGATAAAATAGCTGCCTGTGGTTACTTTATGCATGTTCTCTGTTATGATCTGAACCAAATGTGTGAATGGAATTGTAAATGAAGACTGATATGGAGAAATTAAAAATATGTATTCTAGGAAACAAATATTTGATTGAGCTATGGATACAAAATAACCATTGTTGTATTTGTTCAATTTAATCCTTGTCCCACCAAACCTGTTCATTTGTGGCAGCTCCAATCTAACAAAAAATGGAATACTTCTGAACTGCCCTCAGAAGAGAAAGCAGAATATGTATGGAAATGTTTTCTCATGCAGAATGAACATATAGTGCACTTGCATTCATCATTGGTTCTCTGAAAGTTGTGCCCTTAATATCACACTCTGGCTCTTACTCAACTGCTCTGCAAATGTTGTCCTTTTAGTTACAGATCCAATTGTCTTTTGAAAATTGCTATTTAATCTGCTTCCACAACCTTTTCTTCAGTGATTTAATTCTGTCTCCTTTGGTTACTTCAGAACTTTCTGGTAATGAAATAGGTTGCAATCTACTCTACTCAATAAGTCTCTTCAATTGGAGTATCCCTATTAAATTTCTTCTAAACCTTCTGTGCACCAAGCAGCCATCCTGACCTGTGACTATGAGGGCTTTGTGGACCTGGTAAAGAAGTGTAAAGACTGAGGGTATGATCATATTCAATGGCAGGCTGAGTAAGGGCTTCTCCTGCTCCTATTTTCTGTGTTTTTACGTCTTTAAGTAAAGGATTTTATTTTATTTCATTTTGCAGCATTCTGAAGGTATTTGTAAAAGTTCTATCTTATATCTACTTAAATAGTCTGATTTTCTGCTTTTTTTTTTGTTCCAGAATAGATAAAGTAGCTTTCTCCTTTATGGAACATCTCTTTGTGTAGAGCAATGGCAGATTTCTGATCAGACATGTACTCCAGGAAGTTAGTAAGGAAATATCCGGGGCGGTCTCTGGGCCAGCAGACATCCAGGTGGGAAGTTGTAGTTGGGTAGCTTTGATTGATGCTGCTTGTAGCCTTCTTTCCTAGTCTTTGTTCAGCAGTAACACAATGTTGTATAATGGGAAGGAGATCCTAGAACAACAGTTTTGGATCACTGTCTTTACTGCTACCTGACTCTCTACCATCTCCCCTTCATGAGATACATTGCAAAGAAGCAGAGTGCTGAATGATTCAGTTTCCTGGCTACTGTCTCAGTTTCCTGCCTTTGAGTACATTGTGGTAGCGACTGTTATTTTCATTCTTCAAATATCCTTTGCAAATATTTAAATATCCATCTAACAAAGCTACAACAACTAGTAATAAGCTGTACTGAACATTAAAATTGTTATTGTCATATTTCCCCAAGTATCATTTGTAAGGCACTCTTCATTTCACGTGTAACTATTTGATTTACTTCTCCATTACATTAGTAGGGAATAAAATTTAATTCAAATGTAGAAACATTTATATTCTTATGATGCAAACATTTCATTTTGGACTCTGCTGTGTATATTGAGAGCTAAGAGTCTGACTCAACGAAAAGTTGCATAAACAATAGTGAAAAGTTGCGCTTTTATGTCTAAAGCAGGATTGACTGAGTTTTGATTACAGATTACAAATGATTTGGGTACAGGCTAGGAAAACAGTTCTGGCAGAAAAGTTCAGCTGTGATCTTACTGGTTGAAGGAGCAGGTTCAAAAGATTCTAGAGTTTGCTGCTACTCCACTTACTAATATTCTCATTTCCTTCTGGTGTATCCTGCACTCCTAGTTAATGTGAGGTTGCATTAGTGAAAGAGAAGTGATTGTAGCTAATATTGTTGGGCGTTCAAGGGATGTACCAGGGTGAACTCAGAATATTGTTTGACTGTCGCAGACCCTAGAATCAAATCACAGAGAGATAATACTGCTGGTAGTCTGAAAGAAAATATTGAATAATATTTTGAAAATATGTTAACTCCATCAGATCAAGGAGTGCTTGATGTACTGAGGTGTCCCAGGAGAGTGTTCCTAATGAGAAAGATTGGCAAATGTAGACAATAGGTAAAATAATGTGTGTTGATGTGAGATTTTCCTTTCCAACACATTGTTAAGGGTACACCATCTGAAGGTGTGATGGAACAAAAAATATTCCAAAGAGAACTGTGTGATAATTGCAAGGATGCATGGAAAACATATTAGGGTGGGACAAAAAGGAAACGAGGTGCTAAGGTAACTCAGCAGATTAGGCAATATCTCTGGAGAACATGGATAGATGATGTTTCGGGTGGGAAACTGCATACTGCATACCTTGAGGAAAGTTTGCAGTGGAGCAGTCAAAATGTGGAAACGAGGAACTGCAGATTTAAGGGCCTGTCCCACTTGGCGATTTTTTTTCGGCGACTGCCGGCATCATTGACGTATCAGGTCACCGAAAATTTTGCGGCGTGATGCGGGCGGGACGCGGCAGTGACGCGGTGTAATGACATAAGATGCGCGGTGTTTTTTCAAGTGTCGCAACATTGTTTTTTGTCGCCGCTGGATTTTGAAATGTTCAAATTCTTTTGGTAACACTGATATGACACCGGCAGTCACCGAAAAAATCGGCAAGTAGGACAGGCCCTTAAGTTTTAGTTTGGTAAAGTGTATTATTGTCAAGTGTACCAATGTACAATGAAAAGCTTTTGTTTGCATTATATCAAGCCAAAGAAAAGACTATACATGATTACAATCAAGCTGTCCACAGTGCACAGATAAAGGATAAAGGGTGTAGCGTTTAGCGCAAGATAAAGTTTGATAAAGTCCTATTGAAGATCGTACAACTGTCTCTAATGAGTTTTGCGGGATTTCACGACCACACTCCAGCTGATGAGAGACCATTCTGTTGCCTGATAACAGCTGGGAAGAAATTGTCCCTGAATCTGGAGATATGGATGGGAGAGCAGAGAAGAGGGAGTGACAGAGGAGAGACTCGTCCTTGATTACGCAGCTGTCCGTGCCGAGACCGCGTGAAGTGTAGATGGAAGCAATGTAAGGGAGGTTGGTTTGCGTGGTGGTCTGGGTTCCCACAACTCTCTTCAATTTCTTGTGATCTTGGATGCAGCTGTTCCCAAATCAGGCTGTAATGCATCATGATAAAATGCTTGTTGCAGCTTATTTGTAGATGCTGGTTTACACAAAAGGGCAGAAAGTGCTGGAGTAACTCAGTGGGTCAGACAGCATCTCTGGAGAACGTGAATAGGTGACATTGTAGGTTGGAACCATTCTTTAGAATGGGACCATGTGGATAGTTTTCTCCAGAAGCCTACATAGGTATAAAATGATGAATAGCATCTTCAACACTGCACAAGAATGTATGAAGTATTGTATTCCCAATATTGGTGAACATTTTCTTCACAGTCTGGAAATCGATACGTATTTAAAGCTATTGCGCTTTGCTGTGGTGGCCAGCTTTTGCTGAGGTAATTTACAAAGCACAAAGGAGATAAATATTTACCTGTGTGTCATTTTGCAACTAAGATGGAATAAGAGGGAATAACTAAAACAAATTGAGTATTCCTTTTAAGGTAGACACAGGGAACTGCAGATGCTGGTTTACAAAAAAACCCACTAAATGCTGGAATTACTCAATGAATCAGACAGCATCTCTGGAGAACATGGTCATGAAAAATTTTGGGTCAGGAGCCTTCTTCAGACTGATTGTAGTGGGTGGCGGGCGGGAGAGGGGGGGATGGATAAAGTTCTAAAAGAGTGCTCTCAATGTGGCCTCCTTTATTTATCCTTAGTCCTCTAAGTTCTGCTGGTCACCTGGTTGCTAACCATTTTAAATCCCCTTCCCATATCCATGCTGACCCTTTCTATCCTTGGCCTCATCCATTGCCAGAGTGAAGCATAGAAACATAGAAACATAGAAAATAGGTGCTGGAGGAGGCCCTTCGGCCCTTCGAGCCAGCACCGCCATTCATTGCAATCATGGCTGATCGTCCCCTATCAATAACCCGTGACTGCCTTCTCCCCATATTCCTTGACTCCACTAGCCCCTAGAGCTCTATCTAACTCTCCCTTAAATCCATCCAGCGATTTGGCCTCCACTGCTCTCTGTGGCAGGGAATTCCGTAAATTCACAACTCTCTGGGTGAAAAAGTTTTTTCTCACCTCTGTCTTTCATCAATGACCTTCCTTCCTTCATAGAACATCGAAAAATACAGCACAGGTCTTTGATGTCTGTGCGAACCATGATGTCAAACTAAACACAATTCCTTCTGCCTGTACATAATCCATACCCCTCCATTCCCTTCTGACCTTAAAACTATGCCCTATGATCCTTGACATGTCTTCCCTGGGAAAAAGGTTTGACTGTCTACCATATCATTGCCTCTCAATTTAATACTTTTCTATCAGCTCTCCCCTCAGTCTCTGACATTTCAGAGGAAAAAAAGTGTCAGAAACTTAGGGGAGACCTGATATTAAGTATTAAATTGAGAGGCATAGATATGGTAGACAGTCAAACCTTTTCCCCAGGAAACCCCTGTCTCACGGTGCGAGTCCACCCACGGTGCGAGTGTCATACACAAGAAAGGGCAGATGCTGGTTGACAAAAAGTGAACACACAGCGCTGGAGTAACACAAAGACGCAGCAGAATTTTGGAAACGTCATCCCGTCACCCATTCCTTCTCTCCAGAGATGCTGCCTGTCCTGCTGAGTTAAAGGGTGCCCACGGTGGACTCACGAGTCACTACGGTAAACTCACATAGAAACATAGAAACATAGAAATAAGGTGCAGGAGTAGGCCATTCGGCCCTTCGAGCCTGCACCACCATTCAATATGATCATGGCTGATCATCCAACTCAGTATCCCGTACCTGCCTTCTCTCCATACCCCCTGATCCCCTCAGCCACAAGGGCCACATCTAACTCCCTCTTAAATATAGCCAATGAACTGGCCTCAACTACCCTCTGTGGCAGAGAGGTCCAGAGATTCGCCACTCTCTGTGTGAAAAAAGTTCTTCTCATCTCGGTTTTAAAGGATTTCCCCCTTATCCTAAAGCTGTGACCCCTTGTCCTGGACTTCCCTAACATCGGGAACAATCTTCCTGCATCTAGCCTGTCCAACCCCTTAAGCTACTCACGGGCTACTACGTTCTTACAACGAGTTTAAAAGTTTAACATTTTTACTTCAAGAGTAAATTTGACTTGTGGGAATCTTTCATCATGTTGAAAGATTTTCACCAGTTAACAAGTTTCCCGAGGACCTGCCATTAGTGTTACGAGTTCCGACGTTCCCGTTACGTTAATTCTACGTGATTACCACAAGTTTGATTTGTTTTAAACTCTGGATCACTCGTGGGTGGACTCGCACCATGAGACAGGGGCATTAGGCTTTCCACAAAATGGAGGAACAGTATCTATATTCCGCCTGTGTAGTGTAGCGATATATGAACCCAACCATATGAATATTGAATTCTCCAGTTTCTATAACTGCCTTTCCCCTCCACCTTTTCCCTCTCCTCCCTGTGCCCCACCTGGTTGCACACCCATTTCTTCCTTTCCCCCCCCCCCCTCCCCTATCTCCTTCCATCTATATTCCTTCCTCTGGCTTCACATTTTGTGCTTCTTCCGTGGACATCTCACACTTTGTCTTTTCATCTCTGTCCTTTGTCCAACTAACAGCCAACAAAACCGACCCACCTCATTTGTATCCACCCACTACTTGTCAGACTTTATCCCACCCCCCACCTCTCTTCCCTACCCACTACAATCATTCTGAAGGGCTTTTAACCTGAATGTCCATGTTCTTCGGGAATGCTGCTTTCGAGACACGGAGTGCTCCAGCACTTTGTGTCTTTTATTCCTTTTAAGGTGTTGTTGATGGTTACTATTGCACGCATATTGACTCAAAACAGCAATTAATTACCAAATGGCTGATCTCTGAACTATTAATTGCAGTTTCTCATCCTGGCGTATGTGGTTTCCTGTATTGCAGTTGCGCCATATGTTAAAATTGCGAAAAAAATAATTATAAACATCACCACGTCAACATGAGAAATTTGAAACCAAAACGAAAAAACCTTAACAATTAAACAAAATCCTACTCAAGATAGCAATGAGCAGATCAGGCAGGATCTGCGGCAAGGAAAAGGAGGTAATGTTTCAGGTCGAAGATGCTCCTGCATTATCTAATGATGATTCTGTCTCTCGCCACTCCTAACCCCCCCCCCCCCCCCCCCCCCCCCCCCCCCCCACCCCCCCCATACCAAGCCATCACTACCCCTTACATACCCTGATGAGATCAATAAGGAGACGGAACAAACTATCTGCTCCTTGAGCCTACAGCGCAGTTCAATAAATTCATGGTTGATTTTAACTTCTCATTCCTACCCAGCCTTGGTAATCTTTTGTTTATCAAGGATCTGCCTTAAAAAGGGTTGTATGTCCACTGCCCTTCGTGGAAGAGAATTCTAAAGCCCCCCCCCCCACGGTGGTCACCCCACACCGGATCCTCCATTGTTCTTAACTTAACATGTCCACAATGTCAAGACCGCACAGGCACCATTATGTTTTGCTTGGTCCAGCCCATTAAAAAGTGCATTACTATATTAATTAATTAATTAATTGATCATTAAGAAAATAATACTTCATTAACTAAGATGTTTGTATTGAAAAACTTTAAGTGATACTTTAAGTGAATAGTGATTAGATTCCTTTGACCAAGATTCTTGAGTTCTGGAGAGCAGAATTTTTTATTTTAAAAAAAAATTTATTTATTATTTTTTTTTAATGATACTGCCTGTAAGGGAAATTCATTTCGTTGTCTCAAATTGAGACAATGACAATAAATTTGAATACAATACAATACAATACAAGCAAGCAGAGATTTTATATTAGAATAAATAAGAAATTAATTCTTGATTCTCAAATTATCTCTTGGGGACAGTACTCTTTCATAAACTGGGATTAACTGTACTGGAAAGGGTGCCTAACATTCTGCTAAACTGTGGTGAATGGGTAGCCCAGTAACGTTCAGCATTTAACTCCTGCCCTGCATTGCCTTCAGGACATTGTGCTGAGCTGGCTTACATCTGTGCCCATTATGGGAAATGCTCCACAATATCGCTGAGCATGGAATTCCAGGACTTTGAATCCACTGCAATGAAGGAATGGCAATATATTTCCAAGCAAGGGTGGTATTTGGTGAGGCTGGGATTTTGTAGGTTGTGACATTCTCTCCCACCAGCTACCCTTTACTTTCTAGATTTCCAGGATTGTGCAGTGGCACCAAAGAAGCATTAATGCATTAATCTAGTTAGTTTGGATGGCATGTATTGCAGCCATTGAAGGAAACTGGAGGGCATGTTTAGGTGGTGGAAATAGATCAAGTTAACTGAGTGGTTTTGGGCCTGCATACTGTAGAGCTTGTTGAGTGTTACTGGATCTTCATTCATCCAACTAAATTAAAAGTATTTCTTAATTTATTGATCACCAATGAATAACCCGGGTCAGACTTGTTCTTCTATGCATGATTCAGTAATGTTTAATACTCTGCTTATTCTCTCTCAACTTCTTTCTTATTTTGATCTCATCCAGTTAATGTTGAGGTAACAAACTGGAGTAGGCCCCTCATCATTGGGTTTGCATTGTTATTAGAAAGGCATACAGCCTCAACAGGAAGCCCATCCATCTTTGTGATGCACCTCTCAACTTTCTTTTGATAAACCGTGCAAAACCCCTCTTTTCAGATGAGAAAATCTGTTTTGAGGTTATTGTTGAGGGCCTTGCGAACCTCCAGGCTGGTGGAAGAGGTGTGTGTCTACCAGTGTGTGTCTGGGGGGAACGGGGAATGGTTTCCTTAGTTCGCTAATATGTGAAAATAAGGTCATGAGCAATAAATGACTGAAGTTGTTTTTTCACCTTAGGGGATCAGTGGGGGAACCTGATTGATATCTGACAACTAGAGTCATCTTTGTTTCTGCTAGGTGTGACTTCAGCATTAGAAGGTTTTCTCTTTGAGTCTCAAAAACTTTAGTTTTACTGCGGTGCATTAATGCCACACTCCGATCTTATCCAGCGATAGACCTTAAATTATTATTTATTCCACATGACTCACATGCACCACAAATTGGATTACACTTGTAATCATTCAGACTTAAAATTTGTTATGAAATTAAATCAAATATGTCTGCAGAACCAAACAAAATGTAGAAGGTTTCTTCCAGTAGAGTAGATAGCTCTACATGTAAGTATGCTAAGAATATGGGGTAGGCCATTTAGGACTGATATGAGGAAAAGTTTCTTCACCCAACGAGTTGTGAATCTGTGGAATTCTCTGCCACCAAAGTGCAAAGATTGGGGAGGGGAGTCGGTCTACCCCACAACAGGAGGAGGAGGCGTTGTACAGTTTGATAGCCACAGGGAAGAAGGATCTCATGTGGCGTTCCATACTGCATCTTCCACTTCACTTTAATATTCATGTTTCATGTATTTTGTGTTTTATGACTGTTAATTCATATCGTAAAGTCCAAGGAATCTAACAAATAAGAATTTGAGTGGTGGCCCTGCTGACAACTGGAGGCATAAATGTAGCCATGTAGTCATGAAGGTGGGTCAGGGACTTTAAGACAAGGAGGAAATATCTGCTTGTCAGTGGAGCTCCTCCTCCCACAGACACCACATCCTCTCTGGAACTCAATTAGGAATTTCCCTTGGGTTATTCATGTTTTGCATTGATCTTGATATGCAAAGCCGACTGCTGCATCTATCATGAATATTGTCTAAATATAATGTATTAGATGAAAAATTCCAGAAGCATCAAACGCTCTAAAAACATTCACCTTTGTTCTGTCTTCACTAAAATATGGAAAATAAAACAGTTCATGCTTAATTAAATGGTAAAGTATTAAATAGGGTGTAGGTATTGGAAAACCTATGTGCGTACCTTTTTAAAAAAAACTCTGAAGGTGATCTGACAAGTTGATAAGTCTGCTGCTAAAAACATAGGGGCTCCTGGTTTTATAAATAGGGGCATAAGAGCACCAAAGCAATGTAGGATAGTGCATATGTGGAGCAAAATTTCAGAACAATACGTTTTGAGGTTGAATTATACTTTCTGTAAATGAGCTGAGCCAATACTTACAGGAAAGGAGAATTGAATGTTTCCTAATACGTGCAATGGTCATTGCAATATCAACAAACAATGTTCTGGTGTTGCAATGATCAGTGATTCAAGTATGAAAGTCACTGGAGTCTGCAAGCTACATCTTTCCAGTAACATGTGCAGCAAGAAAATAAACTCTCTCTTGGTTCTCCACCTTTGTGTGTTTGGAAGGATATTATCAACTGATTGTTTTTCATATTTCAGAGACAAGTTTAAATTGCTTTGATCAGGTTGCTGTGAGGCTTCAACTTTTGTTGGCATCTTTCTGGTTCATCTTATAGCCATTACACTCTGTCTCCCATATAATAATACTTGTGTTATCTCGTAAAAATCATGAATTGATTTGTTCTGTTAAATTATGTATTTACTTAGCAAGTTTATGTTGGACATCACGTCAAGGTGATGATTATCTTAAAAACCAATACCCAATATAAGCCCATGAAACCACACCTCATTTTCAGACTGGGAACATAATGTCTCTTGGGACTTGCGTAGAAACATAGAAACATAGAAAATAGGTGCAGGAGGAGGCCATTTGACCCTTTGAGCCAGCACCGCCATTCATTGTGACCATGGCTGATCATCCCCAATCAATAACCCGTTTGGGCCTTCTCCCCATATCCCTTGATTCCACTAGCCCCTAGAGCTCTATCTAACTCTCTCTTAAATCCATCCAGTGACTTGGCCTCCACTGCCCTCTGTGGCAGGGAATTCCATAAATTCACAAATCTCTGGGTGAAAGCGTTTTTCTCATCTCAGTCTTAAATTGCTTCCCCTTTATTCTAAGACTGTGGTCCCTGGTTCTCGACTCACCCAACATTGGGAACATTTCTCCTGCATCTAGCTTGTCCAGTCCTTTTATAATTTTATATGTTTCTATAAGATCCTCCCTCATCCTTCTAAACTCCAGTGAATACAAGCCTAGTCTTTTCAATCTTTCCGCATATGACAGTCCCGCCATCCCAGGGATCAATCTCGTGAACCTACGCTGCACTGCCTCAATCACAAGAATGTCCTTCCTCAAATTAGGAGACCAAAACTGTGCACAATACTCCAGATGTGGCCTCACCAGGGCCCTATACAACTGCAGGAGAACCTCTTTACTACTATACTGAAATTCTCTTGTTATGAAGGCCAACATTCCATTAGCTTTCTTCACTGCCTGCTGTACCTGCACGCCAACTTTCAGTGACTGGTGTACAAGGACGCCCAGGTCTCGCTGCACCTCCCCCTTGCCTAACCTAACCCCATTGAGATAATAATCTGCCCCCTTGTTTTGCCGCCAAAGTGGATAACCTCACATTTATCTATATTATACGGCATCTGCCACGCATCTGCCCACTCACTCAACCTGTCCAGGTCACCCTGCAACATCCTAACATCCCCTTCACAGTTCACACTGCCACCCAGCTTTGTGTCATCTGCAAACTTGCTAGTGTTGCTCGTTAGACTTGATAGTTAGTTTAACAATTTCAAATAAGCTACATTTCCTTCCACTGGTGTGACTGTACTTTTATTGGGGTATTTCAATTGGACTTTGTACAAAGTAACTGTACATTAATAGCAGCACATCAGCCCAGCCATCCCTTTGTTCTCTTCAGAACTCTCCCTTTCCACAGCTTCTAATAGTCTCAGGATCTCTAAACTAAACTAAACTAAGCTAAACTAAAGTGTTCTCAATAAGAGTCCCTATTCTGAACAACAACTCTGTTTCTCTCATGGAAATAGCCTGAAGTGCTGGGTGCTTCACACATTCTTTGGTTTTGTTTCAGATTTCCAACATCTGCAATTTTTTTGTTGTGACAGTTGTTATTCTCCTGACTAATCCACTTTTGTGTAGAAGCAGCTGGTTAGAATTCACCTCAAGCTATTGTTATATTGGTATTAGGAGCAGAATGTAAAACAACCTCAGTTTATTCATATCTTAAAATGAAAATAAATTAACTGGTACCATTGCCTGAAAATGACTACTATGAACTATTGGTAGACAAAAATGCTGGAGAAACTCAGCGGGTGAGGCAGCATCTATGGAACAAAGGAAATAGGCGATGTTTCGGGTCGAGACCCTTCTTAAGACTAATGTGGGGGTGGGAGGGGGGGTGAGGGGGGGGGGAAGAAGAAAGGACGAGGCGAGGACAGTGGGCTGTCGGAGAGCTGGGAAGGGGAGGGGAAAGAAGGAGAAAGCAGGGACTACCTAAAATTGGAGAAGTAATGTTCATACCACTGGGGTGTAAACTACCCAAGCGAAACATGAGGTACTGCTCCTCCAATTTATGGTGGGCCTCACACTGGCCATGGAGGAGGCCCAGGACAGAAGGGTCGGAATTTCGCTTGGGTAGTTTACACCCCAACGGTATGAACATTGATCTCCAATCTTAGGTAGTCCCTGCTTTCTCCTTCTTTCCCCTCTCCTTCCCAACTCTCCCACAGCCTACTGTCTCCATCTCTTCCTTTCATCTCCCGCCCCCTCCCACCCGCACATCAATCTGAAGAAGGGTCTTGTCCCGAAACGTCGCCTATTTCCTTTGCTCCATTGATGCTGCCTCACCTGCTGAGTTTCTCCAGCATTTTTGTCTACCTTCAATTTTCAGCATCCTTCTTAAACAAAACTATGAACAATTGTGTTTGTTCAATGTTTTTTTGAGCAATGAACCTCACTCCTTTAACCGTTTGCTTCCCATGCTGTTCAAATGCTGTTGAAATGTTTACTACTTCAAATAACTATTTTGCACAAACCAACACACTTTTGTGGGAGCAAAGTCTCACTGCTTAGAATATTCAGTACAGAGACCAGAGAGTAAAGTTCCATCTAGTGGCCATGATGTGATGGAAGATGCAGGAGTCAGAACGAGGTGAAACTAAATACGGAAATGTTTGAAATGTTCAGCATGTCAGGCAGAATTTGTAGAGGCAATGTTTCAGGTCAATGATCCAGCATCTGAACTGCAATGTGAAGGTGATTCAGGAAATGCTGGATAGTTTGAATATATTTACCTGTATATTTACCTGTAAATATAGATGTCTGATCCTTGAAGGGTGGAGTTTCTGTTAATTCTGGCCAAATTGGAGAGGCCAGGACACTAAAATTGAGTAAAGGCTGCTAGGCCATTTGGTCAATTTAAATGTGCCTTCTGCAGAAGTAGGACAAGCTGCAGAATGGTGCCAGTTTGTCTAGAGACTAGATACGAGCTGCAGGAAGAGAATGAAACATCTGCCGATCCTGACAATTAGGTGCAAATTGCATGGAATGGATTGGATGAATGCAAACCAGATATACACATTGTATATATTGTTGCGAAGCTTTACATTGCTAGATGTTGATTGGATTCAGTATTGAGCCTTGTCTGTGTTTCTTGAATATCAAGGCACATGTTGCGATGTTTGTTTCCTCTTCAGAAGTTCCGTTTGAATGCATTGTATTAGTCACTGTATTATTGGGTTAGGGAAATGTCTATTATATACTGTGTTAATCGATATCTGTTACTGGACTGTAAAGAGACCACCCCCCATATGGTTCGGCCCCTCAAGGTTCAGGGACCTATAAAAGACCGCTCTCACGAGGTCCTGTATCGATCTTCTGGGAGACTGTTTAGGACTGCATGACCTTCTGGAGTGTCTCTGCCTGAGCGAGGCTAAAGAGGGCTTGATCAGGCAGATACAAGGATCGAACCCGTGGTGGTTGGTTACAGTAGTGGGAACTGTAATTGTGTTTTGTCAAAATAGTTTAGATGCGTGTGCTTGACTCAGTGATTTTTGACTGAAACTAGACTGGGGGAAGCTTTGAACGAGCTATTTCCATTTCCATTGGAATCCATGTGAAAAAAATTGTAGCTGGAATCATCTGCTAAGGAAAGAGATGCGGCTGTGAAAGTGGGTTTGGTCAATACCTTTTGAAAATTGGAGACGGAAAGATAAACCATTAAGGGTGAGAAAAGTGAAAGAGAGAAACCAAATTCTATTGAGGATAGGATCAGAATGTCTTCAAGTGGAACGTTCTTGGAAGAGAACTGGTGATGAATAAACAATATCTGAACAACATAAAATATGAGTAGAGTAATAGAGGTCCCTGGTGCCTCTTGATACTGGGAATCCCACGGCATAAAAGGAGATCATCCACCTTCTTGCTTGCTCTTTGGTGGTGTCCACTGTCTCTTTGGATTCGCTGTCCAATTACTCCTACTCCCTATATAACAATGGCATTGAGATAGAGGATTGGCCAGTGAGGTATTAAGTATTAGAGCAGACTTGAAGGGCCGAATGGTCTACTGCCAGTATTTTCTACATTTCCACTGCCTTTCCATATGTTTACTGCCCTTCTCTTTGCCCTCAGCTTTGTATATTTCTCTACTTCACGTATACATAAACTTTTCCAGTAAATACTATTTTACCGCCATTTCAGGAAACCCACCCTAGTTCCAGTCCACTGACCGCATAGGAAAATATCTCTTCATTTAACCACAGGACTTTTGGGGATCTGGCCATATGATGTGTTGCTGCTAAAGTAACACTTGCCAAGATACGTGAGGCATTTACTGAGCCATGCAAAGCAGATGGAGAGACGTCAATCTTCCTGCCCGACTACCATTTCCTTTCCCCCAATTTCTCACCTATGATAATTGTGCTTTTAGTTTAAAAACAACACAAACCGGAAGAGGACAAGATGAGAGTTTTAGTAGATAGATAGATAGATAGATAGATAGATAGATAGATAGATAGATTGACAGATTGATAGATTGATAGATTGATAGATTGATAGATAGATAGATAGATAGATAGATAGATAGATAGATAGATGTGCAATTCTGCTCCGATGCTTATACCTTTTAACTTTTAAAACCTCAATGTTTCCCAAAGCACGAACACGAGAAATGCCCAGAACAGGTCTGCTCAACTACTCCCAACAATGCAATAATGATGTTATTCAATTTACAACAGTTGACGAATGAGTATTACAAAGTATGACGGAGAATCCCCTGCTTATCCTTGAAGTAGTAACATATAATCCATGACATCAATCTGAGAGTGAAAACGGGGCCCATTTGATAGCTACTGTACATCACGGTGCCCCGCTCCCTTAGTTCTGTATTGGAATGTTAGTTGAATATTGGGTGGGACAGTGATACAGCTAGCAGAGCTGCTGCCTCACAGCTCCAGTGGCCAGGGTTCTATCCTGATCTTCAGCACTGGCAATCACACATTCTCCCTGTGGGATTTCACTGGGTGCTCTGATTTCCTCAAATGTCCCAAAGACATACATGCAGGTTAGTAGGTAATTGGATACTGGTAGTATCCCTGCTGGGTAGGTGAGTAGTAGTTTCAGGAGAGAAGATGGAAAATGTATGAAAATAAAACTGGTTTAGTGTAGGGTTGGTTTGAATTGGTGCTTGATGACTTGTTGAAATTTAGAATTTGAAGTGTTTGAAAATTCAAAGTGTTGTTTGCATGCTGTACAATTCCATTCTGTGTACAATTTCCTGAAATGATACATCGGTTAAATGTCAATTTATTTTTGTTAGATGATATTCCTGCTGGAAAGTATTTTGGGACATTTCAGTAGATTAAAGAATTTAAACCCTGAGCCTTTATTCACATCAACCAGCTGGATCTTTAAAAAGCAGTTTTCCCAAGTCCCAGGCAACTGAATATTATATTAAATGTTTCTTGAGAACATTAAAAAAAAGAGTTAAAGTCATGGCCCAAATTATCGTGAGCTCACTGCCAGCCTCTGCTCTTAATTACAGGGTTTGTTCCGATGTGGCCAAGAACACAACCTTGCAATCTTCCTCGGGGATGTTGGCTCTCAGCTCATCGGTGGGGCCCAGTGCAGTGCAGGGTTTTGTTCAGTGCATGTGGCTGATGCACAGCCATAGTGGCCCAACAGCCAAGGTCTCATGTCAGCTCACTCACTGCCGATGAGGCACAAAATTCTAAATTATCCGGGAAACCAGAAGTAATATGTAAAATAGCAGCCACCACATATGCAATTGCAACCCTGACAGCAGTGCTTGGCTTTAATGCGGCCAGCATTGCCTCTATAAAATGTCTGCTTTAAAGATTAAAAGAATACACATGAACACACAATCATTCACGCACACTCATACACACTCAGGGGTGCAAGCAGAAGCCTCCATGTGGCACATCGCAGGCAATGCTGACGACAGAAACTGTACCACAGTGACTGACTGAAGTAGCCAACTCTGCAACCACCGACCGTCAACCATCACTGACCGACCGGAAAGACGTGATAGAAGGTGTATGGACCCGAGGAAGAAGATACACACTTACACACCCAGGCACTCACTATCGCACACTCGCATGTACTTGCCCACACACGCATACAAACACACACATACACGCACATAGATACAGCATTAGTTTCATTCAATAAAATTTTAAAAAATTCGAGATGATTTTTGCTATTACTTTCAGTTCAGTATAGTTTATTGTCACATGTACCGAGGTACAATGAAAAGCTTTTGTTGAATGCTATCCAGTCAGTGGAAAGACAATACATGATTACAATCGAGCCATGTAGAGATACATGATAAGGGAATAACGTTTAGTGCAAGGTAAAACCAGCAAAGTCTGATCAAAGATAGTCTGAGGATCACCAATGAGGTAGATAGTAGTTCAGGATTGCTCTCTGGATATGGTAGGATGATTCAGTGATTCAGTTGCCTGATAACAGCTAGGAAGCAATTCTTCCTGAATCTGAAGGTGTGCGTTTTCATGCTTATTTTCCTTTTGCATGATGGGAGAGGAGAGAAGGAGGAGTGGCCAGGGTGCGACAGTAGGCACATGTTAATGCACTAGGTTAACCTGGTATAGGTGCAGCATGGGGCATGGGTTTAACGGGTATACTGTAGGTTTCTCAGATGAAGCTCATGAGGAGTCTCAGATCTTTGGAATTGTCCTTCAGCCAGTGATATGCAGTGCAGGACAACGTGCGACACTCTCTGCTCTGGAATATTCAGATGTGGGCTATCCTGTGGGAGATCCATGCAGATCTTGCCTCCTTGTTCCATTAATCTTAAGAATGGACCCACCTCCATGTAAGGAGGCATTTTATATAAGCAATACTGCTCCCATTAAACCCAAGCACTGGTGATAGTGTGGCAATTGTATTTGAGCTTGCTGTTATTGTCACTTACAAGCTGCCAACCACATCCGTTCCTCGCAGGGCTGGGCTTAAGCCCTATTGGACCAATTGCTCCCAATTGGGCCCCGTGCCTAAGGGGGCCCCACGCCAGAGTAATCTACTCTCAGCTCAGGTAGATCTATCCCGGGTGGAGCGGGGAGAGAGGGGTGGAGAGAGAATAGAGGGGTGGAGGGGGAAGAAAGGGATAGACGGGGAGGGGGTGTGAGGGGGAATGGAGAGGGGGAGGTGGGTTATTTCCTCACGGTCCCGGGGCAGCGCTCCCACCCCTCCAGTCACCTTGCTTCACACACGCAGCCCAGGCTCCACCCCTCTCTCGCCCCTGGGAGATGCGGTGAACAATACAGGGAGGGCCGGGCTGTGGGTTGGAGCAACGTTTACAAACCTCGGCCTCAGCTCACACCCGCCCGGATCCCGTCATCCTCTCCTGCCGCTGACCCTCTCCCTTCCTTTCCTCCCTCCCCCTTCTTTCTCTCCTTCCCTCCCTCCCTCCTTCCTCTCCTTCCCTCCCCTTCCCTTCTCTCCTTCCCTCCCTCCCTTCTCTCCTTCCCTCCCTCCCTTCTCTCCTTCTCCCTCCTTCTCCCTTCCCTCCCTCCCTTCCCCTCCCTCCCTCACTCCCTCCCTTCTTTCTCTACTTCCCTCACTCCCTTCTCCCCCTCCCCCCTCTAACGTCTAAAGCATTTGTGCTAAATATTGTGTGATTGCGGTGGGAAATGAGGATGTTAATAATTAAAATATAAATACAATATTATGCGAATGGCATTATAAAAGAACAATTAGCATGACCTTTGCAGTGGTGTATTGAGAAACTCCTCAGGAGGGTTACTTACAATGACATTCCTTTTGACACTAATTGTGGATTTTTGTGAGTTGTGTAAGTGTATTCTATTGGTAGACTGATATCCTAGGTTAAAGAAGTTTAAAAATAAATATAAGCAATAGCCTATGATGTCCACCATGATAAAATATTGACATAGAAGTGAATAGTAAAGGTTTGATACATGATGTATTGATGTGCAGAAGGTTTTAGTATCTCTCTCCACTCGCACAGGTTTCATTCATCTCTCCACTATTATGCATCCTTTGAGTTTCTGTCAATTTTTTTTTAGTTTAGAAATACAGAGTGGAAACGGACCCTTCAGCCCACCGAGTCCGCACCGACCAGCAATTCCCGCACATTAACACTATCTTACGCACACTTACATACACCAAGCTAATTAACCTACAAACCTGTACGTCTTCGGGGTTCGACCAACATATGGCATATTGTTTTCTGTCTCACTGAAATATCCTCCAGTAATCTATGTACCTCTCTATCTTTCTTTCTTCCTTTAACTATCTTTAAAACTTGGTTTATAAAAACAGAAAATGTCAGAAATACTGTGCAGGTCAGGCAGCATCTGTAGAGAGAGAAATAGGATTAGCATTTCAAAGGGAAATGATCCAGGCTCCATCTCTTGCCTTGATGAATGCTCCAAAAGGCTGTCCTGGAGGTGTGTTGTGAAAGGGATGAGAGTTTTTGTTTATTTAATTCTCATCTAGCACTCTTGCATTGAGTTGAGAATTATTCCTAATCATTCCAGCCTAACAAGTTCACTGCAAGCACAACAGACCACTGAAAACTCTAAAACAAGTGACACTTGCAAAGAAAAAGCAAATAACTAGCGAAAACCTGGTTTGTTTCTTCTTCTTAGGCATTGAGGACGATTTTTTTCAGTTCCAATTCTATGTGTCCTGAACTGGTTTCTGAGAACAGCTTAGGATCCACAGAATCTTGGGAGGATGTGATTTGTGGGATGGGTTGCTTGGTAGTTTGGGAGATAAACAAACCTTGTACTGTTATCGGGACGGAGGTGGAACGTGTTTCTAGCTTCAGGTTCCTGGGAGTCAACATCTCCGATGACCTCTCTTGGACCCACAATACCTCTACTCTGATCAAGAAGGCTCATCAGCGTCTCTTCTTCCTGAGGAGACTGAAGAAGGTCCATCTGTCTCCTCAGATCCTGGTGAACTTCTACCGCTGCACCATCGAGAGCATCCTTACCAACTGCATCACAGTATGGTATGGCAACTGCTCTGTCTCCGACCGGAAGGCATTGCAGAGGGTGGTGAAAATTGCCCAACGCATCACCGGTTCCACGCTCCCCTCCATTGAGTCTGTCCAAAGCAAGCGCTGTCTGCGGAGGGCGCTCAGCATCGCCAAGGACTGCTCTCACCCCAACCATGGACTGTTTACCCTCCTACCATCCGGGAGGCGCTACAGGTCTCTCCGCTGCCGAACCAGCAGGTCGAGGAACAGCTTCTTTCCGGCGGCTGTCACTCTACTCAACAACGTACCTCGGTGACTGCCAATCACCCCCCCCCCCTCCCAATGACAATTAAAATTGAATCTGAATCTGAATCTTATGGTTCAGCTTCCACGTACTCGCACTGAAGAGTTTTGATGTTCTCAATATCATCTGGATAGTTCACTATTCTGATTTGTCTGATGCCAGGGATTCCACAGAATCATGAGTTTTAATTTTTTCAGCTCCATCATTTTGTGTCTACCTTCGGTTTAAACCAGCAACTACACTCCTTCCTACACTCTTCAGATAATGCAGTCAGGACACGACAGCCAAGACAAGGTATCTGTCTGATGCATGGCATGCATGGATACTAAAGTATTGTGGTAAAATATTAGAAGATTTTTGCATGAAGGAGTAATGAAATATCAAAGTATGGTGAGAGAGCGAGTTAATATAGTAGCATAAAGAAAGTTTATCCAAGAAATTTACTGCAACTTACTGAGAAATGTGTGGTTCAAACAGACAGTAGTCATTCCTGGTATGTGATACATTTTGAATGCCTGGACTATTGCGACCTTACAGATTGTTATAATGTGGTTGTGTCTTCATGATGACTGGAATATAAGAAAATTATTAATGCAACTCAGTAATTCGGAAATTTCCTCATTACAGTGATTTGTGGCTGAGAACATCCGGTGCATTACAGTAAAAACATAAGATTATGATTTCAAAGGAAATTGGAGTCAGATCTATGCTTTAGAACATATTCCCATTTCGTCTGCATATTGACCACAGGATGCACACAAAGAGTTATGCTGACTGCCCTGAAAATAATCAGAGCAATGATCACAACTCAGTCTTCCTATATCAACCCCCACCTTTACAGTGGTGACAACTTTGACCTGGATATTTTCAAGATTCTCCTAATTTTATTTTGTAATGTCAGTGGAAAAAAAAGGGTAAACAGTACAAATCCCCCTCTTACCAATAGATTCCACAGAGTCCTTGTTTTGAAAACCAACATAATTCCTGGTGTTTATTTTGAAGTGGAAGCTAAATATGTTGACAAGTCTGGGAAAATGAAGCTGGGTACTTTGATCCTTCACACGGCATTTGTGGGAACTGATCTTGCCTCGTTTAGAAAAAAACTAGATCAAAGTGAAATAAAAACAGGAAATGCTGGAAAAACTCAGCAGGTCAGGCAGCATGTGTAGAAAGAAGAAACAAGTTAACATTTTAGGTTGTGTCATGGGCTGGTACGGATGCTGAAAGCCTGGATCAGCTGAGGCGGAGCCGAGGAACGACGGGACATTTAGAAAAGAGTTGTTTGACTGGCTCACTGAGAGGCACGGCAGCCAATAAGAAGGCAAGTTAGAGCAGAGCAACCTATTGGGAGCGCCTATGTGTTGAGGTGCATGTGCTTCTTTGGGAGACAGAGCACTTGTACCTCTGAAGCTTAGGCTTGAGAGGCTTTGACGAGGAGAATGAGTTTAAGTAGAAGTGAGGTCCTTTACTTTCACAAGTTCCTCTCGTGGTGATGTAGTGAAACTAGCAGTTAGACACAAAATGCTGGAGTAACTCAGCGGGACAGGCAGCACCCCTGGAGAGAAGGAATGGGTGACGTTTTGGGTCGAGACCCTTCTTCAGACTGTAGTGGCATAGGAGTGCTCCCCCTGCAGGAGGTGGGAAGGAAGGGAGACTTCCAGTGTCCCTGAGGACTACACCCGTGGGAAGTATTTCCATCTGCAGCTGCTCACTTAGGGAGCAGCTGCAGTGAGGGAGTGAGGGAAGTGGAGCTGCCGTTGGATGATGTTAGGATTGTGTGGGAGCATGAGAGCAGAAGAGTTATAATGAGGTGGTCAGGCAAAGTTAGATGTGTGACCATCAGGGAAGGGTGCAGGCAGAGAGTGCATGAATCCCTTGTGGCTATTTCCCTCCAAAATATGTATATCCTTTTGTATCCTGTTTGAGGCGGGGGAGGGGAGTTTGACTGGTCAGTGAAGAGCAGCAGTAGCAGTCTGGTCTGTGGCACCAGGCCTGCATCTGAAGCACAGAGGGGAAGGGTGAAGGCAGACAAAGCAATTGTGCTCCACGACCAATTAGTGGGAGGAACAGACAGGGGACTCCTGTATGGTTTGTTGATTTCTTGGTGCCAGAGTACTGGGTGTCACCGAGCAGCTACAGAACATTCTCAAGGGCGAGGTTGAGCAGCCAGAGGTCATGTGCACATTGGTATAAAATACGTAGGATGAGGCTCTGCAGAGTGAATATAGGTAGTTAGGTAAAAAGATTAAAAAGCAGGACCTCAAGGGTTAACAATCTCCAGATTGTTCCCAGTGCCACATGCTAGTGAAGGTAAGAATAGGATGAGAGGATGGATGAATATGTGGCTCAGGAGTTGGTGCTGGAACAGGGATTCAGATTTTTGAAATCATTGCGATCTCTTTTGGGGCAGATGTGACTAGTACAAGAGCAATAGGTTGTATGTGTAACTAATGGGGGACCAATATCCTTGCAGGTATGTTTGTTAGTGTTGCTTTGGAAGGTTTAAACCAGAGTGGGAGTGAGGGTGAAATCCAGAGTAGGTCAACAAATGGAAGGACTGATATGAAGGTAATGGTTGAGACCAATAAGACTCAAAGGAAGGACAGGCAGAGAGAGGTTAAGGGATATGGTGTAACTGATGATCTGATGTGTACTTATTTCAATGCAAGGAGTATCGTGGGTAAAACAGATGAATTTATTTATTTATTAAATAACTTATTGCCTGTATCAGTGCTTGGGGCCCTGAACAGTGGACATTGTCCACATGGATTTTAATAAGGCATTTGATCACCCCTCACTGGTAGACTGATCGAGGATGATTAAGCTGCATCAGATCTACAGTAACTTGCTTGTTTATATTCAGAACTGGCTTACTCATAGAAGGCACAGATTTGTGGTGGAAGGGGGAAGGGCATTATTCTGGCTGGAGATCTGTGACCAGTGGAGTCAAATTACTTGGATTTAAATCTGGATGACTTGGGTAGTAAGTTTCAGATGGCATCAAAATTGGTGGAGTTACAGTAAGTGAGGAAGGTTGACAAAGTACATAGCGAGATATAGATCAACTATAGAAATGGGTGGAGAAATGGCAGATGGAGTTTAATAGTAAGATTAAACGAGTACTTACCAGTACGAAGTTTGATCTGTATTTTATGAGGAGTTACGGTGAGGGATTAAGTGAAGACCCCAGCTCCAGTGCGCATGCGGCATACTTCGAAGCAGCGGTGTGAAATCACAGAATAGACACAATATTTGAAGTAAGATAGTAAAGATCACGAGACATCAGTTTATTAGCTTGATCTGTATAATGAGGGTGGGAGCGGCGGGCACTTAATCCCTCACCGTAACTCCTCATAAAATACAGATCAAACTTCGTACTGGTAAGTACTCGTTTAATCTTACTATTTTACTTCGGAGTCACGTGAGTGATTCCGTGAAGACTTCAAAGGTCTGTGATTTCAAACCGTGTAACAGTTTTTATTTCACTCACTGCCGAAGTTTATGAGGGAGGAAGTGTTATCGTAATCAACCAGTGGATCTGCTTTCAAAAGAAACAGAAAGGTATTTGTTAACAATAACAACATAACAGAGCTCCTCTGAGCTTAAATTAATATTGCAGTTTGTAATATTCTCCTGCAATTAAATCAGGTTTATCAACGGTTTATAATAAAAAATGTTCTGAACGCGGTTCCCTTGACCATTCTGCTGTATTGAAAATGTGGTCAACCGGGATGTCCATTCGTTCAGCCGCTGATATCAATGCTGCCCTAGTGGAATGGGATTAAATGTATTATTATCTATTCCGGCAGCTTTCAGTACCTGTTTGAGCCACCTTGGAGTGGTTTGGCTCGTACCCCGTTTTGGGTTACTGTGGTTGACCCATAGGCTTCCCTCTCCCTCTAAGATAGTGGGTTGTGTCTATATATTGTAGTAGATGGGTCACCACACTCAACCTGGACTCTGGTGGGTAGGCCCGGAATCCCACCAGTGAATCGGGCGTTCCTGGTCCATATAGCCATATAACGACTACAGCACGGAAAACACAGGCGATCTCGACCCTGCTAGTTCGTGCCGAATCCATATACCTGCGAGTTAGATTTTACCAGACCTAAATATGAACTTGATGCGTCTGGGGTAATCACCATGTATCCAGTCTAGTTTATGGAGTGACCGGACTCTTTGAGCGTGTACGAGAGCCATAAGCATGAGCCTTTTTTAAAAACATAGATTAAGCAAGCTGAGGGATCTGGCTGGTGCCATTCTCTGAGGTATGTCAATATCACACCAATATCCCATACATGGGTATATACCTGGGTGTTTGGGGCTTATATTATAGTTGCCCTTCATAAGTTTACCTTCAGTGGATGGGATCCCATGCTCTGCTGACATGCGGTTTTAGATAAGCAGATAAGGCGCTCCATGCTGTATTTACGGCACTGTAACTCACCTTTTAGTCATGGTGTAGATGTTCCAGGAACTCCAATACGTCAGTGGTTGAATAGTTCGTTGTCCCTGCGTCGTGGCAGTATTTTACCCATGTTAGCTTTTAGTGACTGTTCGCAGGGATGCCGACATGGTGGTAATGGTTCCTTTGGATAATCCCAGTCCCTGGTAAGGTCTATTCAAAACCTGCACCCAGGAGTTTGATGTTTCCCCTGGCATGGGTGGCTTATGCCTGATACTGGGTTGAGTCAGCAACCATGGTCCACTAGGGAAATCCATAGGTGACTCGCCCACCGTGTCGTGATGAACTGGGAACCATGGCTGTAGGCCGGTCGGGCACGTTCAATATCTCGGAGACAGATCCCATCTGTATTGCGAAGTGCCCGACGGATGAGGCAGAAGGGAGGAAGGCAAAGCAGAAATTCCCCCTTCCAGCGTATAGGCATCTATCGCTGCTGCCTCTAATCTGGTTCCTAAGTCACATACATGGGTTACTGGTGATTCCGTCTTGTGCAACCAAATTGATATCTGGCTTTCAAACTGCTTAATAAATTTAGCAGATATTTTGGGTTATGACATCTATTCAATGTAATCATAAATTGTACCCCGTGACATGGTGTCTCCTACTGTGTTCTAGCTTCCTAGGACATAGGCAGCTGATAGTTAAAATGTCTTTTGACACACCATTGACAGATTTGTTTGACCAATTTGTTGCACAATAATGATTATTATGCTCCCCATATGGTTGATATAAGCCACCACCATAGTATTATCAATCCGTAACCACATATGTACGTGCTGCATTTGAAATGCATATGCTTTTTAGCCCAATAGGCGATCACCAATCCCAAGAAGTTGATGCCCGGTATGTGTAGTAACGATGTTTGTGACTTGGTCCATCTGTTACCTGTGCTGGATATGGAGTTTAGTTGCTCCCCAGCCTAAAGTACTGGCATTGGTTTTTAAAAATAACCAAGTTGGGATTGGTGATGATAATAGGGCTGAAAACTATGCCAAATATATGTCTGCCCACCACCTTAATTGTGATATAGCTTCAGTGGGTACATTCATGATTTGATTATAGTGACCCAAGTGTCTTGGCAAAGTAACAGTCATATGGACGGAATTGTTATTGAAGCCCAGATAATCCTTGGTAGTAACGCTTCAATTCTGGTTTATCTGGGCGTGGGATGAACCTCAGCTTTAGGGAGCTGTTTCGTAGCTAGAACTGCTCCACAGCTAATTCCTTTGTTTCCCCTAATATGAGGATATCATCCAATATGTGCCATGATTATGCTTGTTTTCTTAATATTTTCATGGCCATTTTTAATAGTTTAGGGCGGAGGTTTAGACCATATGAAATGCTATATGCTCCCATGGTTGCCCTAACCGGGATATCCATGATCCAGGTAAATATATTTAGGTATCTATAATGATCCTAGTGTATGGTATAAGATAGTTAGCATCTCCCATATCAATGCTCCCCATAGGTATCCTAGGGAGATCAGATGTCTGGCAGTGACAAAACTCCACCTCCATCTTAAAGTGGATATACTCAACAGATTTATTTAGTGATATTAGATCAATGATGATGCTATATTCATCATCTTTTATAGTTTTGGTGAATATATTCGATACAAATTCCAATCCGTTTAGTAATGTGCCTGTTTAGTTCAGCTTGCCTTCTCACTTCTCTTTTCTTAGAGGGAGAAACAGCCCTTTGGGCGCATTGCTGAACTGGCAGTAAAATGCCCAATTTGAATTCGTTTTTATCCTCTAATGCTGTTGAGTATATTTTGGTTATTTGTGACAGCATCCCATGCTTAGCCCACTCCCCATGCAGTTTAGTAGAACACCCTTGTTTTAGTGTAAACTGGGAGGAACCAGACTACCTACCTCCATGCTTGTTGTTTTTCATGAAGGCGTAGTTTGCTGGTATGCTGGTGCTGTCGGTGGGGCGGCGCATCTTCCCACGGCTCCGCTCTGGGCCCCGTCTAAAAAGAACTATGGGGATCTGCAGCGGTCACCAGGCTTTCACCAGTCCTTGTTTGATATTGCTGGTGGATGCCGAGGGGTGCTGCCAGCTGGGTGTTGGATGTGATGTCCTGCTCGTCCCATAGCCTGCTCCCTCTTCCCCGCAGCAGCGGTTTGCATAGCCCCATATATTCGGGGTTGCGGGCAGGTCTATATGCACCATCGTTCAGTCGAGTATCCCAAATATGGGAACATCTTAGGCGTCAGCACCAAAGGCGAGCAAAGGTGGTAACATCTTGACCTTCTGTAGAATTCGCTGCTTGTCTGTGAGTCTACGAGACCCAGCTGCCTGCGGATTTGCCTCTGGAAAGGCCCTCCTGCAGGGCTTTTGTTGGGAAGATGGTCGCGTGGAGGAGCCATGTAGTGGCCCACGACACCCAGTGGCTCTTCCTGATCCTGCTCCCCTGGCATACTGCTGTTCTCGTCCGCCTGCCCAGCACTTAAGCCAGCCCAGCCCTGGCCTCCTTAGCCCTTAAAAAAGGAGCATAAAGGATGCGCTAAATGGGAGGAGGCAAAGCACTCCACTCCGCTGTTGCATCAATCCCTCGACAAGGGAGATGGCTAGTGCAATAGCACTGGGGTAGGAGTCAGCTCCCTTGGCATTCAGCCAGTGCCCCTTTACACCGGCGGCACAGGGAGCGGCTCGGTGTCGAGTGAGCGGGAGCATTGAAATAGCTCCACCGCTACCGGTGGCTGCCTCCCAGATAAGGACCCTCGTGTGGAGTTGGGCAGGCAGTCCTTCTCCTGGAGGTGAACTTCATGACCTCCTCTGGCTTGGGGAGACAGACATACTCATTTTTGCTGTCTCCAACCTGTTCCAGCTTGGAGGAAGATGGCTCCTGTAGAACCTGTAAATTGGTAAGATTTCCCCTTACCTGCATGTAGAGGCTGCCTGCCGTTTTCCAGGCGGCGTTGTGGCGGTTCCCGGGCGGTGATTCTCCTGGTCAGGAGTCTGCAGGGCTGCCGGTCGGGTTTTTTAAAATTTCCCGCCGGTCCGCGGCTGTACGGAACAGCTGTTCAGCGGACCGGCATAGCGCAGCTCCTAGCAGCGGTCCGCAGCGTTAGCGGTCCGGGTGGCACCTTGTCCCCGTCACTGTCGGCCCCACGCTGGAGTCGAAACGGGGCCCGCTCACCATGCCTCACTTTGCTCCCCCTGGAGCAAAAACCACAAGGCCCGATTAAGGTAAGTACTTACCTCTCGTCCTTGGATGCGGGAGCGCCCGACTCCCGCTGGCTGCCGCGTTCTGCACGCTGTGCGATTATGTCGCATGCGCACTGGAGCTGGGGTCTTCACGGAATCACTCACGTGACTCCGAAGTAAAATCTTAGTAAGTATGAGGTGTGGCAGTTTTGGAGGTTGAGTGCCAGGGGAAATTATCCAGTTAATGCCAAGACCACTAACAGCATTAATGTGCAGAGAGATTTTGGGATCAAAACCCATCAATCCTTGAAGGTGGTAATACAAGTAGATAGAGTGGCAAAGAATGGTCCAAGAATTGAGATTAAGAGCCAGGAAGTCATGTTACAAGGACTTACAGGACTTTGGTCAGGCCACATTTGGAGTATCGTGTTTAAGAAGGAACTGCAGTTGCTGGAAAATCGAAGGTTGACAAAAATGCTGAAGAAACTCAGCGGGTGAGGCAGCATCTATGGATCGAAGGAAATAGGCTATGTTTGGGCCGAAACCCTTCTTCAGACGATTGTGTTCAGTTTTGGTCACCATGTTATAGGAAATATGCTGTTAAGCTGGAAAGGGGGCAGAGATGATTTATTAGGATGCTGCCAGACTCGAGGGCTTGAGCTGCAGGGAGAGTTTGATCAGGTTAAGACTATTCCTAGGAGTGCAAAGGATGAGGGGTGATCTTACAGAGGTATTTTTGAATGTGTTTTCTGAGTCTGTATGTCAGTGATGCTGCTGCAACCAACATTTCCATTGTACCTGTTCCTTACGCACTTGTGCCTATACTCTGGCCTCTATTTAACACCGGTGTTTCATCCCTCCTGTATTGGCTCTGCCAACAGGTCTTCAACTTGAAAGGTTAACTCTGTTTCTCTCTCCACCGATGGGCAGCACAGTGGTACAGCTGCTGCCTCACAGTGCCAGAAGTCAACGTTCAATACTGACCTTGGGTGCTTTCTGTGTATAGTTTGCACTTTCTCCCTGTAACGTTATGGGTTTCATCTGGGTGCTCTGGTTTCCTCCCACATCCCAAAGATATGTGCGCTTGTAGGTTAATTCCCTTAGTTTAAAGGGAGTGCATGTGAAAGAGGGACAGTGTAAAACTAGTGGGAATGTGTAATCGATGGTCTGTGTGGACTCGATGGCCGAAGGGCCTGTTCCATGCGATACCTTTCAATCAATCGATCAATCAGTCAGTCAGTCAGTCAGTCAATCAATCAGATGCTGTCTGATCTGTTGAGTGTTTCCAGCAATTTTAGTTTTATATGTCTCTCGCTCTCTCCCTCATTATTCAAAGTAGATACAAAATGTTAAAGGAAGTCAGCTTTTTCTCAGTGTAAGGTGTTCAGAAGTTTTGAGAAGACGCTCACCTGGGGATGAATCACCTTACCTGTGACATCTCTAGCTTTCCATTGATAATTTGGAACAACGTCACAATCAATGCCTACAAAAGCCGCCGTAGGAGTGAATTTTGTACTTATCCGTACCCTATATCTGACTTTACTCAGATAGGCACAGACACAAAATAACCCAGCTTGTTGATCAGTGGTGAGTCTATCGAACAAGTCAGTTTATTAAAAGGCCTTATAAATGCACATCGGGAAACGCCGTCAAAATTCCCTCCTTTGAACTGGGAATATCAAGTGTGATGATCAAATGTGGAAGTAACAAAATCTAGTCAAAGTTCCCCACACTGATGAAGTGCCTCCATCAAAGTCAGAAATTATTACGCTGTGGGAGCCATTGTTAACATTGCACTTCAGTACCTCAGGTCACTCTGTGCCTTCTGGAAACCAGGGAAGAACTTTAAATTGCCATGGTGTTTGCTGTTGCGATAGAGACCTCCAGTGGCCCAAGATTTATATATCATGCTGATAATTTAATCTGGTTGTTTTTTTAGTTTAGTCACATATTTGTTCCTATGCTTAATTGTGGACTCTTTTTAATCTCTCCTCTGAGTAGTGATAATTTCCCTCTTCTCCTGCTCTCTCAACACAAAGACAACCTTCCCTTGCTCTATTTTATGAATAATACTGTGAAATGGCGTTAATGACCAGTGGGCATGTTTCTAATTCACACAGATTGAGGCTTTATTGCAAGGAATTCCATGCTGTTTACAGCACTGAAATAAGGCTGTTTGCACAACAGTTCATATATCATGACCCTCCTCCAACCCTCTTCATCTACCCTAGCTGTCCATCCATCTGTGGATTTCTTCATGCACTTAGCCAATCTCTTTTGAAAAGCATCTAATATTTGCAGTAGCTACCCTCGGTGATTACAAATAGCTTGTTATCGTGATTATTATTGTGATTTAATTACTGGAATTTATTTGATTTGATTACTGGAATGTCATCATTGTACAGAACATCTTTAAATAATTATCACAAGGGTGTTTCTGAATCTCAGCTGACAAGATTTTCCCAGCTAATTGTAAGATAGTGTGAAGTTCCCAGTTCACCTTGCTTGGTAAGTTGCTGACAAAATATTAATCTCAGCATGTTATCTTGAATGTGGGATGGGATTATTTACTGATCATTTTGTTTGACAAACTCTGGTAATTCACATTTATTTATCTTGGAATCTCATAGTCAAGCATGTGTGCAAACATTATATGTCTTTGATAACTTTCTTAGTCATCAGGGATAAACACATTAATTCCTAATGAGTCTATAAAACCACAGATTAAAATACTCCTACATTATATACACCTAATTAATAATCACCACCAATTCAGAAATGACAAAGTGTTGCCTTCTCTTCACAGAAGAATGTGGGATTTCCCTAATTTAAATTAAAAGACAACCACCAGATAATTATCTTTCCTCAACGGATGCTGCTCGACCAACTGAGAGCATCTGCTGTCTCTTGTGTCACAAACAATTAAGCATGTTTTCCTGCTGGAAGTTCTATTTACCAATTTTTCTTTGCTCTGCTTCTCATGGTTCTTGAGCTAAGCAAAGCATAACTTCAATTGATATTGTTTATTTGTAACTGTATATTCTTTACAGTATTCATTGAGTACATAATAAAGCCATATTGGATTGAGTTGCATGTGAATTTGTTAAACAGCGGCTAAGTGTATTTTGTTGCATTGCTCTGATAATTCTGAAGCCAAAATGAAATGATCAGTTCTGAAATACAGATGGTAATAATTTGACATCACAAAACCAGTTCCCATTGCCGATTTAATAAATGGCCTTTCTTGAGTTTAAAAGGGAGAAAGTCAGTGAAGGAAAATCTAAGACATAGCTTTAATGCTCTGAAAATTACTACGTCCATGGGGTATCATTCTATGGCATTATCATGCACTAATTGTGAGTCTAGTTTGAAAGCTAATTGCCATGTTTTTTTTTACAGTTGAACAGTTTGCCGAAATGTCTGAGCCACGATAATCACTGAATCACATAGCAAAGAAACAGACCACTTGTTCCACTGAGTTCCCTATGACAATCAACCGCCCATTGGCACTAATCCTACATCAATCCACTATTTTATTTTTCCCACATCCCCATCAACTCCCCATTCTGTGATTCACCTTCACACTAGAAGCATTTTACAGTGGTCAATTAACCTAACAACTGCAGGTCTTTGTGATGTGGGAGGAAACCAGGGCACATAATGAAAATCCATACAGAGATCTGGACTAAAACAAGTGTGAAGCATCCACTCTCTTATCTGAATTTAACCACCACAAAGTATCTGTCTTCCATAATCCTTATAAACTCATGGTGTATTGGTCTCTTACGATCATGTTAAGTTCAGTGAGTCTCTCTTACTGAAGTGACATTTGTAAATGTAAGTTTCTTTTTTTTTTAATCATTTGTAACATCTGAGGAAATCATATATCAAAACAAATCAAAATTGTAGATGTAAGTGGAAATGTGCACTTGTCGTTTAATTGGATTTACTGCTACACCTTGCAAAGAGTGAGAACTCAGTGATTAGTTTGACACATATTATTGACTGCTGGTTTCTGTAGATAATTTTCATCCGGTAAATTCAGGATGCAGGTAACAAACCAAATATGTAGCAAATAAGAAGTTTTATCTTTCACTACAATTTTTCTTAATTGCAGGTTTCTCAGTGAATGTATAAAGAAGGAATACCTTCATGGTAGAAATAATGTACTGCAGATGCTGTCATATAAAAGATTTCCATACTACACTCAAAATCACTTGGACCATCTCCGACACCTCCCTCTACCATCACAGGAGATAGGCTATCAACTGGCATCTATTACAAACCTGCTGACTCCCACAGCTATCTCGGCGACACTTATTCCTACCCAGGAGATGCAGCACCTATCCCTATACCTCCTCCCTCGACTTCATTTATGGAGCCTGACAGTCCTTTCAGATGATGCAAAAATTCACTTGCACCTCCTCCAACCTTATTTACTGTATCCATTGTCCTCGGTGTGGACTCCTACATGTCGGTGAGACCAAACACAGACTGTGCGATTATTTCACTGAACCCCTTCGCTCAGTCCGCCTTGGTGTAAACTAGCATCCATCATTCCTACCTACACAGGGACAAGGAGACCAACTTTCTAATATCATGCTTCGGTATATAATGTTCAGGTAATCAGTTTAATATGTGGATCGAGTCATTATTATTCGTCAAACTCTAAAGGAATCCCTTTCTCTTTCCTTTCTTTCTTCATATTTTGTCATGTTTTATATCCAGCTGCAATGGATTAAGGTTCCTTGGTTTAATCTAAAGCAAAGATGATCAGATATTTTCTCTTTTGTTTTCTTGTGTCCATGAATGGGGGTTAAAGCTGCAGGTCAGCATAAACCCAGGTACTTATCTTCTAATGGAGTAAATAAAATCACTCATAGGTTTTGTTCTCTTTAAAGGATTGGTGCCTTACCAGGACATAGCAATAATATTTTGGCATTAAATATTAGGCACTAATTATATTTAAGGAGTCAATTTGCTGCTAATGGCACATAATTATAGGACAAAGTAGAAGAAAAATATTGTCCCCACCTGCTCCAATTCTTTCTCCAGTTCAATTTCCTGTCCATTCTAACTCCAGTAACTTTGCGTCATGATGAGCTCTTTCATCAGCCTCAAATGGATGGGAACTAGGGCTGTTTAACGGTTTTAGTAGGTTAATGATTGATCTGAACTGCTCAGTCTACAGTCTATTTCACATCAACAAACAAGTCTTGTTCCCCAGCAAATAGGTTGAAAAATTATTAATTAAATAAACCTCGAAGGACATTGATAATATTTCATATCTTATGTCATCTTATGATGTACGAACATCCTCCTTTGGTCTCCGTGTGGTCTGAATGGGTCACATTGAAATTGCTTGTGAGTTCCTGTCATTGGAATTGTTCAGAATAAGTGGGCACTGTGCAATCATTGGCAAGAAACATGTTTGTTGGAAAGAATTAATAACGGTCTGAACAAAAATAAAGCAACATTAAACATTTGCCAGTTTAATGACCACTTCTGCTGGTACTTCAGGAAACATGTCAACTGAGATTTCTAGGGGGAAAAAATCACATTTGAGGCACATATTCTGTACAAATCCACATATTCTGTAATGTAAAAATAAGGCATTTACATACAGGGTAGAACATTTTCATTTATTGGTTTAGTTTAGAAAGAGTTTAGTTTAGAGATACAGCATGGAAACAGGCCGACCAAGTCCACGCCATCAGCAATCCCCGTATAGGATAGCACTATCCTATACACTAGGCACAATTTACAATTATACCTAAGCCAACTTACCTACAAACCTGTACGTCATGTGGAGAGCATACATACTCTGTACAGCCAGCACCCGTATTCAACTTGGGTCTCTGACACTGTAAGGCAGCGTACCGCCCTAAACTTATAGTGGGATAAGGTTCTTGAGGAATGTTGAAAGGGATTGAGTGTGCAGTACTCCAGGGTTGACAGTGAGATCTGTAAATTGAAAGAGTTGTGAGGATAGTAGTGTAAATGTTGACAATAGATGTCAACAATTTGACAAACCATTTGCCACTGCCCTCTGTTTTCTGGCTTCTTATCCATGCTGTGAAGGGTCCCTTGAATTAATGATGTTGGAAATAATATGTATGGCTGATTTTGCTGACCAGTCTTTCAAGTGGAACATTTCAATTGTCGTTCCGAAAACCAATTTGGCAACATCTATTGCAATACATCCTTCAGGCTTTCTCTGTTAACTCTTCAATAAAATGCTTTGCAATGTCATAACCAATCAGGCACATCATTGAACTCAACTATCATCTATCCACCATCAATTACCTCACCTGTGGTGTAACTTGCACACCTAGGTACATAATTTACATCGCATTGTAAGTTGCTCCCGCTAATTATGTGCATCACAGGCTCCCAATTAAAAATTCTTATTGGTGTTGCTCGTTTATGACTGTGGGAGCTTGCACATTATGGATGGCACTATGATTGCAATATTGGAGTGGAGACGTTATTCTGTGGGACTTGATAACTCCCAGGATTGTTGTTTCTGATAAGACAGGGGGCTACAAAAGCTGTGTCTCTGTGAAGTGAGGTGTCAGCCAGCTGCACAGCAATTTAACCGCTGCGGCTTTCATCCTGGATAGCTGTATTCAAAGGGCATCAATCACCCTATATACTGTAGACTAGACTAAGTGGGACCCATTGGGTCCCTGTCATACGGGAGGCCTGGTCTCCCAACACAACCCATTCCCCAACACAATATTCCACCACTCAGCTGTTCCCCCAACACAACCCGTTCCACAAACACAATATTCCACCACTCACCCATAGCCCCTAACTGTGCAGGCATGGCTCATTTCCCCTCATCCCCCTGCACTCCCTCCCCCCTCCTCTTCATGTGTGGGAGGGGAGGAGGAGTGGGTGGGGAGGGGGGGGGGAGAGGGGAGGGACGGGGTTGTGTGTGACAAGGGGGGGGGTGTGGGGTGGGAACGGAGGGGGTGTGTGTGGGGTGGGGGGAGTGTAGGAAGGGGGAGAGGATGGTGTGAGGATGGGGTGGGGGTGGAGTGGGAAGGGGTTGCGGGGATGGGGGAGAGGTTGTGATGGTGGAGAGGGGTGTAGGGTTGGGGAGGGATTGTTGGGGGAGGGGGTCAAGGGGAGGGGGTTGAGGGGTTTGTGGGGGAGGGGTGTGGATGTGTGGGGGGGGAGGGGTTGTGCGGGGGGGGGGGGTTGTGTCTGGGGGGGACAGCCCTGCCTCCGGTGCTTTATTCTCCTCGCCATGGTGATTGACAGCAGGTGCCAGAAGGGGCGTTACCTTCATGGTGACTGACAGGCGAGGAGACCAATCTACTGATCTCATGATTTTTTAAACCTTCATAATTTTTGTAATATTCCACCGATTGGAACAAAACTTGGTGAGCTTGGAGCAGAGGAGTAAGGTGGCCAAAGGTCCTAGCAAAATAGGGTACCATTTTTGCGCAAATCTAAAAGCAATGCAAACCAGATGAGGACAAGATGAGAGTTTTAGTAATAGTATAGACAAGGGAGCTTGTTATTCAGCAGTGTATTCTGCATTCTGTTCTGTAAGATTGTTAGTCCCAAGTCTGTTGTCTCTCATCTTGTTCAGTCTTCAGTCCTTTAGTTGCAGTTCTATAGTGTCTTTGTTTTGTCAGTTATGATATGTTCAGTTTTTAGTTAAGATCTGCTCTGATGCTGTATAACCGTTGTGCTTGAATATAAAGTTTAAAACGCTACTACTGGCCACGGCAAATCATTGAGAATTCAATGATCCTACAATGACTTACTCTAATCTGCAAAGGCCGCGGAAAATGTAAAGTGTAGTGAAAATCTAACAAACTAATCTATTCAAAATACTCTCTAAGTATTCGGCCAGGCATAGGACTTCCCCATGCCTTCATTCAAAATGAGTTCCAAGCGCAAAAAAACCCCCATCCTGGCAGAAGATGACAAATTGTGGCAGGTGTCGATTTAAATATTTTTTTATGTATTCTGGAATCTCAATGAGGCTTTGGCATGAAGTGCCTGCAAACATTCTAGCACACAGTATTGAGCAGGACTAAAATCTGCATGCAGACTTTGTAGTTATTAAACAAATTGCTTCTGCTTCTCCAGTTTCTTGATGCCATTCAAATTATTTTGGAGCTGTGTAACTTGTGTTGTTTATTCTGCTTTTACCACTGAACCGTTTTCCATTGGTGAGATAAACCCATCAGTGTGCGTTGTGTGTTGTTCAGCGTGCAATCATCCATCAACAAGCTTTCTCAGCATTAGAGAACCATGCCCTTTGCTGCAACAAAAACATGCCTACCCTGTTAGATCATGTACTATTCCGATAGCTTCAAACACTCACGGTTATAAATCATAGTCAGGTGGCACGGAAACATGATCTCTGTCCCATCAAATTCTCCATATTCTGCCACTCTTCTAAAGGAGCATTTTACAATGCCAAATTATCCTACCCACCTGTACATCTTTAGAACATAGATGAAACTGGAGCACAAGGAGAAAACACTGGAGATTACAGATTGCAAACCCACATAGGTAGCAATGGTGGTCAGAATCAAACCCAAGTCACTTGAGCTGTCAGGCATCAGTTTTACCAGCGGTATGACTGAACTGTTGTTTTGAACTGTTTTTCCCAAGCTGAATGTTTAGTCCTAAAAAATAGTTCTAAATTATGTGTAAATCTGAGAAGTACTTGCAGCACTTTTCAACACATCTTCATTCAGTGTATTTAAGTATCGCTTGCTAGAGAACTGTGTGTTTCCCATCCCAGACAGGCTTTAAGACGGTTACACAAAAAAGCTGGAGAAACTCAGCGGGTGCAGCAGCATCTATGGAGCGAAGGAAATAGGCAACGTTTCGGGCCGAAACCCTTCTTCAGACTGATCGGGGGCGGGGGTGGGTGGGGACAAGAAAGGGAAAAGGAGGAGTAGCCAGAAGGCTGGGGGATGGGAGGAGACAGCAGGGGGGCTGAGAAGGGAGGAGACAGCAAGGACTAACAAAATTGGGAGAATTCGATGTTCATGCCCCCGGGGTGCAGACTCCCCAAACGGAATATGAGGTGCTGTTCCTCCAATTTCCGGTGCTGCTCGCTGTGGCCATGGAGGAGACCCAGGACAGAGAGGTCGGAGACGGAGTGGGAGGGGGAGTTGAAGTGCTGAGTTCACTGGGAGGTCAGCTTGGTTATTGCGGACCGAGCGGAGGTGTTCGGCGAAACGATCGCCCAACCTCCGCTTGGTCTCACAATATAGATCTGCTGACATCTAGAGCAGCGGACGCAATAGATGAGGTTGGAAGAGATGCAGGTAAACCTCTGTCGCACCTGGAACGATTGCTTGGGTCCTTGAACGGAGTCGAGGGGGGAGGTAAAGGGACAAGTGTTGCATCTCTTGCGGTTGCAAGGGAAAGTGCCCGGGGAGGGGGTGGACCGCGAGGGCAGGGAAGAATCGACAAGGGAGTTATGGAGGGAGCGGTCTTTGCGGAAGGCAGATATGGGGGGAGATGGGAAGATGTGGCGAGTAGTGGGGTCACGTTGGAGGTGGCGAAACTGACGGAGGATTACTTTTTGTATGTGACGGCTGGTGGGGTGAAAGGTGAGGACTAGGGGGACTCGGCCCTTGTTGCGAGTGCGGGGATGGGGAGAGAGAGCACTGTTGCGGGGTATGGAAGAGACCCTGGTGCGAGCCTCATTTATGGTGGAGGATGGGAACCCCCGTTCCCTGAATAGTGAGGACATTTCAGATGTCCTGGTGTGGAACGCCTCATCCGTGGAGCAGATGCGGCGTAGACGGAGGAATTGGGAGTAGGGGATGGAGTCCTTACAGGAGGCAGGGTGGGAAGAAGTGTAGTCCAGATAGCCATGGGAGTCAGTGGGTTTATAGTGTATGTCGGTTAGAAGTCTATCACCTGCAATGGAGATAGTGAGGTGGCTTTAAGACCGTGGACATGAATACCTTCTTGATGTTATGTGAATACAAGGTTCCTATGCAACTAGTAGCTAATGAGTTCTATTGATAACAAACACAGCCAGCCAAATATGTATCAATGGTGCAATTTGACAAGGTGTCTTCTCGAGACAAAAATAATAGAACAAATCCTATTCAGCAAATTCTCCTAATGTATTCCCAATTATCAGATATGTAATGATAGCTTTCCTCGACAGTCCTTTCAAGTGGCATCTGTTCCGAAGAAACCTGCAAATGATGCTGAGTCTGGCACTGCCAGGAATGCTGTGACTGTGAGGAAGCCAATGGAGACTGAAGCTGCTGGATGTAAAAGGTCTTTGTTCATCATGACCAGCAGGCATTCTCTGGTAGACACTCTCAGTAGAATCTCCCAGAACACAAAGTGCATCCATTTTTTATACTCTTAAGAACAAAGGTAGCAGCAGGTGATTCAACACAATTCCAGTAGCTACAATGACATGGGTTACTTCAATATTTTGCATTCAACAATTGATACTATTGAATTGCATTTTTTACAATGGGAGCTCTTGGAACTGACTAAACACCACTGAATATTCAGACACATTTGGTGGGGACAAAGTAATCCACATGGATAATCTAAAATCTTCTGAGGGCAGAATAATCCAGACACTCCAAAATTAATGTTGACGGCTGTCTAATGCAAATATCCTAATTTACCTATCCCTTTGCAACCAGATCTTCAACTTCCTCATCAACAGACCCCAATTAGAGTGATTTGGCAACAACAGTTCCTCCTCGATAACCATCTGTACTGGGACACCTCAAACCTGTGTGCTTGATTCTCTGTTCTAATCACTCTTTATCCTATGACTGTGTAGGCAGCAACTGTCCCAACTCCATCTTTAAATTCACCAACAACACTACCATTATGGGTAATGATGAGTCAGAGTATAGGAGGAAAAATTGATTGTTTAAATAAATGATTCCTGAACAACAACCTTGCTCTCAATGTCACTCAGACCAAGGAGTGGATTGTTGACTTTTGAAGAGAGAGGCCGAGAGGATCCATGAACCTGTCTTCATCGACAGGTTGGTGGTGGAGATAGTCAACAAATTCAAGTTCCTGGGTGTGCGTGTCTCTGAAGATCTGCCTTATGCCAAGCCTGTTGATGCAAACACAGAGAAAGCCTATCAACACCTCTATTTCCGCAGCAGATTGAGGATGTTTCGTATGCCAACATATAATCTCTTGAATATGGAGAGCATATTGTCTGGCTTCTGCACGGCCTTGCTTGCCACTCAATCTCCTAGGAATGAAGGGGATTATAAAAAGTGGTGGACACTGCCTGGTCCATCATGGCTACTGATCTGCAGAAACATGAAACTGCAGATGCTGGTTAATGCATAAAATGTCACAAAGTGGCAGAGTAACTGAGCAGATCAGGCAGCATCGTGGGAGAACATGGATGGGTGATGGTTTGGGTGAAGACCATTCTTCAGGCTGATTGTAAGGGGTGGGAGAAGAAAGCTCGGAGAGGGGAGAGGCGGGGCAAAGCTTGCCAGGTGATAGAATGCAAGTGTCAGGTGTTTAGATAGGCAGATGAAACAAAGGCCAGAGATAAAGGCACAAGGTTTGAGACAAGATTGAAGAGTTGCAAATTGCAAAGCCAGAGAGCGGAAAGTAGCAGTAGGGGAGGGGAGAAATAGGAGAGAAAACAGAGGAGGGGTGAAAAAACACAAAGTGCTGGAGTAACTCAGTGGGTCAGGCAGCATCTGTGGAAGGAATAAATAAGCAATATTTTGGGTCAGGACCCATCTTCAGTCCCTTGTGTGTAACACATACCACTGTCGTACATTGGGCTGATGCCTATAGGTTGTCTCATAGTCATGTCAGTTTGCAACAACACCTCTAAAGTGTTTTATGTTCTCCCTCTGAGATGCATGTCCTGTACGGGCTCCTCCTCCACACCCTGCACTTCCACGCCCTGGTCCACCATTTGGACACTAAGTGGCGGTCGGTGTTGCCTTCCGGTCACGAGTGGGGTCCCTGGTGCGGGTCCCTCTACGCAGGGATTCTCCCCCTCTACATCGGGTACCTGCGGTGAAGGGTATTGCACTGAGGAGTCCCTTGCAACCTGTTTCTCTCACGGTTCACAGACTCGCCAGCCTCCTGCCATTTCTGCAGGCTGGAAGAGTCAGTGTACCACGTGTATATGGAGTGTGTGAGGCTGCAGCCCCAGTTCCATACCTAATGGGGGCTTCTCCTTGCCTTCTGGCTGCATTTCTCACCCACCATCCTCATCTTTGGATACCCTGTGCGTAGGGGAGAGGGTAGGGCCGAAGATGTCCTGGTCGGATTGCTCCTAGGCCTGGTCAAGCTGGCCTTCCGCAAGTCACGGCGCCAGGCAGAAGAGGGCTCTCCCCAAGCCGGCTGCCTGCCCCTTTTCTGGGGATATGTCCGCACCCGGGTGGTACGAGAGAGGGACTACGTGCTGTTCACAGGCACCCTGCTATGCGCCAGTAGCCAGCACTTCACACAGTAGAGTCATGGTTGAGTCAGGCCCTTTGGCCAACTTGTCTGTGCCAACTGGTGCTCTTTGTTTACAAAGCTATCCTTTTAATTTGTAAACTGTTTACTACTTGTAGTTTACATTTGAACAGAATTTTATTCTCATTTGTATTAATGCCTGCGCTCCACATAATTCCTGAAGGATGTCCTATGTCTAGCAATCCCTAACAAGGGACACTTAGCTCCAATTTCTCTTTCATTGCTGCTGTTGATGGACCATAGTGATTTATGGATGCCAAGTTTTGAGAGACTGAATTTGTTCAGAATCCAATCTATTTAGTGTGCGTTGTTGTGTCTGACTAGTTCAAAGTATTGTCAGCTCTCTAGTGATATTCTTCCTGTGCTTCCCTGCAGCAGTTTGTTGCAACTGAGCAAAGGTGAGATAAGTCAAGTTCATTGTTATGGATTTGAAGTCACATATAGAGATCTTCTGAGGGAATGTTTACTGATTTGCACATGGTTTTTAAACTCTGTCACACATTTTTCTACCTGCTTTCTGTTTAAGTACATATTTTTTGGATACAATTCACCGTTTTGGTTGATAATCTTCTATGTTTTGGTGATTCAGGTGCTTGTCCAGATGCTTCTTATATATATATATATATATATAGGAATACCTTCCTCCACCACCTTCTCCGGCACTGCGTGCCAAATTGTATCCATCTGTTGGGTGAAATATTCCTTCCTCAAATCACCACTAATGAGATTACTCCTCACATTAAATGTGTGCTTTTTGTCTTGGATACCTCTGCTCAGTGGAATAGTTACTTACTAACTTCCCTATCCATGTCCACCATAATAATGTAAATCCTCAACATGTCCTCCCTCGGCCTCCTCAACTCCAATGATAACAAAACCACCTATCCAATCTCTCCTCATAATTAAAACGATTCATCCCAGGCAACATTTGCCAAATCTCCTCCGCACCTTCTCCAGTGCAATCACATCTTTCCTGTTGTGTGTTGACCATAACTACATTACATTTTCCAGCAAACCAATGTTTTATGAAAGTGTACCAAGACCTCCATTTTTTAATATTCTACGCCCTGGCTATTGAAGTTGTATGACTTCTTCACGGCCATATCTACCTTTGCTTCCACCATTGGTTCCCTTTTCAACAACTTAAAGAAGATTTACAACAATTTTTTTTAATCTCCTGCAGGTTTTGCTGGTGACCATGACTACAGGGCTCAAAATCTATGCGTGTGGGGGGGGGTTTGTTGACACTGGTGTTATGGGCAATTACCAACCAGAGTGCTGTGAGGAGTTGATATTAGCAGGGCTGCCTGGACCACTTCAGAGCTCATCATCAATGACTATCTTAAGCCCTTTTCCAAATGGGACATCCATCCCAATGTACAAGATCAATGTACTAAGGTGCAGAGGCTCATTGATGGAGCCCACCTCATTCACCTATTACCTGCATCAAAGAGGAAGTGCGTTATTGGTTGAATGTCATTTGTAGATCCTGAATACCAATGGAAGATACTGGAGAAACGCTTATGAAATGCTCATTATTCTTCGGCACTTAAACTCATTATTATCTCACCAATGTCCAAGGCTGCACATGGATCTTGGCTGGACACCTCTTCCCACAAAAGCCCTGGAAAATCGTGGGTAACCAGGCCCAGTAACAACAGGATATGCGAGAGTGCTCAATAGTGTAGAGGACATTTGTGGAGTTGGCATCGCACCCCTTGGCCATGGGCAACTGGTACTGCTTGAGTAAAATAGAATGGATCAATTGCAAGCATTGGATAACTTTAACCCAGCATGCCAGTAGAAATGGGGGTGCCACCCAGGTCACGCTTGAGCTCTGCTTTATGATGAAACCATGGCCACAGTCACAGGCCAGCTAGTTAGCAGCTTGTGTCTCAGTCAGTGGGATAATAATAAATGTTGTAATACCCTCTCCAACTCTCAAACTGCCAAGCCACCGCCAATGGTGTGCCATTACTTTTCTCACACCTCCAAATGCTGCATTCCCGTGCAGAGAAAGAACAAAATATAAAGGCCCATCAGTCTGAAGAAGGGTTTTGGCCCGAAACGTTGCCTATTTCCTTCGCTCCATAGATGCTGCTGCACCCGCTGAGTTTCTCCAGCATTTTTGTGTACCTTCGATTTTCCAGCATCTGCAGTTCCTTCTTAAACAAAATATAAAGGCTGTTCACTTACTGTACCACATCATGCATATTTCATCTTTACATTCAACCCAAGCAGGTTTTTCTAAGAGCAAAGTCTTAATTCCCTCTGCCCACCAAGAGCAATGAGAAGGACTTCAAACCTGTGGAACAATATCAATGATCTATCTCTGTACCTTGGTCCTCATGAAAAATGTAACAGTAAATCTGATTTGCCTATTGCCCATTAAACGTCTGCCTGGGAATTAAGAGCTGATTTACCCTGTGAATGACCCTCCTGGTCGGATGCTAGATGAGAAAGAGATTGGGTCAGGCACATACATTTTAAACACTACTTCATTGACTAATTTTTAACATTTCAAATTGCTGTAGCAGAGCTGATGGATGTTTAAAAGCACTTGGAAGTACTGTCTCCCATGGCAACTAATGTTTAACTTAGTGTGAGTGGTATGAAATATAATGAAATCCTTACTGATGGAGGGAATAGAAGAACATTAAGAATCAAGGTATAATAATGACTAGACTGCGTGGTTTTCAAAAGGGAAAAAAACATGTCCAGTTTTAATGATTTTTTCGAGAGGTAACAGAGGAAGTCAACAACTTAACACAATTGATAGATTTTTAAAAGGCTTTTGATAAGGAGCCAGCAGCTGTCTGCCTTTTCATATTTTTATTTTTTATTTTAGTTAGTTAAGTGTTTTGTTTGGAGGTCTAGTCTTTTTTATGTGGGGGGATGGGGGGGTGGGGGGATGGGGGGGTGGGGGGAGAAACTACCTTTCAGGGTCCCTACCTGTTCGGAGAGGCAGCTTTTCTCCGGGCTGCAGCTACGACCCGTCCTCGCGGCCTACCAGCGGGCCTGGAGCAGCGTTTCCTGTCGGGGACCGCCCAGAACCTCGGCTTCGGCGGCGGCACAGCGCTGGAGCGCTATCGCGGAGCAGGCGATGCCTTGCCCGGGTCGCCGCGCTGGTGCTCCGGTGAGCTGAAGATCGCTGAGGAAAACATCACGGAGCTGCGGGACTGTGGAGCCACCAGCTGCGGGCGGCGGCGCTGACTTTACACCGGGAGCCTGGGATCTCTAGATGAGATCGCCAGTTGTGGAGCTCCAACCGGCGCGGCCTTGTTGGCTTTGGAAGCCGCGGCCTCCAGTACGGAAGCGGCCATTCCAGGGTTCCCAAGCCGCTGAGAGGACTCTCCCGACGCCGGAGCAACATCACCCGGCGAGAACGGCCTGGAACATCGGGCCTCCGTAGAGGCAACTGTGGAGGCCTCAATGGGCCCGACTATGGGTGAACTGGGGTTGGGGACTGGACTTTGTGCCTTCCCTCATAATGGGAACCATTGTGGGGGGATGTTTTTTATGTTTAAAACTCTTATTAATGTTATGTCTGTATTCCTTCTTTATGTGCTGCAAAATGGCAAGAAGCATTTCACTTCACTACACCTAGGTGTATGTGAATGTGACAAATAAAATACCTTTGATACCTTTGATACCTTTGAGAACAGACTAATGAATACGATCGGGGAATGAATACGATTGAATATGATTCACAGCGTGTAGGATAGAATAACCACAGTGTTTCTATCTCTCCTCCCATATTGTAAATGCAAGGACATTGTGACAGAATGGCAGGCACATGCCATCAGGGTAGGCAGTGCCTACCCTAACTAAAATTATAAAATGGTAATTATTAAATATAAATAATAAAGGCATGGGAGAATTATGCATACCTACGAGATCGATCTCTTAGGTGAGCATGATTCTTCCGTGCCTTTCATCCGCAGTACATGTAACACGCGAAAGTATGTGCAGCGCATGTGCCGTTGATGCTGCTTCAAGCCTTCAATGCCAAGGGGAGCTGAAGGCTGCTAAGCCTTTGCACCGTGAACTGCGTGCATGTGCTGCACAGCAGCCTACTGCGCATGTGCAGCGCAAGTTTCTTGGCGGGTTTTCAAACATGGATTGTCATTATCTTAAGAGTATCTTAAGAAACAAAGAGAGAAGAATGGAGTTTGTGTATAAATAATGTGGTAAGTAAATTTAATTGAGCTATATGTTTTTAAAAACCATACTTCCCGGCAATGAAGCCACTGCTTTTTACCCAAAAATAAGGCACGAAAATTTACCTGCATCAAGGAGGCCGAAGGTTAGGTTGTTAGCCAAGACTTGGCCATCCCTCAGTACAGCAACATCAAGAACAAGCCAAGTCTATCCCTCATTGCTGGCAGTTGATGGGAAGTGGCTGTAAATTGGGAAGTGGCTGTAAAAGGACAATGCCGCTGGGGGGAGGAGAGTTCTTTTCACAGCGTGTGGTGAGTCTGGCCGGTGTAAAGTTGCGGGGAGGGCAGGAGCGTTCAGAAGGCGGGAGTCGGGGATCATGCCAGCAACTCACTCACTCACTGCTGCCGCTGCGCTCCGGGTGCGGAGCCACCGTATTGTGGCCGGGAAGGGAATTAGCTCAGGTGAAACCGGCCGCCGTCTCAGCACCTTCTGCCGGCCCTCTCACCTCTGGCAGTGCTCTCCGTCTGAACACCTTTATCCTGCCGCTCGCCGGCCTCGCTCATGTCAGCCGCTTCCCGCAAATCCTTAAATTCCGACTGTCGCTGGGAGCAGGACATGGCCTCACTTGCTGCGCTGGGTGACACTGCATGGCATTCACTACTCGGTCCGCATCTTTCAATGTAGACCGGACAGTGAGGGGACCAGCTTAAGAGCGGGTCAGCGGGCGATGGATAACAGGACAGCGGGCGGTGGAGCTTAAACCTGTGTCACCACGAGTAACTTCATTGGTCGCTTGATCGCGGGACCTTGAGGTGAAAAGATAAACTTTTAAAAGACCTTTGAACAGATACGTGGCTATGAATGGTATAGAGGGATTTGGGCATCTTGGCTGGCATGGAAATGTTTTGCTGAAGAGCTTGTTTCTGTGTTATATTATTTCATGATGCTAGGACACCTATTGTATCTATGTTAGTTATAGATTGGTGCAGCTAATACCTCTGTCTTGGACATCTGGCCAGACTCCCCACACGCTGTGAAAGGAACTCTCTCCCCAATTGGTCCCTTGAACTAGTATTGTCATTCAATAAGAATTCACCATCGCTCCACCTGCCATGACCCTCCACCTCCTCCAACCTTTCAGTAATTCAAAATGGAGGAGATTTGGGCAAATTGAATTGTTACTTTCTTTATTTTTATTTTTTGTTTCTTTGAGTGAGAAATTCTAAGCCCCGCCAGCTTTTTTTCAAAAGGAGAAGGGGGTATATTTAAAGAGGAGGTGGATAAACCTATGAAAGAAGAGGTGGATATATATTTGAAAGAGTGGTGAATTGAGGGCTTAGGAGAACTCCCGGTGAAGTGAAGCTGAGACCCAGGACAGATCAATCACGATTCCATTGAATGACAAGGGAGGCTTGAGGGACATGCTCCCACTCCTATTTTCTTGTGTTTAATGAGTTTATTTCAGATATATTGTGTATCTTACATATGAGGCTAATGCTAATTTTTTATGCCGATATCATAGCACTTTATGGGGCAGAGAATGATAATTTGACTCAGAATATCCATGGTAAATGAAAAAGAGAGATTCTATTTAATACAACTTCCCTGCACTTGCTCCAAAGCCTTGAGGGTTACATACACCAAATGATCATCTAAGTGCTTTCTAAATACAATGGGCTTTTCAGCACCACCTCTCTTTCAGGCAGTGAGTTTGAGACCTGTGTTCTCTTCTGGGTGAATACAATATTCCTCAACTTTCCCAATAATCCTATAAAATCTCTTAAATTGGTGCTTCCTGCACTTGCTCTTTTTGCTGAGAGAAAATCCTCTTTGTCCTCTTTTCTAAACCAGCATCTGCAGTTCCTTGTTTCTCCCATTTGGGAAATGTAGGGTTGCCTATGGAGTGGTGTCCTATATCTATGCTTATGTGGATGAAATTAAAGGTAGACAAAAATGTTGGAGAAACTCAGCAGGTGAGGCAGCATCTATGGAGCGAAGGAAATAGGCAACGTTTCGGGTCGATACCATTCTTCAGACTGATGAAATTAAAGATAAGTCGGGAATGTCAGAACACAGAAATGTATGCAAAAATCCATAACAGCTTGGTCAGCTTCTGAAGAAGAACTGACTGCATTGCACAGGAAATTGAATCCTTTACCTAGTCCTGAAATAAACAGTCAGTATTTTCTTAAAGAATTTGATTTGCAAACGCTCTGCAAAAGCCACAGAGTGCTTCAGATAAACTGAATCTGAGTCACATATTGTAACATTGTACATAATCAAATGACAAATGATCCATGTGTAAATGTTTACTTTCCCCATTAACATTCAAAAAATACATTTAGTCTTTCTCCAGTTTCCCAGTCTGTATAATGTGAATCCAAATTGCGTGGTGCGATAATATTGTGTAGACCCCTTCTATAGTCAGAAGCTTAAGTCAAGACATTAAGCCCTACCAGTCTTAAGTATCTACTAGTACCCTCACGAGGGAGATTATACTCTATCAACCTTAGTCTCTTTTCTGAATGAATTTAGTTGTCAATAATCACTATTTTGAGTGGTGAGTCCCCTCTTCCAACCAAGGAGGAGATATTCACAGCCAACATAATTATATATTTAAATTAAGCATGTTTAATTCTAGGGGGTAACTTCCACAAAGGTTATAATTGACAAAGGATTTTTAAAACACAAGTATAATACTTACAATACTAGAAAAGCATACCAATAATTTGCAGATGAACAACTTGTCTGTCGAAGATAGAGTCTGTGGCACGAATTATGCATCTTTCCTCTGTAGTTCCTGACCACATTCACTGTCTTCCAACGCATACTGATTTTCTACCAATTGACATCATCTGCATGTGATGACTTGCAACTACATTGGCCAGGCCAAATGGACGGTGTGAGTAACTTAGTTCAACGTGGGCGTTTTTTTTTACTAACATCACATTCTTGATAAGGTTACTGTGAACCTTGTGCTTCATTTTTATCAATTCTTGGGACTGTTGTGTCTTCTTCTTGCGTGTGGCGTGCACAGCCTAAAGTTGTAGGACAACTTGTTCTATTTGATCTTATTTGATTGTGCACACCGGGTTGATTGCATTCGTCGAAACAGGGCGGACCTTGTGAAGGTTGTAATCTTCCACCCCAGGACTGGTGTGTCATAATCCTAAAGTCACCATGGGCGGTGCAGTTTTTCTTCATAATATCAATACGATGGACCAACTGTTTCGGCCAGAAGTTGATCTTCATTAACAATATGGATTTTAAACTTAAAAGCTTCTCGTAAACAGAGGTCAGCCATAACCCACCTGGGCCTGGATAAGGAATATCCATCACAATGAACAGCGAGGAAGGTCGTCTGTAGCTGCATATAGGTCAGATGGAGATTTGGTAGGAACATCGGCAGATGGAATTTGATCCTGACAAGTGCAAGCTGATGCAATTTGCAAAGTTAATTGATGATAGGAAATATACTGTAAATGATTTTGTTTTTTAGTTTAGTTGAGAGATACAGCATGGAAATGGGCCCTTCTACCCACCGAGTCCACGCCAATCAGCGATACCCACACATTAATACAATACAGCACACACTAGGGACAATTTACAAATTTACCAAGCCAATGAATCTACAAACCTGTACATCATTGAAGTGTGGGAGGATATCGGAGCACCTATGGAACACCCACGCAAGTCACGGGGAGACCGTACAAACTCCGTACAGGAGTGATTCTTCAGAAAGTGTCTACTTTGAAGTTTCTGGAAACCCGATTATAAAACTTAAATTTTTGAAACTTTGAATGTTGTTTCACATAGATGAACATCTCTACTATGGGAAAAATATGTTTGGCACAATCTTTTAGAGAATTCCATTTATTTTTTCCTCTTCTTTTCCCAGGTTGCCCATTGCATTCAGTCATATCCGTCGCATTTTTATGATGAACAACACTGTAAAATATAACAGATTTAAGAATATAAAATCAATATTTTGTTGCAGTCTTTCAAATTATAGAAAGTGTCTTCCTCAAATAAACCACCATAAAAATACTTTTTCAGTCTAACGCATTAATTTTAAACCTTCATAACAGTTTACTGCTGAAAAACTGTTCCCCCCCACCGAGGAACAACGGCTGAAGAGGGCCGGGCGTGGAGAGGGACATTGTGTCACGGGAAGAGGCGACGGCTGCAACAGGCCATTGTGTCCGGCTGGAGCTGGAGATAAATGGTTATTGGGGGTTAAGTTACGGAGATGGCCGTGATGGGTATGGTGGCCCAAGCCTCTTGCCCAGCATAGCCTCGCCGGAAGGCCATGGCTGGCCATATCGTTTGGAAGAATGGCACATGGCACGAACACATCTTCAGAACAAATCAAAAAAGACCAAAAATTGTTTTTGATTTTCTAAGAGTTCAACACCGTTCGGAGTTGGCGCTGATTACAGGCCGTTATGCAGCAAAAAGCGGCGTTTTCACATGCTTCTCGTCCCGCCAATCAGGAGAAATTCACAAGGTTGGGGACTTTCGAATTCCGTGGTCTTTTGAGGGTGGAAGTGCACGTCTATTCCATTTAAATCCATGTGGGACGGCTCACAAAGGTGAGTGACGGCAAATTACTCCAATCATCGGGACAAGGAATTTTTGAAAAAATCGGTAAGATTTATAATTTTATTAAGAATAAAGGAATTTTTTTAAGGGTGATAAATATTTTAATTATTAATACCTACTGTTTAAAAGTATTTCAGATAGATCCCCCATTAAATAAATATGTCGACTTGAAATTTCACAAGTAACCATTGGGACATGCAGTTTTCCAGGAGTGGGGGTGGGGCGCACACACACACACACACACACACACACACACACACACACACACACACACACACACACACACACACACACACACACACACACACACACACACACACACACACACACACACACACACACACACACACACACACACACACACACACACACACACACACACACACAAAGTAGACAGTTACTGAAGAATCACCCACAGACAAGCACCCATAGTCAGGATTGAACCCGGGTCTCTGACACTGTAAAGGGCCTGTCCCACTTGGGCGTCATTTGCGCGTCACGGAGGTGGCTTTTGTAAATCTCAAAATCCTGGGGTCACTGCCTACGTCACCACGCACCATGTGTGACGCGTAAATGATGTCGCGTAAATGCCGCGCAAATGACGCCCAAGTGGGACAGGCCCTTAAGGCAACAACTCTGCCACTGCACCACCGTGCTGCCCTAAGGTACGAAAGAATAAGGGAGACTTAGCGATCCAAGTCTATAATTCCCTGGCTGAAAGGGCATTGAAGAAAACGTATGGCTTTCTTGGCTTCATAGTTTGGGGCATAAAAAATAAGAGTTAAAACATTATATTGCAACTATATGAAACACTGGTTATGCTGCACCTGGAGTATTGTGTGTAGTTCTAGTCACCAGTCTTCAGGATCGATGTGATTGCACTGGAGGGAGTTTAAACAAGATTTAAAAGGAAAACATTTTTACACAAAGAGTATTTAAAACCTGGAACAGATTCCAGAGGAGGTGGTGGAATCAGATACAATCACTACTTTTTAAAAGCATTTAGACACGCATTTGAATGGGCAAGCATAGAGGGATACAATTCTGATAAAGGTAAAAGGGATCAGCATGAATGTGCAGAAAGGTTGCCATGGATGTGATGGGCTGAAGGGCCAGTTTCTGTACTGTCCGACTCAGTGAGGTATAACAATAGTATTACTAAGCTAGTATAAATTGCCCTTACCATCTAGCTGAGAGGTAGAACAGAGGGAGTGGGGTGGGGAGAGGGATGGGGATAGGGGTGGGGTGGGCAGTGGTTGATGAGTACGTGGAGAAAACAAAATGGGATTAGCATTGACCTGTTGATCTAAACGGCCTGTTTCTGTGCGGTTAGACTCTATACCTCTGACTCAACAGCAATAGCAGAATCAAGATAAAAAATTATGTGAAATACATTTAGCTGAATACTGTGCTCAGCCTGCCAAGATCTATAGGATCTAACATCAATTGCTAACCATTTTAACTTCCCTTCCCATCCCCACATTGACCTTTCTGTCCTGGGCCTCTTCCATTGCCAGAGTGAGCCCACATTGCAAACTGGAGGAACAACATTTCATATTCCACAACCCAATGGTATGAACGTTGAATTCTCAAATTTTAGATAATCTCTTTCTAACCTCCACCCCTTACCCCCCCCCCCCCCTCCCCCCCCCCCCCCCCCCCCCCCCCCCCCCACCCCCCCCAACCCCCCCCACTTCCCTCTCCTCTGCTCCAACTGGACTGTCTACATCCTTCTACTTCCCTCCCATTGTTTCAAAATCCACAACTCTCAAAACCTATCACCCACACCTGGCCTTTGTTCCAACCACCTGCTTGTCAAAACCCCCCCTTGCCTGTGTTGACCTCGTACCTGTTACGCTTTGTCTTGCTTCTCCCTTTTTCCAGCTTTCTTCTCCCTCCCCTTAATTAGTCTGAAGAAGGGTCCCGACCCGAAACATCACCTATCCATGGTCTCCAGAGATGCTGCCCAGCCTGCTGAGTTACTCCAGCACCTAGTGTCATTTTGTGAAATACTCAGTCTCCAAGCTTTTGTTTGCTTGCTGCTTTAAACCTCCATCGCATTTGCACTTTTGCCCCTCTGTCCTTGCCTTCTGCTCTGTTCAAAGAACATCAATGAAGCCTCAAGAAACATTACCTCACCTTTCTGATCTTTAGATACAGAGGAGTTCTCTAGTTTAACATTTTAAAATCACAACCCACTTTTACTTTGGGCAGAAGGCACATGGATTGATTCAAGTATTTCCATTTATACCACCTCTACACCCATCTTTTGTTTCCGTTAATCTTATTAGTATTCTCTTTCAAACCCTCATACATTGCATCTTGTCACAGGCTTTTTATTCTTTCTTTTCCCTTTTCTTTTATCTGCCTCTGATCTTGCTGACAACCTCATATGTCCACATTTTGTCCAGACCCATGAATGAGATTCAATCTTAACCAGGGTTCAGGGGTAATCAAGACTGATTAATAACAGCCAGTTATAACACGCAAGGACCACATCCATAGAACAAGTTAAAAAAAAAAACAGCACTTCAATATAGGTTTATGGCAGAGACATATGATTTAATTATTTACTTTCACTCATAATGTTCAGAAAATTAAACCAAAAGAACAATTGCAATAGATACCAATAAGATGTTGGAACAAAGTTACTTCCAAAGCAGCTCATTTTCTGTTGATTTTTCTTATTTACTCAGCCTCAAGTGAACAGGTTGGGCACTAAGACCCAGAGAGGACAGAAAGCAGAGCAGTATTCACTTCATTTCGTGCTGAGATGCTGAAGAAGGGAACTGGGTGTAGTTGTCTGGTCTGATGGTATTTTAAAGGCACTTTGTTTAATTTGCTCTGTTATTCATTAATTTCCCTGCAAGATGAGCAAGAGGTTCACGGTCACCTCAATCCATGGAGAGGACGAAGCAGCCTGGGCTCAAACTAATATATCAGGAGCAAGAAAAGAAGGCAGCTTTTCAAATGGAAATGAAGCACCAGAACTGTCTGAGCACAGGGACAGCTCTCTGCCGGCTGCACCACAAGTTCCAAAACCAGGTAGGAAAGACACCTTCAGAGTAGTGTACAATGAGTACCTAATTCTCTGAGCTGACTTTAATATAAAGGCAAGCTCCAGCAGCCATTCAGAAAATAATTGAAATCCATGATGCAGCGACAAGGAGTATGAAGCGAAGTTATTGATTGAATTGAGTGGTATCAAATGGAATGTTGGATTCTAACAGCATGGCAGGAATATGAAACTCTCGCAACAATGAACTGTGTTAATGACATCAGTTTATATTTAGCTACAGTTTGAATACTCAACGAGGTAAATTAGATTTTGGCCTTGGTTGAAAGTAAATGTCAGCTACATTTCAGCCTGTCTAAAGAAGCTAAGGTGATTTTGTGAAAAAAAACAAGATGTTGCATAAACCAGTGCTAAACATGACTTGTGCTAGTGATATTCTGTGGCAGCAATATGCCTTCATATATTTTTGACACTAGAATTAAGTAATTCGAGTCAAAGCCTTATGATTCAGTTTCAGAAAGCTGGTATAGCATAGAGCAAAGATGGTTTTGAATAATAGTAGCTCTTACGTTCTTTGTTCCTATGACTGTACTTAATGTGAGTGCTGTAATTGCTCCCACTAAACTTCAATTTCATTACACTGCAGTGGGTGGAAAACAGAACTGGCTCATTGTTTTATAGGATAATGCTTTATGGTTTGCTTTTAATTAGGAGAGGGGAAGGGAAGCATTAAATTAGAAATACGTTGCCCTGTGAGTCTTGAAATGGTCAGAAAAAACCAACACGTTTCTAAAATGGTCTGAAATGTTTTGCGAATTCAAGTTGGCATCGCCATGAATATCCCAAATGATTGTTATTAATTTCTGTTGATCAGTGAATGCCATCCGGTATATACATGGTGTTTTAAGAGATTTTGATGGGTTTGGTTTGTTGATGTTTTAATCTTTAATTTTGCTGTCCAGTGAATGCTATCATGAGAGAAAGTCCTTTACTTAACATGCGGCCGTGGAATAATGATAGGCATGCAAGCAATGTTTACCAAGGTTAAAACTGAAACACTATTATCAGTACAGTAAGGTTTCGAGTATCAACTCTGGGTCCTATCCCATGCAAGGTTATTTGTTCAGTCACTGACTCTCACTGTATTCAATATACATTTTAAGTTTGATCTTCATAGCATGTTGAATGTGTGCTTATCTTTTTCCCCTGAAGTATTCTATTTCCTCCAATATAAAATAAACTAATTTGGGCAATTACTTTTTGCACTCTGTATACAATGTAATAGAAAGTCCATTTATAAAGAACCCGTATTTTTTATTTTGTTACATACGATGAACATACAGAAGGAGATAAAATCAAAGTACCTAGCTAAATGATTTTAGCAGATACCAGTCAACAGGGAATAGGAGCTGTCTGATTACAAAGCTCCATCCTTCATGAGTATCAAGTTCAATCTAACGAACCAGTTGGTCTTTTCCTGCCAATTGTTTTCATATGCTTGTACAAACATGGAGCTGGGGATTAAAGCCTTTAAAGTCATAGCATCAGTATGATACTGTATTATCTTGGCTATTTACAGACTAAAGAGGCATTCAGCCTAGTGGTATGAGTTTTGTAAGTACAGATAGGATATAATGTAATTGAATTGGGGAACACTATTATTATGGGGGCCAAATTGATTATAACAAGATTTTTATCAGGAACTAGAGAACCACTTAAAAGTTACTTTGGAAATTGACAAGAAGGAAAAAAGCTGTCTGGCAAAACAAAAACAGTTCTGGGGAAAGAAAAATATTTCCACGGAATATCCCTGCAGTACCCATTGTGTTTTCAGAACACAGTTTACCACAGATTGGCATTGAAATTGACAAGAATAGTTTCAGTTGACATTTGCTCAATGATACTCAATTCAACAATGTAGCATATAGCCTTTAGTAATTGAACATTCAGGAACAAAAATAAACATAGCTATTAAAAATACCTTACTTTTTGAATATCCTGTGGAAGAAATAACTGCAATTGCAAGTCAGAGTTATAGCCTTCCACCACTTTCCCCTTTTGACACAGTTGTTGTTATAATTAGGTTTCATATAACAAGATTTTCTATGAGGTTTCTTAAGAATACAACTTCATGTCATAGAACTGCCTGTCATTGCTGGAAGCTCTACAAGGAACTATCAGAGGTTCCTCAATGAAAAGGTCACCAAGGAACAATGTGTATATGAATGCAACAGTGGCACCCAGAAATACTGATAACTCTCACTCCATAATAGTTCAATGGCAGTGTGCAAAGTCGTGACAATTCCCTGGAACATTGATGAATCAATATTTAAAAATAACAAACCTAATGTGGGGATGGGGTCTCTGTTCATTTGAGTCAGAGGAATGGCTGCAAGAACCAAGGTACTTGAAGACCATATCCATGTTTTTTTTAACCTTTGGTTTAGTCATTATATAATTGTTTCAAATAATTCTTGTGGCTTAAAAAAAAATTATTGTTAGATAATTTAATTTTGTTTTTATTGTTGCCTTCAGGGTGTTTCTGAATGTCAGAAAGCTGTTGACAGCGTTAACTGGTGGTTAAGCCAGGGTGCATATTTTACAAGCTGTCAAGAGTTGTATTCTGTTGCGTTGTGGACGCGACTTGTTCGGATTTCTTCACATGATGGCACCCATGTGGTCAAAAGTGGCTTGCCAGTGAAGATGAGGCCAGGAAGCTGGCCAGAGGTTCTGCCAAATATATAGCATGGACTGATTTCACGCTTCAAAAATGGAAGTAAAACCTTGCTTTCTTTAGATCACTTATAGATTATTAATAAATATATACTTATGAGTAGAAACACCAGGGAAATGTATGTCTTCGGTCAAGGGTGAAAGAATGGAGTTGAACTTGTGCATGGAGAGCATTACTGATTACACAATTAAATTTGGTTATCAAAGTAAAATTTCAAAAAATGAACGTAATATGGAGCTGGTAATCTGATGACATATCAACTGTTGGTCTATATATTTGTCAAAACAACATATTGTTCAGCATCAATGCAAACAGAACTGCAAATTGGAATTTAGTTTAAAATTAGTCCGTTTTCCCATTTGTAGTTTCTAAGATTTCATTATATTTGATCTTCGGCTAATTTAGTATTTGTATATCTCTCTTATTTAGATTCTTTAATTATGTCCCTGTTCCTGTGCGCTAAATAAAGGCCCAGAATTCACATGCTTCATTAAATGCAATCCTGATGTTACAATGGAAAATGTTTGATGCACCAGTTCCATGCACCTTGTGTGTTACATGCTCCTAGTCCTGTGGACTGAGTCACATGAAGCTGTTTACTCCCATTGTGCACCATGTGCAGAAAAGCTGATCTGAAGAGCAGGAACTTGCATGCTTTGCAAGGAACAACACATACTAATTTTACACCAATTCCCCAAGAACCCTCTCTCCATGCTAATCGATCTTCTTCGGTTGCAGCCATTTGATTTTTGTAGAATTAGTCCACGAGGGTGTTACACACTAGCTTTTCCACTACACTTGGCTGAAGTGCATGGTGACTCAACCAGTGGAAATTGCTTCCTTAACCCATCGTCTAGTGCCATTGCATTGTCTGGCCACTTCAAATGCAGTGGTGTGGTGACTTCTTTCTATTTGGGATGGGATGGCTTGGCTCGGGAGACTTGATGCTGCAAGGCTCAGCAGAGTGGTGTTTATTGTGTACCTGAAATGAGAAAGGCACCACAAAAATGGAAAAAAAGTGCATGTTTAAACTAGCTGTATGTTGTTCACTAGAAGAGAAGAGAACTGGGATGTGAGAGGTATTGAATATGAGCATACCATCTTCTGCAAACATTTATGATACCCTGACTCCTTGATCACAAAGACAATAATCTCCAAAATAGCATATAAGAGCCTGGAATCAAGCCCTTTGGCCATAATTATCCATGCCAACCAACATTCCGCATCTACACGAGTCTCACCTACTGCCGTTTGGCCCATATTAAGGACATGTTCAAATATCTCTTTAACATTATAATAGTACCTGGCTCACTGACCTACTCTGGCTGCTCATTCCATATACCCACCTCCATTTGTGTCAAAAGGTTACCCCTCAAGTTCCTATTAAATCTTTCCTCTCTCACCGTAAACCTATGTTCTCTTGTTCTCGATTCCCCATACGTTGGGCAAAAGACTTTGTGCATTTACCCAATTTATTCCTCTCATGATCTTGTACACCTCCATAAGATCACCCCTCATCCTCCCGCACACCAAGGAATAAGGTCCTTGCCTGCTCCACCTCACACTATAGCTCTGGCCCTTGAGTTCTAACAACATCCTCCACATTATTCTCCGCACCCTTTCCAGCTTGACAAAATCTTTCCTATATCATGGTGACAAAAAATGAATATAATACTCTTAATATGGCCTCACCAATGTCTTTTACGTACAATTGCAACATGACCTTCCAACGTTGATGCTCATTACTCTGATTGATGAAGGCCAATGTACCAAAAACATTTTTGACCACCCAATCTACCTGTGATGCCACTTTCAAGGAACTATGTACCTGCACCCCTATATCTACAACACTCCCTAGAACCTTGCCATTCGCTGTGCAAGTCTTGCCCTGGTTAGACTTCCCAAAATGCAACACCTCACACTTATCTGTATTACATTCCATCAAGCAGCCCTCAGTCCATCTGTGTAATGGATCAAGATCCTGCTGCTTTTTTGACAACCTTCTTCACTATCTATAATACCACCCATTTTAATGTCAGCTGCAAACTTGCTAGTCAAGTCTTGAACAGCAATGGACCCAGCACACCACTAGTTACGGGCCTCCGGTTCTAAAAGCAACCTTCCACAATCACTATCTACTTCTTTCCATGAAGCCAATTTTCTTTCCATGAAGCCAATTTTCTATCCATTCAGCTATAGCACCTTGGAATCTAACCTTCCAGAGCAGCCTATCAAGTGGAAGCTAGTCAAATACCTTGCTGAAATTCCTATATACAATGTCTACAGTTCTGCCCTTGTGTATCTTTTTGGACACATCTTCAAAACCTTCAGCACTTCTCTGGTCATAATACTGACTGCCCTTAAGGCACTTCCATTGACTGCCTCAAGTTCCCCGGTCATTATGTCTTCCTCCACTGTATATATAGAGGAGAAATACACATTATAAGACCTTGCCCATCTCCTGTGGATCCACACAGTCGACTGCTTTGATTTGTAAGGGGACCCTTTCTCTCTCTGGTTACCCTTTTTCCCTTTATGTACTTATAAAATCTCTTAGAATTATCCTTAATATTATCTGGCAAAGGCATCTCCTGCCTCCCTTTTGCCATCTTGAATTCCTTTATTACCTTGCTCCTCAGTTCCTGAAGCTCCTCCAGGGATACACTTGACCCTGGCTGCCTATACGTGCCCCATGCATCCTTCTTACTCTTGACCAGAGCCTCAATTTCTCTCACCTGCCTTGCTCTAACAGGAACATGCACATCCTGGACTTGTTCGAAAAACTTTTAAATTCATCCCACTTTCCTGGTTCCTTTTCCTTGAAACAACCTACTCCAATCAATTTGAGTAAGTTCCTGTCTAATATCTTCCAAAATTGGCCTTGGCTCAAAATAGTGGAACTGCTCTGTCTCGCTCCATAAAGATGACCAAACTTGTGCAGCCATTGTTCCCCATGCTACATCACTAATGGCAATTGACAGATTCAGTCCTCCACTCTTGGAGGAGCAGGAGCCAAAGTTAGTTTAAGCTTGTAAATAGGATTTGTGAAATAACATGGTCGGTCCTTTCATGGAATAGACAGTTTCTCGGAGTGCCTTCTGTACGCCCAAGTCCACGCATGAGCACAAATGCCTCAGACGAGACCACCAGAACAAACAGCTCCATGTTTTCATGCACTATTTCTAAGCTCACATCAGCCAGAAAAAAAATCTGTGAATATCTTATGAGTTGTACGTGTAAAATTAATGTTTTGGAAATACGTGGTGTCTGGTAAAATATCAACAGCCAAAATGTATGACTTAACCATGGGAGGCCTGTGTATCTTTACCGCAGTTATTGCTCTTAGTGCTGACAGACAAATCTGTTCAAACATATAGGAAACATTATCTCCTTCTTCAAAATATCAATGCACAGATACAATCTCTATGTACTGCCAGGAATGATCTACTTGGCAGATGGCATATTGAGATTGTAATGATTGCAACACTGAGAGATTGTAACATTTGGTTTAATTCCCTATCCAGTTTGTCAGTCTATACATTGAACTTTTCAGCTCACAGGCAAAGAGCCCTGTAATTATGTGTTGTTCAGATCTTTTTGAGATATCTTGGAGTATTGTCTCTTGAGTGCCCTATGCTCACAATAGATGGCTTTAACTTTCCACTATGTGCCTCACTTATTGAGAGTAATTGGCTTCATCTCTGCAACAAGGCAAAATCTGTCAGGTTAGCTTAGCTCCATGAAGATTTGCCTTCTCCCATAGTTATATCATTTAGATTGATTAAAGCTCTAACGAAACTCAAGCAATGGAATGGAAATATGTTGCAATGAGAGGTAATGGAGAGAGTGATGTGAGTAATAGTAGGATAATTGAAGCCACGTTTTCGACCGAAACCTCCATTCATGAAAGCTTTATCCACTTTATTATCCAAAAATGAATATATTTCACAATTATTTTGCAGGAGTCGTGCTTTAACCTTTGGCCATTTCTCCCTCATTGTATTTGCTACACACTTTCTTGATCAGTCTCTTTGTTTCTTTCCGTTGCTTGTGTTGTTGAACCATTTTCTGAATTTCTGTTGTGATATTCGTTGTTTTGAAGTGAGGGAGAGTGAAGGTAGGGGAGAATGGACACAGAAGCACAGAAAGAGAGAAGTAATGAAATGAGCAAGAGAAAGCGAGCAATGGATTAAGATCAGATGCAACAGAATTATACGAATGAGAATGTGAAAAGAAGAGAGTGGAAAAGAAAAACATTGTCAAAGTCAAAGTCAAAGTCGCCTTTATTGTCATTCAGACCTTGCGGTCTGAACAAAATTTTGTTGCCTTGCAGTCCTACATATTGTAAAAATGACAAAAACACACAAAAAACACAAATTAACATCCACCACAGTGAGTTCACCAGGCACCTCCTCACTGTGATGGAAGGCAAAAGTCTTAAGTCTTTGTCATCCCTTCTTATTCTCCCTCTGCGCCGAGGCGATCCAGGCTTCAGATGTTGTGACCCCGCCGGGCGATGGTAAGTAATGTCAGTCCCGCGGCTGAATCCGAGCTCCGCGAACGGGCCGGTTCAACTCCGCGGCCCGGGGTGGTCGAAGCTGCCGAAGCTGCGGCCCTCCAGGCCAGCGGACGCAGCTGTTGTTGTGGGAGCTCCGGAGAACAGGTCACCAACCTGTGACCTGCGAGCTCCCGACGATGTTTCGTCCACTCGGCCCGCGGTCAGGTCGGGTGGCCGCTGCTGCCGGAACATTGCCCCAGCTCCGAGGCCGGGTCGCCGATGCCGCTGCCCCAGCTCCGAGGCTGGGTCGCCGATGCCGCTGCCCAGCTCCGAGGCCGCCAGCTCCGCTATTAGGCCTCGGCGCAGGCGGAGACGGAGACGGGGGATACGACAAGAGAAGTCGCATCCCCCCCCGAAGGAAGAGACCAAAAACATGTTTCTCCCCCCCACCCACACACATACACAACCTAATAAACCAAAAATTAACTAAAACAGGACAAAAGAACAACAAAAAAAAGAAAAAAACAGACGGACTGCAGGCGAGCCGCAGCTGCTGAGGCAGCGCCGCCATTTTGGAGTTACTCCTGCATTTTGTACTTATACAGTAGGAACAGAGAATGTCCTCTGTTGCTTTCTTTCTGTTTCTTCTGTTTTATCTTTCTCCCTTGGAGGAAAGAGCATTGAGAGGAAATTGAGAGGAAACTCATGGGATCACAACAGGAATGCGAGGACATCATTAAACAGCACCACAGGTTGGAATTGAAACTGGCTCATTGGAGTCTTCAAGTAGCGGTTGCCATTCTGTTGCCTCACATTTACAGCCAAAGACTAAAGGGCCTGTCCCACTTGGCCGTCATTTGCGCCCCATTTATGTGACCTGGTAGCGTATGGGTAGCGTGTGGGTTGGGCGGGACGGGCACATGGAGTGCCGTGGAAGAGTCTGGAGTTGCGCGCGGTATCGCGCAGCGCTCCAGGATTTCGTTCTGCATGAAATCTTCGCATGCCACCAGCCTGTCATGTAAATGTTGGCCATGTGGGACACTCTGGTGCGGCGCAATGTCTCACCTCCAACAGCAGCAGAAGCAGGCACGTGATCGCCGAGCTCGGTCGTTGCGGATCCGGATACGCTCCTACTCCTACTCCCAGAGCGGGGCCAAGACGATTGGAGATTGATACAAAATGCAGGAGTAACTCAGCGGGACCGGCAGCATCTCTGGAGAGAACCAATGGGTGACATTATGGGTCAAGACCCTTCTTCAGAATTTCGATCCGAAACATCATCCATTCCTTCTCTCCAGAGATGCTGCCAGTTCCACTGAGTTGCTCCTGAATTTTGTGTCTATCTTCAAATGACATCACGCGCTCCAGACGGCTGTGCGGATGCATGATGATGCCCGCGACTGTCACGCGTCATTCACTACCAGCTTGTCGCGTAAATGACGGCCAAGTGGGACAGCCCTCTAATTGACTTTTACATTTATTTACAAATACCTCTCTGAGGGTTAGACATTACATCATCACATAAATGGGAAAACCTTATAAATCATGCAAATGATTTTTGAAAATATTCTGGCGATGGAATGGAGGGTTTAGATTATAGGATTGTGCACTTTGGTCATTATCTAAAAAGATGTCTGTAAAACAAAACGCTCTGATCAGAAAAGCTAAAACCCCTTGATTCCAAACCCCACAGAACGAGGAAGCTCACAGATATGCTTCCTATTCAATCTACCCTTCCTATATTTGGTGTATAAAGGAAAGAATAGTGATGAAAAGATAATATGAAACATTTGCTAATACTGTACATTGGTGAGATTCTGAGCTGCAAACTACTTAACTTAAAACAGAACAATACGTGGCAGAAAAATAGTGACATCTCTGGTTTGCTGAGATGTGCAGCTTTTCCAGAAATAGAAAGTGCTTGAAGTTTCACTGTGTCCTGCAGCCTAAATCCAGGTGCAATCTTGAGTTATGACCCTGTGTCCCATCACATTGATTGATGTGGCCCAATAATGCAGTATGGGCACTCCCAGTGTAAGTTACTGGTAGCACTCACAGAATGATATTGATAGATGGTGAAGCTGTCATTGTCTATGGAATTCACAAACACTCAAAATCGCTGAGAAGCAAATCAAAACAAAAGGAGCATTAAGGTAATTAACAATCAAAAGATTAAAATCAGCCATTGATATTTTGAAGCAATTCGATGCATGCAAATAAATGCCCATTGGGTTCCACCCAACCGGCCCAGGGTCAGCTGGCTGCCAAGTGGAAGATGCTTCAGGTAGCTTAAGCTCATATCAGTGCTAAACATCAGGACTTTGACCAGGAAAGGTAAGGATGGTTGACGGTGCACTGGAACCCAGTCAGACGATCTGCCCCAGTATATCCGTGCATTACCGCGATGCATCTGAGACAGCCCAGCATCATAATTGTTGAGTATAATGCCAATTTAACTGTTGATTCCTGGGATGTCAGGACTTTCATATGAAGAAATACTGGATAGACTCGGTTTGTACTCGCTAGAATTTAGAAGATTGAGGGGGGATCTTATAGAAACTTACAAAATTCTTAAGGGTTGGACAGGCTAGATGCAGGAAGATTGTTCCCGATGTTGGGGAAGTCCAGAACAAGGGGTCACAGTTTAAGGATGAGGGGGAAATCTTTTAGGACCGAGATGAGGAAAACCTTTTTCACACAGAGAGTGGTGAATCACTGGAATTCTCTGCCGCAGAAGGTAGTTGAGGCCAGTTCATTGGCTACATTTAAGAGGGAGTTAGATGTGGCCCTTGTGGCTAAAGGGATCAGGCGGTATGGAGAGAAGGCAGGAACAGGATACTGAGTTGGATGATCAGCCATGATCATATTGAATGGCGGTGCAGGCTCGAAGGGCCGAATGGCCTACCCCTGCACCTATTTTCTATGTTTCTATGTTTATATATTGCTGGGGAAACTTTAATTTCAGATGGTGTTATTGCTATTTGTTATTTTAATGTTGTTCTACTTTTTGTGTTCTGCTATGGATAATAAGTTGAGCCTAAGTGTTGAACCGATGAACAAGGTCACCTGGTAATCCAGACATTTCACTTGTGTTTGATAGTGGAACATTTTGCTGAAGCATTTAGTCTTTCATGCAGAAGGTATCTTGCCATGATAACTCATGTATGGAAAAATATAGCCTTAACCATGAGTATTTGTAATCTGGATCAATGTAGAAGGTCTTTGAAAAAAATAGCCTTAAAAGTATTGAGATAAGAGTTAGGCTGTAATCTGGAACGCACCCGACTTAGAAGGAATGGTAAGGAAATTTATTATTTTTGCAATGGATTTGGAAAAATGTTTGAAAAGAGAATTTTGGTGGACTGTAAGGAAGAGAAAGGATATGCAATTAATTGGACAGCTCTTTCAGCAAACAGGAGTGGGCAGGGTGGGTTTCAGTGCCTATTTTGCATTGGTATTTCTTTCAATTTAAAATCAGAAAATGCTGGAAATGCTCAGCAGGTCAAGCAATACCTGTGGAGAGAGAAAAGCAGAGTTAGCCTTCATTAAGGGCCTAGAAGTGGTGTGAATAGCAACTGCTATAGTCAGAGTCATACGGCATGGAAATTGGCCCTTCTCTGCTAATCTTGTTTCCTCGTTTGAATAATATCACTCTAATTCTTTTCTAGCCATGTACCTGTCCTAACATCTTTTAAATGTTGTTGAAGTACCTGCTTCAACTACCTCATTTGGCAGCACCTTCCATATACCCATCACACTCAATGTGAAAAAGTTGTGCCTTGGGCTTTCTCTCTCACTGCAAACATATCCTTTCTACTTCTTGTTTCCTGAACCCAGGGAAAAGGTTGAACATTACAATGAAGGCTGTCTAAATTAAAAGTACGAGCACTGGTTTTGAACTCAAATATAAATTCTCAATTCAGTCAGATTCAGAGGCTCTTCCAGCAATATATTAGCAGAAATATACCAGGGATGTCCAAGTAAAAACAACTGTGTGGATTTAATCTTTCATCAAACGGAAATCTAGAAATGCTTCCACTGCCTGGTAAGGTTACTGGATGAAAATAACAATTTTTCATAATTGGCACATGAGACATTAATCAAGGACACAGATTATTTTGTGAGCCTCCATGGTGAACTGTTGAGGGTTGCGGACGTTAGAGCATTGGAAGTATCTAAAGAGAAGGCAGATCATTTTTGAATGATCGGGGAATTGAGAGCCTTGGATAACTGATACAGAATAGGCATTGAGGTTTGGGTAGATCAGATTGAATATCAGGGCAGGCTTCAAGGTCCTGGCATAATATATTCTTATATTCTTGGATCCACTACAGCCCATTCATCAAACTTGACCTTAGAACTCTTCTTTCATCTCCATTATAGCCACTGGCTCACAAAAATCACACTATTTCACATCAACACAGAAGGAAAAATTAATTGTAATTTAGTTTTATTACATGTTCCAAGCTGAAAATGATGAAACTCTACACGGGTCTAACAGCAGCAGAAAGGCACAGATTTAACTGCTGGAGGAACTCAATGGTGAGGGAAATGGACAAATGACTTTCTGGGTCAAACCCTTCTTCTAGACTGATGAAGCAAAAGGGAGATACCTTGTAGAAAGAATTGAGAGAGAAACAAGAGTTGGCCTTTCATTCATCAAGGGTGCAGTAGTGACATAAAGAGCAACAGTTGAACTGCTATCTCCTGTCTACTCCATCAGTCTGAAGAAGTAATAACAAAAATGGTTTGATCATGTACAAAAGATACTAAAGCTGAGATTGAGAAATCAACGGGAAGGCCCATAATAGGTGTAAAGCCTAAATGTCAAACGTGATTCCTTTTTGGATGGCAAAAAAACAGGGGTAAAAGGAGCAAGAAATGAAAATAAATGAGACCAGAGGAGATGTAACGATAATAGGAAAATCAGTACCAAAGGTTATTATGAAACAACTCCATTACATCCACTGGCTTGAACTTGAGCTTTTACCTGCTTGTGATTTTGTCTCCATCTCACTTGCACTTTCACCCCTTTGTTCTTGCCCTTCTACCTTTGTTTAGTTTAGTTTAGATACAGCACAGAAACAGGCCCACCAAGTTCACACCGACCAACGATCCCCGCACATTAAAACAAGCCTACACACACTGGGTACTATTTACACTTATATCAAGTGTACAAACCCAAGCCAATTCACATACAGACCTGTATGTCTATGGAGTGTGGGAGGAAACTGAAGATCTCTGAGAAAACACACGCGGTCACAGAGAGTACTTTTAAACTACCTACAGACAGCACATGTAGTTGGGATTGGACCTGGGCCTTTAGCGTTGCAAGCACTGTAAGGCAGCAACTCTACCGCTGTGCCACCGTGCCACCGTGCCAAAGAACAATCATGATACCTCAAGAAGGAGCACCTCCTCTGTTCATTATGCACATTCCAGTGTTCCAGTTCAATTATTTCAGATCAGAATGTTACTTTGAGCAGCATTGCAATTGACACCACTTTTAAACCTATCTTTCGTTCTGCATTTGTCTTGTCATATACCCGTCCAATTCCTCTTGTTTTGCATCCTCTCACAGGTCTTTTGTTTTATCTATTCCTTTTTGTCTTTATCTATCACGGTCCTTGCTGAACATTGTTATAAATTCCAACATTTTCTAGCTGTGATGTGAAATCATCAATCGTAATTTTGACTGTTTCTCTTTCCACAAATGCTTGCTGAACATTGTCTGTTTTTATTTCAAGGTATCAAGTTGATGGCAGAGGGGGTAGTTGTCATGTTCAGTCAGCATTGATTCCTTGCTAGATCAGTTATGCTTAGTCACCTTCTGTAAGTTCTTTATTTTGAAGTATCTGCCCTACAACATTCATGCAGTCACCTTTTCCCATTTTGAAGAAGAATAATTCAGTTCCTGATAATTCTGTGGGGAAAAAATATTCCCTTTATTAAAACCTTTGGCCATTGATTTGTAATCAGTGACTCCCTTGTATTTTTATTTGTTCCAGATACATATTAATAAAATCAACACCATTGTGTGCATGTTATCTCTGGGAATTAAATACAGCATTAAATGGATAGAAGTAGAACAGAAATTAATTTAGTACTAAGTAAATCTGTGAAATCAATTTTAATTGGTTGTCAAAATTTATTCTGTTTTACAAAAAGGAATACAAAACCTGTATAGCCATATCTTTCAGTTTGAAATTCTAATCTACTGTATTTGTAAATTATGCTTATTAAACATTAAATTTCTTTGGTGTTTTATAAAGGATATAATGTGTATAATGTCAAAAGGCGATAATGTGTATCGCAAAATTATTATACAGATTGATTTTAATAGTTCACTACTTTGGGGATAAAACTAACTAAAGAGTGAGGTTATTTTCTCCTTGTCAAAGAGAAACATTTTTTAAATCTCCTGCCCTTGATGTAGTTGCTGAATAATTGTACATAAGAACATAAGAGAATAGTCTGTATCTGGAATGAGCTGCCAGAGGAAACAATAGAAGTGGCTACAATTAAAACCTTTAAAAGACATTTGGACAGATATATCGATAAGATGAGTTCAGAGAGGTATGGGCCAAAAGAATGTTAACCTGGTTGTCATGGATAAGTTGTGCCAAAGGGCCTGTTTTCATGCTGTATTGCTCGATAACTTCATGTCTGCATGAGAAATAGATCAGGGCGGCACAATGGCGCAGTGGGTACAGTTGCTGTCTCACAGCAGCAGAGACCCAAGTTTGTACCTGACCTCAACTGCTATCTGTGTAGAGTTTGCACGTTCTCCTTGTGACCATGTAGGTTTCCCTTGGGTGCTCCGGTTTCCTCCCACATTCCAAAGATGTGCCGGTTTGCACTACAGCATTGTTGCACAGAACCTTTAGGCTTTTTTTTATTGGTGAAACATGACTTCTAACCTGTGTACTCTGATTTTCCAGCCATAAAGAACAGCAACCCAAGGTATCTCGAGTTTGCTAAAACCATATCTGGAATTCTATTTATAGAATTCAGAGATGATTCAACATTAGAGAAATTTCAACATTTAACCCAACCTTTATTGTTGATAACAAAGTATTTTTCACAAGTTTTGAAGACTGGCAGTGTCAACCAATCAGACCATTCATACCATGTTGGCCCCGGCTCCCAACTCCAGCTCTTCTCTGAATTATATTATTTTATCTATTTTATGGCATACAAGATTAATGATATTTGCTGGGGCAGCACAAAGCCAGCACCTCCCAGCATCAGGATGTGGGTTCAATCCAGAACTCAGGGGCTGTCCATGTGGAGTTTGCACCATTTCCCTTCCACACACTAAAGACCTGTGGGTTGCTAGGTTGATTGGCCATTGTAGATTCCCTCTTGAGTATTGATGACTGGTAGAATCTGTGGGGAGTTGACACTAATGTAAGATTAGTATAAATGGGTGGTTGTTAGTTTAGTTTGGAGAAACAGCATGTTAAAAAGGCCCTCCGCACCGACCAGCGACCCCCTACGCACTAACACTATCCTACACACGTTGGGGACAATTTACATTTGTACCAAGCCAATTAACCTAAAAAATTGGACAGTGGGAGGAAACCGAAGATCTCGGAGAAAACACAAGCAGGTCACGGGTAGAACATACAAACTCCGTATAGACAGCAACTGAAGTCAAAATCGAACCCGGGTCTCTGGTGCTGTAAGGCAATAACTCTACCACTGCGCCACCTTGCCCTTAGCTAGTGTGAACTTAGTGGGTCATAGGGCCTACTTGTATGCTGGATCTTTTCATGAATCCATGACTAGGAATTCCCCACCATAGTCTGGAGATTCAAGGAGACAATAACCTCTATAAATATAGATACAGCGGGTCACCATATTCTGTGCTTTGGGTGGAGCTTGCTGCCCCAAAATTCAGCGCAAGGATTAGTAACTAACCTGGAATTCTGTTACACAGCACACAAAGGTAAATTTGTAGTCAAGGCTGAGTCCAGGGGTAACAGAGGAGAGTGGAGCCAGTAATCGTGGGTCACAGATTATCTGTCGTTTGAGGCTGAGGGCAAATTGTGAGTTAAATCGGGGAACTGGAAGTTTGGGCTGAAGGATTGAAGAGGCATTTGAGGGAATGATGAAGGAATCATCCCCTCAAATTAGGACTTCTTCTTCTTCTTGCGTATGGTGTGCACAGCCTAAAGTTGTATCAATCAAATAAATCTTATTTGATTGCGCACGCCGGGTTGATTGCATTCGTCGAAACAGGGCGGACCACATGAAGGTTGCAATCTCCCACCACAAATTATGGCTTCAGAGGTAGAAGTCCATTGGGGTGCAAGGACACTGAGTTAGAGGATGATTGGGAAGCTCAGTATTTTTACCTTGTGGGAAGGAACTCCTATAAGTATGGGTACATACCTGAGAGGGTCTCCTAGATCAAGCGTGTTAAGAGATAAACACTGCTAAATCATGGGAAGTCCCCTCAACATGATATGGCCTAATTTCTCAGGCAATGCTCTAAATGGTTTGCACAGCAAGTTGCATCCTTCCGTGTGAATCTGACGCAGAATCTGACTTCATCAGCATAAGCATGGTCTGCAACCAATGGTTGTTTGTTGAGATTCTGCTGCAATGTGACATGGAAACCATTGTAATCGCATTCCCCTACCGATGTGGTCAAATTTTACATGTATATTGTTGAACAAAACCTCTGCACATAATTACTTTGATGATGTATATATTTAATCTCTCATGGAATGACATAGATCAAGAAAAAACCATTATGTTGGTAGTGGGTATATTGGCATTCTGGAAAAACTATCAATATTTCTTTTCCCCCCCATTCTTTATCCACAGCCTTGAAAATAATTATTTTCAGTCATACATCTAAGTTGCTCTCAGCCTATGTGGACCCATTGTGTTATCATCCTTTGTGAATACAATGGGTCCATTGTGCTGTGCTGTAAGCAGTCTATGATTTTACGATTCTCTGTATCTGCTTTTAACACACAATAGTCAATGCAATCTTTCCACTGAATACATGCCGAACAAAAACACTGTCGAACTGCAGCTTTTTAAAATCTTTGTTTACCTTAAGTCAATCTTTTGTCCACTTGTTATTTCCTGGGAGGTTACTTTTTTTTTCAATTCAATTCAATTCAATTCAACTTTAATGTCATCGCACAAATACAAGTACGAGTACAACGAAATGCAGTTTTGCGTCAGTTGTGCATAAAGAAAAGAAATAAAAAAAATAGAAAGAGAGAAGATACAGAATAATCAAAAAATACAGAATAATTAAACAATGGGGACGGAGGGACCGGAGAAATCTATCGGCGGGACTCCGAGTTCAGCAGTGTGATTGTATTGTTGTAGAAGCTGTTCCTCATCCTACTAGTACGTGACCTGAGGCTCCTGTACCGCCTCCCTGATGGGAGGAGGGCAAACAGTCCATGTTTGGGGTGTGAGGGGTCTTTGATGATCTTCCCAGCCCGTCTCAGACACCGTTTTCAGTGGAGGGCACCGATTACTTCTTTAATACTGGTTACTAACTTTATAATTCTGATGATTATATTTGTAAAACAAACTTAAAACAAAAAAATGGAGAGTAGTGTTAAAGTTACAGTAGTTAATTACTGAGTTTCACATTACGTGTTATTCAAAATACTTCCAAAGGTTTGAAGGGTGGAGGGTAAAATTCTAAACTCATTGGAAGTTAGGCTCACACCTTTATAATTACCATGTCACTTTGTTAGGTCTACAATTATAATGGCATTGGTGTTGCCCACACATTAACTCTGTCACCAATGGAAATGTTTGTTCCGATCAGCTAAATTATTCAGAGGCTGCTCAGCTAGCGGATAACCTTAGCAGAGTCTTGATACTGTCCTGTCTTTAAAACTTACTGTAAGACTAAAAGCTAACATATATCCCAAGAGAAGTTAACAAATATCCCGTGCTGGTTTCTTGCAACATGTTCCTTCCACCGTACTTCCTATTAGTTGGTGTCCTATTTCCTCAGTTTCATAATTAAGAACATTCAGGACACCTTAACACATGTTATCAGAAATATTTAATCTTGTTTCAAGTTATTTCCTGTATTACAATATAACCACAGTTCCGAAAGGGCTTCTTTGTAAAGCATGTTGTCAAAGGCAATTTGTTAATTCATATTTCAGCTCGTAGGCATTGTTGGTAGGGCCAGCATTTATTGCTCATCCTCACTGGGTGGCACAGAGCCACAGCTGATAGAGCAGTCGTGTCATAACACCAGGGACCCAGGTTCAATCCTCACCTTGGGTGCGGTCTGCGTGAGTTTGCACGTTCTTCCTGTAATCGCATGGGTTTCCTCTGGGTGCTCCGGTTTCTTGCCACATCCCAAAGACATGCAGGTTTGTAGGTTAATTAGCCTCAGCAAATTTTACATAGTGTGTAGAGGAAGTGGAATAGAACGTGTGAATGGATGATCGATGGTTGGCGTGATCACAGTGGGCCGAAGGCCCTGTTTCCATGCTGTATTTCTAAACTAAAGAGATTCCAGGCCATTCCTGTGGGACTTTTTACATCAGTGATATATTGTAGTAAGTCAGGAGTCATATATATTCCGTTTAAAAGCAGAAAATGCTGGAAATAGATCTGGCTGCATCTGTGGGAAGAGAAACAGAGTTAACTGAAAAGGTTTTGACAAAAAATGTCTTCGACTGAGACGTTAACTCCGTTTCTCTTTCCACTGAAGATAGATACAAAATAACTTAGCGGGACAGAAAATGCTGGAAAATAGATCTGGCTGCATCTGTAGATTTTGAAGTTTAGAAAAGCAGAGTTAACTGAAAAGGTTTTGACAAAAAATGTCTTCGACTGAGACGTTAACTCCGTTTCTCTTTCCACTGAAGATAGATACAAAATAACTTAGCGGGACAGACACAATCTCTGGATAGAAGGAATGAGATGAGACCTGAACTGCTTGGAGAGTTCACAGTACCCTGCATGCATCCATGTTCCATATCTACTCTTTTCTTCCCTGAGCCCCATTGTATCTCAGACAGAGCCAGACTCTGTTGCTTCTGAGGGTCTTCTGAGGCCTAGGGTGATAGACAATAGAGTGCAGGGTAGGCCATTCGACCCTTCGACAGCATTTGTTATTTCTATTTTAGATTTTGTGCATCCATACAGACTCACAACTCTCTGTTAAATTTATTCATGAGGGGTTCTGGAAACATTGGGAACAGTTTCCTGCCTCTAGCCTGTCCCTTAATAATCTTATATGTTTCCCCTCTCCCTGGCATACAAGCCCAGCCATGAAGCTATGTTTTTCCCGGGAATTCACAAGGATAACCTGCACAAGGGATGTTTTCCTCAAATTTAGGGGACCAAAACTGCACACAATACTCACCACTTTCCTTCAACCTCACCCTCCAGGAACACTGCCTTTGTGTCTAATATAAATTTGAATGTGTACTTTGAATCCCTTCATCTAAATCTTTGATAAGGCATTTGATAATAGGAGATTTGTGAACTTTGAGGAGGATGCTATGAGAATGCAGGGTGACTTGGACAGGTTGGTTGAGTGGGCAGATGCATGGCAGATGAAGTTTAATGTGGATAAATGTGAGGTTATCCAATTTGGTAGCAAAAACAGGAAGGCAGATTACTATCTAAATGGCATCGTTGGGAAAAGGGGAAGTACAACGGGATCCAGACACCAGTCTATGGGAAGCACAGTTTAAGAATAAGGCAGTTGGCCTTTGTAACAAGACATTTAGAAAGAGGGCTTCTGCAGTACGAGTGAAACACTTTTTCTCACCCTAAGAGAGTGAGGGAGCGCAGCGTAGTTTGTGGATGGCGGGATTCTCTGCCTCAGCTGGAATTGTAAGGTGAAGGATGGAGGCAGGTTCTTGAAACATATAAGGATACTTTGGACACGCTAGAGAGAGCTAGATAGGGCTCTTAAAAATAGCGGAGCCAGGGGATATGGGGAGAAGGCAGGAAGGGGTTCTGATTGGGGATGATCAGCCATGATCACATTGAATGACGGTGCTGGCTCGAAGGGCCGAATGGCCTACTCCTGCACCTATTGTCTATTGTCTTTCTGAAAGTCCAGATACACTACATCCACTGGCTCTCCCTTGTTCAATTTCCGAGTTGCATCGTCAAAAAATTCCAGAAGATTAGTAAAGCATGATTTCCCCTCGTAAATCCATGCTGACTCGGACCGATCATGTTACTGCTATTCAAATGTGCTGCTATTTCATCTTTTATAAATGACTCCAGCATCTTCCCCACACCAATAACAGGCTAACTGCTCTATAATTCCCTGTTATCCCGCCTTTCTTTCTTTTTGTTTTGTGCCCAAAATCTCAAAATTGCAGACTTTTAGAAAATGCAATCAAAGAACAGTTTCTGATCAAACATTCCCTGCGGTTATAAGAAAATATGACATTTGCCACATTACCATGACAGCACAGTGTTGACACTACTACCCCCCATTAATGCAAAGCAGGTACTTGAATGGAAAGCAAATTATACCTTGTCTTCTTTTACAGTCAGAGTTTTAACTGGTGGAATGAACAGATGCAGATCTTGCTGGAACACACAGAAAATAATTTTCAATATGCCACTGCCTATTTAACACAAGTACAAACCTGCAATCTCTGTCACCGCTTTAAAAAAAATAACAACCTGCTAACATGCTTTTTGTATTATTTCTGTATTATTGATCTAAAGTTGGTATTACATGTCTAATGACTGATGCTTTCTTTTCCCACTTGATAATTTGACCTTGTCTGAGGAAATTATAGAGATAGGTTGGTAGCTAAACATGCAGAACTTGCAGTCTAATTTCAACAAGCTGTTGCTGCTCAAATGAATATTTGGAAAAAACTATATTGCATATTGGGACACTGAGGTTTGCCATGAGTGCAAACATCAGACTTGTGTATGTAGCTTTTCCTTTTGATTTCCTACATAGGGACATGTATTAGTACACAATGGATGAACAGTTGTAGTTAGTATGGGAGGATGTGATAATAGCAGTACTAATTGAGTGCAAATGATGAGGGCGTTTCCCCTTTAAATATCTCAGGTCTTTTTTATCTATTGGTTTTAATTCAAAAGAAATTGGGTGGGATATGAATCGGATACCCACTACTAAAATCCTTTGTTATAGATGAGATTATTCCTTGTCAATACTAAACTCATGGAGCCACATAACACAGAAATTGATCTTTCAGACAACTGCATACATGCCGCGTTTGTTGCCCATCCACACTATCTCCACTTGCCTCCATATCAATCAAATTTACCTGCTTCAATCAAGTTTTTCCTGCTTTGGAAATTTTCTGTTTTTGGGTTGGTGAATTCCATGGTTTTTGTTGGCTTCATCACTTATTGCATCCCTTGAGCTTTGCCCAGAGTTGCTCAAAGATTTAGTCTTCATTTTAGCAAGATATGCAACCAAACAAGATATGTCACCAAATACAAGAAGATAAATGTAATTTCCTATTCTTTTTGTGCAATTCATGGTGCTGGCTCGAAGGGCCGAATGGCCTACTCCTGCACCTGTTGTCTATTGTCTATAATTCATCTTTACTTAAATCAAAGCAAGGTGAATGCTGAAATTTGCAATGCGGGTGCATTTAACAGAACAGTTAAGACTGTAGAGATAGTTATAGAGACATACAGTGTTGAAACAGGACCTTTGGCCCAACTTGCTCACACCAATCAACATCCCATCCTCACTAGTCTAACCTGCCTACATTTAGCCCACATCCTTCTAAACCTGTCCTATCCATGTATCTGCCCAAATGTTTCTTAAACGTTGTGATCGTACCTGGTTCAACTACCTCCTCGAGCAGCTCTTTCCATAATCCCACCACCCTTTGTGTGAAAACATTACCCCTCAGTTTCCTATTAAATTTATCCCCCCTCACCTTAAGCCTATGTCCTCTGGTTCTCTATTCCCCTCATCTGAGCAAGAGTCTGTGGGTCTACCTGATCTATTCCTCTCATGATTTTGTACACCTCGATAAGATCACCTCTCATCCACTTGCACTCCAAGGACTAGAGTCCTAGCATGCTCAACCTCTCCCTGTAGAACAGGCCCTCGAATCCTGGCAACATCCTCATAAATCCTCTCTGCATTCTTTCCAGCTTGACAACATCTTTCCTATTACAATTTGCCACCCAGAAATGAACACAATACTTTAAATGGGGCTTCACCAATGTGGAAGGCCAATGAAGGACAATGTGCCAAAAGCCTTTTTGACCACCCTATCCCACCTGTGGTGCCACCTTCAATGAACTAAGTACCTACACTACTCGATCCCTCTGCTGTCCAACACTACGCAGAGCCCACTATTCACTGTGTAGGTCCTGCCAATGTTAGTCTTCCCAAAATGTAATACCTCATATTTCTCTGTATTAAATTTCATCAACTATTCCTCAGCCCACTTGCCCAAACGATCAAGATTCAGTTGCAATTTTGACAACCATCTTCACTATCTTCAATACCACCTACCTTAGTGTCATCTGCAAATTGCTAATCATGTATGTTCTCATCCAAATCGTTGTTATAGGTGATAAAATGCAACAAGCCCAGCACTGATCCCTGAGGCACACCACTATTCACAGGACTCCAGTCCGAAAAACAACCTTCTACCATCATCCTCTGCTCCTTCCATGAAGCCAATTTTCTATCCATTCAGCTATCTCTCCTTGGATTCCATGGGATCTAATCTTCCAGAGCTGCCTACCATGTGGAACCTTGTCAAATGTTCGTGAAATCAATCCAAAAAACATAAATACAACATCTACAGCTGTGCCTTCATCAACCTCTTTGGTCGTATCATCAAAAAACTCAATATGATTTGTGAGGCATGACCTCCCACGTACAAAACAATGCTGACTATCCCTAATTACCCCTTGTACATCTAACTACGTACATATCCTCTCCCTTAGAATATCCTCCAGTAACATTCTAACTACAAATGTTAAGCTCACCTGCCTGCAATTCCCTGCCTTTTCCCTGCAGTTTTTTTGAACAGAGGCACAACATTTGCCACCCTATAGTCTTCTAGCACCTTACCTGTAATTAATGATGACTCGTAGATATTTGCATTGTTGAAATTTATGTTTTGGCCAAGTTCGTCTTGTACATTAATAAATTTAAATTCTGCAGGAACCTGTCGAATACCACATTTAACTTATTTCTTTAATTTTTAGAATAATGTTCACCGTGATTTAGTTAAGTTAATATAAAAAATTAAAATCTGTCTGTTGCAGTAAGTACTTTTGATTACATCAACAATTTATATGGGGTGACTTTCTATATGGAGCAATTTCCCAGTTATAGTTTCTACTATATTGATTTTTTTAGAAGTTATTTTCATAATCTTTAGAAAACGTTGCTATTTCTATTCCTGTGATGGAAAGAGATGCTTTCACTTATAGAGCTTTCTTCTAGGATTGGAATTGAGCACAGTTAATGTTCTCGGTGATGAATTCCCCTTGGGGCATTGCCAGTTTGTTGACAGAGCCTGCTGCTAGCAAGATAATTAAAAAAATATTGCAAAGCTTGTGAAAGCTAGTTTGGTGCTGAATACAACATTTGTTTAAAATGTCACAGAGTTTTGCATCTGTTGCACAAATTTTGGCTAAATTATACTGAGAAACAAACCATGTAAACAGAACCTCCCGGCCATGTATTTAAATTTATTGATAAGCTAGAAAACTAATGTGTATTTGCTGCTTTCTGATATTATTGGTCGGTGACGATTATTGGTCGGTGACGATCCTTGCATCAAATACTGTGACAGAGCCTGAAGACATTTCTTGATGTATTCTAATGTACTACCCTAATGTGTTCATCAGGATTAGTGTATGCAGTCTAGGATAACGAGATGCTTCAGATCTGACAGCAGAATGCAGTAAAGCTGGGCTGTGATTTGAAAATAAGTGGTTATTCACTTGTGGTGCAAGTCCAATCCTGTGAAAAAGAAGTTGCTCAGCCCAGCATTACTCGTTTTAGATAAGAAATTGCTGGACACTTAGTTACAAATCTTAGCTGGGTAGATACTTCCTAATCAAAGGGTTCTGAAGTTATTCTTTAATATACACCAGTTGCTACCTTGTCCTAGTTTTCCTGAGACCAGGAATCAAACTGTACAACTCAATATCCTTCATTAATTCCTTCTAGTAGCTTGGCTTGAGTGAGTGGGATTGAAGTGGAGCACATCAACCACATTTCAATTCCATTTAGTACATCACCTGGTGCCCAGAACAATATACATCACCTTTCCCAATGTGATGCATTGATCGGCTTAAACTTCCAAACATTTCCTCATACGGGATCTTTCTCCGTCTTCCACTCACTGGTTTTATGGCATCCTCGGGTAAGGCAGAATGGGTTGTGCACTTTTTCAACAACATCTCTGCAACATTGCTGCTGCTCAGATATTTCTAATTATTCCTCTTTCCTTTCCTCTTCGTCATATACAAAATATATACTACATAAATGGAAGCAAGAGTACCCCATTCCCTCCCTGGCTTCTCCACCATCCAACAAGATCAAAGCAGATCTTTAACCTCAGTGCCCTTTCCCTTAATTATCTAAGAATAGCTTGCAGCCCAGTGCCGCTCTGATAAAGGAAACGGGAGAACTACTTCCCCACAGCCATCAGGCACCTGGCTCGGACAAAACTCTGATTATTAATAACCCATTTTCTGTTATTTGCAATTTATCAGTTTATTTATTCATGTGTGTGTATATATTTATATTATAGTATATGGACACACTTATCTGTTTTGTAGTAAATGCCTACAAGAATCTCATTGTCCTATACAGGGACACATGACAATAAACTCACTTGAACTTGAGGACAAGTCCGAAAAATAACTAAAACTCTTTTACTTGCGATATTCAGCTCCAGAGAAGATATGCATTAGGAGCTACAGTTCTCTGGTGTTGATTGCTCTATGATATCTGATGCACACCCAAATACTTCAGGTACAACAGGTGCCACTGAACAGTCGGGCTGAACAGCTAATGTTCAGAGGATTCAGAGTTGAGGGTGTGACATGCAATGCTAATTGGACACAGTTGACATGCAATGCTAATTGGACACAGCACTGACATTCTGAGGCTCAACTTTTCAAATCCACACTAGGACATTGTTGAAAAGATGTTCAGCAGCAGCAATGGCGACACCTTATACCCTCCCAGCATTGTTAATTAAAGAGTTCATCAATTTCTTGCCCATTATTTGTTTGTTGGTTTCTAAAGCTAATACAATGATTAACCAAATATTAAAAGCTTGCAGGTGTTTTTTATAAAGGTGTTAAGATCTGCAGAAAGTGGTGCGGCAGGTAGCGAAGAGTTCCTAATGCTTGTCTTTTCCATCTGACTTTCCTTGTCCTAATCCTCATACTCAGTGCTCTGTGTACCTCAATCTCTGATTTGGAACACTGAGGCTTGCAATGCTCCTATTAGAGCAGTAGTGTAGATGGGCAGTTTAAGGCGCTGGATTTAGGCTGTCATCTCTGGAGATATGAGTTTAAATCGCATCATGTCAAGGTTCAAACTTCCACCTTGGTGGCATAATGGTGCAGTGGTAGATTGCTGCCTTAAAGCGCTAGAGACCTGGGTTCAATCCTGACTACAGATGCTGTCTGTATGGCGTTTGTACTGTATATTCTCGCTGTGACCACTTGGGTTTTCTCTGGATGCTCTGGATTCCTCCCACTTTCAAAGATGTGCAAGTTTGTAGGTTAATTTAATTCTGTAAATTGCCCCTAGTGTGTAGGATAGAACCAGGGTATAGGTGATCATTGGTCGGTGTGGACTCAGTTGGCCTAAGGGCCTATTTCCACTGTGTCTCTGAACTAAACTAAATATAAACTCGAGCCCAGGGATTACAAAGAGGCTGTTGAGAGCCCAGGGACAAAACTAGAGCTCAGGGAGTGCAGACCAAAGGGCACCTTACACTGAGTAGATGATCTTCCAACAGCAGTCAATGTATTTCTTGCCACACAACCAGTGCAGAGCCAAATTACAGAAGCTTTCTCCGGTATGTGTGAGACGGGCTGGAAGTCACTGTGTTTGCCCTCTGCACATGAGTAAAGCAGACACAAAGAAGACCTAAAAGGACAATCCCAGATTCACAAATACTGCTCAGCTCCTCTGCTACTTTGTTTTTTTGCTCTGAAAAATCTCTTTGCTGAATTCACAGAAAGTCTGTCATTTTCATTTCTGATCATCATTTAGAAACAGTACTCAGTGGCACACACAAACACTTTGTTACACAGTAGGATTTTCCAAACCCATGTTTTATTCCTCTCACACCATTTTAATTTTATTAGATGGAGAGGAGATCAAATTGCAGATTAAAGCAGGTGAGAATGAGTAAGCTGTGCCCACGCAAGGATAAATCACATGATTACCATCCTTGTCTATCTTGGGTTATTTTCTTTTTTTAAACTGTGGAAGACAGAAGAGAGAAAATCTAGTTACCATGCCGACCTTTGCAGCTGCATCAGTGGGAGAGGGGCAACAGGTAACAGATGATGCAACAAGGGTATCTGCCTCTGTGCCTCCACGTTTCCACCTGGACAACTGCGGAATGTTAGAAGTACCCAGCTCTGGTAAGAAGAATTGATTTTATTTTGTTTGAAAATAAGATGCTTTTGCCAGCCAGCAATTGTCAAAGAGCTAACTGCTGCTGATCATTTATCGTGACCTTGTTTCTGAATTAGATTTGCAATGATATTGGAGCAGGAAATCAAGATTTGTGGTTGTCAGCATTTGCCAAGCTAAAGGCAAATTAAATAGTCCTTTATTGTGACTTTTGACATGTAGATGACCTTTGTGCAACAGTAAATTTACTCATCAGATAACCAAAATCTTAACATGAGGATGCCAACTATATTTCAACATTATGAGGGACATGGTTTTTTAGTAAATCTTCCAGGCAGCTATCACTACAATATCTACTGGAATTTGGTATCAAATCCAAATCCAGTTTTATAGCATTTAATGTTGCAGTCACTATGCAATAGACATGTTCATGCTGAAATATACTACAATAATTGATTATTCTAACCATTTCACTCTACAAACGACATACATGAAAAGTCCAGAGTCTCCGAGGTCATATACGTGTGATGGAAACTCCACATAGATTTCCTGTGCATGGATTATTGGACAAGCATTTTGGTCGTCAATCCAGGGGTATAAATTCAAATCCCACTGTGAGTTGGGAAATCTAAATTTGCATCATTAAATTAATCTGGAATTTTAAGGAAAGCTAGTGTCGGTAATGATCACTGTCAAACTACTGGTTTGCCAAAAAAAACTGCCTGGTCCTTCCCAGTTCTGATCTAAATTGATTTGAGAACCACCAGTGTGGTTGATCTTTAACTTCCTGTTCCTCAATTTAGGGACAATATAATTGAATTATACAATCATACAGCTAAGAAATGTGCCTTTTCAGCGCACCTTTACCCTTGCTGACCAAACTAATCCCATTTGCGTGCATTAGGTCCATATCCCTCTTGGCCATTCCTTTCTAAGTATGTGTTCACATGCCTCTGAAAAGTTATGATTGTTTCTGCTCCACTACCTTGTCTGGTAACTTGTTTTTGACATTCATCACTTTATGTGTGGAAAACCTACCCCTCAGATCTCCTTTAAATGTTGGCCCTCTAATTGTAAACATATGCCTTCTAGTCCGAGCCCCCTGTCCTGCGAGGAATTTTGTAACTATCTATACACTTTATGTCCCTCATAAATGTGTAAACCTCAGCTAGGTCCTCCCTCAGCCACCTTAGAATAAACCGAGCCTAACCAATCTCTTTTTACAACCACGGCCATCCATTCCAGCAACAACCTGGTGATTCTCTTCTGCACTCAATTTAATGCTACCACATCCTTCTTGTAGGGAAGAAACATATAAAATGAGGCACACCACTTCCGGGTTTTATAGTCCCTCCTCCCTCCCACCCACAGGGGAAGCAGAGAGAATGACAAATTAAAAAAAAACATTAATAACTCTGATTTTTCATCGATTGGTTTGGTATAAGTGTAAATTGTCCCTAGTGTGTGTAGGATAGTGTTAATGTGCGGGGGATTGCTGGTCGGTGCGGACTTGGTGGGCCGAAGGGCCCGTTTCTGCACTGCATCTCTAACTAAACTAAAAATTCAAAATTTGCATGTTTAACTTAAAGCTCAGTCGCCATTATGTTTTGCCTGAAATAGGCAAATGGGAGAAAAGATGTCCCTAACTGAAAAATTACTCCTGGACTTAATTTGTTGTAAAATAATCCCAATTATTATAGCTCTCACACCACAGAAAATAATTTGAATCATTACATCTCAGTCAAGACATATCCAGGTTGCTGAGATCAACCACTGCTCACTTTTTGCCTGTTAATAATTTGTGGTTCTACATGTCCATCTTTCACACTTTATGTGGAATCACATAATGATGCTGGTCTGATGCTTACGGCTCGTGTTATTAAGAGTGTCCTTTGTCAGAACATTGACCTTCAAGGAACAAAGGGCCGAGAAAGGTCTGTGATCAAGCATTCAAGCAATTGTCAGTGGACATATTACACAATGACTTTTACAGAGAAAAATATTACAAGAGCCTTTGCTATTGAAAGTGGAAAATGGACATTAATGGGGAGTAACAGAAAGCATAGAATAATGGGGGAGGGATTTTGTAGGTGATTTTGAAGATGAGCGAGAGAAGGCAGAATGAGGAAGTATGGGACAAAGATGTGGCTTGGAGAGAAATTAAGATTAAAGGAGTAAGAAATGAATATGTTGAAGGCCACCACTAATATGAGGAAGGAATATACAGTAAATCAGGTTCATAACAGCACTGCAGAAATTTGTAAAGAAAGTATAACGACCACAACAAGTGATTCCAAAGTAAGGTGAGGTGATCCAGAACAGGCACTGGTTTATTTTAGAAATGTTGTATAATTTGGTTACAGACTTTGAAAAGAGCCCAGATTTCCTGCTGAATATTTTCAGTTTGGAAAATAGCCATTGTTTCATCCCTTGATGAAGTCTTGGTGTAACGAATCCTGGTCAACTCAACTGGAAATCAGTGCAAAACAAAGGTGGATCTATAAAAAATTGAATCAACATTCATTGTCCCAGTTTTATTAACTTGCACCATAATCACATTCAAATTTCATATGTCTACATGTAATTTCAATGAAGAAGGTGGTTGTTATGCCCTAGTGGCCATGCTCATATTTCTGCTCTATATGATCTCTTTCCTCCCTTGTCATTCTTGCCTTTCAGGAGATCTTCCTATTAATTTCTAGTACTTTTCCCTTGGCAGTACCAGATGATTATAGGATTTGGATTTGGCTGCGTTTGGAGTATTGCATGTAGTTCTGGTCACCTCATTACAGTAAGGATGTGGTGGATATGGAAAGTGTGCAGAGGTGGTTTACCAGAATAATGAATGGATTGGAATGTATTAGCTACAGAGAGCGGTTGAACAGATTTGACTTGTTTTCTTTAGAATGTTGGAGGTTGCAGGGAGACCTGATAGGAGTATATAAAATTATAAGAGGCCTAGATTGGGTAGACAGTCGTAACCTTTTTTCCCCGGGATGAAAAAATCAAATACTAGAGGACACAGCTTTAAGATGGGAGGGTAAGGTTTAAAGGAGTTGTGTGGGAAAGTTGCTTTACATAGAGCATGGTGAATGCCTGGAATGCACTGCCACGGATGGTGGTTAAGGCAGATATGATAGTGCCATTTCAGAAACTTTTACATTGGCATATGGATATGCAGGGAATGGAGGAATATGGATTTTGTGCAGACAGATGAGTTGGTCTTGGCATCATGTTCGGCACATATATTGTGGATCGAAGGGCTCATTCTTGTGCTGTACCATTTGATGTTCAATATTTTACTGTGTATGGCTTGATTGTACTCATCTATTGTTTGATTTGACTGGTAGCACACAAATACATAGACAGGGATGTGCACTATCACCCCTGCTATTTGCCCTTGTGATAGAGCCCTTGGCAGAAAGTATAAGAACTCATCCGAATATTGGGGGATACAATACCAAAGACTCAAATAATAAAATCTCACTATACGCAGACGATATACTTTTATACATCACAAAATCGCAAACTAGTTTACCAAATTTATTAAACTTAATAGAGGAATTTGGATCTTTTTCAGGTTATAGAATAACCTGGAATAAAAGTGAAATTATGACGTTAAAACCTCAAGAATCAACACATTTATTAACATTTCCCTTTAAAATTGTAACAGAAAAATTTAAATACTTGGGTATCCAAATTACTAGAAAATATAAATCATTACTTAATGCTAATTTCATGCCGTTATTAACTAAATTGAATATGCAGATTAAATTCTGGAAAACATTGCCGTTGTCTTTAATAGGCAGAATAAACGCTATAAAAATGAATTTTTTACCACAAATATTATACCTATTCCAATCAATACCATTATACATACCAAAAAACTTCTTTAAAAAAACTAGACTCTAATATTACAAATTTCATTTGGGACTATAAATCACACAGAATTCAAAGAAAACATTTGTGTAAACCCAAAGATTCTGGGGGACTTTCACTCCCGAACGTTTTGTACTACTACTGGGCAGTGCATATAAAAAATATAATCTATTGGTTGGACAGAAATGCGATTTTTCCTAACAGGCAAAGTAGACGCATTCCTAAGGATTTGGTCTCCATTTGTCGACTTCTTACAAGCATATGGTGCAACACAAACGTAGAAATGATCCGTTTCAGGACTGGGTGAATGATGGTCAAGAATAACAAATAGCTATCTCTCCTTTATTCTTCTGCTTTCTACCTCTGCTTCTTTTCTCTTCATTTTCTTTCTTTTCTCATTTTCCTTTTCTCACTTTCTGATATCACACACTTCTCTCTGTCTCCTTTTTATTGTTAAAATTTAAAAAAAAATAAGAAGCTGTACATGAACTGTAACATGTTAATATATACTATGTATCTATGGTACCATATTATTGTATTTACTTCTAATTATCTGTGAAGACTGTTAGTTAGTGATGTACTGCCCACTTCAAGTGCTCCCACACATTTTTGCAAAGGTTATGATTTTTTGTTAGGCTGCATTGGTTAACCTCCCAGCACAGGACCAGTACTTCTGTCCAGGAGTAATCTAATATGAATGTTAAGTTCATACTATTACGGAGTGCATGTGTAGCAATGTAGAAATATGATGCAGTTAGTCTGAAAATGCATACATCTTTGAAACAAAGCCAATATTTCATTAATTTATGTGATTCATATTAATTATGTGACCATTTTTAACAACAGAAAATGAAATGAATATTTTAAATTGATGATCATATTCATTGTTCCTGCAGCTGCAGATTCAAGGTGGTGATTAAATGTGAGTGCCTGCAGTGAATATCTGGACGGATAATAACTCAGATAGCAAACTCCCTCTGAAAAAAGCTGTGAGGAAACCAAAGTCAGCTAAATAACAAGAAAAAAGAGAGTGAGAAAACCACATCCATTTTCTGCCAAGGTTACTAAATTATGTAGGACTGGACATTTGTTCTGGTTTTAGACAGCTAGTGTGACTTTCGTTTGTCTGGTTTCAGAACTGACGTTGGCTTGGTATGATGTTATCTGGCTTAAGTGAAGCCCTTTATTCAATGAAAGATATGTTTTTTTTTAGTCTAATCTAATGTGTCTAGTCTATTCTTAGTAGCATGAGCAGGCCTCCATGTCCTATTTGCAACTTCCAGCTTTGCTCACCTATTAAGTTTCTGCAGTGGTTTGAAATCTTTGCTGTGATTTCCCCACAGACCTCTTGGTTTGTGATCAAAGCTGCCAGTATCGGTCCTTCCCAGATTGCAAACACTCGGCTTGTGTACAGGCCATACATTCGAAGGAATGTTTGGGAGACCGACGGGATGGATGTGCTGACTGCTGTCGGGCAGCAAGAATTTTCTACTCCAGTATGTCTACTAGAGTTGTACTACATGAGAATCTGGTTCGCGGAATATGTGAATGGTTGAGTTAAACACCCTGATTTAGCTACATGTTGTCCGAGGTTGGCCTATATTATTATTTAAATATATTATAAAACAGCCGCACTTGTAACTTATGAAGTGTTCGGGTTATGAACAGTTCTCAAGAAGTGAAGATAGACACAAAAAGCTGGAGTTCTCAGCGGAAGTTATAACCTGGGGAGGATTTGTAACCAACAATTGCAGGTTAATTGTGAAGGTATGACTTTCAACTCTAGGTGCCAATATTTTGTGTAACAGCGAACAAATATAGAATTCCTTAAAATCTCTTTAATTAAAGTAGACTTGCCAGCACCTGACAGAGAAGAATACATAAGAGTTAAAAACAGTTCAAAAAATGATCTCATGAAAAATGAAGATACAAAATAAAGGGAACGAGGAGAAATAAAAGGGAAATTTGGATCTGGTGGGTGGGAGATGAGTGTATGGAGGAAGGGAAGCAGCATGGTGACTTGCCTGGTGGGTGATGGTGGGAGCAATATGTGTACACCAGGTAGGGTGGTGCTAGTGAGGAGAGTAGGGGGTGGGATGATTTAATTGTATTTGGATAATTCTTTGTTCATACCGGTGGGTCATAGGCTACCCAAGGGGAGTATGGGGTGCTCTTCTTCCAGTTTGATTGCGTCTCACACTGGCATGAAGGTCACCAAGGACAGAAAGGTCGGCACTGGAATGGAAAGGAGAGTTAAAATGGTTTAAGTGTGTGTTGTCCAGACCGAGGCCTCATGCAAACTGGAGGGACAGTACTTTCCCCTTGGGTAACTTATAATGCAACTATATGAACATTGAGTTCCCCACTTTCAAATCATGCCCTAACTGGCCTACTTCTCTCTCCCCCATCCCCAACACACATGCACACGCATTTCTACCATCGCCCACCAGCTCCAGCTTCTTTCCCCTCCTCCAGATACTCTTCTTCCATTCCCAAGACCCATATTTTCCCTTAATTCCTCCTCTTTCCCCATCTCCTGCCCCATTCCACCCATTTCTCTCCCTCTGGCTCTGTATTTCACATCTGCTCGTCTTTCCCTATACAACACCCTGTTGTCTGCTTTTCACCTCGCGGCTTTATCATTTATTCCATGCACATGCGGAATCCTAACCCCCACTTGTATGCACCTATTACTTGCCAGCCTTCGCTTCTCTACTCCATCAGTATGACGAAGCATCTTGACCGAAAATATTTTCCATGCATTCCTTCCACTGATACTGCCTGACCCACTGAGTTCCTCCAGCAGTTTTTCTTTTTGCATCAGATAGCAGCATCTGTAGTTTCCATTGTCTCAATTGTTCCTTTACTATTTCTCTCATATTGTGGGTCCTGTAAAATATTTGTAACACGCATGATACTTCACTGTAATGAGAGCCTGTGATTGCTTGCTATTAATATCACTTGGCACAGCAGATGGAAAAAGTTAGAAAGAGCAGATCAGGATGATGGAGAGAGTCTGGTTTAACTTTTCCACAATGTTTCAGAACACCAAAGTGCCGTTCTTGGATGTAACTGTATTGACGGCAGAAATGAATGAGACCTGAAGGCTGCCCGCAGCTTCCTTTCTGGGAGCTGGCACAATGCTCCAGCATTGATTTGCACTATGACAATGGAAGGAAGTCAGACATTGCCCTGAGGCATTTGAATCTTGCAAGCAGAGAAATCACTTTACAAAGAAAATGGATGTTGGATTCCAATACTGTTAAATCCTCAGAAGCCAAGAGTCATTAGGCAATCAATGACTTTTATTATTTCTGCAGATCTCCATGCTGCGATGATAACATATATCATGTATGTACATATCATTGAACGTATATAGTTCTTTAAGCCAGCAGCAGTCTTCTCGCTTGTTGCGACTTGTGTCACTGTTTTGATCTTTGATGGACACCATATTGGTTTATCTCTGTATTTGTAGAATGTGTACACAGTAGGCTTGAAGAAAATTAATTAACTTTTCTCCAGGACATTCTCCAAGCATTTCTACAACCCAGACAGCAGATACCCACGTGACACAATCCTTCAAAGGGTACAGACTTGAAGGAACAACCATTGTGTCCAATCCACGTTACAAATACCATGTGCACGACCCCAATTACACGTACCATTGGATCCATTTTACTAGATAGAGGGGCAGTATTGGGTGTTACATTAAGCCCAAGCTGCTCTATAAATTAATATATCGTGGAGGATATACACTAAAAAGTGCTTTCATCCTGATCCTCATGATATGTTCCCAATTTCCAGCAAGGAGCTGTGTCCACCCAGGAATGTTCAGCCAGAAATAATTGACAAGCCATCAATGCTTCAGTAAGTAACCCTCACTGAAATAACCCATTTGTATAGTGGCTATTACAAAGCAGGAGAAATGCTTTATCAGACACTGTTAAGGTCACATTGAGCATGGACTTTCATGTGTTAGTTTCCTTCCAGACTCGAGTTGATAATCTGCATTGACTCCCAATTTGCATACATTGTTGCTAAATGGAGGTCAGTCGTTTTTGCAGTCAGAATTGTTCTGCTATCTTTCTCTCCCACCAGAAAACAGTGCACAAAGCAATGATTGTGGGTTTGCATGCATTGCAGGGAATGATTGATGGAAGGTATTGCTGGGGGGGGGGGGGGGACATATCAAGTTCCAGAAGAAAATATTCCACCCTCAGTTTCCAGCTAGTACATGAACATGCACAGTTCACACAGGTCTCCTGAAAGCAATCCCGATACAACCATTTTACATTATTTAGTCATGCTAAGCTGTTGGACAACAATAACTCATTTAACCTTGGACCGGAATACGTCTACCACTTAATCCCACAGCAAACTCTGCCTCACCCCAACCAGTCATCCTATTGTCCTATCCATCCATCTCTACCTTTACTGCAACTTAAAACTAACTTGTTTTCTCTCTATCTATCTATCCCAATCTTTGATCATAGGTATTAACTCTGTTAAAGCAGACAACAGAGAGCTGAGCAGTTGAGCTGCTGCTGCGGCTCTTCTTCCACAAAAGATCCCTTAAGGGCATGTCCCACTGACACGTCTTTTTCGGCGACTTCCGGCACCCATCCTCTACCAGTTCACTCTGCAAGGGCTGTTCCATCACGAGTTTACCGGATTTCCCAAGTACCTACCGTTACTGGTACGAGGCACTACGGGACATTCACGAACTCCTACGGACCCGCTACGGACATTCTCAAGTTCATTTTCAAGTGAGTTTATTGTCATGCCCAAGTTCGAATCGGGGGAAAACACGGGGGAACTCTTGATTTACCTCGTACAGTGGGACAGGCCCTTTAGTGGGAGCGCTGTCGAGTATGGCTGCCTTGCCTGCAGCTGTTTGTTCTTTCAACCTCATTCGCATCTTCGCCCCTTCCACGTGGCTTACCTCCTACATCGCGGAGTTGTGGTCACGGAGCTTCCAGCTGCGGGCAACGCTGGGTTTAAACACTGCGGAGCCTGGGATCCCGTGCTGAGGTCACCAGTGTTGGATCCCTGTACAGCGCGGCCTGTGGACTTCGGGAGCTGTGGTCTCCGGGGAAGAAGCAACCGTTCCAGACACTCCAAGCCACTGCGAGTGTTCTCCCGACTCCGGAGCTCCATCATCCGGCGAGAGGGTCTGAAACATCAGGCCGTTGTCGTGGCGACTGCGGAGGCCTCAATAGGCCCGACCAGGGGTGAACAAGAGGAAGAGAACTGGACTTTTGTTGCCTTCCCTCACAGTGGGAACCATTGTGGGGGGGGGGGTTATGTTCAATGTTAAATTCTTTAATGTTGTGTTTTATTTTTATTGGTGTGCTGCATATGGCAACTCAAATTTCACGACACCAATTATTGTACGTGACAATAAATGTCCTTTGTCCTTTGAAATTGATGTAGTTTAAGTGGGGACACAGCAGAAAGAGATGCTCCGTCTAAGCTAGTCCAACTTTCCCATGTTTGGCCCATATTCTTCTAAACCTTTCCTATCGGTATTCCTGTCCAAGTGTCGTTTAAATGTTGTTATAGTGTCTGCCTCAACTACCTTCTCTGGCAGCTTGCTACCACCATTTGAGTGGAAAAGTTGCCATTCTGGTTCCATTTAAACCTTTTCTCTCTCACCTTAAACCCTTGTCCTCTGTTTCTTGATTCCCAACTGTGAGTATAAGATGGTGCATTCTCTGTGTCTGTTCCCCTCGTGATTTTATACTTTTCTACAAGATCACCTCTCAGCCTCCTGTACTCCACAGAATAAAGTCCTAGCCTGCTCAATCTCTCCCGATACGTCAGGCCCTCCGGCAACATCCCTGTAAGTCTTCTCTGCACTTTTCCCAACTTAGTGACATTCTTCCTCATGCATGAAGACCAAAACTGAACACAATGCTCCAAATGTGGCCTCATCAACATATGCACAAGTGTAACATAACATCTTAACATCTATGTGTAGGAAGGAACTGCAGATGCTGGTCCATCCAGCTCTCCCTCAGACCCCTTTAATTCTTCCTTGCCCACCCTCTCCATGTACACATTCTCGGTTGCACCCCAGCTGACACTATCGCATTGTCAGCCTGAAGAACACTGTACAGTAAGATAGTCATGGTAATTTTGATTTTATTGCCATCTTGTGGACAAAGCATGAAATGTAGATCACAATGGAAAACTCAGGAGGTGAGGAAGAGGAAGCAATAATAAAACTTTGCTACATGAAATATGTTTTCTTAACACTGATTAGACTTTACTTTAAAGACGTCAGATATACAGTGGGGATACAGGCCCATCAAATCTGCACCAAGCAGCGGTGTAACATTATCCTACTCACTCAAGACAATTTAAAATATTACCAAGTTAATTTATAAATATTACGAGTTATACATGTGGAAAAAGACCCCTTGGCCCATTGAGAAATTTTCAGAGATGTCTAAAATTTCCTGATTTTAAATTGTCTGACAATAATCTTAATGTCTGTAATAAGGTAAAATATCTTGGGTATTTTATGACAGAACAAATGACAGATGATGAGGATATTTATAGGCAACGACAAATGCTGTATGTATAGGCGAATATTCTCTTGCGTAAGTTTGGTGCGTGTACAGATGTGGTGAAGATGTCGCTGTTTAGTGCACATTGCACACCACTCTATACTGCGTACCTGTGGAACTATGGAAAGCCAAGTTTGCAAAGACTCAAGGTAGCTTATAATTATGCCATGAGAATACTGCTAAGGAAACCTAGATGGTGTAGTGCTGGCAACATGCTTGTGGCTAATTTAGTAGCAATCCTAAGAAATCATATGTATAAATTCATTTGCAGGATAAATGACTCTAAAATGTAATTACCTTGGCCTTGTCAAACATAAGGTTTAGCACTACATGCTATGAATCCCAGTTGTGGAGACGCTGGTATCACTGTCTCGTTGTAGGACACTGATCTTTCTTTTTTTATTCTGGATTTTAAATCATGTTTTTTTTAAAATATTTACTTTATGATATAAGTAAAATGTGCTTTTATAAGTAATATACTAAGATTGTATATGTATTTTATAGTGTTTTTGTATGCAATGTATTTTTATGTAATGTTGTCCCTCGTCTGGACCCCGAGTCTGAAATAAAGTTTATTATTATTATTATTATGAGCCTGTGCTGACAATTAACCGCCCATTTTCAATTCCAATACTAAATCTCATTGCTTGTTTTTTTTTATGGTTTACTTTATCTAGATTGGTGCTTTCAATAATTTCTATGTTTTGATAGTTTGTTGTGCTATGATGCAACCAATCAATGTACTTCTAGCAATGTTACAAAATTTTGAGATTTAAAAAATCAAGTCTGCAATTTATCCCATCAGATCAAGCATAAAAAGAAGTTTAATTTGACACCTAATTCATTTTCATATCTTTAGTATTAAAAAGGTTATGGCCATTTTCATACTCGGAAATTAGCATCTTGTTCCCTATTGATTTTCCATTGACTTAACACAAAAGTTGTGATCAAGGACAGTGAAATGGCCATAACTTTATTAAAAAATTAAGAGAACTGAAAGACATTTTCAGTTATTATAGATTGAAGCATTCTGAAACAAATATTAAACAATCTTACTTGGATGACCTGAAATTAAAGCATATAATTAGTTAGTTACCCAATTGTAGCTAATTCCAAAATTCAATTACTAGATCTAAACATCTATCCATTTCTTAAGAAAAGATTAACATTTTTAAATAGCCTAAGTGTCCAAAGAACATTCACACAAGAATTCACAATAAAACATGATTTTTAAATCTCATTGACATTAATTTATAGGCCAAATGGAAGGGATTTAGTGTTCAATTGCTGTAAATTAATGACCATTTAAATCAGCTTGCCAGTGGGTTTTTCTCGAACATGATGGTTTGGAACGTTGCCATTGCGGTGGATTTGAAGCCCATATGCCCAGAAAGATACTGCGGGATTGAATGGGCCCCCAATTCATGTACTCGCAACTTAAAATTTTGAATAAAGGGATCTTAAGAAGCCCTTCTTAATGTGAAAAATAAGCAACCTACCTTGCCTTGTCCCCTACATGAGATCCGTCCCGTTGTCGGGGTTTGCGGCTTTAGAGGATGATTTTTAATCTACTATAACAATTAAATAACCCAATTTAGTTTAAAAATAGCTGCAGTGAACGAATGTCGCAACGATTTTTCGTCAGCAACTAAGTAGGCTCAACAACCTCGATTTCAACAGCCTAGAGAAAATCGCGTTTTAAACCCGCCCCCCTCTCAAAGGTGCCAAATCCGCGCACACGGGCAGCGGCAGAACTGCAACGCTGCTGAAGGTAAGTTTTGCAACATACCTACTTCTTCCGTACACCTGTCGACATTCTGAATCTCCTCAAGTTTCAAAGGAAGTTGATGGGTTTTCTTGAGTGTATGTGGATCCAAGACAATTTTTCAGAGATATGCACACCCAGAGACTTGAAGATGTTGACTTCCCCTCATCCTTCAGCCACCTGCACTCCAAGGAATAAAGTCCTAACCTGCCCAACCTTTCATGGCGGCATGGTGGCACTGCCATGGTAAAGTTGCTGCTTTACAGTGCCAGAGACCTGGGTTCAATCCTGACTATGGGTGCTTGTCTGTATGGACAAAGTGTGGCCTCACTTATGTCTTGTACAACTGTAACATGTCATTCCAACTTACATACTGCTTTTGATGACTGTTGAAGACCCATGTGTCAAAAGCCTTTACCCCCATTGTCTACCTGTAATGCCACTTTCAGGGAACTATGTACATAAACGTCTAGTTCCCTCTGCTCAATAACATTCTTTAGGGCCCTACCATTCACTGAGAAGGCCCTACCCTGGTGTGACTCCCCAAAATACAACAACTCCCACCTGCTCAGCCGATCAAAATCCCACTGTAAGTCTTCACTGTCAATGATAATACCTATTTTAGTGTAATCTGTAAACTCATTAATCATACCTTGTACATTCTCATCTTAGTTGTTGATGTAAATGACAAGCGGCAATGGTTCTGGCACTGATTGCTGAGGCACACTACTAGTCACAGGCCTACAGACTGAAAAACAACCTTCACTGCCACCCTCTGCTTTTTACCATTAAGTCAATTCTGTATCCATTTATCTAGCTCTCCGTGGAACACTTCCGGAGCAGCTGACCAAGCAAACCTTATGAAAGGCTTTGCTGGTGTGCATATCGACAATGTCTACAGCCCTGTCCTCATCAACCGTCTTTGTTACTTCTACAAAAAACTAAATCAAATTCACAAGCAGTCCACCCATGCACAAAACCAGGCACGGAAATCGCTATCAAAATATGGAGAGGACCGGGGTACAGGGGGGGACACAATTTCTTGGTGGTCGCGCATGCATGCGCACACTCACACACACTCGCGAGACTTCGGAGGCTGCAGCTGTGGGCCCTGTGAATAGTAATTACAGCTCAAACCAGGGCTAAATGCAGCTCAACCCTGCCTGTCTCGCTGGGTTAACCTACAGCCCTGCCTGGACTAATGGGACACCAGCGCTGCTTCTCCACGCTGGCTGAAAACCTTGGCCATATTTCCCGTAAGCCCAGCCAAGGCTGGCGGGACAGGCAAAGTTGAGCAGGATTTAGCGCTGCTTCTCTGCGCTGGCTGTGGGCCTGGGGGCATCGCTCCCGTCTGACTCCCGACGTCTCTGGCCACCCCCGGGTGGGGCACTCGGGTGAGGACGGGACAGCGCCGGAGAGCCGGGATCAATCCTGGCTACGGATGCGGCGCAGGTCTGTGCCGAGAGTGTTTTGGCACGTCTCCCTGCTCCAATCTATCCTCAGCCCCACTCCAATGATCACACTGAATCATCATGTCCCGCCCCCATTGCCTGCTAACCGACATCTCTCTCGTCCAATCGGCACCCTCGATCAGCAGTCCCACCCCCACTGTCTCACGGAAAGCGGAGGTTTCACTGGGTTTTAAAATCCGGATTACAAAAAACAGGGGGGGATTGTTCCCCTCCTCTCAAAACAGAGGGGGGATGTGTCCCCCCCCCCCCCCCCCCCCCCCCCCCCCGGGATTCCCAACCCTGCACAAAACCCTGTTGACTGTCCCCAACTTACAGAAGCCAAGAAACCTGGAAATCCACACATCCTTGAGGTGTGGGAGTAAACCGGAGCACCTGGAGGAAACCCAAGAAGTCACAGGGAGAATATTCAACCTCCACACAGGTGACATCCAATTTTGGGATGGAACCCACGTCTCTGTCGCTATGAAGCAGCAGCAGCTCTACCAGCTGCACCACTGTGCCAACCTTTGTTAGGGAAATAGAAAGATTCTTAAAATGGTTTATTTGTGAAATGTAACCATGTTTTATTTATATATTAATTCATTGTAAGGCAATCCAAAGCGTGGAAATTGATTAGGGTTTCCAGCCTGCTTTTCATAATGATGCACCATAAATGAAGAGGAAATAAAGTGTAACCAATTATCATGAATATATCTTCAATGCACCATCAGGGGGTGATATTGCTGTGCTGAATGAGGGATGTGTTACTGCAGAAATTGGCAGTAAATACACCATTGAAATACTGAAAGTGAAAGTGATTTCTCAGCCAATAAGGCACAAGTGAAATGGTACCATAGCAGAGTACAAAATATTTTTTGCGGGTGGCATCTTCTTCTGCAACCTAATAGTTTGATTTAAATCATAGAACAAAAAGATTGTTGATGTTTCAACCAAGCCGATCGTGTTACTGTAGATATTCCTTGGCATGGACAATAAAGCAACAGCATGAGCGAAGGCAACCCTGTCAACATGCAAGGGCTGCTCAGCATTGGTAATAATATTTGGAAGTGAAGCATCCATTTGCTTTCAAAGTTCATGTTTATATTTGCTGTGAGCCTCCAAAGTTATTTACAGTTTAAGGGATTCAGGCTATGGTTCAGTGTTATACCAGCAGTACAGTTGACAGTTACAGCACGGAAACAGGCCATCTACCCTTCTAGTCCGTGGATGGAGACCATATCAGTAACATTCCGGTCCACCCAAGTTATTTTTACCTGTTCAAACTGCCTAAACCACCACATGGAAGTAGACTGCCATCTTCCAGTGCAGACAAGCTTTGTGGATGGCACCAGACTTTACCTGTAAAAGCTCTCGTAGACATCACCAGTGTAGACTGGGAGTAGGGAGGGCACAAGAGTGTTCTCGTTCAAACTTGACAGGGAGCAGCATCACACTTGATAAATTGCAAATGCCAGCATCCTTGAAATTCCAAATTCCCCTTGGACTCGCCCCTGCTTTTCTCCCTATCCTCCATCAACATTTCAACAGTTTCCCTAGTTTCCGTTGTATAAACCTGTCATTGCAGGGAGTGTCCTGTAGGGCACAGTTGAAATATATAGGAAGGAACTGCAGGTGCTGGTTTATACCAAAGGTAGACATAAAATGCTGTAGTAACTCAGTAAGTCAGGCAGCTTTCTGAAGAAAAAGAATAGGTGACCTTTCAGACCTGAAATGTTACCTATTCTTTCTCTTCACAGTGCTGCGTCACTCCAGCTTTTTGTGTCTATCTTGGGCACAGTGGAAAGATCTATTTGATGTTCTGGTGACCATGTGAAATAATTGTCTATCCCTTTGAATGAATAGACTATCTTTAAGTATTGGCATATGTTACCAACTGGGCGATGTGCCATCATCACTAGCCCCAGCGGCAGACACAATGCCACAAAGCTTAAGAATCATTTAAAACCATTAAGTAAAAATAATTTTGGAAAAGGCAGTGGGCTGTCTGAATTTGTGACAGATTCAAATCACCTGATGCACAGTGGTGCAGCTGGTTTTGCTGCTACCCCTCAGTGCCTGAGACCCAGATTTGATCCCGACCTAGGGCGCTGTTTGTGTAGTTTGTACCTTCTCCCTGTGACTCCAGGTGCTCCAGTTTCCTCCTACATCCCAAAGATGTGCAAGTTTATAGGGAGTGGATGGGAAAGTAGGTTAATTGCTTCGGGCGATGGCTGGGCAGTGTGGATTTGGTGGGCCGAAGGGCCTGTTACCATGCCGTATCTCACAAATAACCTAAACATATGCTTTCCATTTCCATGGATGCATTTTAACTCCAGCAAATAATAGACAAAGTAATATAAATCCAGATATTGTGATAGGACTGGGATGAAGTTATTAGCAATCACCATGCTGAACAGACTAAATGAGCCAGCAACATCCTGTTTTCAGACAAAGAGAGTTAAACACAGAAAACCAGTGGCCATTCAATTTGCCTTGCATACTTAGCAGTTGTACTCCACATTGATGAACTGGGGACCGAGGGTTATGTAAGTGCAAATGTTCTGATACTTTCTTATCCATTGTTCATTAAACATGGCAGAAACAGTTAGGTCTAGTGCAATTAAATGAATTTATAATGGCAATGTAAACTTTAATTACTGCCAAGCAACCTCGCGTTCATTCACAATTTAGTCATTTCAGATATTTTTTTAATTGTTTTTTTTTAAATATGTCTCTAGTTTAAACCCATATTTTGGTCTCTGCATTGCATTTTCTGAATCTGATTTTACTATGCATAAATATTCCAAAGTTCTGTTTTACAGTGCATGGCTAAGTTAGAATTATTTCCAGGTTAGAAGTGTAAATATTCCTACTGCCAGCTGTGCATGTGTAGCCTCTGTTTAATTCCAGGAATCTCTGCAGTAATTGGAAAACATCCATTATTAATAACCCACAATTAGCCCACGTCATTAATAACCCACAATCACAATATTCAGTCTATATTTATGGCATTAGTAGGTTATACATTTTCAGGATGCAAGCAGTAATGTTTTGAATTACTTTAATTCTTGTATTTCTTAATTGTACTGCACATATATAGAAATCCAAAATTCATTCAATGCATGTTCATTGGGACATGAGAAATAAAAGAGTAGACCACCTGGCCCCTTAAGCTTGCCCCTCCGTTCCATATGTTTATGACTAACCTGCCCCTGGCCTCAACTTCTCCTCTGCACCAGTTCTCCATAGCTCTCATGCCCACTCAAGTCCACTCAACATTTAAAAAAATGTTCTCAAGTTTGCTTTAAATACTGCCATTAGTCTAGCCTCTACAACCCTCCGGGTAAAGAATTTCAGAGATTCACCACCCTTGGAGAGAAGATTGGTTTGACCTCACATTATTTGCACACTCTACAGGCATCGAAACATGGCCTCTGAGCAAGGACTCTGTTGGTTGTTATCCAGTCAACTGATATTAATGTAAAGGACCCATTTCACAATGTAGCGACTGGAGGTGTTTGTATTGGCATTCAGATACACGTACACCTTGTCTGATTTGGCCAAAACATTAACACAGATAATAGGCATACACTATAAATGGAAATGATTTGAATGCGGTGAATTTGGACAATTTACACTGTCTCTTCTTACTCTCTCATTACCAAACCACTCTTAGCTTTATCTTATGGTACCTACCTGATCTCCTGGTGGTTCAGCTCTTCAACTCCCTCTCCTATTCCCAATCTGACCTTACTATCCTGGGCCTCCTCCATTGTCAGAGTGAGGCCCAGCACAAATTGGTGAAACGGCACCTCGTATTTTGCTTGGGTAGTTTACACTCCAGCAGTATGAACATTGACTTCTCTAACTTCAGATAGCCCTTGCTTTCTCTCTCCATCCCCTTCCACTTCCTAGTTCTCTCGCTACTCTTCCTGTCTCCAACTACATTCTATCTTTGTCCTGCCCCCTCCCCTGACATTAGTCTGAAGAAGGGACTCGACCCGAGACGTCGCCCATTCCTTCTCTTCAGAGATTCTGCGTCACCCGCTGAATTACTCCAGCATTTTGTTTCTGTCTTGGCTTTATGGTGTTGGGTCTTCTCAAATATATTTCTTTCATCCAAAAGGATAAAAATAATTTCACGATTTCTTGTTCTAAATTACATTTATATTAGCAACTGTATTGTTGCAGCAATGGAACATTTATATTTCCACTGAATCTGCTGCACACCCCGATATTTGGTCAGTTTCTTTCCCAACTTTGAACCTCAGCCTGGTGCCCAATACTGAGGCAGAGAGGCAAGAAAATGCATACAACTGTCTGTGAGATCAAATAAATTGTCGACTAGGAATCTGCAATTACTACTCCAAGATAATTTAAAGATTTTATTTCAAATCATTTCTGAACTGGTATCCATGGGATGTCGTTTGGAAAATTAGTTGCTTCAGGAATTGTGGGGAATGGTAACATGAAGATCATAATGTTGAACAAGTAATCCCAAGTACAGGACAATTAAATTACAGATTTGAGTTCATCTACCACCACCACTGGTGAATTTTAATTCAGTTAATTTAAATAAAGCTAGAATAGTTGGCTAGTATTATCAATAATAGCGAGAAACCTGCTGGATTAGTCATTGAAATACAGCAGGCTCCTCAAGCCTGCCCTACTATTCAATATGATCATGCTGATCTATACTGGCTTCAGCTTTTCTTCTATGCCAGTTCCCAATAGTCATCAATTCCTTGATCTTCCAAATATTTATCTACCTCCAGCTTGTATACTTCTAATGATCTACGAGGGGTGCCAGGATTCGAGGGCTTGAGCTATAGGGAGAGGTTGAGCAGACTAGAGCTCTATTCCTTGGAGTGCAGATGAGAGGTAATCTTATAGAGGTGTACAAAATCATGAGAGGAATAGATTAGGTAAATGCACAGTCTCTTGCGCAGACTTGGGGAATCGAGAACCTGAGGACATGGGTTTAAGCTGAGGAGGGAATGATTTAATAGGGACCTGAGTATGTTTTTCACACAAAATATGGTGGGTATGTGGAAAGAGCTGCCGGGGGAGGTAGTTGAGTCAGGTACTATCTCAATGTTCAAGAAACATTTAGACGTAGATGGGTAGGATAGGATTAGAGGGATATGGGCCAAATGCAGGGAGGTGGGACTAGTGTAGATGGGACAATGTGGTTGATGTGGGCAAGTTGGGCTGAAGGGCCTGTTTCCATGCTGTATGACTCTATGACTAGTCACTTACCTTGTCACCCCTTTAGAGTCTTATATGATCGCCATTAATTCTTCTAAACTTCAAGGAATACAGACCCAAACAGTTTAGCCTCACTTGATACAGCACAGAAACTGGCCATTTCAGGCCATCATCCATGCCAACTATCAGCCACAATTTCACCATTCTTGCATTAATTCAATTTTTTATTTCCTCCACATTTAATGCACTAGGGGAAATTTAAAGTGGCCAACCCCCATGTTATTGGAATGTGGGAAGGAACTGGACCACCCAGAGGAAACCCATTAAATCACAAGGAAACGTGCAATCTCCTTTCCAACTGCAGCAAAGCCTGAGAAAAGATGAAGTTCTGTCCCTTGAGCTTGTGATGAGCCTCATTATTATAGAACAGGAGGCTGCAGATCAATCAGTTAGAATGGGTGGATTGAGGAACATAAGTGGCAACAGGAAGCTCAAGATTACCACTGTGAACTGAACATGGGTGTTCTGCAATACTGTCACCCAGTCTGCATTTGGTTCTCCCAATATGAAAGAGGTCACATTAGGAACACCTAATGCAGAACACTAGATTGAAGAAGTGCAAGTGAATTGTGTTTCACCTTGAAAGTACCTGGATTCTTGGTGGAAAGAGAAGATGTGAAAGGACATGTAGCATTGGCTGTGGTTGCAAGGGAAAATGCTGTAAAAAGGGTGGTGGGGGGGGGGGGGGGGGGGGTTGGTGGGAAGAGAAGAGAAGAGTGGACGGGGAGTCACAAAGAGACGTCCCTGCGGAATGCTGAAAGGGAAGAAGTGGGGAAGGTGTGTCTGATGGTGGAATTTCCTTGAAGTAGGTGGAAATTGCGGTGGAAATCGCAGAAATCTGTTGAATATAGAGGCTGGTGGGGTGGAAGGCAAGGACCAGGGGAAATGTTCCATCCCAGAGCGGAGGAGATGGGAGCAGAAGCATGGGAAATAGATGAGAAGGTTAAGGGCTTTTTTTTAAAAACAAAAGTATAGGGGAAACTGCAGTTCAGGAAGAAGGGAGATATTTCCTGTCTGATAAGTCTCAACATTGGAGCTAATATGGCAGAGATGTTGGCACTGGGAGAATGGTAGAAAGTTTCTGCAAGAGGCAAGGTGAGACTAAGGGTAACCAAGATAACTGCTGGGAGCGGGAATGCTTATAATGGATGTTAGTAGTTATCTACTTTCTGAGTTGGAGACCGAGGTTTGGAAAATGAAGGAAAGAGTTAAAGATTGATTATGTGAAGGTGAGGGCAGGGGGGTTGTACATTGTTTTGTCTCTGTTTTCTTTGTCTATGTTCTCACCTGTCCCATTCACTCATTGACCAGATTAGTCTTGTTTGCAGTTTATGATCAAGGTCACCCTCGTTTTTGAGACAAAAGCACTACTTCCAAATTTGCTGCAATCTTGTCTCTATCCTGTCTTTGACCTGCTGTGTTAACTCTGTTTTTCTTTCCACAAATGGAGAGTAATTTTGTCAATTTCTGCTTTTGTTTTAAATTTCCAACATCTGCAGCTTTTTTTATAATTGCCATCATTGCAATGCTTTCCATTGTTTGACTGTTGATAGCAATGTTCACTATGAAGAGCAATCTGTGAACGTAACATTGAATTCTCCAATTTTACGTAACTCCACCTACATTCCTTTCTCTAGCTTCACAATTTGCAAAATTTCAATCCATTTGTTTCACACCTTCTGTCTTTATCTTTGGCCTTTGTCCAGCATCGGCCTATTAAACCCGTCCCTCACCTATATCCACCTATTATCTGCCAGGCTTTGTCTTGTCCATATAAAAGGACACCAAGTGCTGGAGTTATTCAGTGAATCAAGCAGCATCTCTGAAGAAGATGGATGGGTTACGTTTTGGATCAGGCCTCTTTTTCTGTCTGAAAAAGGATTCCAGCCCAAAACGGCACCCAGAATGTTCTCCAGAAATGCTGTCTGATCCAATGAATTAGTTTATGGGTGGTACTTTGTGTTCTTTTTTGTAAACCTGTAGTTCCTTGTTTCTACATTTGTCCTGCCCTTCTTCACTTCCAGCTTTCTTTCGCCCCCCCCCCCCCCCAAAAATCACTCTGAAGAAAGGTCAGTACCCAAAAAGTTACCTATCCATGTTCTCCAAAGATGCTGTCTGACCTGTTGAATTACTCCAGCACTCTGTGTCCTTTTTGAATGATTGTAAGTGATGTTCTCCAAGTGGGATCAGTTCATAATTCCAATAAGAACCAAATGAAGTGGAAATGCTGAGAAAATTGAATTTTAGGTGGAACCTTGCAACCTTCCATTGTCAACCACAAGAGAACACACACACAGACACACACACGTAATTTTAATGGAAAAAAACACAACTTTTCCATCATATCTTTGATTGCAAAAAGTCATATGCTGTTGTTTCTCAGGCCTCAAATTGATGTTTGCCCTTGTTTCTACAGACTTGATTTATTGATTTAAAACCAGAACACCCAATAATAGAAAATAAAAGGCAGAACAGTATTATTGACAGTAAATGAGACACATTCTTCTCTGAATGATGAAATATTTTTCGGCTGCATTCATATTTATTTCACCTGGAGTTCTGTTCTCTGTTTCTAGTGTCTGTTTACTGCCCTTTATGGCAATAAGCAACATATGTCAGGGCAGTAACTCTGAGTTTTACCTTCTCATTAATTCATTTCATTCACCGTTGAAAACATTAGCGACGCATTTAGCTTCTGCCAAGGGATGAATAGTAACTCCTGTATTGCTTTTGAAGCAGGATAGGAATGTCCAATTAGAAAACAGCTTGCACGGCTTCTACTAAAATGGAAACAAATTGATGTGCATTAACTGCAGGCATTATCCATTTTGCAAATTCCCACTGTGAGGAATCCACCCTCGATAGACGTTGCTAGCTTTAAGTTAGTCAGAGGCAGAATCCAGAGAAACTCGACAAGGATATTAAAGGCAACAGAATAACTAGGGAGAGAGTAGGACACCTTAAAGATCAAAAGATTGTCGATGTGTGGCGCCACTGGAGATGCGCAGGAACCAAAATAAATATTTATCATCTGTATTTACCATTGGAGAAGGATATGGAAGGAAGGGAACTCTGAGAAGTAAATAGTGATTTCTTCATGAAAGGAAGCAGTGATTTAAGGGCCTGTCCCACCTGGGGATCATTTGCGCGTCATTTATGCGACATAATTTACGCGTCATGACGCAAGACACGAGCATTACGCGCGCATGGTGGGTGGTGACATAGGCAGTGACGCGCGGTTGCATGCGGCGCCCCATGATTTGGGGATTCACAAAATCTTCGCGCGCCACCTGCATGACGTGCAAATGATGCCCAGGCGGGACAGGCCCTTGAGTGTGTCCTTGAGAACAACACTTCCTCCTCAATGACCATCAGCACCGCAAGGCTGTGTTCTTGGTCCCCTGCTCTACTCACTGTATACCTATTACAGTGTAAATAGCTGGACACATTTTCAACTCCATCTTCAAATTCACCAACTCCGAGGGGAAGTGAAGATGGGGTGTGAAGATCCTTCTGCGACTTTGGATCTTCCTCACATCAGCCCCTTTCCGAGATTCCGAGCTCTTTGACACCTCTTCAAAAAAACTCAGTCAGATTTCCCACGCACAAAGCCATGCTGACTATCCCTGATCAGTCCTTGCCGATCCGAATGGATGTGGATCCTGTCTCCCGGAATCACCTACTGTAAAATTCCCACTGCTGATGCTAGCTCAGCGGCTTATAATTCCTTGGCTTGTCATTGTAGTCCTTCTTAAATAAAGGCATAACATTTGCCACTTTTCCATATTCTGGTACCTCGCCTGAGGCTAAAGACGATGCAAATATCTCTGCCAGTGCTCCCGTAACATTTTTCCCAACTTCCCACCATGTCTGAAGGTGTCAGGCCCTAGAGATTTATCCACCTTAATATTCCATTAGGTTTCTAGGAACATCCTCTTCAGTAATGTGGAATAATTTCAATGCATTACTATTCATTTCCTGTAATTGTTTTGTTTCTATGACCTTTGGTAAATGCAGATGAGAAATATTAATTTAATACATCACGTATCTCCAGTGATTCTTAAACGTACCCATCCTCTGCCTAGTTACTCTATTGAGCAAAACTATTTTGGTTTATTTGAAACTAAGGACTGGCAAAAATTAAATATTTACAATTTGAGGCAAAGGTAATTGAAAGGTAAGAGATTGAATAAAATGGCTAAAGAGTTAATCTCCTAACTGGAGTAGACATAGAACCGAGAGCCTTTTGTTGACATTGGCAACTCAAGTAAATGTACACTGCACCAAAGATCTTAGACTTTTTAGCGGAGTGGACCATCTTGCTCGCTAGAAGATCTTTGCACTACACCAAACAAATAATCACAGTCTAAAATTAGACTGGAGAAATAATCCACTGAAATGAATAATTTTTAATGCAAATCTTGATTTGTCTGAGTAGCCATTGAGGTGAAAGCTATTTCAGAAGATCAACAATAAGGATCTGAGATATGCGTATTGATCTGCCGATTAACACAGCCCCTGATAGTGCTTTGTGTGCCTCTCTATGTTAGCAGGTTGTGTGTGATAAGTAATTACAATGCTGCAGTACCGCAGTAGTGGCAGATAGACAGATCCTGTTGTTATCGGATTGTAAATCCAATATACTCTTGAAGCATTTATGCTCTGATTCCTTTGTGTACTATAGAGAATGGATTCATAGCAAAGTATTAAAAGCCTTCACTGCGACAGGTTGTATGGAATGCACGTTGCTTAAGAAAATGTACATTCAGTTACAGTATCTGAGTTTGTGGATAAAGTAAGCTCTTCCCCACGGACAATAAACTGACTGGGGTTATGGGGAGAAGACAGGAGAATGGGGTTAGGAGGGAGAGATAGATCAGCCATGATTAAATGGCAGAGTAATGGCCTAATTCTGCACCTACCACTTGTGATCTTATCAAATCAAAACACATTACCATCCTTGGGGGTGACATTATCTAGCACTGACCAACTATTGTTTGAAATAATATTTTAAAATATGACATTAATTTTGTTGTCATATAACAACCAATGCAGCCAGCACACTGTGTTGCCTGTTCCAAGTGTTACTGACTTAGTGTTGAGGGAAATGGGTGTCCAGAATACACTGGGTTAGGATCATTTTTCCTGCAATGAAGCCAAACTACCTGAGAGCTCCCTCCATTCAGTGGACTTTAGATCTGCTCTAAGATTTTGTTGTCATGTTTGATTGACCACCCAGTCAGTGTCAAAATGGGGTCCCAGGTGCCTGGCGTTCAAAGTCAATGGATAACAGCATCAACAAAACTTTGTAAGGAAGCATCTCAAGATGAGTAATTACATAAATCTTAAAACTTTGCCACATGGGATGTTTGAACAGATGATCAAGACGGGTCCAAAAGCTAAATTAAGGGTGGAAAGAAGAATAGAGAGGTGTCAGAAAAGAATCCTGGGGCCGATGCGTTTAGTTTAGTTTAGAGATACAGTTTAGAGATACAGCGTAGAAACAGCCCCTTTGGCCCATTGAGTCCACACCGAGCAGCAATCCCCGCACATTAACACTATCCTACACAAACTAGGGACAATTTACACTTATATCAAGCCAGTTTACAATTGATAGAAGCCAATTAACCTACAAACCTGTACGTCTTTGGAGAAAACCCACACGTTCACGGGGAGAACATACAAACTCTGTACAGACAGCAGCTGTAGTCGCGATCGAACCTGGGTCTCTGGTGCTGCACGCACTGTAAGGCAGCAACTCTACCCGCTGCTCCACTGTGCTGCCCAGTTTGCCAGCTGGAGATTTGTTTGGATGGAAATCAATAGGTCATGATCATAAGACCGAAATAGTGGAGCGTAGATGCTGGCTGGAGGTGATTACACAGGTAGGGATGGGTGAGACCATGGAATGATTTGAAAACCAGGAATTTTGAAGCTGATGTGTTGTTGGACAGATAAATCTTAGATAACAGGTGAATCACTGAAGCTTGCTGAAAGCAGAATCTCAATGTCCTCAAATGTTTGGACAGCAGAACCAAGAGGTGAGTTGAAATATTGAATTTTAGAGTTAACTAGACTGCGCGGTTGCGGGGGGGGGGGGGGGGGGGGGGGGGCTAACCTAACCCTAACCCACACACACACACACACACACACACACACACACACACACACACACACACACACACACACACACACACACACACACACACACACACACACACACACACACACACACACACACACACACACACACACACACACACTAACTCCCCTCCCCTTGATATTATATTAATATTATTCATTTGCTTCTTTACCCCTCCCCCGCGCTATCCACTCATGCAGAGACCCAAACAAGTTAGAGAGGAGGAGGGGGGGTAGAGAGGGAGAGGGTGAGGGGGGTAGAGAGGGAAGTTAGGGGGAGGGGGAGGGGGTGGGGGTAGAGATTAAGGGGGGGGGGGGGGCGCGGCGTCACAGGGGAGGGTTTGTCCCCGAACGCAATACTCCACCACTCACCCATAGGTCCCAATACTCACTACTACCGAGAGAAGAAGGGGGGGGGGGGCAGGGAGGGAGAGGGGACAGAGAGGGAGGGGGGTAGAGGGGGGTGCAGAGAGGGATGGGGTAGAGAGGGAGGGGGAGTGGGGTAAAGAGGGAGGGGAGTAAAGAGGGAGGGGGTAGAGAGGGAGGGAGGGGGGTAGATAGGGAGTGGGAGGACAACTTGTTCTATTAAGTGTGAGTAGCATGTGTGAAAATGGGAAGGCATTTGGAAGAAGATACAAGTTAAGGATATTAAAAGAAAGCCAACACAACCCTGCATACACAGACATTTCGAATGGTGAGAACAAAGGGAAGAGTTTTAGTATAATACTAGACCAAGTGCAGACCCGTTGGGTCTGTTCCCCCAACATGTGGTTGAGAGGGGGGGGGGGGGCATGCGGCGTCGCACACATTAACCACCCCCCCACGCACACTAACTACCCCCCCCCCCCCCCGCACACATGCTAACTACCCCCCTTATTAATATTTAATATTATTATTTGCTCCTTTTACCCCATAATTGGCCTATCTACTGACACATAGCCCCCAACTCGCAGGCGCGTCTAGAGAGGGGGGGGGGGGGGGGGAGAGTGAGGGCAGAGAGAGAGAGGGGGGGGAGAGAGAGAGAGTGGGAGGGGGGGAGAGAGAGAGAGAGAGGGGGGGGGGGGGGAGAAAATTTAGAATGTTGTGAACAAAGGGAAGAGTTTTAGTATAATATCGATGAAGTTAGAAGGAAGGCTGAGGCAACAGATCAGATGAGGTAAAGATGTCATCCTTGGGTTAAATATAACGCCAATGATGTGAGGTGTCTGATCCAGTCCAATTTGTGGTTAATATTTAATGGCGGGTGTTCATTTCTGCCAGGAAATTTCTGCATGATGAAAGATGCTTATGATTGGGAGAAAAAAATAAATTGTCATGTGTATGTTTTCCAAAGCATTCTGTGGCTGGTGTTTTACTTGTTCATGTCTGCTACAGCTTGTAGAAGAATCTGTCTCTATTTGTCCTGCAATTCCTTTGTTCCAATGACAGCACATCTTTTATTAATGATAAATGCACCTCACAAACATCAATGTCTCCTGAATTTGGCAGTGGACAAGGCAGAATTATTACATGACGTAAAATGACACACAGAGTAAGCAGCTGCTGCTGAGGGAAAAAAAAAACCTGTTTGCTCTGTAAATGGCAATGACTGCTTTAGAGCCTTAATGGACTGTTCCTACTTAGTGATATTTTTTCAGGCCAGCGATGCAGTTTATAATATAATCCTCATGGCTTGTGAAAGATTTTCTGCTCATTGCAATCCATCCCATGAAACAGCACAAACTGTGCTGCTGCATTTTCCCCACCAATTGAAAGATTTATGTAAAGTGGCAAAGCTCTCAATGCATTACATATATTGGGAAATAATCAGATGAGACGTGATCTTATTGACTGGTAGAACAGGCTCGAAGCACATGACATTACGGCTCATCTGCTCTTGACCTCAGCGAGATCATCTAGTGTCCAGAAGTCTGTATATCCCAGTCTTGAACATATTCAATAATGCAATAACTCTATCCAAAGAGAATATCTTTGGAATTGCGAAGTCATTATCCATAAACTTCAAATAAAATGCTTTCCTCGCTTCCCTTTGCTTGACTCTTTCCCTATCACTGTGATAACATTACGTTGAGGTAGTATCATTCCTCCTGGACTCCTGGATATGGAAAGAGGGTGGCACATTGGTGCAGCGGTTGTTGCTGCCTTACAGCGCCAGAGACCCGGGTTTGATCCTGAGTACCGGTGCTGTCTGTACAGAATTTATACATTCTTCCTGTAACTGCATGGGTTTTCTCCGGGTGCTCCGGTTTTCTCCCACACTCTAATGATGTGCAGGATTGCAGTTTAATTGGCTTCTGTAAATTATTAACTGTCCCTTGTTAAGTAGGATAGTGTTTGTGGACTCGGTGGGAAGGGCCCGTTTCCATGCTGTATCTCTAAAGTCTAAAAGTCTAAAGTCTTAAATATCTTTCCACAGGCAACGTCTTCAGTTTGTTTTTATCTGGCAGCATTTTTGAGATTGGGGTTGTTCTGGATCAGTCATTGCAAGGATAACCCCTCATCTCACTTGTTGAGAGAGCGATTACTTCAAAATTGTCACCCGATTTATTGAAAATTATTGGAACAACTGATTGATAACATATCATTTTATCCAAAATTTGCTTGAAGTACAAAAAGTAAGGTAGCAATTTAATATTTGAAATAAAATTAATATGGAAATAATTTGAATTAAGGTTCTTTGAATTAAGAGGAATTGACTGTGTAATGATGCCATGAAGGTGCCTATTAAATACAGATTATGTTTTACCAAGAGACGAAATGCTCCCACTGTTCACATCCATATATCCCTTTGTTATCACCTCTTCCACAGTCATTGTGGGCTCCACCTTTCCTTGGACATTGGTGGTGGCTCTGACTTGTTCTGAACCTTTTAATTCTTCTAGTTTCCCTCTCCCCTGACTCTCAGTCTGAAGATGGGTCTCAATCTCAAATGTCACCTATTCCTTTTCTACAGAGATGCTGCCTGACCCCCTGAGTTGCACCGGCATTTTGTGTCTACCTTTGTGGAAATGTTGAAGACAGTGTGCATCGGTAGTTAGATTCTCTCATGTTGGCGATGGTCAGAGTCTGGCACTTACTTAGCATGAATGTTCCTGGCACATTTGTAAATGTTGTCTGAGTCTTGCTAGGATATATAAGGTCATAAGTAACAGGAGCAGGATTAGGCCATTCGGCCCCATCAAGTCTACTCTGCCATTCAATCATGGCTGATCTATCTCTCCCTCCTAACCCCATTCTCCTGCCTTCTCCCCGTAACCCCTGACACCCATACAAATTAAGAATCTATTTATCTATGTTTTAAAAATATCCATTGATTTGGCCTCTACAGCCTTTTGTGACAAAGAATTCCACAGATTCACCACCCTCTGACTAAAGAAAATCCTCCTCATGTCCTTCCTAAAGGACCGTCCTTTAATTCGGAGGCTATGACCTCTAGGCCTAGATTCTCCCACTGGTGAAAACATCCTCTCCACATCCACTCTATCCAAGCCTTTCACTAATCAGTAAGTTTCAATGAGGATTTATGACTGAACTTCCTCCCCACCAACTTTTAGAACTTTTGTAGAAAGGTCCTTTGTCCCTGAGGCATAGCTATTTCTTGTTTAGAAACTTTTTGACTTGTCAGTCAGAGGAGGTGGTGAGCTTAGAGTGCGAAGATTCCTATTGGGTGGAGTCGAGAGTTCTCATTTCAAGGAAAGATGCAGATGTGAAAATCATCAAAGTGTTATTAGTGGTTAACAAGGTGCAGCTTTAAGGGCCTGTTCCACTTACATATCCTTGCCATGCAAATTACATGACCTCGACGTCGCGTTGAGGCACAAGGGCATCGTGTGGCCGCAAGGGGCCGGTCCCACTGAGAAGCGCCGAGGGGTATATAGTTGTGCGTGACATCGCACGGGCTCCGAAATTTTTGTAGCGAATGAAATCTTCGCGTGACAACGGCCTGTCGCGTAACTGACAGCCAAAGTGTGAGAGGCCCAAGACCGTGGCGCGACGCAACGTCTCACCTCCAATAGCAGCAGAAGCAGGCAAACGATCGCCGAACTCGGCCTGGGGCTCACGGCAGTTGCGGTCCGGATCCGCCCCCACTTCTACTCCCAGAGCGGGGCCAAGAAAATTGAAGATAGTCACAAAATGCTGGAGTAACTCAGCAGGACGAGCAGCATCTCTGGAGAGAAGGAATGGGTGACGTTTCGAGTTAAGACCCTTCTTTCAGACTGAAGAAGGGTAGCGACTCGAAACTCACCCATTCCTTCTCTCCGGAGATGCTGCCGGTCCCATTGAGTTACTCCAGCATTTTGTGTCCATCTTCAAATGACGTCACACGCTCCAGACGGTTGTGCGGTCGAATAAAGTCGCGTACGACCTTCGCGCGACCGTCGCTCTTGAACGCGACCATGAGGTCGTGTAATTAGCGTGCCAAGGACACGTAAGTGGGACAGGGGCTTTAAGCAACTGACCATGGCATTGCACAACCATAACACCCATTGTTAGATGTGAAGTTTCACCAAGACTCCCTCTGCAAAGAGATTTAACTACATTTTGTTCAGTCATGCCATGAATCACCAGACCAAGAGAGCTTGCACTCAAGAGTCGTTACTGAGCAATGCTGATACCTGAGGACAGGTGGAATTAGGGCTTCTCGTCTTCCTAAATGCTGTAAGGCTTGAAAGTTTATTTTAGCATTCCAAACGCTTCCCAGCAGATTGTTCATTTCACTGAAATGCTGTTATCCTGAGTAATTATATTTTCTTGGAAATTTTCCAAGTTTAATGAGATTATTATTTTTTGGGTTTGTGTTCTGTTAGCATAAAAGTATAATTTATCGTGGAATTGGTTGCCAGATGACGGAACACCAAACCCAATGAATTATCATGCATACTGCTGTTGTGCAAATTCCAATGAAATTTAATATTGGCATGTTCAATCAAATCAGGAGATAAATTCTCACCAATAAGGACACCCTTCAGTGCACCATTTGTGCAAAGGCTTGACAATAAAACATCACCATGATTATTCATTTGCCAATCTGAAAGGGAGCCCTTTTCTAATCTGATTAGACAGCTGCTTTGCTGAAAAACAAGCTGATAAATTTTCCAAAGGCCGTATGGTAATGCAATATTGTCTCAGACTAATAAAGAAGCTGATGACTTTTATGCAGCAGTCTATATTTCTGGTTGGATTGATACTGTATTCCAAGATATAAATACTTCAAAAGCAGATATTTTCCCCATAAGATTTACAGCAAATGAGCAAGAAATATAGTTTCACTACAGTGTCTGGAAATGAACAAAGGAAAAGGGTGAGGAACATAATAAGCCCAGGCCCGTCTATCTTTATCCAAATAATGACACACTATCATACTCCCACCAGTGGGCTACAAACAATGCAAATTTCTTTTCAGGTAGCTCATTTCAATTATTTGCATTTTCAATTATGTCACAAGTAATTCTTTAGTTGTGTGGAAAATAAATATGAATTGTGAAGTTAAAATTACTTGAAGAAAATGCATTGAGAAGTTCCTCAGAGCTATATTGATGATCAAGAACTGAAAGATTACTCACAAAATTTCCACTGTGGCCACCGACAACTTTGATGTCAGAATAAGAATATCAGTTGGTTCTAGTGGTCCTTCCTTATTCTGGCCCAGCATCGTAGATCATCATTTCACCAGAGTTCATGTTTATAAGTCATAGAAGCAGAATTAGGCCATCTGGCCCATCGAGTCCACAGCACCGTTCAATTATGGCTGATTTATCTTTCCCTCTCACTCTTCCAGTCTGTCCAAAAACATTCTGCAGACCCCACCTGCTTCCTCTACACTATCTGCCCCTCTACCTATCTTCGTATCATCCACAAACCAAGCCATAAAGCCATCAACCCTTTCATCCAAATCATTAATATACAACGTGAAGAGTAGCTGACCCAACAAAAACCCCTGCAGAACACCACTAGTTACTGGCAGTGAACCAGAAAGAAAGATCCTTTATTCCCACTCTTTGCCTTCTGCTACTCAGCCAACCTTCTATCCATGATAATATTTTCCTTCTGATACAATGGACTCTTATCTTATTTAGCAGCCTCATGTGTGGCACCTTATTTAAGGCCTTCTGAAAATCCAAGTAAACAACATGCACTGACACTACTTTGTCTATCCTGCTATTTACTTTCTCAAAGAATTCCAACAGATTTGTCAAGCACTAAACGATTTTGACTTTGGCTTACTCTATCATGTGTTTCTAAGTACTCAGAAACTACATCCTTAATAATGGTCTCTAAAATCTTACCAATGACTGAAGTCAAGCGAACCAGCCTATAGTTTCCCCTCTTTTGCCTCATTCCCTTGTTAAACAGTGGAGTAACATTTGCAATTCTCCAGTCCTCTGGGACCATTCCTGACTATTGAACGATCACTATTGATGCCTCCACAATCTCTAAGACTTCCTCTTTCAGAACCTATCTGAATTATCTACCTTCCCAAGCACCTTCTCCTTAGTACTAATATCCGCCTCCTGACTTGAATTTCTGGCACGTTGATGGTGTCTTCCGCTGTGATGACTGATGCAAAATACTTATTTAATTCATACTCAATGTCTTTATTCACTACTTCTCCAGCATCAATTTCAGTGGTGCAATATCCACTCTTGCCTCTCATACTCTTTGTATATCTGAAGTAACCATTGGTATTTTATATTATTGACTAGCATACATTCATCTTTTCTCCCCTTATTGTCTTTTTAGTTGCCTTCCATTGGCGTTTGAAAGCCTCCCAATCCTGTAGCTTCCTGCTAATCTTTGCAATATTATATGCCTTCTCTTTTATGATGTCTTGACTTCCTTTGTCAGCCACAGTCCCCTCATTCTTCCCTTGGAATCTTTCTTCCTCTTTGGGATGAAAACGTCCCAGAAACACATGCATTGTTGTTCCACCGTCATTCCTGACCGGGTCCCTTTCCAATTAACCTTTCCCAGCTCCTCCCTCATGTCTCTGTAGTTGCCTTTACTCAACAATAATACCGACACATCTGATTTAATCTTCTCACTCTCAAATAGCAGGTTGAATGTCATCATATTATGGTCCCTACATCCCAGGAGTTCTTTTACATAAGCCTCCAAATTAAATCTGGTTTGTTACACAACACCAAATCCAGAATTGCCTTTTCCTTAGTAGGTTTGACCACAAGCTACTTTAAAAAGCCATTCGTAGGCGCTCTATGAATTCTTTCTCTTGGGTTACAGTGCCAATCTGAGTTTTCCCAGTGTATCTGCATATTGAAATCCCCCATGACCACCGTAACATTGCCTTTCTTACGTTTGCTTGGCTTCTTGTCTTGTATCTCTATTGCAATTTGTCCCCTACTGTTGAAGACCTGTATGTAACTTCCATCAGGATCTTTTTACCCTTGCAGTTTCTCAGCAGTATCCACAAGGATTCTACATCTTCAAATCCTGTCATACCTTGCTAAGGATTGAATTTCATTCCTTTCCAGCCGAGCCACCCCACCCACTCTTCCCACCTGCCTGTCTTATCAATAAGATGTGTAACCTTGGATGTTCAGCTCCCAGCTCTGATCATCTTTCAGCCATAACTCTGTGGTGCCCACAACATTGTACCTATCAATTTCTAATTGCAATAAGCTCAACACGTTGTTCTGTATACTGTATTTTTACTGCTGTTAACATCGTTTATTTCAGTATTCACCACCCCTTTACTCAAATTGGACCCCATTTTGCCTAATCTTAGACTCTTATCCCTTCTGAAATGTTATGTCCTATTATTTCTTCTGGAGACTCCCCTAAGATGTCCTTTCCTTTAACTTCATCCATACATTTTCAAATTGTGGAACCCAGCCCCCTTGCTATTTAGTTTAAAGTTCATTACACTGGGAGATTGGCATTTCACATGCTCTCTCCCACCCTACTCCAAATCAGTGCTGAATTAGGAACAATGGTGCTTTTTGACTAGTTCTCAATAATGATTGAGGTTTGACAACCTTAATTCAATACACATTTGATTTAATGTGCATTGAATTAAGGTTGTCAAAGCTCAATGAGTAAAACAAAGAAATCTTTAATCCCATGAATTTAAATTGAATTAAATACTCACTCCAGAGATGATGTACTGATTTATAATTTTGAGGCCTATGCTATATTCACTATGACATTTAATGACTTGGACATTCTGTCATTAGCAGTATGCAAAGGGAATCCTGTGTAATGGGATCTAGTGCAAACCAGAATACTACTTACATGGAATTTGCTCAGATATGTGAATTATTGATGTGAGGGCCACTCTTGCAGAAGTTCACAATGAATGGGATGGTGAAGGCAGAAACTCTCACAAATATTGAGGAAGCATTTAGACAACTAGACACTGCAGATGGTGGTTTACAAAAATGTACTGGAGCAAAGCAGCGAGTATGGCAGTTGGTTCCATCTCTGTCTGCTCTGCCTTTAAGGAAAAAAAAGGATATCAAATAATTTTCAATGAGGAAGAATTACAGGGTATAATTTTCAACATTATGAAGGCACTCGTAAAGAGCATAGTGGTGTAGTTTTGTGTGGAAATTAAACAAATTAAATGAAAGATTAACCTGCAATATTCATTTAAATTACATTAAGAGGACAGATTTAGGAAATGGGATTAGGGAGAGCAGTTCAAACATGTGGAAAATAAATTTAGAGCAAATATTCGGAACTCATTCTTTGCATGCAGAATCGCCAGCATTTTCAACAGACTTCCAGAATAGTGGAATCAGAACTACACAAATATTTTATGAATTAATCGAATGCTGTAATGCACTAGCCATGGGAATACCACTTCATTGCCTTCCTCAACTGTAATTACTTGGTGATGCACATGATTGCCTTGTATTCATGTAAACAAGTAGGGTTGTCATGCTTTTCATGAAGCCGTCTACATAAAATTTGTTGGGAAAGAACCTAATTGGATTGCTCTTTCAAAGAGCTGACACAGACACGCTGGGTTAAGATGTCACCCTCTGTGCTGTATCATTTTATGCATTCAAATTGCTATGTTGCCTAAAACACCGTTATGTGATAGACATTTTTTGAACTCTACAATGTGATTGAAATCTTCTCTTAAGTTAAACTGAGAATGACAAATAGAATATTTCAAGAGGCAAAGTTTAAAGGGGATGTGCAGGGCAAGTTTTTTTACACAGAGGTTAGTGAGTGCCTGGAGCACCCTGCAGGGGGCGGTGTGGAGGCAGGTACTATAGCACTATTTAAGAGACTTTTGGATAGGCGCATAGACATATGGGGAATGGAGGAAGGAACTGCAGATGCTGGTTTTAAACCAAAGATAGACACAACTCAGCAGGTCAGACAGCATATCTGGAGAAAACGAAAAGGTGATGTTTCGGGTCAGGACTCTTCTTCAGACTGAGAGTCAGGGGAAAGGGAAATGAGAGATATAGACGGTTGTGGTATTATGCAATAATAGTGTAAGGCTGGGCAGACGGGCACTAGGACCCAGTGTGACAGAAGCCAGGCTCCAGTAACCGGATGTGACTGGAACCCTTGGGTGTGGCAGTTAGGGAGTTGCCTGGGCTGGCACACGAGGCTGTTGCTGTTGCTGCTGTTGTACAGAGTTGTTAAATAAAGAGATACTCCGTTTACGTCGTCGTACGAGCCTTATTACAAGCATAACCCGACAACGGTGATATCGAGAGTTATAGATCAAAGAATGAAAGATATGCGAATATGGATTATGTGCCTTGGCCTTGGCATTATGCTCAGTGCAGACATTGTGTGCTGGAGGACATAGTCATGTGCTACACTGTTCTATATTCTATGAGGTAGCATATGACGTGAGAGAAATGGAGTTGATGCTCCAGGTTAATGGCTTGGTTTCTTTCCAAACAATGCTACCTGACGTGATCAGTATTTTGAGCATTGTATGGTCTTATTTCAGATTTCCAGCACGTGCTGTATTAATTAATGTTTGATGGTCCATGTGTTCAGAGGTTTGTTTCTGTGCTATAACTTCCTGACTGCATGAGCCTAAGGTGTTTTCACAGAAAGCATGAAGATGAAAGAACGGCCAATGCATGCAAGTCTAATTCTAGCAAACGGTCTGTTGTGTTTGGAGATAAAAGTCTTCCCACAGAGGTGGCTAACATTTTAGACTTTTTGCAAGTTAAGGTGGAGGAGCTTGCAGCTGTAAAGTGAAGAATCTGAGGTTATCTTTGCAATCCTAAACATAGAACACATCTGACAGACAGGAGCAGGATAAACAAGAGTGGTCTCTGTTGATATGGCCGTGAAAGGCAAAGTAACATACCTAAAATAATCATTCTCCATGTCAAAGGGGCTGAAAGAAATGGAGGTTATGAGCATTGAAGGCTGAGATAGGGGTGTAGTTCAGCAGGTTGTTAGCTGCATAAATGTAGCATTAACTAAGGAGTTAAGGCGAAGAGCTGAGATTATGAAGGCGAGGATACAACTGACAGAGACAGAGGTTTCTCTTTGATGGGCATGGAAGCTATGGGATTGGAAGGGAAAGGAGAGTGATTGATGGGCATTGATGAAAGGTGATTTAAGGAATCATCAGAGATGTGGTTAAGGTGACAAGTATAGTGAGGCCACATGGGATGACAGGATTAGTATATGGCCAGAGAAATGGATTGAGAAATTTGCAAAGTGGGTGAGGCATTTCTGCATCTTTCCAATTGGCACTTCTTCCATAATTGACTAACCTGAAGATTTATGAAATACCATTGTCAGGAATGCATGTTATCTTGCAACTCATCATGTCCAGTACATTAGATGATATAGATCAGAGGCTTGCTCCCAAAAGGGTATTACAGTCAAAAATAATCTTGGATATGTAAGGATTTTGATCTCAGCTCTGCCCTCTGACGACTGACTGAAGCTATAGGCCCAAAACTGCCTGAACAGTTCATTTCTTTGGCAACCTGCATTGCTTCCCTGTATCACGCTCACCTCAAGCAGGAACATAGCAGTAATGATCTAATAAAAGAGATAAGCAGTTGAGACGAGAAAATTGCAGTTTATTATCCGACAATGAGAGAGCTATCAGAGCTCTTCACACTCTGTACTGTTGACTCCCACAGTATGTACCGGCATCTCTTTATTATGACATTAAACAACTGCGTAAGCAGAAGATGCACTGAATTTTATTGCTGGGTGTCTAACTTCTGTAGCAAACTTATTTATTTGATTTGTTGGCTAATTCCAATCTAGTTTAAAGAGGTTTTAAAATCAGTGCCAGCAATATAAAAAAAAAAATCTTTCAAGTCAATTGCTCCAGCAAGCAAAGTTGGAGCTATTTCAAGTGTTGCTGTAACCGGGCAGAGAATGAAGCTGGTTCTGGAGCTCACTCATCCCTTCCCACCCAGACCACCCCCTCCCCTGGTACTTTTGCCTGAAACTGCAGGAGATGCCGCACCTCTCTTTAAACCTCCCACCTCTACTCCATCCAGGGACCCCGATAGGCCATTCAGGTGAGGCTGAGGTTCACTTGCACCTCCTCCAATCTCATCTACTGTATCCGTTGTTCTCAGTTTGTCTCCTATATATAGCGGAGACCAAACAGAGAATGGGCCATCGTTTCGCTGAACACTTAGTCTCAGTCTGCCTTGGCATATGCGATTTCCCGGTTGCCAGACATTTTACCTCCGCTTCCCGTTCCTGTGCTGACCTTTCTGCCCTGGACCTCCTCCACTGACAGAGTGAGGCCACATGCAAAATGGAGAAACAGCTCCTCACGTTTAGCATGGGTAGTTTATGGCCCAGTGGTACGAACATTGACGTCTCTAATTTCAAGTACCTCTGCATTTCCTCTCTCCCCCCCTCCCACTCGTTGTCTTACTAGTTCCACAGTTTGCATCCTTATATCGCTTTATTATCACCTCTTCCACATCCAATAATGGGCCATTATGGGTTCCACTCCACCTTGGTCATCTGTTGCTGGTCCTGATTTGTTCAGGCCTTTTCCTACCTCCAGTTCCCTCCCTTCTACTATCAGTCCGAAGAAGGGTTCCGACTCGAAATGTCACCCATCCTTTTTCTCCTGAGATGCAACCTGACCCGTTGAGTCACTCCAGCACTTTGTGTCTATCTCCAAAGAACAAACCGCTAGAGGAATTCGGTGGGAGAGCAGCATCCGTCACTGAGATTGGAGAGGGAGGATAGCCGGTATGAAGAGGGGGAGGGCATGAAGTAAGACAGGGGCCAGTAGGTGGATTGGGGGTGGATGAGGATGACAAACAGATGGAGTTAGGTGGCGGAGGAGTGGAGTTGGGAGACAAAGGCAGATGGTTAATAGATGGAAGCAGATAAAGGAAAAAGAGGGTAGAACGAGCTAAGTGGAGGAGGGTGTAGGTGCAAACAATGGCTGGGGAATGAAGCTTGTCATTCTGTCACATGGGTGAGATTGAGGAGATTCTCTATAACACCCTCTATAACACTCCTGTGATTGTGGTGATTGGGATACAGATAGGAGAGTAAAAAGGTCAGAGTGCATAACCGGGGTGGGGGCAGGACGGAGGACTGGTCGTGGGGTTCACAGTGGTCCCATCGATTGGACACTGTCAGACCAGAACGTGGTCAAGCAGGTCTGTTAATGTTAAAGGCCTAACGCCAAGGCAGGCCTCACCTGGATTTTTGAAGGCTTGCATGGGTCTGAATAATACAACACAATGACACAGCTGGTAGAACTGCTGCCTCATGGCTCCAGAGACCCAGGTTCAATCCTGCCCTCCAGTGATGTCTGTGTGGAATTTGCACGTTCTTCCTGTGACTACACAAGTTTCCACTGGATGCTCCAGTTTCCACCCCCATCGCAAAGACCTGCAGATTGATACATTAATTGGCAGCTATAAATTGCCCTGACCCTGCATGTGAATGGTGGTTGATTGCAACGTGAGGAAAATAAAATAGAATAGGCCTAGACACAGAGCCCTGCCCCACTGTATGAGTTCATTCAAGAGTTCTCCTGAGTTTGCCCTGATTCAATCTCTGAGATTTACGGTAATGGCCGCTCGTAAGTACTCGGGGCTCTCGTGGACATTTTTTAACATGCTGAAAAATCTTCACAAGTCTTCCCGAGCTTACCGCGTTTCCCCAGTACCTGCCGTTAGCGTTATGAGCCGCTAAGAGACGTCCCCGAGCTCAGACTTTACCGCTACGTTCATTCTACGTGCTTACCACGAGTTTCTTTTTTTTTTAAGCTCGGGAGAGCACTTGAATGAACTCGTACAGTGGGACAGGGCTTTTAGTGTAAATCGGTGCTTGATGGTCAGCATGGACTCAGTGGGTTGAAGGGTCTGTTTACGGTTCTGTGACTCGATTGCCAATGTTGTTCGTGGCTACTCATATGCAATTTAATTTCCAGCCATTGCATTCAGGCACCTCCGCACGCCATTGTACCATTAGCATAGACTACCCACAGATAAATTGACTTGCTTTGTTGAAGATGTAATACATACCTAATTGCTTCCACTGATTGATTGTGTAATAAAGTTCTTGGGCAGGGTGTACAGAACAATTGCGTGACTGAATGCCTGGGCTATTTTGAACTCTCTAATCAATGCGGCGAAAACAAAAAGCAACTGACCTTTGAAAGCAGACAGTACAATTTATACTGATTACACTGTAAATGTATCTATAAAGGAAGTGTCTGAATGTTTCAATTCCTTTTACTTAGCTAGGGAACATGTTGCAGTGACTGAGAGCGGAGGTATCTGCAGAGCACTGCAGGAGTTTACTTGTTGGTGCAGTGCAGTCCCCACCTTATCCAGGAGATGGGATCTTAGCTCTTGTGCATTCTTTTTCTAAACGGTCCCTTTCAGCTTTCAAATGCAGCATAAAACACCTGCAAAACAGAGCTTACTTTTTTTCATATTGTGTGTCGGTTGGATATTGAATATTGACTGTCAATGAATTTAGTGGACAGGGCTGGTGATGAACAAAATTCAAGGTTTATGATGATGAACATGTTCGCAGATTATCTTGCTCTATATGAATTCAACCAGATATTTCCCTGCTCTACTTTGCATCACACATGCCACAGGATGTGAAACTCATAGTTCCACGACTCATCCTGAGGTTAGATATTTAATTAAGTTTGATACAGGTTTGTACTGAAGGCATCCCGAACTGCTTGGAGATGGTAATCCTGCAGATGACAAATCAAAAGCCGAATCTTAAAGACCCATAACAATCAATCAAAGTTAAGAGTGATAAGTTTGACCAGTATTCAGAATCTTACCCCTGTCTGAATGGATAATATTTAAATAACGCAAGTGAATATATCATTTGTTTCCATACAGATCAAAATGCAAATGCTTCATCAAACATTTCCAAAGACCAACCTAGATTATCCTCATAAACATATAATTTTATTGAAAGTGCCATTGGATATGCACTTGCAGCCTAAGCTTTTGAATGTACTCACTATTCCTCTCCTTATATAGGATATATGAAGACATAATCCTAAAGGAGATGGGAAAGATCCTGGGGAGGTGAGGAGGGAGTGTGGAGGGATTGAGGGAGAGGAAAGGGTAAAGGGAGGGAGTGGGGGGGAGGAGGGCAAAGTAGGGGGGAGGTGTGGGGAGGTGAGGAGAGTGGGGGGAGGGCAGTGGGGGGATGGGGGATAATAGGGGGAGAGAAGGGGGGGTGGGGGAGGTAGGGAGTGGGGAATAGAGGGAGAGGAGGGCAATGGGGGGAGGTCAGGAGGGATAGTGGGGGGGAGGGAGGGACAGGGTCCCAACGGGTCCCACTTAGTCTAGTTTGTATTTATATTCCAAGTCCAAGTTCCTTGCAAGTTGCTCCAAATATATATTTCATGGCTTCCACAGAAATGTTAAGTTAGACATTTGAATGGGTTTTGGTTGAAACCTAAATGGCTGAGGACACTTAAGCATATCATACTAATTAAACAAAAAGGGAGATCATCCAAGGAGGAATCACGGACTTAACGATGAGCTCATACTGGAACAGTTTCTTGAAACTTGTACTAGACTCATTTACTCATTAAAATTTTTAGGAGAAAATGTCAGAGGTTTCTTATTGAAGCAATTTATATTATTGCGTTTTGAGTCTGATCTGCTCAATAATCCAGAGATGGCTCTTTTAATAATAGTGCAGAGAACGCTTTGTTTGACTAGAAATGAATGAAAGCTGCCCACAGAGAGGATCGAGGTCAGTGTGGAGGTGAAAGATTTTCATGAGGATAATGAAAATGCTGGAGAATCTCAGCGGGTGAGTTTCATTAGGATAACCGACTGCAGGAAGAGAAAATCCATTGTTCCAGTAATCAGTTCTGAATCATATCAGTCCCATGACCAAATTCCAGACCTACAAAGTATTAAATAAATTCAAGTTCAAACACACACCAACAGTGAAAGGGCAATAATGCGATGCTAATCTATTTCCCCCCAACCTCCTCTTCCATTGCTGCCCTGTCAATTTCTATTCAGTTAAATTCACTGGATATTGAAATCAACAACATCAGAAAGAGAGCACATTGTGGGCAGAGCAGAAGGATGTTTGAGTCTGTATCTGACCTCTGGGGCATTGGATGCTCGCATAAAATTGAGTTCACTTGGAGTGAATACTTAAAGTAAAAATTCTTAATGCTTAAATATTCCCCCGTCTCCTGCGGGGATATAGAATCTGCGGAGAGCAGCAGGACAGGTATAGCACATGCTCATAATATGGATTAGTCTGCTCATAAATGTCATTGCTTTAGTAGATGCCCTTGGAGTAGGGGGCTGATGCATATTTGAAAGGGAATAATTTTGAATATATGTGAAGAAGGATGGGAAAAACTTCAGCACTTCCAGGGAATTGGCAGAAGTTCAAATGGTGGAATGTTCCCTGCCTCTGCGAGAAAGCCTTAGAGTAAATTGAATTCTATTTTTTTTAAATGTACGTGAGGGGGAGCACATCACTTTCCTGACCAGATCTTCTTGCTCTCTGTGATGGGTGATATCCAAACTGCAGGCATGGGGAGGGTCGGAAAAAACTTTCCAGCTCACTGCCACCTCCAGGAATGCTCATTTAGAAGTTGTTTAGCAATGCTTCCCAACAGAAATTCCTTTGCCTCATTAACTTTGTTCACTTAACTATTTTTTTTAACATTTCTTGATGATGAAGGGATTCGACCCAATACAATGACGGTGGAACAGCAATGGCAGGTATTTCTGGGAATAATCCAGAAGATGTAGGATCATTTCATTCCAAAGAGGAGGGAAGGAAGAGGCGATCATGGCTAACAAGGGAAGTCAAGGACAGTATAAAAATAAAAGAGAAGACATATAACATAGCATAGATGAGCGTGAAGTCAGAGGATTTGGAAAGGTTAAAGATCAACAGAAGGTAACTTAAATGGCAAAACGAGGAGAAAAGAACAAAAGTAAGCTCACCAAGAATATAATGCAGAATAGTAAAAGCTTATTTAGGTATGTGAAGAGGAAAACATTAGTTAAGCCAAATGTGGGTCCCTTGAAGTCAGAAACAAGTGAATTTATTATGGGAACAAGGAAATGGCAGATGAGTTGAACAGGTATTTTGGTTCTGTCTTCACTAAGGAGGACAAAACCAATCTTCCTGATATACTAGTGGCCAGAGGATCTGGGGTGATGGAGGAATTGAAGAAAATTCACATTAGTTAGGAAATGGTGTTGAGTAAACTGATGGGACTGAAGGCTGATAAATCCCCCGAGCCTGATGGTCAGCATCCCAGGGTACTCAAGGAGGTGGTTCTAGAAATCGTAGTCACATTGGTGATCATTTTCCAATGTTCTACAGATTTTGGATCTGATCCTGTGGATTGGAGGGTAGCTAATGTTATCTCACTTTTCAAGAAAGGAGGGAGAGAGAAAGCAGGGAATTATAGACCAGTTAGCCTGACATCGATTTTGGTCTCCTAATTTGAGGAAGGACATTATAGCTATTGAGGGAGTGCAGCATACGTTCACGAGGTTAATTCCTGGGATGGCGGGACTGTCATATGATGAAAGAATGGAGTGATTGGGCATGTATTCATTGGAATTTAGAAGGATGAGAGGGGATCTTATAGAAACATATACAACTCTTAAGGGATTGGACACACCAGATGCAGGAAACATGTTCCCGGTGTTGGGGGAGTCCAGAACCAGGGGCCACAGTTTAACAATAAGGGGTGGGCCATTTAGAACTGAGACAAGGAAAAACTTTTTCACACAGAGAGTTGTGAAAATTGCAGAATTCTCTGCCACAGAAGGCAGTGGAGGCCGATTCACTGGATGCATTCAAAAGAGTTAGATAGAGCCATTAGGGTTAGTGGAATTAAGGGATATGGGGAGAAGGCAGGAATGGGGTATTGATTGTAGTTGATGAGCCATGATCACATTGAATGGCGGTGCTAGCTCGAAGGGCCGAATGACCTACTCCTGCTCCTATTGTCTATGTATCTATGTATCTAATGAAAGTCCACTGCCCTCTGCAGATGTTGCCCAATCCACTGAGTTCCTGAGCAGGTTGTATTTTATTCGGTCCTGATTTCATCATTTGCAATATTTGTGCCTTCATTTCTTCTTTGATGCAAAAGCAACAAAACTCACTTTCATTGTGATATCGGACATCTTTGAGGAATTCCTTAGATCCACATTCAGTGGGAAGAAATATCACATTCGGCTCACAAACTCTCTGTGCAGCATCAACTCGCCCTGGCTGAAAGCTCTTCTACCTTTGATGCTCTTTTGACATTTCCAGGGAGAACTGGCCTTGGTTACCTCAGTTCAGAGATGGACACCATTGTCAGGAACACTGATTTCACTTTGTAAAAACACTTCACATTTCTTGGAATGTAGAAAAATGAAGTTCATACTTTGAGTATTTTTGTTTATTAAATATCCATTGTGTTCATTTTTTATTGCAGAAATTCAGTTGTAATCCAAGATAATCATTGACCAGTTTTGTGAGTTTCTTAGCATTAATTCTGTTATTATTCATCTGATGTAGGCAACCCATTAATTTTGAAACAAAAGATTTATCTTGAAACTGAAGGAAATCTTTTGGTGTTGAACCTGGTCGGCTGAACCTATGATGAGAGAGAACTGCAGTTGGTACTCTGGCAAGGTAATACTGATCCGCAATATGAAAGTTAATTAGCCACCATTCCACTGAAGAATCCCTAGATGAACTGTGTGTGGTATTGGGTGTCATATTTTGACCATTATTCATTTAGTTTGGAATTATCATCTCTGTTGTTGTTTAATAGCTGCCTGGATACTTCTACCATGCAAATTGGGTGCCAAAAACTTGTTGAAAAATATAATGTTAACTAGACACCTGTTTCTAACTTGTCGACTAAGTGAGTGACTGGGTGTTCAGCTGCTTTCAACTGTCCACTTTCCGACCCTTCAACACGCAAACTCTATTCTCAACATCATTATTAGTCAATCTGACAACTGTGAAATTATTCTCGCAATCCAGAGCACCATTATTAATAAATGGTGGAATCATTGTATCACCTTAGGAGGATGTGTCAAAGGAAACAATTTTTCTAGATCAACTCCTGGGCAGAATTTGAAGAATAAGTGCAGAGGATATACTGTTTGTAATGGATTATCTAGGTGAATTATGTTTACAACTATGCCCAGACTTCTTTGCATCTGAGGGCAGGTTTGAACTGAAAAATAAATATGAAGGCTTATCTTGTGGATGGTTGCATCAGTGTTGTTGGAATTGAGTTGATTCCAAGATTTTGTTAACATCATTAATGATCAAGAACAAATATGTGCAAAGAACAGAGAGGATACGGAAGTTTAATGTAGAAAGGAACTTCAGATGCTGGGTATATACTAAAGATAGACACAAAGTGTAACTCAGTGGGTCAGGCAGCGTCTCTGCCTGATCCGCTGAGTTCTTCAGTACGTTGTGTCTATAAGGAAGTTTAATATGTATACTAATTGGATAGCCTGACATTGGAGGTACTGAGTCGTTTTTGTGCTTTCGTTAGCATCCTATATTCATCATTGAATCTACTGCAGTTGTATAGTTTTTTTAAATGTCTCAAGTAACCACCAGAAGGTGTTTGGACACTTCTGACTTCACCTTCTGCGCACACATTTGCTTCACCCAACACCCCGTGGTGCTGAAGAGGCACAACAAGTAGTATTTAAAAAATAAGAATGCCATCCTCTATGGAATGAGAACTAGAAGTTGTATCTTATCAGGATAATGTAACTTTAAAAGCTCTGTCAAAACTGATCATGCGTGGTGGACATGTTTTAAAATAGCTGGCCTGGTGTAACTAAACTTAAAATACATGATAAATAGATGTGCAATAAGTGCTGGAACTATTCAGCAGATCCGGCAACATCCGTAGGGAGAAAAATAGAAAGTTTCAGGTCAATGGCATATCTTCAGAATTGGAAAAATCTGAGCTTTTCTACTGCAGCTTTTCTACTGCAACCATAAGCACAGCAAGTACGTGGATAAGCTTTTCCCACTGAGAGTAGGGAAGATTCAAATAAGGGAGAATTAAGGGACAGAAGTTTAGGGGTAACATGAGGGGGAACCTCTTTACTCAGAGAGTGGTGGCTGTGTGGAATGAGCTTCCAGTGAAGGTGGTGGAGGCAGGTTCGTTTTTATCATTTAAAAATAAATTGGATAGTTATATGGACGGGAAAGGAATGGAGGGTTATGGTCTGAGCGCAGGTATATGGGACTAGGGGAGAATACGTGTTTGGCACGGACTAGAAGGGTCGAGATGGCCTGTTTCCGTGCTGTAATTGTTATATGGTTATATGGTTATAAGTAAAGATGAGTACAAAGAAGTGTAGGGGCAAGAAATTAAACTGATACCTGGAGACCAAATGTAGGTGTTCAGCAAAGTAGTTACCCATCTAAAATTGATTTGATTTGATGACTTTATTAATTATGATGAGGTCATCAAAGTTGCAATCTAGATGCTTGAGTTGGCATCACTGATAAATATGTTCTCTTGCTCACTTTTAATGTAAGCAAGGTTGACTGTAAACAGAACACTTTAAGCAGCATTGGGTTAAAACTGATCACAGCCTATGTTTCTCATAGAACAAAAAGTAAAACTTGTTAACTGTTATTAGAAAGCTCAAAAATAGATTACAAAGGGAGCATATCTAACATAGAGTTTCTATACTTTGTGTTTACCTTGCCTATATGTAGTTGAAAGTGGCCGCAGCTAGACCAGCGAAAATATTTACTGTGAAACAGAATCATTGAACGGCTGAAGTTGATAATTCCCCAGCTACACCCAGTAAAGTCGCTTTTCTCCATCTCTAGATTCCTAGCGGCCTGTGAACATTTTGTATTGACTGCTGTGAACCATCCGTGCATTTATATTGATCTTGTTTTGCCATTGTATTGCGAACCCAGTGGTTGAAGTACAATATATCCTTTGAGTTTTGGCAGTGAATTGTAAAGCCATGTAAATACATATTCATAATTTTAAACAGTTGCAAAACAAAACTTAAGGAATTTTCTGGAGTCCTTTTGCTGAACCAGGACCCAACCACTAGAAATGTAGCGAGCTTGGGTGTCCTATCTTCCTTCAGGTACAGTTTCCTTGATGTGATTTCCTTTAGGGTTGATTTAGCTTATCTCTGTCAACCCGTAAATCTCAGCCAACTCCCTTAAGGTCCCAATTGCCTCTCCTCTCAAGGTCCATTCCCCAGTCCCTTTGCCATCCAAATCCCAACCTTGTTGCCTGACTACTACATATTCAGGTAACAAGCATTTACTCAGCGTAATTGACTTCATGAAAATGCCAATATTCTTCACAGGAATATTGTTGGCCAAATTTTGGTATTGGTTTTGATTTATTGTTGTCATGTGTACTGGGATACAGTGAAAAGCTTTTGTTTGTTCGCTACACAGTCAAGTCAAATCATGCCGTATAAAAGTATAAGCAAACTCCACTCAAGTGCAAAGAGAGAAACACCAGGATGCAGAATAGAGTGTTGCAGCATTTTAGAATTACACAGAGAACCATAGAGAACCATCAGTATTCCAAATAATAGGACAGGTGGTCAAAGTGTTGATCAAAGGAGCAGGTGTAAAGTGCCAATGGCAATGTGGCTTTTCATAAGGATACTTGCCTTAGATGGGATATTCAGATACAATCAACGAGACAGTTCCCATCTGCAAAGAACATTGTGGGACTCGGACTCCCAACCACCTGTTATAAACACTGTTGGTCGACTGAACGCGCTCCCAGGCAACGTCCTGCTCCCTGAAAAGATTTTACTATGAAATTCAATGTCACTTGTCTGAAAATGTCTCTATGATGATAAATCCACGAAGTGGAACTCGATGAAGTATATCTCCATGAACACAGCATTGTTGTTGCTCCATTTGTCAGGTGTGTGTGTACATAGATACATGTATATGATATGTACATGTCTGTTTTCTGTACAGAAGCTCCCCAACCTACGCAAGGGTTACATCCATGGACCCATGCGTGTCAGATGTTACTCAAGTCAAAAATGGAAATGCTACTGTGCCGTGTAAATTTACTATCCATATTGTGCAGTATCAATGGGAGAAGAACAGCTGACTGGCTTGCGGATATCCACCGGGTGGTGCCGCGATGGCAGCCTCGCCAGCAGTCTGTGTATCATTTTGACTTTATTTGTTATTTTTAGTGTGTCTAAAATGTATGTTTGAATGTTTCTCGGTATGTGTTGTGTGTGGGGGGGGGGAGATTAGGGCGAAACGTTGTTCAGTCACTTACCTCGACGGAGATGTGATCTCTCTCCATCCCCCCCTATGGCCTAACAACTTGTATTGGTGCGGCCTTTCCTGGAGACCGGCCCAGAGCTTCAAGCCGCGGAGCGGGTGATCCTTTGCCGAGGATCGCTGTGGAAGAGCTCCGATCGCGGGGCCTGTGGGCTTTAACACCTTGATGCCGCGGTCTCCGGTAGGAAGAGGCCGACTCGGGAGCTCCATGCCGTGGAATGTTCCGATCCGTCCCGATGCCGGAGTTTCCATCATCCCGACGAGAGGGCTTGAACTACGGACCGTCGGCAGAGGCAGTGCTGAGGGTTCAAAAGCCCCGACCACCACGGGTGAATAAAGGAGGAAGATTGTATTACCTTCCATCACAGTGAGGAATGTTACATTTATTGTGTATTGTGTTCTTTTTTACTTGTATGGCTGTATGGTAACTCAAATATCACTTTACCTTAAATGGTGCATGTGACAATAAATGTGAACTTGAACTTGAACTTGAAACAACAGCATGCACAGTAGCGCACAACTACCGAGACATTCAGCTCAGAAATAATGCAGTGAGTTTAAATAATAACTTATGTAAGTGAAAGCTTATGTAGGTTACCTATTACGTACATTGGGGAGTGCCTGGATTACTAAAACTCTTTCAGGGTGTTTCTCAAGATTGTAGGGTACAGATACACAGCAAATTAATTATTTGAATGATAGCAATATCATTCACAACCCAGAGGTTCCTCTTCAAATCCCACTATGCAGTTATGAAGAGGTCTTGTCAGCTGCTCAGCGTGGTGCTAAATAAGGTCAAGCAACCATATTGCTATTGATATCTGCATCCCCTGACCAAACATAAAAAGATCGTCTGAAAATACATTGTTTCTTTTAATAATTATCACGTCTTATCACGATAGGTTTCAAGTGACTGGATGCGCCAAATTCTATCTTTGATAACAGGTATTAGTGGTTTTTGATCGGTGTTTTAGTGTTTGAATTCCACGTCCTTTTCTATAATTCTGGAAAATGGAAGTGAGCATACAGATTATTTTGCTATGTTGTGGGTTTCCACAATGCACATTGGATATAACACGAGTGTTGCAATAGAAAACACTATTTAGACGGAATAGGTAATAACACAATTATGATGGGGAACTAGAGAATCACCTAAAAGTTACTTTGAAAACTGGCAGGTAGAGAAAAAGCTGTCCTGAGTTTAAAACATAGTTCTATTGTCTCTAAAGTACACAGCTGCCACTTGCACCACTGGAGGTCATTGAAAATGACAAGCAATCATTTCTATTGTCACTTGTGCAATATTACGCTATTAAACAATATAACAGATAGTCTATATTTTTAGCTTTCAGTAACAAAAATAAACACAGTTATTAAAAAAAACACCTTGATTTTCGGAAATCCTGCGGGGAGAAATAACTTTTTTTATTGTGTCAGGATACAGGATACAGGATATATTTAGTTGTCACATGTGCCATTTGGCACAGTGAAATGTGATCACCATACAGCCATGCAATAAAATAAAGAACACAACACACGATAGAGTTCAACATAAAACATCCCCACACAGCAGAATCAAAAGTTTCCCACTGTGAGGGAAGGCACCAAAGTCAGTCATCTTCCTCGATGTTCACCCGTGGTCGAGGCCTCCGGAGCCCTCCGCAGTCACCGCTCAGGCCCGCTCGCTGGAATGTTGGAACTCCAACGTCGGGACTGAAGGTCAACCTCAGCGGCTTGGACCTCCGAATCGGCCGCTTCCTACCAGAGTCCGCGGCTCCCGACGTCCCCAGGTTGCGCTGGGCAGAGATTCACGTTGGCGTCCCTTGGCAAAGGCCCCCAGGGATCCGCGATGTCGGTCAGCGCCGCCTGCGTTGGGAGCTCCGCGAACCACAGCTCCTCGATGTCTTCCTGGATCGCTGTTTGGTGCTCCAAACGGCGATCCAGGAAGGCATCACCCGCTCCGCTGTGAATCCTGCACCGCGCTGCCGCTGCCGAAGCTCCGGTGCCCAGTCTCAGGTAGGAAAGGCCGCTCCGATCCACTTTATTTTGATCCATTTCCCTCTTGTGTCCATGTAGTGTGAGCTTCAAGTGATTAAGGATATGGAGAAATAATTAGACTTGAACACGTTTGAGATAGTGTGAACTCAGTTTCAGATAAAGGACTCTAATTGTATTAGCGTGTAGTTTCCCCCTGCTGTCATAGATGGACCCCTCACCCACATCTCCTCTGTGTCCCGTACTTTAGAGATACAGCATGGAATGAGGCCCTTCGGGCCACCGAGTCTCGCCGACCAGTGAACACCCTGTACACTAGCGCTATCCTACACACTAGGGACAATTTGCAATTTTACCAACGCCAATTAACCTACGAACTTGTACATCTGTGGGATGTGGGAAGAAACCAGAGCACCCGGAGAAAACCCACATGGTTACAGAGAGAACATGCAGACTACACACAGACAGCACCCGAGGTCAGGATCAAGCCCGGGTGTCTGGTGCTGTAAAGTGGTAACTCTACACCTGTGCCGCTGTGCCGTCCTTCCGCAGAGACAATTTCCTCCACAATTCTTTGGTTTACTCGTTCCTTCCCACCCAAACTACCTCCTCCCTAACTCCTTCCTTCCCACCCAAACTGCTTTCCCCTACAACCGCAGAAGATGCAACACCTGTCCCTATACATCCTCCCTCACATCCATCCAGGACCCCTAGCACTCTTTCCAGGTGATATAAAGGTTTATGTGCACCTCCTCTAACCTCCTCCACTGCATTCCATGCTCCTGATGTGGCCACCTTTGTATTGGTGTGACCTCCCCCCCAGTCCCATTTCACTTATTTTCCTTCTTCTGGCTTCACATTTCGGATCTACAATCAGTCTGAAGATGGATCCCAACCCGAATTGTGGCCTATCCAAGTTCTCCAGAAATGCTGCCTGACCTGCTGAGTTACTCCAGCAATTTGATTCCTTTTTTTTAATAAACATTAGCTTTCCTTTTAAGCATTCAGTGCTTTTGAGTTCTGATTATCACCAACCCTGTCAATGAATGTGGGTGAATTGTACATTATGATATCACTCAGTTGAATTCCTTATTTTTAAACTTATTAAAGTTATCTAGAAGCTGGCACAAAGGCTTATATGTTAGTTGTAGCATCATTCTTATGATTGTTTAATATGTAACAGTTCCACCTATAAATACCGTGTTTGTGATCTTGGCATCACAAATGTACATATTAAAGCAACAGTACAAATACCAGGCTGAAAGATCCCAGAACTGAAACGTTAATTCATTCTCTCTCCACCGGTGCTGCCTCACCTGATGAGACTTTCAAAATGTTCTGTTTTTATTTTAGATTTCTAATAATTTGCAGTTATTTGATCTTCTCTAATATATTTTGTTTTATTCATTCGTCCTTTTTTAATCTCCTGTAACTTGGATGGCAAATTATTTTTATTTTATGAGGTGAGATGATTTTTCATGCATTAAAAATATATATATATATTTTGATAAGAAACTGTGCATGTTTATAAGCAATTACCAAGGTGAATTTGGTGCAGAACTCTACACATGCCGAGTAAAGCATGCTCCATAATACCTAGCTACGAAAGGAACAAAAATGTAATCCAATTGAATTCTTCCTTTTTTTTTAAAAGCCTTTAACATGTTAGTGATTTTTTTAATATCCAATAAATTGCTTTTTTGGAAGTATGAGACATTATTCTGCAGGATAACAAATCACAAATTTTCCACAAAGCTCCATAAACGATAATCAGATAAGTCTGAAGAAGGGTCTCGACCCGAAACGTCACCTAGTCCTTCGCTCCATAGAAGCTGCCTCACCCGCTGAGTTTCTCCAGCTTTTTTATCTACCTTTGATTTTTCCAGCATCTGCAGTTCTTTCGTACACATGAGATAAGGGCTGATTGATCTGTTTTTGGACATAATCTTTAAGTCTGAAGTGGCACATCAGTGGAATGTTCCAATCGGTTAAGTGGTGGAAATACTCAACAGGTCAGGCTACATCTGTGGAAAGAGAAACAGTTGGGCAATACATCATTGTGGAGTCCCATTTGGTGCCATAGTATTAGTCAGTCCCCTAATGAATCTCCTATTACAATAGCCATGTCTGACGTCCCTTCCCCTCAGAGTCTATACTTAAAGATCATGAAAAGGCAGCAATACAACATTCTTAATCATCAGTTGGCTCTGAATTACCCATGTTTAAAAGTGCAGCAGAAGGAGTGTTTTAGGTTGCAGACTGGCTGGATTTTCTGTCTGTTATTTTGAAGAGAACAATGTGAATTAACTGTTCTCTATTGGCAAATGACTGTGGCCTTATTAAGAGGTGGGGAAATAATCAGAAAAGGTGCATAGTTGAATTCTATGTTTCTTGTAGGCTACAGTAAACAACCTGCTCTCTCAGTTAAGCTCATGTTAATATCTTCTGAGAAAGGCAAATAAAAACAGAGTCATCTAATCACGAAGAAATGAATCAGTCTCTGCCAGCTGTATTGTAAATAATCATGCTGTCCTTGTCCTTTGATGGGCCCTTATGTCCCATTGACATGCAGTTCAAAATTCCTACAAACATATACATGGTTGTTATTTGTCTTGTTGGATTAAACAAGTTTCTTGTCATGGAAAGACACAAAAGCTGGAGCAACTCAGAGGGTCAGGCAGCATCCCTGCAGAACATGGATAAGTGACTTTTTGATTCAGGACCCTTCTTCAGCAAATTCTCCAGGGATGCTGCTTGGCCCTTTGAGTTATTCCAGCATTTTGTGTCTTTCCTTGGTAAACCAGCATCTGCTGTTCCTTGTTTCTACATTCTGTTTCCTGACATTCTTGTTTCAAAGAAGAACAAGTTGGTCTATGTTTTGAGGATATATTTATGTTCCAGGAAAGATTACAAGTGTTTTCACAGAGGGAACTGTTCTTTTTTTGGATGTTAATAGAGGTTGAAAATGCAACGCAATTGAAACTGCTGGCGCTTGTGAAAAATATGAGTTTTCAGATCAGCATCTGCAAATCCCAGATTTATTTTCTAGTCAAATGTATTATATGCACCAGTACAGTGAGGTACCGGTCCAATGAAATCTTGCTTGCAACAGCATCACAGGCACATAGACTCAGGCGGCACATAAAACATAAATTATACATACATTATACATAATTATAATTGGCCTCAATGGAGAGGAAAATGTAATGAAAGACTGATTCAGTACCATCTACTCGCAATTCTAATTACTTCCATTATGCCAGTTCATATATGACAGCAATAGTTTGTCAAGAAGAGGATTAAATGGACTGACAATATGGGGATTGCTTTGTCATATCTTACAGATGGGAGATCCTTTTGATTCCCGCTTTACAATCAAGTCCAAATAGTGAATCGAAGTCTGACTATCATAATTCGTTCAACAGCAGTAATTTTCAATGTTTTTTACTATTCTAAATGAATTAATGCTTTATTGTCACATGTGACGTTACAGTGAAATTCTTTGCTTGCATACCCAGGGTATGCAAATAGTCACCACATAGAGGGTGCTTACAAAGTTGCGCCAGGTCCCCCTTTGTTTTCCCCCTCTCCCCTGCCCCCTCCCCCTCCACATGGCAGTCCCCTCCACGCCGGGTCCTCCATTGTTCTTCCCTTGATGACAGTTGATCCCTGGTCAGGTTTCAGGGTCTTGCCTTTACCAACACTGCCAATTTCAACCTTAACTAATCCATGCCCTTGTTATGTCTGGATTTGACCATCCCAGCACTTACCTGGCTGGTATCCTTGTTCTTCAATGCATCAATGTAAGGTTGCTAAAAACCCTGGTGCCCGTATCCTGACTCTCATCAATTCACTCCAGTGATCATGTCTAAATTAGCTCCCATTTAAGCAATGCCTCTATATATTTTCAAGTTATCATTACTCTTTTCAAATATTTCCATGACTTAATTCCATTTTCTGTCCAGCCAAACCACTTAATCCCGAACCAAAATGCAACTCATGTCTTCAGTTCTGTTCTCTTGACCATCTGCGAAGTTCATCGTTCTATTACAGGCACCCCTGGGTTTCGCTGTCAATGCTCCAAGCAATGAAATTCCCTCCTAAACTTTTTCTGACATCTCTCTCCTTCAAAAGACATTGAAACCACTTTGACGTCTTTTGTTTTGATATATTAAAGGGATTATATAAGTAGAAGCAAATAAATGCGGTTCTGGTTGATACACAATGGACACAAAGTGCTAGAGTAACTCAGTAGGTCATGCAGTATCTCTGGAGAACATGGATAGGGAATGTTTTGGGTTGACACCCTTCTTCAGACATAGTTGTTTTTAAAAAGGTCAGTTAGGTACAATGTATAACTATGTTCCCCGGTAGTAAATGACTTTTGTTGGCAACTCTACCCTGACAAGCGCATGAAGAATCTCACATGTTTAATATTACAAGTGGGGAGTTCCTGCAAGATCTGGTTCACCGCTGTGACGAAGGGCCAGGCAGGCCGCTGCCTACAGGGGAACGTTCAGAAACCCCGTATACCGGAGAGTCGAGGACGGAGCTGCTGGTGACTACAGATGTGAGGAGTGGCCTGGTAGGGGAGGGACCAGTGTATTACCTCCAGCGGCTTTAAGGTCATCTAGATGAGATGCCTCCGGGACACCAAGGCGGTCGGGCAAAGAGGGGGATGTCAGGTCATGGGCCTGCTGCAGCCTGATTTTATCTGGATCGGGAGCACACCAGGACTTCCGCCACTTCGAACTTTTTCTTTGTAAACGGCACCAAAATATGGTGAAAGTGCATTTGTGGGTTCATAACATCATGTGATAGGAGCAGAATTAGACCATTCCGCCCACCCAGTCTACTCCGCCATTCAATCATGGCTGATCTTTCTCTAACTCCATTCACCTGCCTTTCCCCCATAACCTCTGACACCTCTGGGTTGAGCGAAAGTATTTCACTGTGCTGCGTATACGTGACAATTAAGAAGCATCGAGGCATTCATTAAAATCAATTCTCATTCTTTTTAACTCCAGATTACATGGGAAGCACTTCTTGCAGGTCACAGTCATAGGACATAGGATAGCCCTCTGATTCTATGAATCAACTTGGTCATATTCTCCAGATAGTGGTAATGTGAAGAGGGAAATGGTTTCAGGTCGATAAAGTGTGATGATATCTTTGTAATTACATTAGTAATTTCAGGCTGTGATGTTCCTTTTCCCTCTCTAGTAGTTGTGAAATGATTGTAATATTATATTGGACAAATAATGTACTAATTTGCAAGAGTGGTGCATCTTATTTTGTGTAAACGACTTGTGCTGATGTGGGTTCATGATGCACTGCTGCTGATGTTATGTCAGCCGCAAGGCATGAGTGTTAGCCTATAGTTAGGCCTGCCTTGATGCCTCCATCTATTATTGAAGACTGTGTTGCCATGGAGACAAGATCTCATTGGTATTCTGGGCTCGTGAGCAAGTACAGCTGCAGAGGAGTTTGTGTGTCACACACGCAATGACAGATCTGTTCTGTGTGGATTTGGACGGAATAAATCTTGGCTTTAAGACCACAACCTAGTTTCTATTTTTAGAATGGGGTATAGAAATGCTTGAAGGTATGTTTTGTTATTCTCGCATTCTGTCAACATATTCCCCTCAGTGCATGCAATGTCTTTGGTCGACATAAGACTAAGAAAATACCTTGACAGGAGATAATTGCTCATAAAAATTGAATTATTGAGTAAGGGGAATTAAGCTATATTTATTTTCATACTGAATTTGGTGAGATGCCCTGGTTCACTGATCAGGCAGCATGGGCAGTCTCTGCAGCAACTGTAAATTTTGTAAATGTTTTTGCAGAAGGGTTGATTCCTGATAACTGCACCACCATCTTTCCCCTTGAGTCCACTTGCTCAGTTCTCAAAACAAGGCATTTATTCAGTTTTGTATCTTGAGGTTTCATAGCATTTTATTGAAAATGGGGGCAATCCACCTTAACTTTAAGGTAGACACAAAGTGGTGGAGTAACTCAGCAGGACAGGCAGCTTCTCTAGAGAGAAGGAATGGGTGACGTTTCAGGTCGAGACCCTTCTTCAGACTGATGAGCAAAATCTTGCAGAGGCACAGAACAAGAAAGTGAAAGGCCACAATAGTAATAAAAACAGAAAATGATGGAAGCACTCATCATGTCAGGCAGCATCCACAAAGGAACAGTACATGTTTCAGATTGGAGAAACGTTGTCAAAATTAGGAAAGGGAGAAAACAAGTTGGTTTTCAGTTGGAGAGAGGGATGTGGAACAAAGGTAATATCTCAAATAGAGTGAGAGCAAGTAACTTCAAGTGACATTTAGAACCCCTTTATGCTCCTTTATTTGGGCAATGTTTGTCTGAAGAAGAGTCTCGACCCAAAATGTCACCCATTCCTTCTCTCCAGAGATGTTGCCTGTACCGCTGAGTTAATCCAGCATTTTGTGTCAACCTTTGATTTAAACCAGCATCTGCAGTTCTTTCTTACACACCTTAACTTTAATATCTTCCCAAAGCCCCCATGATTTTTTTGCAGATCAGTTAATGCAAACCTGTCTACCTCCACAAAATCAGTTGTATCTCCAGGCTAACCTGACACAGTTCTCATTCACTTAAGAACAATTACATGTTAATTAAATAAACTGCAGATACTAGAATTCTGAAATAAAATCAGACAATATTGGGGACACTGAGCATGTCAGGGAGCCACGTAACCACGATCCAGTGCTTGTCTTTTTACATATTCCTTTCCTAACTTCCAGGAGCCCACCAATGTTTTCAGGTGAAGAAAGGATTCACTTGCACCTCTTCCAGGTATTACATCCAGTGTGGTCTCCACCACAGGAGAAACCAAAACACAGATAGGGTGATCGTTTTATGGATTAGCTGTGTTCAGTCTGTAGATGTGACCCTGAGCTTCTGGTTACCTGCTGCTGAAATTCACCATCTCACTCTCACTGTGACTTTTCGATCTGTGGTGTCCAGCACAGTTACAACAAGGCCCAACACAAGCTTGAGGAACAACACTTCATCTTCCACCTGGTCTTGTAGCAATTGTGGGGACTTAATATTATCCTACCTTAGATATTTACTCTTTCTTTCCATCTGCATCATAACTGGCCAGTTCTGCCTGTCATAATTTTTGCTCATTTTTTCTTTATCTATTAATTTAGATGAGTTAGTTTAGTTTAGAGGTACAGCATGGAAACAGGTGTGATACCGAGTCACCTGCGCATTAGTTCTATGTCCAATACACTTAGGGAAATTCACAGGAGCCAATTAACCTACAAACCTGCGCGTCTTTGGAATATGGGAGGAAACTGGAGCACCCGGAGGAAACCCATGTGGTCACAGGGAGAAAGAACAAATACTGCACCGACATCACCCATAGTCAGGCTTGACCTGGGGTCCACAGTGCTGTGAGGCAGCAGCTCTACCACTGCACCACTGTGCCCCCCAATAATATAGTCTTTTGGCAAAACATTGTACATATAAGGAAGCATAAAGGGGGTCTAAGTGTCACGGTTACTTGCTCTCAATATTTGAGATATTTCCTTTGCTCCACATCCCTCTCTCCAACTGAAAACCAACTTGTTATCTCTCTTTCCCAGTTTTGACATAGTTTCTCCAATCTGAAGCAGGAACTGTTCCTTTCTCTGTGGATGCTGCCCGACATGATGAGTGTTTTCTGTTTTTTATTACTATTGTTGTCTTTGCCTTTTTTGTTCTGTGCCTCTGCAAGATCTTGTTCATCAGTCTGAAGAAGGGTCTTGACCCGAAACGTCACCTATTCCTTCTCTCCAGAGATGCTGCCTGTCCCGCTGAGTTACTCCAGCATTTTGGGATTTTTAAATGTTTTATCTGTGATTCAGCGGCATGGTTTTAAGGTGTTATGGGAGAAGTGAGCTCAACATCTGAACTAATGGCAGTTGTGTGTGAGTGTGTTTGGGCGACTGTACACGCATGTGTGCCTGACTCTGTGCATGTGGTATGTGTGTGTTTATGTGTGCTTCTGTGTGAGAACTTGATATTCTGTCTATGAACAGTCGGGGCATTTATCTGATGGCTGACCTAATTCACATCTGAGTTTAATTTTGCATTGTCCAAAATCCACTTACACTCAGAAACGAGCAAGGCTACAATTTATTGCCCCTCACTCATTACCCTGAAATTGTATCAGTGTGTACTGCAAAGTAAATTGATGAGCCTCGGTGCGCTGAGAGTTCTATTTCTTGATTAGGCGCATTTATCTTCAAACTACCAGCCATGTGCTGCCAGGAAATACTGTACGTTTTCTGCACGGAATATTGAGCACTTGTGAATTATATTGTACAATACGGGAAACCCTCGCAATAATGGACCTTCATATAGTATAGGCATACTTCTGGTTGCAGGAGCGAGCAGCGTGAAGGTGTCGTGAGAACCGGGCCCGTCCCCGTCCCCGTGTGGGGCCCGGGGCTCGGTGGCTTCCGGGGCTATGAATTCCCGCAGGTTTAACCCATCCCAACCCACGTTTCCCAAACGCCACGTTTCTTCCCGCCTAGCCTTCTGTCAATCAGCAATAATGGACACCATCCTCTACCCCCCCCCCCCCACCTCCGCATCCCGTCTGGTTTAATAAAATGGTTCCCTTCCATTCATGTAAAACTGCCGCATCTGATTTTTCTTTTTTCAATTGTTTATCTGTTTCCTTCATACTTGGATGATTTATTTTAACGTTTATAACTTTTTATAATTTAAAGACTACTTATTCATGTTTTTTTTAAACATTCATGGGATATGGTGTCCCTGGCATTTATTGCTCATGTGCTCAGGTGATAAGTTGTTGCCTGTCCATTTCCACTTGGGCATGTGGGATCGTAAACATGTGTCTCGGCACGAAAAATCACCTATTCCTGTTCTCCAGAGATGCTGCCTGAGCCGCTGAATTACTCCAGCATTTTGTGTTTATCCACTTGGACATGGTCATCCTGCTGTGAGATGAGGTGTGCTTTGTTGGTGATGCGGTGTAACATGACATGTGTTGAAAATAAGCCTACAGGTACAGCAGGTAGTGAAGAAAGCAAATGGCATGGTGGCCTTCATAGCAAGAGAATTTGAGTACTGGAGCAAGGAGGTCCCACTGCAGTTGTACATGGCCCTGGTGAGACCACACCTGGAGTAATGTGTGCAGTTTTGGCCTCCTAATTTGAGGAAGGACATTCTTGCTATTGAGGGAGTGTGGTGTAGGTTGACCAGGTTAAATCCCAGAATGGTGGGACTGTCATATGAAGAAAGAATGGATCGACTGGGCTTATAGTCACTGGAATTTAGAAGGATGAGAGGGAATATCATAAAAACATAGAAAATTCTTAAGGAATTTAGGTAAAAATGATCCCGATGTTGGGGAAATCCAGAACCAGGCGTCACAGTTTAAGAATAAGGGGTAGGCCATTTAGGGCTGAGATGAAGAAAACCTTTTAACCTTGAGAGTTGTGACTCTGTGAAATTCTCTGCCACAGAAGGCAGTGGAGGCCAATTCACTGGATGTTTTCAAGAGAGGCAAGAGATATAGCTCTTAGGGCTAACGGAATCAAGGGTTATGGGGAGAAAGCGGTTACAGGCTACTGATTTTGGATGATCAGCCATGATAATATTGAATGGCAATGCTGGCTCAAAGGGCCGAATGGCCCACTTCTGCACCTATTTTCTATGTTTCTATGTTTCTAACTCAATGTCGACAGCATTGCTACTGATAGGCTCTACTTTATGATCTTTGATATCAGCTGGTAATGGATTCTAAAGCAATTAATCTGCTTCATATAACCTTGAGGTATTTGCATCTTCAATAACATTAGTTGGTTCAAGTTTTCATAACCGGATGTTGTGGGTACACTAACTGCCCCTTCAACAAGGGATCAACAAGGGATCAAGAGTCAAGGGATATGGGGGGAACGCAGGCATGGGTTATTGATAGGGGACGATCAACCATGATCGCAATGAATGGTGTTGCTGGATCGAAGGGCCAAATGGCCTCCTCCTGCACCTATTTTCTATGTTTCTATGTAACAACTCAAGTAATTGATTGGTTACCAATTATCAAATAACTGCTGATACTGAAAATCTGAAATATAGACAGATGTTGGCAACTCAGCATATCAAGCAGCATCCATGGAGGGTGACACAAAGTTAACATGCTAAACATTTCAAGCATTTGTTATCAATGGTTTTTCTGTGGTTATTGTAATATTGTGGTGTTGGCTTTTTTGTGCATCGGTTAGACATTGTCTTATCACCTGGTCTGGAGAAGGATAAACTTTGCTTTGTATTGTTGTTTTCTACATTCTGCTATTAATAACTTAGCTGGCAATTTCATGTCAGTCTCAAGCATTGCAGCATGGGTAACAATGAGTAAAGGTTTGTGTCTTCCTTTTCTCCTCTGTATTTCATAAGTGTGTTCTTGACCAACCTTGATAAATATTGATCCGCAGGAATCCCTTGTGTGCAGCGTCCATGGTAATTGTTGTGCCTCTCAAGTCTTTCATGCTCCTGATGAGTGGGAACTTGGTGTAGCAGCCTACAACTATGACATGCCACTGTTTGTTACATTGGTGAACATGATATGACTTAGCCTAGACGGTATATCTAGTGCCACCATTTATTTTCATTGTGTATTTGTGCCATTCTGCTTGTACAGCATGTGGAGGAAGGAACTACAGATGCTGGTTTAAATCGAAGATAGACACAAAATGCTGGAGTAACTCAGCGGGACAGGCAGAATCTCTGGAGAGAAGGTGACATTTCGGGTCGAGACCCTTCAGAATGAAATTCACGGGAAAGGGAAACAAGAGATAGCCAAAGATGTAGAGAGATATCGAACAAATGAATGGAAGATATGCATAAAAGTTACAATGATAAAAGACCATTGTTAGCTGTTTTCTAGGTGAAAACAAAAAGCTGGTGTGACTTCGGTGGGGGAGAGATGGAGAGAGAAAGAATGCAGGGGTTGAAGTTGGAGATTCAATATCATACCCCTGGGTTGTGAGCTTCCCTGGACAGTGTAGAGTGAGGAGGTATAAGGGTACACGGTTATAGGGTATATGGAGGTATAGGTCCCTATACCTTCTCCCTCGGCTCTTTCCAGGGAACCCCGACAGTCACTTTAGGTTAGGCAGAGGTACACATGCACCTCCTCCAACCTCATCTATAGATCATAGATGCTGCTGCACCCGCTGAGTTTCTCCAGCATTTTTGTGTACCTTCGATTTTCCAGCATCTGCAGTTCCTTCTTAAACATCTACTGTATCAGTTGTTCAAGATGTAGACTCTTATACATCAGCGATGCCAAACATAGTCTAGGCGATTGTTTGGAAACATAGAAACATAGAAAATAGGTGCAGGAGTAGGCCATTCGGCCCTTCGAGCCTGCACCGCCATTCAATATGATCATGGCTGATCATCCAACTCAGTATCCCATACCTGCCTTCTCTCCATACCCCCTGAACAAGCATTGATAACTCTTTGTCAACTTCTTCTTGGATCTCACTTGACTCTGGTGGGGCCACATTTACTGGGAACAGTATCTCCTTATCTCCTGCTCCTCCTGCAGTGGGAAAGGAGTCAGTGCAACTTCTGGTGCCCTGCTTGTATTTCTCAGTGAAGTCAAAACACTGATGCTTCAAAATTGATCTCCGTGGTCTGCTGCACACATTTCAGGCTTTCCTTGTGGATTTATTCCACGAGTCACTGATCCCTTTCTAACATGAATCCACTTCTGCAGAGATAAGCATGCAGGTTTTTTCATCCAGATACAGTCACTGACCACCCTTTTTTTTATGCGGGGATATCATCTTCAGGCAGAAGGTAGTGGAGCATTAGCTCCCGTATCACTAGACACTCAAACAGCATTTTCCCCCAGGCAATCAGGCTGCTGAAACAACCAGTCCTGAAACTCACCTGAACTGGACTCTGTCTATAATTTAATGTTCACTTTATAATTTAATACATGCACTTTATAATTTAATGTTAAATTTACTGTACAGAATCCTCCAGCACAAGATTTTCGCACAGGATTGTATCGTGTATGGAACTGGCGTGACAATAAACCCCTTGCATCTTGAATCTTGAATCTTCCACCAATGTGAAATGCTACTGGCTTGCCATTTACTGTATGCTGGTGCTGTTTTGCAGCCTTTATTTAAGCTACTCACCTGTAAAATGTCAATATTTTACACTGTTGTAGTTTGATGTTTGATTCAGTGCACATCACCATCTCGCATAAGTTTAAACTGGGTTCATCGGATTGTAGCATTTGATATTCAGTATCTTCTTATAGTCTGTACTTTCTGATGTGAGGAATTAAATAATTTATTGTGGATTACCCATAAAAAAGCTGTTCAGTTCTTTCTTGTCCTTTGGTGCTATTGTCCCAGCAACAGCTGGTGTCTTGATCTGGGATTGGCATAACTCCATCTGCGCAACAGTATTCCCAAAAAATGGCGTTCATCTCCTTTCTGATGTGTTTCTCCGCACTCAGTTTAATCCCGCCTTTCTTCTCCTCCCCATTACCTCATGGGGATGACAGTCACAGATTTTGTCATTGTTACTATGGGGATGTCATCTGCTCTGCCAACTGTTCCCTTCCATCCAATCTGAGGCTCATCACTTCTTGCTGGAATACATCCACACTTACTCTAAGGCCCAAAGATAGACATCGGAACTCACATCATGCAAATACTACACTAAATGTTCACATTGAGTGAAGAATCCTCATCAAGCTTTACATTACAACGCTGGCAGCAAGCTTGCTGAAAACGTTGGCATCTGCCTGTGATGATGTGACCGCTTCAACAGTTGGAATGGGTAGTGGTTCACTCTTGATTACTTGGTTCAAGTATGTTGAGTCTAAGGTTATTCTTAGCCATCTATCAAGCTTCTTTCATTCAAAAGTAGTTGACCCAGTCATTGGGATTAGTGGCATTGGTTATGATGTTATACTGTTGCATTTATTGGAGTTTCTCTTCAGCTGGACGGGTTCTTTACATGGCAGATGTATCATTGGATTTAGTTGAGGGCAGTGGTGATATCAATCTAAATATCTTCTTCTATACTATTACTAAAACTCTCATCTAGACCACTTCCAGTCTGCGTTGTAATTAAATTTGCACAAAAACGATCCCCCATAGTGCTACGATTTTTCGCCACCTTACTCACCATTCTCCTCAGCTGCAAGTTAAATAAGTTTTTTTCTGATCTGTGAAATACTAGAAAAGTTATAGGTCTGTTATTCGCCAGGACGGTGATGCCCCTTCTGGCACCCGCTATCAATCACCGGCCGTGAGAATAAAGCTGAAAAAGCGTAGTGAGCAGAGTGTGGGGGATGCGTGTGTGAGTGGGGGCTGTGCTCTGTGTTTTGTGAGCGGGCACCCACACCACCCCTTCCCACATACACCCCCTCCCCTACATCTACCCCCACAACCCCCTTCCCCTACATCTCCCCTCCGCTACACACCCCCTATCCTACACCCCCCTCCCCTACACACCCCCCTCCCTGCACCCCCCTCCCCTACACACCCCCTACAACCCCTCCTCCCCAACAATACACCCCCTCCCCTACACCCCCCCTCCCCTTTGCGCCCCACCCAAGGTTTCCGTGTGGTTCCCGGAGGTTTTTGTCCGTCTCCTTACCTGTTTCCACTACCTGCAACCTCCGGGAACCACACGGAAACCTTGGGTGAGGCGCAAAGCCTCCAGAGGTTTCCGTTCAGGTTTTCTAAGTGGGACAGGGGCATAACTCAGTAGGTCAGGCAGCATTTCTGGGGAATGTTGGGGTTTTTTTAAAACCACACATGTAGTTCCGTGTTTTAATCAGAATCACATAGCAACTTTTTCTTCGAAAAGGCTATTGCAGATCAAACAGTATTGCTGATTTGTGAATTGGCCACCATTGTCAGACATGAGGGTTATAGGTCCCCCATGGACCAAAATATGCCTCGCAAGTTTCTTGACGACCGCTGCAGTGGAAATTGTGGGGAGCAGATCAATCTCAAACCACCTGTAAGAGTCAATCAGGACCAAGTATTGGTTGCCACGCCAGTCGAAAATGTCAGTAGCCACCATAGGCCACGGCAAGTCAGGAACCAGGTGCTGCAAAAGGGGTACTTTCTATTGATATGTAGCCATGATGTATTGCTGGTTTGATCCGTGCCTGGTTTTGCTGCTGATGACCTGATCCATAATCCATGTCATGTTTGCCACATGGTGTCAGAGGTGGGATTTCGGATTGACTTTGGCGGTTATTTACAAGGCTTTTCATAGTCTCAAACATGGCTGAAGGTTTCTGAAAACCTGACCACTCGTTTTCAATAGTAGAATCAGACAGCGGTGGCGTACCTTTGAGCGACAGTATGATTTGTTCATTGCTGCAACTTCTCATGACAAGCCGGCAATGGTCCGTGCGAGCATGCTCCTACTCCTCGCAGGAGATGAAGCTTACGAATGAGCACAATAGTTTGTGTACGCTGAGACAATAACTCATCAACCTGCCGATGGTGGGGCGCTGATCGTGACCCGGGCTGAGTCGCCGGATGACCCTGAGTGTCTCAAGAGAAAGTTTTGACAGTTGCGTGACCCTCAAGCTAATCCACTCATCGAACATGTGAAATTTTTCTCAAGTTACCAGAATGAGGGCGAAACCATTTCTGGAGGTTACAGATCCCAACCTGACAGAAAGCAGGCAAAGCCAGACACGGATCAAATCAGCCATACTGTTTGATCTATAGCTATGATCTGAAAATCTCTTATTCTGCTCACTTTGCAAGGTTCAAGGTGATATTGACACATTTTAAGAACTCAAAAGCTAAATGTAATACATAACACCCAGACATACACTCTAGCTTGGAGCTCTAAATGAGAAACATGTTTTGTCTGGAGTCAAGTCGAATAGAAATTAGGAAACAACTAACCATTTTATTTTATGTGAGACATTTGAGGCCAATTGAAAGTGGTAGCACCTTAATCCATCCATCTGCTGATTCTCAATGATTTGTTGAAGTGAAGGAATAGCTTTCTGCAGAAACCAGCTCACTTAGCATTTAATTTGCAGTCCCTCTGCACAGGCTCTTAATTCCCTTTGCCTTGTGGGATGTTTCTGTTCTTTTCATCGTTCCTTTTCTTTAAGTTAAATACTGCATTTAGAGTTTTGTGTTTCAGTGAAAATGGCTCCATTGTTATAGTAATGTTGAGTAAAATTAAGTTTGACTGAAGCAGAGATTTAGTGCCTGTGGTTTAATTTGTTTTGTGTTATTGTTGCGGTCTCTGCTTCTTATACTCACAACCTTTTCCCCGGTTCTCCATGTTACACTGACAGCTGAGAATAATGCAAGTTGAACTTCACAGAAGGAGGTTTCAGATGCCTGTGATATTGCTATTTCAAAGATAAACTGCAGCTGATCTGTCTGTCATTCTCTGATAGACAAATGAATGTTAAATGCATGCTGTGTAATGAGCTAAATGATATCATGGCTTAATAATGCATTAATTTCATGGTTCTGCGTGCTTGTTTAATTGCCCCACTTGTTTTTATTTTTTCTTGATGAAGATATATCCTCTGTGTATAATTATTTGTGATTATTTATTGCTTGGGTATATGTAGCCTATTGAGGAATATATTGGATTTTAATGGGAAGAAGCCCTACTATTCAACCAATGGCTAAGCAAGAAATTTAATTTTGAGTTTCTTATATTTTATTCTGATATTTTCTGATACATGCTATTAGACTGTGCAGTAATGGCATAATCTGGTCTATTTACCATAAAGTACACACATGACAAAAACAACATACATGCTGACTCAGCAGGAAGAACTCCAAGAGGAATTTGTTCAAGTGACTTGTATGGAGTGTGAGACACAATGTCTGAACAAGGATCCTGACCAAAAACATCACCTCTCCGTGTCCTCTAGAGATGCTCTCTGACCGCTGTGTTATTCCAACACTTTGGTTTTATTTTGTATAGAATGTGAGCCTGACCAACACTGATACCAAGCAGAAGGATGGAACTGCATATTTATCCCCATTCCTGTGTGCTACATATATGCTACATACACATGTTGTATGTCACTTCAGAAAACAGGTTCCATTGAACTCAGTGGAAGGGGATTGTAGAAGCAGAGCTCTCCATATGGCAGTTGCAATATTGTGCATTTAGTGATTACATCAATGACCATCTTTTACTCCTTATCGATGAACCCACAAGGACTGATTAAGTGCAATTAGCATGGGGTAGTGGCAGTGGGCACCATATGTGCACTCACCTGCACATCTCATGATGGCATTAAGACTGAGGGAAATAGTATGTTCTAATAGATGCTGTTTGGTGGCCCTGGTGGAAGCGCAGTAGATATCTTACACCAGCAATGGGAAGGAGTCAACCTTTGTCCAATTCCTCCAGTTCATCCTCCACCAAAGGTACACAAATATGCTGGAGAAACTCAGCAGGTGCAGCAGCATCTATGGAGCGAAGGAAATACCTATACCCAGCCACTGGCACCCTCCTCTGCCTAGCGGAGTTGGTCCTCACCCTCAACAACTTTACGTTTGACTCCTCCCATTTCCTCCAAACACAAGGTGTAGCTATGGGCACACACATGGGCCCCAGCTATGCCTGCCTCTTTGTCGGGTATGTTGAACAATCCTTGTTCAATACGTACCAGGGCCCCATCCCCGACCTCTACCTCCGTTACATTGACGACTGCTTTGGGGCCACCTCCTGCACCCACACACAACTGACTGACTTCATCCACTTCACCACCAACTTCCATCCGGCACTCCAATACACCTGGACCATTTCTGACACTTCCCTACCATTCCTTGACCTCACCATCTCAATCGCAGGGGACAGACTTCTGACCGACATACACTACAAACCAACTGACTCACATGGCTATCTGGACTACACGTCTTCCCACCCTGCCCCCTGTAAAGACTCCATCCCCTACTCCCAATTCCTCCGCCTATGCCGCATCTGCTCCCAGGATGAGACGTTCCACACCAGGGCATCGGAAATGTCCTCGTTCATCAGGGAACGGGGATTCCCCTCCGCCACCATAGATGAGGCTCGCACCAGGGTCTCATCCATACCCCGCAACTCTGCTCTCTCTCCCCATCCCCGCACTCGCAACAAGGGCAGAGTCCCCCTAGTCCTCACCTTTCACCCCACCAGCCGGCAAATACAACAAATAATCCTCCGCCATTTCCGCCACCTCCAATGTGACTCCACCACTCGCCACATCTTCCCATCCTCCCCTATGACTGCCTTCCGCAAAGACCGCTCCCTCCGCAACTCCCTTGTCAATTCTTCCCTTCCCTCCCGTACCACCCCCTCCCCGGGCACTTTCCGTTGCAACCGCAAGAAATGCAACACCTGTCCCTTCACCTCCCCCCTCGACTCCATTCAAGGACCCAAGCAGTCGTTCCAGGTGCGACAAAGGTTCACCTGTATCTCCTCCAACCTCATCTACTGCATCCGCTGCTCTAGATGTCAGCTGATTTACATCAGGGAGACTAAGCGGAGGTTGGGCGATCGTTTCACCGAACACCTCTGCTCAGTCCGCAATAACCTACCTGAACTCCCGGTGGCTCAGCCCTTCAACTCCCCCTCCCATTCCCAATCCGACCTCTCTGTCCTGGGTCTCCTCCATTGCCAGAGTGAGCAACACCGGAAATTGGAGGAACAGCACCTCATATTCCGCCTGGGTTGCTTGCGTCCGGATGGCATGAATGTTGAATTCTCCCAGTTTTGCTAGCCCTTGCTGTCTCCTCCCCTTCCTTAACCCTCGAGCTGTCTCCTCCCATCCCCCCGCCCTCGGGTTCCTCCTCCTCCCTTTTTCCTTCCTTCTCCCCCCCACCCCCCCATCAGTCTAAAGAAGGGTTTCGGCCCGAAACATTGCCAATTTCCTTCGCTCCATAGATGCTGCTGCACCCGCTGAGTTTCTCCAGCATTTTTGTGTACCTTCGATCTTCCAGCATCTGCAGTTCCTTGAACACATCCTCCACCAAATTGGGTGACTAAGCATTATCCTTTTCCTCCTCCAGATTGAGGAAAATCGCTTGCAGGATGAAAATAATCAAAGATTTCCTTTCTCCAATAAATCAGAGTACAGCACTTAGCTTTCTTTAGGAAGAGAATTGCCAAAACTGATGGTGGTAGTGCTATAGTTTCCATCAAAGTGTCCAACTGTGTCCCTCACTATGTTACCTATGGTCTCTTCAAACCTTGAAAAGTACAAGATGATAGACTTTCAACTACCAAACGTCCAGGCAAATTACCACCATATCAACTATTTCCAATCATAAGCAAGTCACAAAAACATATTACAATGAGTCAATAAGTGACGTATATTCTGCTTGGTTGGATATTGCCCCAGTTCCAGACATCATCACAGCCTGCACACAATCAGTGTTAACTGATGAGAGTTGAAATATGAATTGCTACCTCTCACGCCTAGACACCAATTCACCAAATGTGGCATCAAGGTGTAACGGAAAAACTACCATCCACGGGAATCAAAGTGAAAATGTTCCATTAAGCAACACCAAGTATAACAATGATTGGAGTTGTAAGTCAATCATCTTTGCAAGAGTTTTTTCAGGAAGTATTCTAGGCTGAACCAATTTCATTTGCATCTTTGATCTCATTGATCATGTACTACACAAATGTTAGGTAATTGTCAGCTCCAGCAAGGGAGAGCTCACTCCATGTCCTGGGGTCACCATTGTCCAGAAGCATCACTGCACCAACAATCAAAATTGTGGTGTGGTGTGAAGAGTGACTCAAAACGTTTCCACCATCTGCAGGACATGTCAGGACTATAATGGAACTTAACTCATCTGGATGGCTACAGTTCTAACAATATTCAAGGGACTCGACTCCAGCCAGAAAAAGGCAGTCAGTTTAATCCTCCCCCTCTAACATTTACTCCTTCCACCACTAATTCAAACTTGTTGCTCTCACCTTATTTCCCATATTTCCTTATGATGTAGATGGAGTCCATTTTGCCTCATTGTTTAAGCCATCTCACAACAATCCCATTTCCTGATAATCTTCCCTTTTAGGAATTCATTCCACATTCCCCTTCCCCACAATTAGTTTGCATCTTCGACCATACCTCCCAGGCCAGTGGCCACTGCAGATAGGGACACAAGGGTATCAGCCTATGACTTGCATCTTCTCCTCATGGTTACAAATTATCTTGACTTGGATATGTGTTAGTAATCCTTCATTGTTGCAAGGTTGAAACATTGGAACTCTTTACCTAACTGCACCATGGGTATGCCTTCACTAGGCATTGTGTAACTGTTCAAATAGGCAGATAACCTTCACCTTCTAAAGAGCTTTTAGGAAAATCCAATGAATGTCACCCAGCTCTATAATTCTGTAAAAATAAAAATAGAAATGATAGAAAAATAGAAGAATATTCTGCAATAAACCTCTTTACTCAAGATTTGTTGCCTGCTATTAGGAGGAGGTGCTAGATCATGTTGGTCACCAAGATGCCATGCAGCCTCTTTCATGAGTTCCAGCAGCCAATTTATGTGGCAAGCTGCTCAATACAACCTTCCAGACGTATGTTCCTGGTGCGAGGCTCAGCATTATGTCCTCTTTAACTTAACATTCCACATTAACTTAACATTCCCCTTTCAGAATGTCCCGTGCTTGCGACTGTATGTCTGAGACATCCGTGAAACTGGCATCCGGGAGGCAACACACCACCGGCTGGAATCCATTTAATCAGCATGAGTGAAAGAATTAAAACTTTTTAAAAAGATAACATATCAAAAATAATAAGTGTATTTGGAAACACCATAAGCTGCTGTTCATTAAAACCAATAAATGTACTTTGAAACAAAATTAAATGAATTAACATTTACGTGATCTTAACTTTGCAATGAAGGTTGGTAACCTCATTCATCCACAGATATTGGAACGATGGTTGGTGTAAATTTGAGCATAAAATTCTTTGGGGCTCGTAATTCACCAATTTAAGATTGCCTGTGGACTGAATATTGAGATAAATGGGCCTGATGTGCTCGAATCCAACATCCAAAACATTGTTGAGTTCTGCAGGGAGTTTGGAATGTGGTCGCCTACATACCCACCAGTGGGTGCAGTTTGAACCAATATGGCCCATTTATTGCAGGTGAGGGAATTAGCTGCATTGTTTTTTGTGGGGGAATTAGATGCGTTGGTTTTTTTGGGGGAATATATAGAGCTGGGTTGCAGCCAGCATCCTGCTATTCAGTGAATGAACTGTATATTATCACCTTACATTTCAACGGCTGTCATTTATACTCAGTTCCAAAGCAACAGAATGGTAAACAGGAGGAGCCAGGCTAGAACCAGTCTTGTCTCGCTGAGCTGTCACGACCCCAGTGCTAGACAATGTTTACACCAGGATTAGCTTTGAGAGCTACTGTCTGTTCTATTTTCGGCTGGTGCTCCCAGGGCCTTACTTTGGCAGCTGAAGGAGCACATGTGACGTATAAGATGCTAATTACCCAACAATATATTATAAAATAGCAAGTAAATCGTGCAGTGCTATAATTCACCATGCAGGAACAGTTTGTCTGCAATGCTAGATTAAATTCAAGGCTAGATGATGCAGAATGTCACATTGTTTAAATACTAATGCAGTAAGTTCTTCATCTTGCAGTTTGTTTTTGTGATGGTGTAACGACAGATGGTAGCAGTTGTGATCAGTTAACGGATGGTTCACATTGTCAATGAATATACCCACACTGAGGATTAACAGAGAGGCCCACACGAGACACCAAGGGGGAAAGAGCACAGAGAATTGTTAAATACTCAAAGCCTTTCTTCAGCAGCAGAAGCAATACTTTATATTGCACAGAACCTGTGACTTGAATCATCGAAAAATTCAAAACAACAAAACCACATAGTTATACTGGAAAAATAATATTTACTGTTATTTTGCTTCTAATACAAAAGGTTGAAAAGTTAAATCACATTGACATAAGGCTGGACAGTTCTGGCAAAACGTTATCTAATCATTAAGTTCTTAATCATTAAATTTAGATTTAAGATTAATTTACGATTAAGTTTATGATTAATAATTAAAGCATCACAGTGATGAGTGGCAATGTTATTTAGAAATCCCATAGAAGAGACTGGGCGAGAGAATATGGCAAGAAAGTCAAGTTTCATGGTGGTTTAGAAATGTTCCCTGTGGAGAGTTTCTAAAAGGATATTTGCTACTTCACAAAACACCTCAAATGTTAACTTCTGAACTAATACATCAACCCATTTAAGTAAAAAGTAAAGCAGAAGTGTTTTTAATCGTGGAATATTTTAAAAAAAAAAAACCCATGCTAACATGTCACTCCATACAGATATTGAATATAGATATAATGAGACATATGTCCAGATGGCTAGGGACATAATGACATTTGAGGCTCACTAAAATCCCTTTGAGAAGATTGTGGTTCCCTGTGCTGGCTCTTTAGGCATCTTCTTGTAAACAGATGTCCAAGATTTTCAGAGTCCTTATTAAAAGTTTTATAGTTTATTCATACCTAAATTGTCCAGGTTGGTTGTGGAATGGATGATGGAATTGAATACAGAGAAATGTGAGGTGTTGCATTTTGGAAAGTCTAACATGGGCAGGACCTTCACAGTGAATGGTAGGCCTCTGGGGAGTGTTGTGGAGCAGAGGGATCTAGGAGTGCAGGTGCATGGTTCCTTGAAGGTGGAGTCACGGCTGGATAGGGTGATGAAAAAGGCTTTTGGCACATTAACCTTCATGTCAGATTGTTGAGTATAGAAGTTGGGAGGTCATTTTGCACTTGTATAAGAGTTGGTGAGACAGAATTTAGAGTATTGGGTTATGTTCTTGGCACCATGATATAGGAAAGATGTTGTGAAGCTGAAAATGGCACAGAGAAGATTCATGAGGATGTTGCCAGGACTAGAAGGTCTGAGCTATAGGGAGAGGTTGAGTAGGCTGGGACTCTATTCCTTGCAGTGCAGGAGGACAAGGGGTGATCTTATAGAGGTGTATAAAATCATGAAATAGATTAGGTAGATGCACAGTCACTTGCCCAGGGTAGGTGAATCGAGGACCAGAGGACATAAATATAAGGTGAAGGGGAAAAGATTTAATAGGAATCTGAGGGGTAACTTTTTCACACAAAGGGTAGTGGGTGTATGGAACAAGCTGTCAGAGGAGGTAGTTGAAGCTGGGACTATCCCAACATTTAAGAAACAGTTAGACAGATACATGGATAGGACAGGTTTGGAGGGGTATGGACCAAGCGCAGGCAGGTGGGACTAGTGTAGCTGGGACATGTTGGCCCGTGAGGGCATTGGGCCGAAGGACTTGTTTCCACACTATATCACTCTATAACTCTATGGCTCTATGACTCTATAAACCAAAAGTGAACTTTGTAGGTGTAGCAAACTATTAGGAAGGTGAGTGGTAAAGGGGATAAAGGTAAGGAACAACACTCCCTACCATTCACTGTGTAGGTCCTGCCCTTGTTAGACGTCTCATAATGCAACAGCTCACATTTCTCTGTATTAAATTCCATCAACCATTCCTCAGCCCACCTGGCCAATCGATCAAGATCCTGCTGCAATTTTTCACAACCATCTTCACTAGCTGCAAAACCACTGACTTTTGTATCATCAGCAAACTTGCTAATCTTGCCCTGTATGTTCTCATCCAAATCATTAATGTAGATGACAAACAGTAACGGGCCCAGCACCGAAACCTGAGGCACCCCACTAGTCACAGGCCTTCAGTCTGAGAAACAACCTTCCACCATCGCCCTCTGCTTCCTTCCATGAAGCCAATTTCCCATCCATTCAGCTATCTCTCCTTGGATCCTATGCGATGTGGAATCTGCTGGCATAGGGAATGGTTGAATGGAATATTACAGATAAATTTAAGGTGAGGCCAGACAAGTTTATAAGGAAGAAATAAGTAAAGGATTACACTGATAGAATTTGTTGCAGAAAAAACATGGAGAAGCATCAGTACCAGTGTAGACTAGATAGATTGAATGGATTCTTTCCATGCCATATATGCTACTCTGTGTACATGGCGCAATGAGATACATGGCAATCAGGGCACTGAAATGAAGCAGTCACCTTTTTTCTTTCAGACTTCATAAACTATCATGCCCAAACAAAATGTTTAAGAAGGAACTGCAGATGCTGGAAAATCGAAAGTAGACAAAAATGCTGGAGAAACTCAGCGGGTGAGGCCGCATCTATGGAACGAAGGAAATGGGCAATGTTTTGTGTCGAGACCCTTCTTCAGCCCCAAAATGTTGCCTATTTCCTTCGCTCCATAGATGCTGCCTCACAGCTGAGTTTCTCCAGCATTTTTGTCATGCCCAAATAAAAGGTAATTTCCAGAATTAAAATTGATTTTGACAGATTCCCATAAATATGAATCACAATTGTCAATTGTACTGAGATCATAATGGTCGCTCCTGAAAACTGGAAATAAAAACATGCTCATCATTTCAATATTCACTGAACATCAGTTGACTGACTGAACCTTATAGATAAGTAATATGCATAGTTTAACATTGATCTAGGTTGAATTAACCTGTTCAATAAATGCAGTAGTGTTAGTTATGGGTTCAAGAGCAACGGGAGAATTAGCAGCCAGAGCAAGTATTGGCTGAAAGAAGGTGAGTCAGAGGGAACGAAGATTTTAAAAGAGTGCCAAAGGCCCAGGTTTAAGTAATTTACAAATGAGCCCTAAAGTAGTTGATTAGGTAGCAGATAAAAATAAATGCAGCTGTAGCGGAGCGGCCTTGTCGAGGCGAAGTGCCTTGGAGAGTAAAGTGCGAGTCTTCGGCTCGAGAGTCTTCGGGGAAGAAGCTGAGGCGAGGAGACTACGTTCAAAGGCGTAGAAGGAGAGAGGCACAACCAATTGGGATTTGTCTACTGAAGTAATGGAAGGCAAGTTGCCGCAGTGTGACTCTTGTAGGATGTGGGAAATCACAGACATTGCTGGTGCTTCTGACGACTACACCTGTGGAAATTATGTCCAGGTGCAGCTCCTGAAGGACCCTGTTAGAGAACTGGATCAACAGCTGGATGATCTCAGGACTATCCGAGAAAACGAGAGCTTCCTGGACAGGACCCACAATTGCATTATTACATGGTACCCGTGGTTTCTCCAACATTTTTGTCTGCTTCAGTACTTTGTATTTTGCTCAAGATTCCCGCATCTGTAGTTCCTTGTCTTGATCCTATGATAAATTAACTTCAGTCTTGAAATATAACCTCATCATTATTAAATATTCTTTCGGAGCACATTTTTCCTGGCTCTGTTTTTGAGGATAATCTAGTTGTCATCAGAAAGTTTAGAATTCATTTATCTTAATTTTCAATATCATTATAACCCAGGTTTTGACAGAAGGAATGATGTGGAATGGCATATGGAAACTTTAATGGTTTATGATAATAATTTACAATGTGACCACAACAAACTTCTTAGTTTTCAGCTCGAGTTTTTTGATTACCCAACAGAGCTTGATGCATTGTTGGCAGATGTCTCAGTGCATCATTTCCTGTAATATTTTATCTTTTGGAGGTTTGCCTTGAGCAACAGTAAACATTTGCAGTTGTACATTAGTTCTGTTCCTCTGGCTAGTTTAACAAATACATTTAATCACTAAGCAGACCATCTGTCTTGATTTGTTTCACTCTCACTCATACATTTGCGACTGATGCTCATGGAATGTGTGACCGTGTGTAACAAATGAAGAACAATTATTCTGCCATCTCTGGATGAATTATGAAATAATTGACAAAATCGGCTTCATGTCTCCCACAATTCCAAATACACCTTCGTAGTAACACTAATTTTATTAAAATGTATTCAATATACCAATAATACATGGATCCCTTCATTATGCTTATCAAAAATATTGCAAAAAGCCACCTTCCGTGAAACGTCATGATTTTAATTTCATAAGTTGCTTCCAGCATTTTGTTGTAGTATATTGGGATGACTGGCAAGCAAATGCTGATCACTATATAATCCCCCAAGTCAATAATTCAAAGCAGCAAATAGTAATGTTAGTTGCCTTAAGATATGCACATATTATTATAGTGCCTTTACATTCCAATCTCTGCAGCAGAAAACAGTTAACATCCTCGTTGTATAATCAGACATAAATAGTGATGCGCATTATGAAAGAATTGCTGCAAAATGGTGTTTGGGGTAGAAGAAAGGTGGAAAAATAGGCATGGCACTGGGCAGTACCTCTGCACATGGCAATGTCTCCTTCATCCCATGCAGAAGTTCAAAGGAAAGTGTAGATTATATTTTGTGATGCTATGAGCAGGTTTAACATTATTATTTTGTTTTCCAACCATGTGATACACACCATCATCTTTCTGTCCACATTTATTATTGTCATGTGTATCGAGGGACAGTGAAAGATTTTGTTTTGCATACTATCCAATTAGATCAGGTAATACTATACATAAATACAATCAAGTCAAACTCAAGTACAATAGTAGAGCAAAGATAAAGAAAGAGCTTCTTCTCTACTGTTATTATGCTGTTAAACATTCCGCTCAAAAAGCACGAGCGTAATCTCAATTTCCCAGCCTACCTCATTGCAGCTCTTGCACTTTTTTCTGCACTTTCACTGTAACTGTGACGCTATCATCCTGTAACAATATTCTGTTATTGTTGTCTTTGCACCATCTGTTGCATTAGTGTAATAGCTTGAATATACTCATGTATAATATGATTTGACTGGATAGCATGCAAACATAGATTTTCAGTATATCTCACGTGGTGTCGGGGATAATGCCAGGTTCGACGATGACCACAAAGACACTCGCAGTAAGGTGAACTCACATGATACGGTTTATTTACAGCGACAAGAAAGTTCAGGTCCGCATTTGGGCGCTGACCCTTGCCATCAGGGCACGTGACGAGGAGCTGGCAATCGTGGGCTTGTCCCAGCAGCTCAGTCCTGATCCCGAAGGAGGGGCTGGCGATCTCAGGCTTATCCTGGCACTTCAACTTTGGGCATGAAGAGGCAGCATTGATGTTCTCAGGCTTATCCTGGTGGCTAAATATTTGCCTCTGTGTGTGGGTGCATTCTCACATTGTCTATGGGCAGGGAAAGGCACTAGCAGTCTCAAGTTTGCCCCGGTCCCTTAACCTCTCCTGGCCTGTCCACAATGATAGGGATCAGAGCGGCATCCAAGGGAGGGGGTGCTGTCACACTCAGTACATGTGACACTATTAAACTAATACTAATACCAATACCAAGGTATTGGCCATCTAATAAAATAACTCATAGTGCTTTGCTTTTAAATTTTTATTTGTTAATATTGCATTGCATAGCTTGTTGTCAGTTTATTACATAACTAGCACTGTAGCAATGCACACATTATTGTTTATTGGTGTGGTAATAAGAATTATCTTTTTTTAATGACACAAGTTTAAAACTAATCTGAATCTGAACTAATGGATAGAGATTAAAGAACATATTAATCAAATACCGTTAGGTTGGTGGATGCTTCAATTGCTTCATAAAGGGCAAATAACTGGTGGATGAACTACTTAGACACTCCCTCTGGACCGAAGATGCTTTATTCCCACGCTGCTTTTGTGGGTTCAGAAATAGTTACTTAATCCATTGTAAGAACCACAAACTCATGTAGAGATTGGGCAGGAGGTGACAGGTTGGGATGGCTGGGAGTGTGGTCATTTGTGAGGTGATGTTCACCTGCTGACACAAGATACAAGATACATTTAATTGTCATTTGGACCCCTTGAGGTCGAAACGAAATGCAGTTTCTGCAGCCATACATTACAAACACATAGACCCAAGACACAACATAATTTACATAAACATCCATCACATCGCTGTGATGGAAGGCCTAATAAACTTATCTCTCCACTGCACTCCCCCCCCCCCCCCCGATGTCAGAGTCAAAGTCAAAGCCCCCCCCGGCTGACCCTCAACTGTGCTTCAGTCTGAACACGTTCAACCGTCAAAGCCCCGGCTGGCCGATGGCGATTGTCCAGGGTGGTGCGAGGTCGCACACCGGGTCTTGCTGTTAGAGCATGGGCCAGAAGTTCCCAGGATCTAATGTGGATGTTGCATTTCTTCAAGGAGACTTTGAACATATCCTGGAATCTTTTCCCATGTCTGCCGTAACTATCTCCAATATCTTTCTTCTTTCTTCGTTGTTCCATTTTGGTGACAGTTTTTCCAACATACTCTTAGCGCACATTCCTCTGTTCATTAGTGGAAGCTGTCAATGTAAACATTCACACCATAGTTACACTCTAGCACCAGCGGTATGTCTCAGTCCTGCAGGCTCAGGTTAAAGCACCAACTCTATTTACCAAGTGTGCTGAATTTTGCTTTTATTTGGTCAATAGTATAAAACCACAACATTTTATAGATATATTAAAAAATAATTGGTATTGAATTACATCTGGCTGCCCTGGTCTATTTATTCCCACCTCATTACTTTTGCCTTGGTGTCCTGTGGTGAGATAGATACTCACCTGTGATTTTTCTACATGAAATCCTTGCAGTGGCTGCACCTGTTTTCAGTGTGTCCCTCAGCACGTACACCCTTGGTACCTTGAAATGTGCTAGCCAGCAGCATTTGGTTATGGACATCTACTTACACAGGAAGGCCTACAGGCTTCAGACAGAGCAAAGAGCATCTTTTACTGTTCTTGATGACTGCAGTCGATGTTTGTCTCAGTGTCTCAGAACAACCGGTAGAACACAGAGTTCTTCGAGCAGCTGCTTATCCTTGGCAGAGACATAATCTATAAGTAGGTGGATGACTCTCTCATCCACACCAGTGCCACTACAATGGTAATGGTGTAATGAAGACTCTGGCTCTGCATTAAGCAGCTGACAAGGAGGGTTCTTTCCACCTCCAACAAAGAAAGGTTTGTGTGTTTGTTCGAGAGGTCTGGTTACAAGGCATTCTGCCAAATGACTTTGATGGTCAGCCCAATGAACATGCTACAAGATCTGCAGGTTAGTTGTTGCAGACCTTTGTCTGATGGCCTTATAATCAAAAATATATTTCCGCAGAAACCTTTCTACAAGAGGAAAGTGCTGCAGCTTATTTCAACAGGGTGGAACATTCCACCACATTGAAGCCAGACCCATCCATCACAATATGAGGACAGACAGAAGCTCAGCAGCTGGTACTTCTAATGCTGCTCAGATTAAAATTAAGATTTAACTTGAATCAGTAACTGAGAAATTACCACGACCTTTCAAAGCAGTAATCACATTTCATGCACATGGCTTTTCTGAGTTATTTTTAAGATCGTATTTGTAGTGAAGAATTGAATGATATATTCATCATTTTAATAACACCATTAGAGTTGATGTGTCATATCGGAAGAATCAATACTCCCAGTAGGGCATGTTTTAAATGACAGAAATTTCACTGGAATTACAGGCTGTCACATCTCTAAATGGCTGTAATGAGGAGTTCATTAAGGACCTGCTAGTGATTCAATCTTTTATTTTGCAATGTTTTTACATGGTAATATTTTGATCCCAAGCTGGGTGAAGGTTGTGTATTGTGCTAAACTGGGTCATTGAACTTTAGTCCACTTTATAGGAAAATTGTCAATGCCCAGAGATTTTATTTCAGCATTAATATTCACCATCCCCCCCACCTCCACTGTAACTGCAAATATAATTTACTCTACAATAAGCACAAAAAACGTGCTTCAATGCAATCAGTGCAACATTTGCTTTCTAAGATGACAAGGAAAATGAAGTCAATAACTGTTTCAGAAAGCCGTAAATATATACATCTATTGGAGCCTGAAATGCATGTCTATTGGTTGATTTTCATCTTCAGAAGCTGAATCTTGTGCAATGCATCAACCCCAATGATTTTAAGTCCATTAAATTAAAGGACTGATGCACATGCCCTTTCTGTAATGGACAACCACACACTCTACCATCATTTCCAAGGCACAAAGGGGAAATCTACCTAATACTATCAATAATGCAGGAACCTGAATAATGGCGCAAGGGAGAAGAAAGGTAGAAAGGTAGAAAGGTAGCCTTATTGAAACAAATTGTCAACATGCCACTTCTATTGTTTTGGATCAGCCTGTAGCTTGGAAGTAGCTTTGACTTAACTGATAAGAGTAAAATGTGCAATATCAGTTAATGCACCTGTTAAACAGCTGTTGATGTTTTGTCAATGAAAAAGACAATTAGGAGAAGTGTTTAATGGTGACTGAGTCAATATCATGAATTATTCACTTAAAAGTCAGTGAAAAGTTAAAAGTAATTTATCCCTCAAACTTAGATTTTTTTTACACAAATGATACATTGGATAAGATAATGGAACATTGGACAGACAGGTTGCTTGATCTTGATGTAGACATAGCACTACTTGAAAAAAGAGGGCTTGTTCTCCCATGCCTCAACCAACAGTATTCCCGCAGCTACTATCATATCACCAGAGCACAGTTGTTTATGTGATTGTATTTCTAAAATACAGTGCCCCTCATAATGTTTGGGAGAAAGACCCATCATTTATTTATTTTCCTCTGTATTCCCTAATTTTAGATTTGTAATAGAAAAAAAAATCACTTGTGGTTAAAGTGCACATTGTCAGATTTTATTAAAGGGAATTTTTATACATTTTGGTTTAACCATGTAGAAATTACAGCTGTGTTTATACATATACCCCCCACCCCATTTCAGGGCACAATAATGTTTGGGCCACATGGCTTCACAGGTGTTTGTAATTGCCCAGGTGTGTTTAATTGCCTCCTTAATGCAGGTATAAAAGAGCTCCAAGCACTTTGTCTTTCCTCCAGTCTTTCCATCACCTTTTGAAACTTGTATTGTTCTTTATCAACATGAGGACAGAAGTTGTGCCAATGAAAGTCAAATAAGCCATTATGAGACTGAGTAACAAATATAAAACTGGGTTAGTGACATCCACCAAAGCTTAGGCTTACCAAAATCAACTGTTTGGAACACCATTAAGAAGAAAGAGAGCACTGGTGAGCTTACTAATCACAAAGGGACTGGTTTTATTGTTGCAACAAGTTTGGTTTTATGTTGCAACAAATGTTGGTACAAAAACAAAATACTTTGCTGCTGGAAATCTGAATTAAAACCAGAAAATACTAGGAATACTTTACCAGGCAGACATTATCTGCCGGAGAGAGAAAATAAGTTGTTACCAAAAATGTTAATGTTTCTTTTGCCACAGATGATACTTGACTTTCTGAGTAATTCCAGCACTCCCTGTTTCCATAAGACTGGAATACGACTGGGTTACCCCAACATCCAGGTGGACCTGTAAAGCAAGACTAAGTGCAAAGTATGTAGTATAAAGTACAACGTATTAATTTCAAAGTTTATTGTAAGTTAATGATTCTGTAACCAATTTATTATGAAAAGGTGTTGATGGTTTAGGATTAAATCTGTTAGACATACTTCAGTAGTGCTATAGCTAAATATCAGCCAAACAGTATGTTTAGTTTACATTTAGATATTATTATCCGATTAGATTTGACACAAATTTGGTTAACTGTCACAAGGACTAATCTATTTCCACTAACCTCATGATTCTGTGCACTCTTCCCTCTTTTACATGTATTACATTTCCTCTTGTAAAACCACGTCTTTCAACCTTTCCATGCCAAATATGTATTACAATCCACCCAGCCCTGTGTGAAGGAATTCCTCTTAAATGCTTTATTTGACCTGTCCTTGGATATTTCACGATTAAGCCCAGTTCTATACTTAATCAGAAGTGGAAGCCATTGTCAGAGTGATACTGCAAATTGGAGAAACAGCACCTCATATTTTGCTTTGGTAACTTTCACCCCAACGGTATGAACATTGGCTTCTCTAGCTTGCTTTCACTCTCTCTCCATCCCCTCCCACTACCCAGTTATCCTGCCAGTCCTACTGTCTCTGACTACATTTTATCTCTGTACCTCCCACTCCCTTGACATCAGTCTGCAGAAAGTTCTTGACCTGAAACGTCACCAATTCTCTCCAGAGATGCTGCCTGTCCCATTGACTTACTCCAGCTATTTGTGTCTAAGCTGCAAGCCCAGTAGTTTAGGAGTGTAGGAGGAAACAGGAGCACTGGGAAGAAATCCACAGGGTCACATGGAGAATGTGTAAACTATAAAGATAGCATATGGGTCACTGGAGCTGTGAGGCAACAACTTCACTAGTTGCATTACTGAGACAATCCACATCCTTGCAGTTTTGTATTGCCATGTATGAATAAATGAATGAATACGTTTATTGGCCAAGTATTCACATACAAGGAATTTGCATTGGTGCTCCACCCGCAAGTGACAACATGACATACAGTGCCAATTAGGAATTACACATAAAACATTAAACATTAATAATAAAACATTATCGATCAAACAGATGAATTACATAAAATACCAGAGCAAAAGGAGGCTACAGATTTTTAGTTATTCAGTAGAGCTACTACTCGTGGAAAAAAAGCTGTTTTTATGTGTGGCTATGCCAGCTTCCATTGTAAACCAGCAATTCATTGCAATGCCCAGTCTTACCTGTTATTAACACCTACTTAATTCTTGAACATGCTTTAAAAAAATTCTGTACTTTATCCCGTGGTTCGTTGTCCTTTAGCACAATTTTGCGGGGACAGAAACAAATAAGTAACTTTGTGGCAACTCTGGCTCAATGGAAGCAACCTACTACAGCAACCTACATTAGGTATACCATTAACCTTCTAGAAAACATCCTGAAGAATATCATGGCAGAGTCTCACACCAATGTAGTTGCTCAGTGGAAATGCACTGCTGGCTAGCTGGTGATTCACTGGAGGCCTTGTGTCAGATGTGGGATATATTCAGCATACATATTTGCAGAGAAGAATCAGATTGAATGTTCTGCTTCTACACTTTTCATAAGAGTCAACAGAGCCTTTGAATGATGTTCTGAGCTTTGTTTGATGGCAAACAAATTTACTTCAATTTTATTTTTGATAGTTATCCAAATGGAAGATTAAAGGATTGCTTGGCTGATTATTGAGTACAGTATTACTGATACTTTATTGATTACTGATGTTACTGGAGTCCTTACAGATTTAATTCTGAGCTGTCAGCATCTTTTACAAGAACAAGTTATCTATAGATTCATTAACCTCCAAAGAGTATCATCTGCCCCAATAAGCTATAAGGACAAATCGTTGGGTAGAGATGGAGGTGTCAAGCGGTGCTTTGAGTTAGAGATGTAGATAGTATGGTGTTAAAGTATTGCACAGTGGCACATATGGTAAAGGCACTGCCTCACAACACCATAAACTTAAGTTCGATCCTGACGTCTGGCACCAACTGTGTGGAGTGTTTACCTTCTCCCTGTGACCATATGGGTTTCCTTCGGGTGCCCCGGTTTTCTCCCACATTCCAAACGTGTGGGCTGGTTGGCGAATTGACCATAGTAAATTGTGGTGAGTGTGTAGGTGCGTGTTGGAATATAAACAATTACAGCACGGAAACAGGCCATCTCGACCCTTCTAGTCCGTGCCGAACACATAATCTCCCCTAGTCCCATATACCTGCGCTCAGACCATAACCCTCCATTCCCTTCCCATCCATATAACTATCCAATTTATTTTTAAATGATAAAAACGAACCTGCCTCCACCACCTTCACTGGAAGCTCATTCCACACAGCTACCACTCTCTGAGTATAGAAGTTCCCCCTCATGTTACCCCTAAACTTCAGTCCCTTAATTCTCAAGTCATGTCCCCTTGTTTGAATCTTCCCTACTCTCAGTGGGAAAAGCTTTTCCACGTCAACTCTGTCTATCCCTCTCATCATTTTAAAAACCTCTATCAAGTCCCCCCTTAACCTTCTGCGCTCCAAAGAATAAAAGCCCTAACTTGTTCAACCTTTCTCTGTAACTTAGTTGCTGAAACCCAGCAACATTCTAGTAAATCTCCTCTGTACTCTCTCTATTTTGTTGACAATATGGGGAGGAAAAGGTGACTAGGTGGGAAAGTGGGGAGAATATAAAATAAAGGATTTAATTTGTGGGCCGAAGGACCTGTTTCTGCATTGTCTTCCATTTTTGACTCTCCAACTCGATAAGGATAGATAGGTGGAGATATCTTGACAGGGAATTTCAGAGCTTAGATATCAGATAGCTATGACACATCTGTTCAGTGGTGTGCTGAAAGTTAGGAAAATACAAATGACCAGAACTGGAGAAGTGCAGAGATGAGGGAGTGTGTGGATATGGCACCTCTGCTGCACAATTAGTAGGAGTCCAGTGTCTGGAGAGATGTAATATCAGTGTGGAATATCTGGAGGGACGCACAACTATAATGAGATTTCTGGAGGAATTCAATACTGCAATGAGAATATAGATTCCTGCAACATGCGTGATATCTGGATGATGAATTTGATTTGGATCATAAGCCCCATTCCCCCCGCATTCTCCCCATAACCACTGACACCCATGCTAATCAAGAAGCTATCTATCTCTGCCTTGAATTTATCCACTGACTTTGCCTCCACAGCCTTCTGTGGCAAATAATTCCACAGATTCACCACACACTGACAAAATAAATTTCTCCTCATCTCCTTCCTGAAAGAACGTCCTTTAATTCTGAGGCTATGACCTCTAGTTCTAGACTCTCCCACTAGTGGAAACATCCACTCCACATCCACTCTACATCCACTCTATCCACACAATCAGATGTGATTGACAATGTTTAAAAGGACCTTTTACCTGCTGGAAGAGGATTAAATAAACATTAACTGACTTGCACAAAACCAGCACGTCACATCTTTCTTCCAGCTGCCCCCACTTCCGCATTGTACTTTCCTGGAAAAGTGGGGATTTTTTTGTTCACATAAACAATTTTCTATTGGATATGCAGCATAGCTGCAATGGCGAGACACCAGGCCCTTGGGATTTCAAAACAGTTCTTCAGCAGAAATTAATTTTAATATTATAACAAAACTTCAGTGGAATTAAAATTTCATAAAGTATCATTTTGTTGTTTAAAAAAAGTTTGTAAATTTATTGAACAATTTCTAAGAGAAGCATATGCCCAGTGTTGGCAGAAAAAAACATTGTCTACGCTCGATTAAGCTACACAGCAGAGTCTAGTGCTCTCATACATCCTGCCTGCACATTCCACAGCAACACTTGAGACGATTATCAATGCAAAATGGCTGATGTTCAAATCGGCTCTGCTGTTCATCATTGTAATTAGCACAAAACTCTAGTTCTGGCACTGGTGTTGAATTTGAAATTGTGATTTAAATTAAGTGGTTTCATTAAGGGAAACTGTCTCAAAAATAATAATTTTACTTTGCTTTCTCTCTTGCGAGCCAATTCTGTTCACCTTGAAATGTTCTCTTGGAAAAAGATTTAAACCAGGACACAGATAATTCTTTGAGTTTTTGCCGTTCAAACATTTTCTGTCTCCGGTTGTACAGTTTTTTTTCAATGCTGCAATGAATAATTACATCTCTGCTGACACTGGGAACGAGGTTGATATGTTGCTTGATTAAGCTGACATTAAAATATTGGGAAGAATTTCACACTAGCAACTTTGGCAGTCTTCCCAGATCAAGAGGCAATATTATTTTTTTTCTAAAATTAAATAATTATTTAAAGAATCAATTTGTTTATTTAAGGTGTATTTTAATAACATCTGTTGGGTCTGTTATCCATCTAAGCTAAACCAGCTGGAAGGTTAATTTGCCACCACTGTAAATTGTCCCTAGTGGATTGGTGAATGGTAGAATCGGGGGCAAGTTAATGGGAATGTCAAGAGAATAAAATGGAATTAGTGTAAATGACTCATTGATGGTTGTCACAGACTCAATGCGCTAAATAGCCTATGACTGCACTTTAACTCCACATCTTCACAACATTTTTTAATGTTTAAAACTGGAAAGAGAAGCAATATAGATACCTAACTGATGAGGTGTTGATGCTAACTCTAAATGTGTTCAATGGACTTGAAGGTATTTACTATCCACCTCTGATGAGCCCCTCTGCCTCAAAGTTCAAGGCTTCTATATCAGCAACAAAAATTTACATTTAAACAAATGCTGCTCTGGCTTCCAGTGATTTGTTGCACTCATAAGTTATGAGTAAAATGTAATTAAGACAGGGTTGCAAGGGTTCAGTCATTGTTTCCTCTCCAGAAGATTTCTCTTCAGCACGTATGCGTGAAATGCATAATTAATTCAAGCACAGGACCTTTGTAAATTCAGAATGATTTGCAACGTAATTTTGAAATATTAATGGTATCATAAACCATTACCCTGCGTTTTTTAATATATTCCCTTAGAAAATGAAGAACTCGCTAATAAGGCCAACATTTATTGGCTATCACTAGTTTTTTCCGTGAGCAGGTGGTGATATACAATCTTGATTTGTGGAAGTCCTTGTGGTGAATGTACTCTCCCAGTGCTGTCATTAACAGTTTGAGCTGGTGACAGTGATGCGAAGGTGATATCTTTTCCACTCAGACCCAAGTGCCACATCGAGTGCGAAGCTGTGACTGGTTGCATTTTTCAAGTACCTGCTACTTTTCCCATATATATAATAGAGATTAAACGTTTCAGAACTACTGAGGAAATACCTTGGCTGAGAGCTTGCAATGGATTTTGTAGATGGAGTCCTTCTTTATTATATAGTATGAAACACTCATTTTTATCTGTCCTGACCACAATCCCCTGAGATACCAAGAGCAGTAATGAACTGCCTCCCTATCAGGTTTGATAGGCAGTGTTATGCGACAATTTCCATGATTTAGAACTCATGGCTGTAGTTGTACTTGGGTTCACTGATTGTTTTCCACTTGTCGGTCTGTGGCCTGTGCAGATCCTGCAGAGAGCTGTTCATACTCTCCTAGAGGGAGATTGATGTCAAGGACCACTTCTGTGGGATCGGTTGTGAGGTGAGTTGTCCCTACTTTGAATGCATCACAAATTTCCTTCTAACTGGACAGTGTGTGTTTGGGTCAGCTGGGTGTATACTGCCTGCTGCAGAATGGGTGATGTGATTTTAAACCATCCATGGTGGCTTTGTCAAGTGTTTACTAGGGTGGAGGATGGTGCTCATGAATTATTCAGTCTAATCGAGGATGTTGGACATTTGGCCAGTGGTAGTCAGTCATAGTGAGATATGGAACAGAGGTGAACCCTTTGGCCCAGCAGGTCTGCACCAACTACCAACCACCCATTTTTACGCAAATTCTATCCAAACCTATTTAATTATTCCAATGTTCCTATCAAGTCCTGCTCAAATTCTATCATTCACCTCAACACTCGGGGCAGACAAAGCAAAATAATTCACCACCCTGCTTATAGAAACATAGAAAATAGGTGCAGGAGTAGGCCATTCGGCCCTTCGAGCCTGCACCGCCATTCAATATGATCATGGCTGATCATCCAACTCAATATCCTGTACCTGCCTTCTCTCCATACCACCTGATCCCTTTAGCCACAAGGGCCACATCTAACTCCCTCTTAAATATAGCCAATGAACTGGCCTCAACTACCTTCTGTGGCAGAGAATTCCAGAGATTCACCACTCTGTGTGAAAAATGTTTTCCTCATCTCGGTCCTAAAAGATTTCCCCCTTATCCTTAAACTGTGACCCCTTGTTCTGGACTTCCCCAACATCGGGAACAATCTTTCTGCATCTAGCCTGTCCAACCCCTTAAGAATTTTGTAAGTTTCTATAAGATCCCCACTCAATCTTCTAAATTCTAGCGAGTACCAGCCGAGTCTATCCAGTCTTTCTTCATATGAAAGTCCTGACATCCCAGGAATCAGTCTGGCGAACCTTCTCTGTACCTCTTCTATGGCAAGAATGTCTTTCCTCAGATTAGGAGACAAAAACTGTACGCAATACTCCAGTTATGGTCTCACCAAGACCCTGTACAACTGCAATAGAACCTCCCTGCTCCTATACTCAAATCCTTTTGCTATGAATGCTAACATACCATTCGCTTTCTTCACTGCCCGCTGCACCTGCATGCCTACTTTTAATGACTGGTGTACCATGACACCCAGCTCTCGTTGCATCTCCCCTTTTCCTAATCGGCCACCATTCAGATAATAGTCTACTTTCCTGTTTTTGCCACCAAAGTGGATAACCTCACATTTATCCACATTATACTGCATCTGCCATGCATTTGCCCACTCACCCAGCCTATTCAAGTCACCTTGCAGCCTCCTAGCTTTGGGATGTGGGAGGAAACTGGAGTACCTATAGGGAAATCTATGCATGGAACGTGTAAGCTCCACACGTGGAGTGGCACGGTGGCGTTGTGGTAGAGTTGCCGCCTTATAGTGCAAGAGACCCGGGTTCGATCCTGACTGCAGGTGCTTGTCTGTACAGAGTTTGTACGTTCTCCCTGTGACCTGCGTGGGTTTTCTCTGAGATCTTCGGTTTCCTCCCACACTCCAAAGGTACAGGTTTGTAGGTTAATTGGCTTGGTATAAATGTAAATTGTTCCAAGCGTGTGTAGGATAGTGTTAGTGTGTGGGGATCGCTGGTCGGTGTGGACCCGGTAGGCCAAAGATGCCTGTTTCCGTGCTGTATCACTAAACAAAACTGAAACCAAAACAAACAACATACAACATTGGAGGTCAGGATTGAACCCAAATGCCCGGAGCTCTACTAGCTGTGTCACTGTCTGTAGTCAGGGATGCAAATAATAGGACCAGCCCACTCTGACCAACTAAGTGTGACTCGGGCCTCAATTCTGGAGATACTGTCCTGGAAAAGAGTACAGATGTCTGTTCACGAATCCTTCAGGTGAAAATGAAGCATTTTGTAGAGATGCCGTTGTCATACCTTTTAATGCATTGAGATGCCTGGTGTGGGAGGTCTCAGACCTGCAGGACAACAGAACACCATCATAGAATTTACAGGAAGAAGACATTGTGGCTATCCCGCTCATTCCATCTTTAACAACTCAATTGACTGAGTCTATTCTACTCTCATTAGTTCACTTCCCTACTGACTGATTATGCAGCAGCTGAAAGATAAATCACAGGTTTTGCAGATTCCCCTCCAATCATCCTGCCTTAGAAATAAATCAACCGTCTTTCACTGAGTCTGAATACTGCAACTTCCTGCCCAACAGCACCTTGGGAGCACCATCACCTGAAGGATTGAAGTGGATCAAGAAGGCAGCTCATCAACACCTTCTCAAGGTGAATGAGGTCTGGTCAATAAATAACGGCATGCTCAGCAACACTCGTCTTCTAAAATTATTAAAAGAAGAAGGTACTTGAGGTGTTCCTGCACATTCATCTGCAGATGTAATCATTAGCCTGAATTGTGTCAACCACATTCCTTTATGCTTGGTATGTCTCCAGCTAATGGAGTTCCTTTGATTCCTTGATTCCCATTGCTTTAAATTCTGCAAGGCCTGTTTGCCATCACATTTTCAGCTTTATCAGGAACGATTGAATCTCCTATACAGTCCGAGGCCAAGTTGGAATGAAATATGGTGTGGAACAGTTCAAACTAGTCTCCTTGTCCATTGGAGCAGGAGTCTGGTTTGGTTGGTTGACACAGCAAAGACTATTGGAAGATTGACAATAGTGCACTAGAAGAGGACAGCAGATTTGTGCAACACAGAGCCCTGCCACTCCCCCAGGGTAATGCCGTGGTATTCCAAGGAACCAGATGGAGGACCATTTGGTAGATTTCTGTCAAACCCTGTGAACTCTTCGAGCATTGGATATCATGGGCATTAAACTAGTAATCTACTTTGCATGGCAGCAAGCTAACCTGGCATGGCAAAAGTCTGAATAATCTCACAGCCAACTTTTAGTCCATGGAATTGGAGACATTAACCATCTGATACCACATTGGAAAGTGCCCCAACACTTATCTCAAATAGACTAGATTTGTTATGTTGCTGAAGATGTAATGGGATGAATGGTCCAAAGTTTCTTCTGTAGGCAATCTCTGTAATTGAATGTGCATTTATAGCAAGCAACTTTAAGATTTGATAGACACAAAATGCTCGAGTATCTTAGCAGGTCAGGCAACATCTCTGAAGAAAAGGAATAGGTGATGTTTTGGGTTGAGACCTTTCTTCAGACTGACAGAGTTATACTTTTATTCCTAAATTATCTCAGTGTAGAGATATCATCTTTCACAACAATTTAGAATATTTCAGGCATGACCTATAATAATTATCACTTTAACGGTAACAATTTTCCTTGCACCTAATCAGTAAATTATTGTAAAAATGCAAATGAGGGTTCGAACTTCAAGGCTGCTTCTGAAATTATCAGCTACTTGTTAAAATAATGAGAGCTTAAAGCATTTGTCCTTGTGCATGCTTCAAAGCGGGTCAGTATATTGTGCGTTGTCTGCACTTGTCCAACATTGCTAATTAATATAACTGAGGGTAGGCTTTCCATTTGTCATGGAGAGACTTCTGAGTGTTTGCCGATCTGCTCGATGGGTTGATAAAGACTTTCTGTAAGAAATAAGATCGGGAATCAGGTTAGAAATGCGTTTATTATTGCAACCCTGCATATACGCGAATGCAACTTTTGTAACATTTATTCATACAGCAGAGTAGATAATAAAGAACCCATCAATATGGTGCATTTGGACTTTCTAAAGACCTTCAATGAGATGCTATGTAAGAGGTTATTAAATAAAACACAAGAGATTTGTGGTAATAAGGTAACAATCCTTGTGGTAACCAGAGCACAAGGGATTGGTGGTAATATACTGATGAGAATTGGTTAATGGGTGGAAGAATAGGAATAAAAGGATCAATTTAAGGTGGAGAGACTGAGAACAGGCACCATATATTCACAATTTATATCAATGGATTAGATGAGAAGAACAAATGTAATACATTCAGATTTGCTGGTATTAATCTAGATGGCAGTGTGATTGTGAGGGGGATGTAAAGAGGGTTTGAGGGGAATATGGCCAGGCTAAGCGATTAAGCAAAGATGGGAGAGATGGAATATAATTAGGAAAAAAATGTCAGGTCTGCTACATTATTAGAAAAGGTAGAAAAAAACAGATTATTGTTTTGAATGGCAAGGATTGAAATGTGTTGATGTTCACAGTATATCTGAGTGTTTTAATGCACAAATCACTAACATGATAAGATGCAGAGTTGAAGTATCCAGGTTGGAAGTGGTACAATAAATCTCTCTCACTTTGAAAGGCTGTTTAGCTCCATGTATGTAGTTGAGGAAGCAGTCAAAGGGCCAGGGGACAGAGAGGGATGAGTGGACCAAGGGGTCATGAACAGAGTGAACCCCACAGAAAGCAGAAAAGGATGAAAAAGAGAAGATGTGACTGGTGGTGGAATAATGTTGGAACTGGAGGGAATGGTGATAAAGTGTTGGATAAAGAGGATGGTGGATTGAAATGTGACATGACATAGATATGAAGTCTACTTCTGTTCTGTTTGTGGAGAAGCGGTAAAACGGCCAGTCAGGAATTGGATAAAATATATTTGATCAGTGGATAACTTGAGGTGCTAAAATCAGCTTGGAACAATGACTGTTCCAAGTAGCCAACAAAAGGATAGGGCCCGTGCAAGTGTTCATTGCTACCCCTTTGAACTGTAGAAACTGAGAGGACTCGAGATAAAACAGTAGGTTCTTCTGCATTTCAAATTGATTGCCTAGGAGATGTTTGAGATGTTGTAGCACCACCACTGATGTTTGGAGGATGTAATTATAGCGAGGCAAATGTTATTAACAATTATCATTATAAATGAACGATACATTACATTTTCTACGAGAAGAGATTTTTGAAAGAGTGACCCAGGGGAAGTTTTTTTACTAAGGGTAAACAGTACTATGTTATGATGTAAGATATTATAGACAAACCGTTCGTGTTAGAATATAATGCTACAGTGAGACTGTTATTCTCAAACTCTGTCGACAGATCTCCCACGTAGTTTCTCTTGTGTTACTGGGGGAGGCGATGAAACATAATGTGGTAATTTATGAAAGGTTGTGTTTTGTGGTAAGTCTGCGATTTGGCAGCTAAATTCTTCAAATCTCATAGATTGCATTTCAACTTGGCATTCTGACAGATTCAAAGCAAAGTCTAGCCCTTCACAGTCGTACAAAGATCAGATGCAATTTATATCATGATTCATTCTTTTTAAAAAATATGCCAGAAAAACTTTCATGATATTGATTGAAACTATGTGGTGAAAGAGTTTATGACATTTTCCTACCTTAGTTTTATAATGCAGATTTTTTTTGAACATCACAAGAACAGGCCTTTCTTCCCACATTGAATGTGATGAACATGATGCCTAGTTGAACTAATCCGTCTGCACGTGATCCATGTCCATCCATTGCTTGCATATCCATTCACCACCAATTCTGCAGTGCATTCCTGGCACCCACCATTATCTGTTTAAAATGAGGTGCACTGCATATCTTCTTAAAACTTTGTACATGTGTCCTGAAGCTATTCCCTCTACCCTTTAATACTTCTGAGTTATATTCACAGGAGGAATTTTTACAACTTAGAAATATGTGAGTGAATTGTACTCCTACTGAGGACCAAGTATTCAAAATGCTGAGGAGGATTGCTGGCATGCTGGTATGGAATGGAATTCTTTATTGTCACATCTACGGCATTGACAAAGTTACAAAGTATGCCGGTTCCTCCTTTGTTCTCCCAACCCCTCCCCCACAGCGGATCCCCCCCCCCCCCCCCCCCCCCCCCCCCTCCATTGTTCTTCCCCCCCCCATGCCGGGTCCTCCATTGCTCCCCCCCCCCCCCCCCCCCCCCTCAGAGCCCCCCCCCCCAGAGCTCTTATCGACCGCCAACCGCAGGTCGAACCGGGAGGCTTTGCCAGCCCCGCGAGGCCAAATATTACTGTACTCAAAGTACTATATTGATGTAAGACTTGTATCTGGTTTTACAGGTTCTTATTCTTTTTTACATGTCACACAAGGCATTCTGCCAATGTACTGGAAGCTGATGGGTTACCTTCCTATATGCAAATCCTGGCTTTAATTTCATTCATTCATTCACGTTAATATTCCAGTCTCTTACACTCCAATATGCGCATGCACATTCTACAGAGGGGTGAATTTATCAGATACGCTTTGTTTCTTTTTCTTTTTTTTTAAATATTCTTATAGAAGGGGAAATGTTGGATTCTGTTCAGTTAGATTGTCTTCATAATGGGGAAAAATATTGCTGAATGTTTATTTATGATGCTTTGCTCTTCGGCATATTTACTCTACACAAAACATCAGTCCATCCCCTACACACTGAGCAATGGAAAACAGACAATAATATTGGAGAAGTCAATCACAATTAAACTTCTTGTTGTAGGCATCTACCACTCCATGAAACACATTACAAAAAAAACTATTAAGCACCATTGTTTGTCATTTAGAGGAATGATGATCCCTTGAAGCTCTTGACTTCCAAATCGTACAGCACATATCTGGACCTTGGTGACTATCAGTCTGAAAAATGTGCAAGTGATCAGCATTGAAAAGCCATGAAGTTCCGTAATGTCATTAACATGTAAACACAATACACTTTCCAATTACCAGATAAACAGGCAGAGTGCTGAATCATTGTTCCAGAGACGCGAGTACAAATCCCGCCGTGGCAGATGGAAAATTTAAACTCAATACTTAAATATATCTGGTATTTGTTAAAAAATCTTGTCTTACTATGAAGCTACTGGATTGTTTTAAAAAGCTTCATCGATGTCCTACACTTAGCTGGCCAAGAAGAGAGTCCTGATGACGTGGTTCAATTTTAATTTCTTCATGAGTCCGGTGCATTTAGGGACGGGCATTAACTGCCAGCATAAACTTAAAACTAATGTCTTCCCATCAGAATATGTAATTCACCAAGGAAAAACAAATTTAGTTACCTTGGCCAAAGGCAGTGGATTTACACATATTTGGATAGTAACATACTATAAAATTTCATGTTTTATTAATCTAAGATAAATTTAACGCAGCGAAATAACAATACAGGAAATGCAGGAAAATAACAATACAGCTTTTTGGCACATGGACACATGTTCTACCAAACAGGTGTCTGCTTTGCACCAGTCAGTTGACTTCAGAGAGACAAATTCTGCAAAATTTAAGAATTAAGAAGGGATGATATTGAAACTCGACTGGGTAAGGGGATGGTATGAGCTGTTTAGAGCAAGGGATCTCAATCACAGAATATATGGTAAAGTAGTGAGGATTGAGACACTGGAATGAGGAAATCTGTCTCCACTTCGAAGGTCATTAACTGTGGAACGCCACAGAGGTCCGTAGAGACCAGGTGGATAAATATGCACCAAAAAAAGGATTTAGATTTCTGGGCACAAAAGACATAAACAAGATGTGAGGTGGGGTGAGGGGGGTTAAGCAAGAATATGGTATTGGGATATATAATCATCCATGATTATACTGAATGGATATTGTATTTGAAAATTCTTTTGGAATGGAAGGAATCAGAGGAAGGAAACAGTTGCTTTTTGGACTGGAAGCCTGTGACTAGTGGCATGCCTCAGGATTTGGTGCTGGGCCCATTGATATTTGTCGTACGTGCCATGATTAGCAAGTTTACAGATGAAACAAAAGTGGGTGGTATTGTAGATAGTGAAGATGGTTGTCTAAAACTGCAGCAGGATCTTGATTGGTTGGGCAGGAGGGCTCAGGAATGGTTGATGGAATTTAACACAGAAAAATGTGAGGTATTGAAACATGGATATTGCAAAATTCCTAGCATAATGAAATTTTGCATTCGGTTTGTGAAGGAGAAAATTGGGTCAGAAATAACTGTTGCAATGGCAATTATCTAAGAAGTTAATTCATAACACACATTAAAATTGTATTTAAGGAGGAAAGGTACAAAGGGTAAAATAAGGTAACCATGGCTTACAAAGTTACAGAGAGTGTACGCTAGGAAGAGAATAAGAGTTTATTTAACTAGACTGTGGAACAGCATCCCCTTTCCCATCAGAACTGCCCCCTCCATCGACTCCTTTAAGTCAAGATTAAAAACGTATCTATACTTCCAAGCATTTCCTGACATCCACTGAGCGAGGGCTACATAGAAACATAGAAAACAGGTGCAGGAGTAGACCATTCGGCCCTTCGAGCCTTCACCGCCATTCGATATGATCATGGCTGATCATCCAACTCAGTATCCCATACCTGCCTTCTCTCCATACCCCCTGATCCCTTTAGCCACAAGGGCCACATCTAACTGCCTCTTAAATATAGCCAATGAACTGGCCTCAACTACCTTCTGTGGCAAAGAATTCCACAGATTCACCACTCTCTGTGTAAAAAAATGATTTTCTCACGTATATGTGTGTAGTTTGTTTGTTTATACTATTCTTATAACAAATGTAAAGCACTTTGGCCAACAAGAGTTGTTTTTAAATGTGCTATATAAATAAATGTGACTTGAAATGTGACGACTTAAAGTATGTGAAAATAAAGTGAGATTTCCAGTGACTGGTGGTGTGTTTCAGGGATCAGTGCTGGGCCCATTGCTGTTTGTGGTTCATATCAACAATTTGAATGAGAATGTAGAAAGCATGATTACTAAGTTATCAAAATTCATACCAGGATCTTGATCAGTTAGGCAAGTGGGCTGAGGAATGGTTAATGAAGTTTAATCCAGATAAGTGTGAGGTGTGAAAGTAAACCAAGGTGTGAAGGTATGCATTTTGTGAAGGTAAACCAAGGCGGGATCTTCACAGTGAATGCCAGGGCACTGGGGATGTAGAGAAGAGGGATCAAGGAGTGCATGTACATAATTTCTTGAAAGTGGGTCAGATGGATAGGGTGGTCGAGAAGTCTTTTGGGACATTGGCCTTCATCAGCCAGGGCATTGAGCAAGAAGTTGGGATGATATGTAATAGTTGTACAAGGCACTAGTTGGGTCGTTATTTGTAGTATTGCATTCCGCTTTGGTCACCATGTTATAGAAAACGTTGTCAAGCTGGAAAGGGTGCAAGGATTTGGCCAGTCCTTGAGGGCCTGAGCTACAAGGAGAGGTTGGGCAAGCTAGGACTTCATTCCTTGGAGAAAAGGGGGCTGAGGGGTCATCTTATAGAGGTGTATCGTATTATGAGGGCAATAGATAGGGTGAATGCATGAGTAGGGGAATCATGAACCAAAGGTCACAGGTTTAAGGTAAGAGGGGAAAGATTTCATAGGAATTTGAGGGGTAACTTTTTCACACTAACAGTGGTGGGTATATGGAACAAGAGGAGGTTGTTGAAACAGATACTATAACAACATTTAACATGACACATACATAGATAGGAAAAGTGTACAGGAATATGGGCCAAACGCGGGGAGTTGCTTCTAATGAGTCATTTTTGTTGGCATGGCCAAGATGGGCTGAAGGGCCTGTTTCCATGCTGCATGCCTCTATGACTAATTGGTCAAACATCTAACATTAGAAAAATATTGGAATGAATTATTAAGGAAGTAATAGCAGCCATTTCTTGAATCGTGATCTAATCACACAGAGTCAACATGGCTTTATGAAGGGGAAATTATATTTGTCCAATTTATTAGATTTTCGAGGATGTCTTGATAAGTGTGATGGAGGGGAGTCGGTACTTGCGTTGTATTGAACTTCCAGGAGTTGCTGGGCATGGTGACTCACAAAAGATGAAGACGCAAGAAAAACCCCGATGTTGGAGATAATATATGAAACGGATAGAGGATTGGTGAACAAACAAGACACAGTGATTGAGAATAAATACAGAAGTTACCAATCCTTTTTAGGTTTGGTAACTTGTGGCCGCAAGGATCTGTGTTTACTACAGTTGTTTGCAACAACTGTTAATATATTAATGACTTGGAAGAAGGAAATGAATGTATATTAGAACATTTGCTGATGACAAACAAGTAAGTGAGAAGGCAAGCTGTGTGGATATCAAGTTTACAGATAGATTGATTGGTTAAGTGAGTGGGTAAAAGGTTGGCAAATGGAGTATCTCGTGAAAAAGTGTCTAATTTTGGGAAGAAAATAGATTATTATTGAGCTGATGAAAAATTGCAGAATGCCATGGCACAATGGGATTTGGGGGCACTGAGCATGCAATACAAGTTGAAATTACAAGTACAGCAGGAAGTAGGAAAGGCATATGGAACACCGACCCTTATTTCAAGGAGGTTGGATAATTAAAGAAAGTATTATTGCAACTCTATGAGGCACGAGCAAAATCATATACCAAACAATTTGTACCATCTGCTGTGGCCAAGTCATCAAAATCGATATCAGTATTAATCATTGAGAAAAATATGAAATAAATAGGAAGAGCCAACATAAAGCTGTAAAGGAGGCCTTGCAAAAAAAAACAAAAACTGCATCCTAAATTTATAGAAATGTTGAGAGTTCAAACATTGTGTTTGTATTCAGACCACATTGTAAAATGATTGCTGATATAGTGTTGATTGCCTTTGGTTATAAATCCATTTTTTAATGTATTGTCTTTCTGCTGACTGGGTGGCAACAACAAAAGCATTTCACTGAACCTTTGTACACATGACAATAAACCAAACTAAACTTAAAAAAAATAATATAACTTTCACCTGTTCAACTGGAGAGGTGTGAGAGTCAAACTTATACGTCGGACTACCAGAATATTTTTTTAACAATAATTTATTTTCACAATTTCCTTTTTATATGTTTTTAATATGGAGCCTGAAAAAGTATTCTAGATTTTGTTATTACATTTTTATCAGTAGCAAAGCAGACATGTATAATGTCCCTTTATATCTCAACCTGTCTCAGGGCAGCACAGTGGCATAGCAATGTCTCTAAAATTTGAGGTGAACTTGTTTGATTAGGTAAAAGAGTGTGTGATCTTGTTAGCTAGCCATACCAACCAGGCAAGGGTAAATTAGTCACTGGATAGTTGCATAACCCTGGAGGTTCCACACTGGATGAACAAGCATGAACTAACATAATCTGCAAAGTGGCTGATTGCTCTACAGAATTTAATTACTGCCTAACCAATTTCTACTTATGACATATGCATCGAGTAAGTAGCACAACACATGTTCTCTTCTATTTGCATCTTTTTTTTGCAGCATTGTTTATCATATCCAGATGGGCAGTGCCCTGAAAGAACAGGTAGCTCATTACAAATTCCTCAGAGCATCACAGCATCTCATTGGAATGCCTGTTGCATCATGACCTCTGTCAGAATTTGAGTCTTCAACAGAAAAATGACCTGAACAGTTGCTATTTTCTGCTTCATGATTGGCATGATTGCTGCAGTGTCAATTCTGAGCTGCAAGGTTTCACGGTGCACAGCACACAGCAACAAGACACAGCAGACATCTATAACTGATAGAGCCTGGTCCGGAAATATAATGCAAACAAACCTGAAATAAAAGATTATGCAATATAGAATGAATGGACAGAGGTGTGGAAATCAAGCGCAGTATGTAGTGGCCTGGAAATGGGAACACATAGAACTATTGCCTGACAAGTCAACTTTTTTCAGCAAGGCAAAGTGAGTTAAACCATTGGTTACACAAAAAACAAGCTGGAGAAACGCAGCGGGTGCAGCAGCATCTATGGAGCGAAGGAAATAGGCAACGTTTCGGGCCGAAACCCTTCTTCAGACCTTTGAGTTAAACCATTAATGCTTTACATTATGAGGCAGGGAAATTCAAGTAAGCACTTTCAAAGTGTGATTCATCCATGCATATCGGCCACAGTATCCACATCACAAACTGATCACATGATTCCATTCTGTTTTGGAGCAAAGATGGGGATACATTAAATCAATATTATTCAGAATGCATTTGTCACTGATTTGCTCTGCAACAACTGGATTTGAATAACATTCCCACAGACAAGGACCCCACAAAGCCCTATTATCCTTCTCTAACCCTCCACTTCAGCACAATTCTCCCACTTCAATACTCACCACTACATCCTCCAATCTTAACCGTGCCCTACTAATCCAACTCCGACTTCCTGGCTCCAAGCCCCAAATCCCCAGCCGGCTCCATGCCCCAATCACTTGATTGCCCGTAACTCTCAACTATCTTCATGGCTGGCTCCCTGAGTGGTCCCCAGCCCTGGCCCCTCACCACCATCAACCCTTGAAGGATCGAAGCCTTCATCCTCAACCCCACAATTATCCCATGCTTTTGATTCCCAGCCTCCAAAACCACCCATTGTTCTTCGCCCTGACTTCCTACAATTGGCCCATGTATTCTCATTTCCAATCGTTCAAAATAGAAAAAACACAAATTGCCATTCTCTCAAATTCCTGATTTATGTCCAAAACCACTTTAACTCTCAAACGTCCTTGAAGGCATTCTTTAAATATTTCTTTTAATATCTCATGTTTTGATCTGAAAATCTAATGATTCCATGACCCACCAGAGGGTAAAACTTGATGGTTAAACTTCTAAATAAATGTTACAAGCTGACAAATCCATAGTACAATATTTTAAATACATCAGCGTTATACCTGTTCCCAGTCCATTCTAAATAACGATGGAAGGTTTCAACCTAAAATGTCAATAATTCCTTACCCCCTCAACGGATGCTGTTCGACCCATTCAGTTTAGTTTATTAGTTCAGAGATACAGCGTGGAAACCAGTCCTTCGGCCTACCGAGTCCGTGCCGAGCAGCAATCGCAGTGCACTAGCACTATTTTGCACACTATGGACAATTTAAATTTTTACCAAAGCCAATTAACCTACAAACCTGTACAACTTTGGAGTGTGGGAGGAAACCGGAGCACAGAAGGCAAAGAGTGGCAAGAAAGTGGCTTTTTCTAGTTAGCTGCCAGCGACTAACAGGATTCCACAGGGTCCGTTGCTGGAGCCGCTACTCTTCACGTTGTATATTAATGATTTGGATGAATAGGTTGAAGGCATTGTGGCCAAGTTTGCAGATGATACAAAAATAGGTGGAGGGGCAGGTAGTGTAGAGAAAACAGGGACTCTGCAAAAGGACTTGGACAGGTTGGGAGAGTGGGCAGGGAAGTGGCAGATGGAATACAGCGTAACAAAGTGTGAAGTCATGCATTTTGGTAGGTACACAAAAATGCTGGAGAAACTCAGCGGGTGCAGCAGCATCTATGGAGCGAAGGAAATGGGCAATGTTTTGGGCCGAAACCCAAGGCATGCAATTTGGTAGTTTTGTTTAGAGATACAGCGCGGAAACTGGCCCTGTGGCCCACCAACACCACACTGACCAGCGATCCCAACACATTAAAACTATCCTACACACATTAGGGGCAATTTACACAAACACCAAGCCAATTAACCTACATACCTGTATGTCTTTGGAGTGTGGGAGGAAACCGAAGATCTCTGAGAAAACTCATGCGGTCACAGGGAGAATGTACAAACTCCTTACAGCCACCATCCCTAGTCGGGATCGAACCCGGATCTCTGACGTCGCAAGCACTGTAAGGCAGCAACTCTAACATTGTGCACACCATGTCTGTGGTAGTAGGAATAAAGTCGTAGACTATTTTCTAAAGGGGGAGAGAATCCAGAAATTGGAGTTGCAAAGGGACTTGTGAATTTTAGTGCAGGATTGGCAGGTTAATTTGCAAGCCAAATCGGTAGTAATGGGCAACTACAGGCGACTAATTTGTTGCCACATGTTCGCTGGTGGTCGCCGGGAGTAGTCTCAGTCGCTCAAAAAGTCGTAGTGTCTTTCTGGTCGCCGCAAAAGATAGCCGAGTCAAGGGGTATGGGGAGAAGGTGGGGATAGGGAACTGATTGTGGATGATCAGCCATGATCACAGTGAATGGCGGTGCTGGCTCGAAGGACCGAATGCCCTGCTCTTGCACCTATTGTCTATTGTCTATAAATCATGGAGTCGTACAGCACAGAAACAGCCCCGTGGGTTCATTAAATCCACATTGCCCACCAACCCCTTGAATTGAATTTAACTTAATCTCATTTCATTCTCCCCTCATTCCCATCAACTCCCTCCAGGTTTTCCCATTCACCACATGCTGGGACAATTTAGCGGCCAATTAACTCACCATAACACACATATTTGGAATGTGGGAGGAAACTGGAGCACCTGGAGGAAACACATGCAGTCACAAGGAGATAGACCCAAAATGCCGGAGTAACTCAGTGGCAGACAGCATCTCTGGATGGAAGGAATGGGTAAAGTTTTGGGTCGAGACCATTCTACAGACACAAGGAGAATGTGTAAACTCCACATAGAGAGCACTCAAGGTCAGAATCAAAACTGGGACTGAAACTACCTCTATTTGTGGCACCAGTGTGCTTTAAACATCAAATTTTAGTTGATTCTTTAGATTTATTTTCCCCAGCTCTCTTTATTTTACTAAATCTTTGTGCTGTTTTATGTTTATGAGTGACTCAATGACTTGCCTTAATATGTCCTTTGAAATTGTAAAAATATCTCCAGCCACTGTTGCCTACTTCTGGAGGTTGGCAGGTGCAATATTCTCCCCACATCATTTCTACACTTTATTCACTGGAGGCTCGACTATAAACTACACCTTTACTTTACTTTTCTTTAATAAGATTTCTTTGATCGGTCTCCAAATGTGCAGCTCTACTGCTGCTAAGCAGTGATTTTTATTTCCTGTTGGTTGACAAGAAATAAAGCCTTTTGTGGCGTTGATTGCACAGCGCATGTTTTGTAATGGCATTATGTTGCTTTCATGGTACAATCCGCAGCTTCAATGTCTATGCAACATTGAGACTTAACATCATTTATAATATATTGAACACTTTTTTTAAATGAAGCATTTGGGCTCTCAATACATTTATTCCCTCGCAGACTGACTGTGAACATACAAAGCATAAGCCTTTCCAAAACACGTCACACAACAAGTGAGTAATTAGTACCCCCACTACTTCCAGCTGATAGTTAGATTGAAATTTCTCCACAGGCACAGCTCTCACTGGAAGCAGTCCATATTTCACCAGAATGCACATTTCTGACACCTGATGGAAACAGCATATGTTATTAGCGTCTCGTGGGATTCTCTTTGTATTCAATGCCTAGCATAGAATTTAAACACCATTCAAGCTGCCCAACTCAATTCTGCGAATAGTAAAATTCCATCAGGTTGAACTATGTCTTGCTTTGCCACTTCCCAATCCATTTATAATTCATGCTGTGCCAAAGAATACTGTGGGTGGCACAATAGTGCAGCTCATGCCTCACACCTCCAACAATCTGGCTCGAATCTGTGCTGTATGTGAAGTGCTTGTATGTTCTCCTGGAGCACTGTTTTTCTCCCACATCGCAAAGATATGTGGGCTAGTAAGTTAGTTGGATAATATATATTGCCCATAGGATGTAGGTTAAACGTAAAATGTGGGAAGAATAGAATGTGATTAGTGTAAGGACAACATAAAAGGTGGCTCAGTGTTTGGCATGGACTTGGTTAGCTGAGGGGTGTATTGGGCGAATGACATCATCAATAAATTTCTCACCTACCAGACTACCCCTATACTAGGTTCAGGTTAAATGTTTCACCTGACTTCTTACTACCAATATCCTTTACTTTTAGGCTTTGCTCCTTTTTTAATATACTTTTCTTTAAGGAATAATTAGGCAAAAGTAGCCATTTCAATGTCTTCCAAATTCTTCAACTTCAGCACATTCCTTGAGCCTTTGCTAAGTGTTCTTTATCAGATGCCAGTTTCATGAGTATGGATCCTGCAAGGCATGAGGCACATTAAAGCAAAACTGCAACATTGTCAGTGTTCAAAATGTTGTTTTGCATTTGTTGTCCTCTTTCTATTCTTCCAACCGTTTATTGTTAGAATACGTACCTTGTGAGTTGCTATATAAATTGTCATGCTGAACATACAATGTTCACCTTCAAATTCTTCATTGGCTATTAATGAGGGTGAGTGTCCAACAAGGATGTTCCATTTTTAAAAACAATTAGTATCCAAACTCATTATTTTGCCAACTTAGGAAACAGTAGGAAAATAGCACAAAGATACACTTTGATCTTCCAAGGTTAACAAATTCTAGATCACATGCCAATTTTCAAATTTTCCTTCAATATTGATTATGGATTGTGCAATTTTCAAATATTTCAGAGACTAATAACATTTGTCATACATTGTCGACCATTTGACTCCACCCTATTGGTGTTGTGTATATATTTCTATACACTTTCATCCATTTGAGCGTTATTAAAAGATTGGGATGCCCACCGATATGTTCTGCCTGTACTGACTTATAAAGAAACCAAAAAGCAGATGGAGCTCATTTAAACATATTCCAGCAACACTCAATTAATTTCAAAGAGTAGGCAGAAAACATGTTTACATGGATCGGGTCCATGTAAAATTGTACACAAGTTCTAATCTTTCTTAGACGGAACTTGGAGTGTCATGTACACTTCTGATTTCCATATTACATAAAAGAATAGGCCCAACTTTCCCCAAACTTCCCAATCCCCAGTCCTTGTGAGTGTTGGCCTATTGCCAGCCCTCTGATCTCAGTAACAATTTTGATTTGGCCTGTTTCTCACCTCTGGTTCCCAGCACAAAAATCTTGGAACTGATCCAATAGGATTCAATGAAGGGAAAATTACAAACTTCATTCAGGCTGTTGACCTGGAGTGCAACTGATGTTCAAGCACTCAGTGTTTAAGAAATAACTGCAGATGCTGGAAAAATCGACGGTAGACAAAAATACTGGAGGAACTCAGCGGGTGAGGCAGCATTTATGTAGAGAAGAAATAGGCGACGTTTCGGGTTGAGACCCTTCTTCAGATCGATGTCGGGGGAGGGGGGGGCCGGTAGGGGTGGATAAAAAGAGAGGAATAGGCAGAGACAGTAGGCTTGTGGGAGAAGTGGGAAGGGAGAGGGGAAGGAGGGAGAAAGGTAGGACTTCTCTAATTTCAGATTGTCCTTGCTTTTCTCCCTCCTTCCTCTCCCCTTCCCAGCTCTCCCACAAGCCTACTGTCTCCGCCTCTTCCTTTCTTTTTCTCCCCCACCCCGACATCAGTCTGAAGAAGGGTCTCAACCTGAAACCTTGCCTATTTCTTCTCTCTATGGATGCTGCTTCAAGCACTCAGTGGTCTTCATTGTCCCCAAAACAATCTTATCACACCCCTCTATCGCCAAGCAACAAATGTAGGCCATTATGCTGTAACTAATTCTTGATTCCCACTTACAAAAAAATTACTGAAAATGAATAACGATTTTCCAGATTATCCCAACCTTGAAATATGCTTGTTTAAATTATGATTTAATCAAGAAATTCATCAGCTATAAGTTTACATGAAGTGGGCAGTAGTTTTCTGTACAATGTGGGAGATTTATTTATTTTTAAGCTTAATCATTCAGATATTTGCAAAAGTCCTAACATTATTTTGGTGTTTGGTGATATGCCAGTGTGCACACCTGGTTTGGTGCATGGAGTGTGCAAGGAATAATGTTCTACATAATCCATGGATTGGTTGAAGTATCAGCAGCTGAAAGTGGGTCAGATATTTCTGCTTCAGAAACATAATTGAGACCACGTGAGAAACTGATTGTGTGAAATAATAGAGACCACATGAGAAACTGATTGTGTGAAAGACTCTATTCATAGCTGCAGCCCTATCTATAGCACCGTGCAACTACTTTTAAGCTCCTTAAGGCATTTTGCTACTTTTTACTTTGTGGTTGCCTGAGGATAGGGGAAGCAACAAAAAGCCGTATCATAATTTCTTCAGGGCTGTATTGTCGTTGGGCCATTCTGCAGAAATTCAAAGAGCATTTTAATACCAGCATTTGTAGTGCAGATAGCCATTCTTTTTGTCTCCGCTCGTTGAATTAATTGTGCACTTCCTCAAATATTTAACCTTTTATTATATGAGATAAATCCAAAATATACACAAATACTCGGCAGGTCAGACAGAATCTGTGGAGGAAGAATCGGGGTTAATGTTACAGGGCAATGATTACCTTCCTTTTTGTGTGGAATAAATCTAACACTGAGGCAGTAGATATTGCGGTCAATGCAAGTTTTGATAAATTCCTGATTAAAGACCGGATAGGAAACAGAAAATGATTAAATAAATGCGGAAATAGAGACAAATAGAAATGCTACTGCAGTGTTCAGTCTCTTTATGGTAGGATTTTTGGGAAGAGAAGCAGTGGTGAATTAAACATTTCTAAAAGCAAAACACTGTGGATACTGGAAATCTGAAGTACAAAGCTGCTGGCCCCGATGGCATCCCCGGGCGGGTGCTCAGGGCATGTGCTGGACAACTAACCCTGGTCTTCACTGACATTTTCAATCTGTCACTGGCCCAGGGTGTCGTCTTCCTACTTGCCTCAAGACATCAATCATTGTGCCAGTGCCCAAACAATCAGCTTCAGGGAGTCTCAACGACTTCCGCCCAGTGGCACTCACCCCTGTCATTGCAAAGTGCTTTGAGCGGCTGATCTTGGCTCACCTCAAAGCCAGCCTCCCCCCCCACACTGAACCCCCATCAGTTTGCCTACCGGACCAACAGGTCTACAGAGGACGCCATATCTGCGGCCCTACACTCTGCCCTGACCCACCTGGACAACAACAACTCCTACATCAGGTTGTTGTTCATTGATTTCAGCTCTGCCTCTAACACTGTCATCCCCGCCAGCTTGATCACCAAACTCAGCGGACTTGGCATCGCCACCTCCCTCTGCAATTGAACACTGGATTTCCTCACCAACAGACCACAGTCTGTTAGGGTCAACAACCTCACCTCCTCCACTATAACACTGAACACCGGCGTGCCACAGGGCTGTGTGCTCAGCCCTCTCCTCTACTCCCTCTTTACCCATGACTGCATCCCTAAGAATGGCTCCAACGCCATCATTAAATTTGCCGACGACACCACGGTGGTAGGACTGATCAGTGACAACAATGAGTCAGCCTACAGGGATGAGGTCCAGCACCTGACAACCTGGTGTGCCAACAATAACCTCGTCCTCAACTCCAAGAAGACGAAGGAAATTATTGTTGACTTCAGGAAGAACAGAGGTGGCAGACATACCCCCATCCATATAAATGGGACTGAGGTGGAGCGCGTCTCCAACTACAAATTCCTCGGGGTACACATCTCGGAGGATCTGTCCTGGTCCCTCAACACCTCCAAGCTGATCAAAAAGGTGCAGCAGCTCCTTTACTTCCTGAGGAGGCTCAAGAAAGCTCACCTGTCCCCCCAGATCCTGACCAACATTTACCGCTGTGCCATCGAAAGCATCCTGACCACCTGCTTCACGGTATGGTACAGCAGTTGCACCGTAGCGGACAGGAAGGCACTACAACGGGTGGTGAAAACCGCTCAGCACATCATCGGTGCCCCGCTCCCTGCCATGGATGCCCTCCACCGAAAACGGTGTCTGAGACGGGCCGGGAAGATCATCAAAGATTCCTCCCACCCTAACCATGGGCTGTTTGCCCTCCTCCCATCAGGGAGGCAGTACAGGAGCCTCAGGTCTCGTACTAGTAGGATGAGGAACAGCTTCTACAACAACACTATCACATTGCTGAACTCGGAGTCCCGCCGATAGATTTCTCCAGTTTCTCCGTCCACATTGTTTGCTTATTCTGTATTTTTATTTCTATTTTGCACTATTACTACGGACTGACGCTAAACTGCATTTCGTTGTACCCATACTTGTATCTGTGCAATGACAATAAAGTTGAATTGAATTGAATTGAATTGAATATGTCATACAATGCTGGAAATGCTCAGCAGATCATGCAGCATCTGTGTAAAAGCAACAGAGTTAATGTTTCAGGTTGAGAACGATTTATTTTTCAAAAAAACTATCCAAAATATTTCTGTAAATTATTTTGAATGTTGCTCAGACCATTTATTTTGGTGTATATCCAATGCCTGCACAACACTTTAAAAAAACCAAAAAAACATAATGTTGGTGAACTCTTACTCTTTAGTGAGGATTTTATATTAATCCATTAGTTACTGACTTGTTAATCAGTGGATGTACTTTTCCCAGTTTACCAAAATGAAACTAGTAATAACTTTAGCAAATGTTATCATGCATCTTAATAACCTTCTTTATCCCGTTCAAGAAGGAACTGCAGATGCTGGAAATTCGAAGGTAGACAAATATGCTGGAGAAACTCAGCGGGTGCGGCAGCATCTACGAAGCGAAGGAAATAGTCAACGTTTCGGGCCAAAACCCTTTTTCAGACTGAAGTGGTGGGCTTGGACTGAAGTCTGAAGAAGGGTTTCGCAGTCTTCACAGTCTGAAGAAGGGTTTCGGCCCGAAACGTTGCCTATTTCCTTCGCTCCATAGATGCTGCCGCACCCGCTGAGTTTCTCCAGCATTTTTGTCTACCTTCTCTATCCTGTTTTCCCGACACTCATTTTTTTTTTTCACGCAGTTTAGTTTATTGTCATATGTATCGAGATACAGTGAAAAGCTTTTGTTGTGTGCTATACAGTCGGCGGAAAGACAATACATGATTACAATCGAGCTATTTACAGTGTACAGATACATGATAAGGGAATAACTGTTTTGATAAGGGAATAGCGTTTTAGTGCAGGTAAAACAAGTTTGATCAAATATAGTCTGAGGGTCACTAATGAGGTAGATAGTAGTTCAAGTCTGCTCTCTAGTTGTCGTAGGATGATTCAGTTGCCTGATAACAGCTGGGAAGAAACTGTTGCTCAATCTAGAAGTGTGAATCTTCAGCGCAGGAACATATTCTGCTGTCCACAATTGTGACATATCCTAATTCCTGAAATATCCTAAAATGTAGAGTGAGAGAAAATTAGTTAATCTGTATTCTTAGCAAGTGCACATGGATGAGGCGATAAATGCTGAGATGTTAGACTTTATCCATAAAGCCTAAGGGTCATTTTAAAAATGTTTTTGCAGGATCCCTAAGAAGATTTAAGCTTCTACTGTTTAGCATCACAGACCTCAGATGTTCACAAACTACCCACCACAATTTGAATGGTGAGGTCTATTGTTCACTCATTCAGTGAATAGAGCATCGACAAAAGGTATTTGTGTATACAGAATAATCCTTGAAAAGCGAGTTGTTATATGTTTCTCAGGTGAATGTAGTTTCAGCAGGAAGGTATTCACCACTAAAATATTAATTCATGAAAATATTATTTATACTTAACTGAAATTTGCAATTTTTTTGGTTAATTTTTGTTCACCAAGCCGGTCAAAATAAGCTTAAAGTCTGATAAATTATGAATTATCTGTCTAGTGCTCCCTGCGGAAATGTTAAAATAAAAGCTCTGAATGCTTTTAGGCATTCATGCTTTTAACTTATCCCTTGAGCAGAGTGAGATTTCATATATTAGAGATGTTCATTTTAAATATAAAAGGTATGTCTGATGATTCTGCTGGCCACAGATGAAAAGGTCTAGACATTTCCAATGGGATGGAGTAGTGGTAAATGCTTCGTAATTGCCATATTTAATATCAGATGTGTGATAGGGGATTGATTACTATTCATAGCTCCATGGAGTTATACAATGTTGAATCAGGCCTTTCGGCCCAACTTGTTCATGCTGACCAAGATGCCTATCTGAGCTAATCAAATTTGCTTGTGTTTAGCCTATATCCCTCTAAAAATGTCCATTCCATCACCCATTCCCTTGCCCATTGTCCCAGTTGTCCATTATACCACCAATTTTTGTGTCATCTGCAGATTTACTAATTATGCCACTTACATTTTCTAAATCAATAATGTATATGATGAACAACAAAGAAGCCAGGATGGTGTCTGCAGCACTCTACAGTTTACAAGTCTCCAATCTGAAATGTAAGCCTCCACTACCACCCCCTACCTCCTATCACCCTATGCAATTTTGTATCCAATCTACTATCTTACCCTGGTTCCCATGTATTCTAACCATCAGACCTGCCTACCAGAAGTTCAAAAGCCTTGCTAAAGTTCATGTAGACAACATCCACTGCACTGCCCTCGACATTTCTCTTGGTCACCTCCTCAGAAAACTCACTTAAATTTGTGAAGGATGACCTCCCATGAACTAAGCCATGCTGATTATCTCCAATCAGCCCTTGCATTTCCCAATAGAAATATATGCTGTCCTCCAGGATCCCTTCCATTCAATTTCAGATATGAGGCTCACCAGCCTGTCGTTCACTGACTTATCCTTGCTGCACCTTCTTAAATAAAGGCACAATATTAGCTGTCATCCGGGATCTCACCATGCCTAATGTAAATATAAAAATCTATTGGGTTAATATATTTTCAAACTTAGTTCTTCAACTTAATATTCTATGGACAATTGATGTCATCCTTCTCTGCCTTCTGCTTGCAGATGAGGGTGATGATGCCCTTCCCCATGGAGTCTGGCATGTTGCCAGCTGGGAGTGTTGCATTGACACTTCCAGCAAGTCCAGGACAATCCAATCCTACAGAGTCAAGTACAACTCAGCTGGCAAGCCATCACTTCTGGGAGTTTTATTTGAGCCAAAAGAACAAGGAAGCCAGTCTGCCAGGGTTAGTAGTTGGTCTAGACTCTCCAACTTGTTGTCCTCCAACACTTCAGTTATAGAGGACAGGAAATTCTTGGAGGCTGTGTTGCCTGTAGCATTTCTGTTAAACAGGCCCACAGAAAGATCGGTAGATCGTCAACATGTCCTTCTGCGAGGATATTACCAAGCCATCCTCTTCTTTATGGTTTGGATCATAGAGCTCCTTCTGTGAACCTTTTAGAAGAAGAAGGGTGAGCATGCCTCATCATGCTCCACGGAGCGGGCTCTGTACCTGAAGATGATCTTGGAGGATTCTGAGGTCTAGAGTGTGGCTTGCCGACTCTTCATTTCTCAGAGCTCCTCCCTCCCATTTACCTTCCTTGGTTGCAGAAGCAGTAGTTGCTGCAAGTCTGTCTGGAGTTGGCGCAATTCTCCCTCTCCCAGTCTGGCTTTCTGAACGCCTTTGAGGATGTGTGTGACTGTTGACTGATGCGGAGAACATTCCTTCTCCGTTGCATTCCAGTGTCATTCTGTAGGACTAGTATCTGCCTAGTTGCCTGTCCTCATTTATGACAGGTTGATGACTGAATTTCTATTGATTATGTAATATCCAGGGATCTAATAAATAACAAGAGACCAGAATTTGTGATTTTGTGGGGATACATTTTTACTTGAGGTTGGAAGATGACAGTAATGTAATACAGAAGACACAACTACATTTTTTAAAATTATATGTAATTATAATTTAAATAGAAAACTCTGAGACTTTCTATTAATGCCCCACATTATTTTCAGATCCCTCCAAGCCTCATCCCTTCCTATCTTTGTCACAGCGGTACATCACTCCAAGGTACTTCTCAAGTGCTGGTGTCTTGATAAACTGAAAGTGAGCTGGTTCACCAATGGCAACTCTTGAGATCTGACCTCTGAACCTTTCACTCAATCTCTCTGCTTTTTTTGTATTTCTTTCCACCTTTGAGAATTCTCTAAAAATTATTTTGTTGACTGAGCTTATGATCATCAGGCCTAAGCTCCCATTAGCAAGCTCAGCATCAGTTTTGTGTTTGGTCATGTTCCATATTATGCTTGCATGCTATTAAAGCCAGTATATAAGTGTATAGCATCAGTTATTCTTGTCTTTATGGGTTACACATTCACCCTAGATAGCTGAGCCCAAATTCATGACAGGGGAGCATTGATTGGAAAATTGGTCGCAGGTATCTTATTTTCGCACTGTGATTAAATCTTTCATGGGAATTGAGGATAATTTCACAAATTGCATAGACGGTTCTTAACAGCCAATTCTCTGATCAATATCACTTCTTGTAAATTACTGTTGTATTTGATCTGAGCTGAGCTGCTGACCGTATATTAAGACTGCCTTTGTTATCTGACTCTGCTCCTGCCTCAATTAATTCATGTCTTTGTTATCTCCAGATGAGACTCCTGTCTGATCTCCCCTCTCTTCCATCATACACACTCATAAACTCATCCAGCCTCTGACCTTGTATTCTTCAAATACCATGGACCCATCACTCTTGTGCTCGCTGATCGCAAAATACTGGCCTTTATTATAAAGTATTTTTCCTTGATTTTTAAATCTTACTCCTCTCCATCTCTGTAAAACTCTCCAGCTCCTTCAACAAGACCAAGCACTTCCTAATTTACTATCTCTGACCTCTGCCACCGAGGTCCTCTGCTCTGGACTGATCACTCCTCAATCTTGTGAAATTTACGGAATACAAATCCTGATTCAGGGTCTCAATCCAAATCAGTGAACATTCACAGATGTTGCTTCAGTTCTTCCAATGGTTCATTATTTGCTCCAGATTCCACCACCTGCAGTCTTGTGTGTCTTTTTGTTTCTATGGAGTACAATGCCAGCCCATTTGGATAAACCTGCTACTCTAGAACCAATCTGGTCAATCTTCGTTGCTATATAATAAAGTCATAGTTGTACTGCACAGAAACGAACCCTTCAGCCCACTGAGTCCATGTGACCACCAAGTACCATCTGTACTAAACACGGTGTTATTGTTGCCCTTGAGGGTGTTTCAATAGTCTTGTTGAATTTACTTTGTAAATTGACAATCTTTTCTGGGAGATGCTTTCAGACAGTTTTTTCTTACACACACCATTGGTGAATATTGGGCTTGCCAATTAACACCTCATTTTCTCACAGATTATTCCTGCGATTGGCTTTTGTCAAACCACAATAGGCAACAACATCATAAAATGGACCAAGTTTTCACTGTGATTTATTAGTCATCAAGTTATAAATCTGTCACATTTTAACTCGGGGACCATGAATCAGAGTACAGGAGGGAGAAGGATGATCTGATTGAATGGTCAGAACAACAGTCGTGCGTTCAGCATTAGCAAGACCAAGGAGCTGATTGTTGACCTCAGGACAAGAATGCCAAAGATCCATGAACTTGCATTTATTGACTGGACAATGGTGTGGAGAATTAACAGCTTCATGTTCCTGGGGGAACATATCTCTGGAGATCTGTCATGGGTGCAGCATACTGATGCAATCACAAAGAAAGCTGATCAGCACCGCTACTTCCTTACAAAATAGAGGATATTTGGCCTGTTGCAGGTTACTCTAAAGCTTCCACAGGTATACAGTATTAAGATGAGGTTGGAGTTGCAATTATCAGGGAGTAAGGATACCTTCATTAGTAATATGGTGCTGAGTAACTAGAGGGAGGAAGTGGAACTCAAAGCAGGCAGTAGAAGAAGCACAAGCAACTCTGAGACATACGAACATTGTTGGTAGGGTGCAGCAAGGGAAAGGAGGCTTGGGGCTCAGCACAGGGAAACCAGTGTGGAGTAAGGCAGGTTCAACAGAGAGGAGGAATTGGTTGTAGAGCGGGTATGTCGTCAGGAGGAAGCAGTGAGAAATGTAAGGGCAGTAGCTCAGGTTAAGCAGGGACAGTGAATGAACTGGGCAAGTGTAGAAAAGAGGAGGTTTGGCTGGAGGGACCTGTGGTGCATGGAAACGGGTCATGTAAGTTTCCTTATAAGGGCTATTTACAGTATGATGTGCTGCCATCACAGCAGAACCTCAAACAATGGGTAGGTGGGGACCCGGCGTGTCCCTTGTGTTCCGAGTTGCCAATGTTGAGGCATATTTTATCAGCATGTAGGACTAGTCCATCCCAGGGTCGATATACTTGGCAGCATACCCAGGTACTGAAGTGTATAACTACAGCAATTGAGAGGAGGAGAGTACAGGTGAATTCAGTGGGCATCAGGACTGGGAGCGATTTATTTTGGCTGTGAGGGAGAGAAAGGTAAAGGAGGGGATTAGTGTAGATGGTGCTTGATGGTTGGAACACAATCAGTGAGCCAAAAGCCCTGTTTCTGTACTGTATGAATATATGAATCTATGTTTAGAATGCATGCAAGTGAAGCAATGAAAGAACCAGTTTACAATTGAACAGGTTGAAACCTTGATGAAAGTTTTAATTGATAGTAATACCAAAGATGATCCTGCCTAATATGGGAAATGTAAGACATTTTCCAACCTGAGTTAGTCTCCCCGGTAGGAGATGAATAAAAGAGAATATTAATAATTCTAAATATTCAAGCAACACACTGCTGTTAAATATCCCCAGTTAAAACATAATTTCAAACATTTTTTATTCCTGTTACAAACTCGCTCGTGTTCTGTAGCTGGTTCGAATCTTGCACAAGGCACTTGCCTAATTGTAATGTATGCCATTATCCCCGATGAGAATCCAGATGTTAATCATTGTGTGTTATGGTTATCCACATCACTAGATGGCAGACTAATATGAATTCAATGGAAAATTATCCCAGAAAACTCTTTACCAATAGTTCTAGAATTGTTGTAAGTCACTTATTATCTTTTCTTCTGCAAAGTTATCTGTCGATCTTCTTGGTAACTAAAACTTGAAACAGTGGATCTAACAATATTAACTTTTCCACAATAACAAGATGAAATCTAAGCAATGAAGTGCCTTTCAATGCCTTCATTATTTTTTCTTGAATACACCAGATTTTTCCCAGGGACCCAGTTACTACGAACTGAATGAAGATTAAGTTGAAACAGCACACATAATTTTCCAGGGCATGACCAAACCATTTCATAAACTGCACTACTGCTCCAAGTAATTACCTCTTAACTTAACTAAAATTGAAAAGGTCACAATTAAAAATAATGATTCAAATGTATTTTTTATTACTTCCCTTTTTCTAAAAAAAAGTTTCTTGTATGTGAAAATGTGAAGAAAAACTCAGATTGCACGTGTGGAGGAAGATGGCTTCTGGCAGTTTGTACATTTCAGAAAGTTGAATTGAATGGAATTGAATACTTTATTGTCACAAAGTTACAAAGTACCCCCACGCCAGCTCCCCCTTTGTTCTCCTCCCCACACAGCGTCCCACCCTGCCAGGTCCTCCATTGTCCATTGTTCTTCCCCCTCTTTCACGGCACTCTCCCCCCCACTCAAATCAAATACAATGCATGATCTGATGGATCCCCACTCCAGTTCTGAGTCATGTCGTGCAAATTGATCGGATTAGGATACCAAAACAAATTCTATGATTTAATAAAAAAGGAACTGTAGATGCTGGTTTATACCAAAGACAGACACAAAATGCTCCAGTAACTCAACGGGTCAGGCAGCATCTCTGGGGAAAATTGATAGGTGATGTTTCAGGTCGGGACCCTTCTTATCGGGGCTGGCAACAGGTGACCTTAGGCAAGGACGTTCCCTGATAGACTGATTGTTGGCTAGAGACAGGTATGAAAGTGTCCTTAGATAGGGATACTTAGTTGCAAACTGTGGAGCAGGTTATCAGCCTTTTAGTGGAGGAGGAGAGGCTTGGGGGGAGCGGGGGGAGAGGTGTTTGTAGAAGTTACCTAAAATTGGAGAATTCAATGTTCATACCTTTGGGTTGTAAGCTACTCAAGCAAAATATGTGGGGCTGTTCCTCCAATTTGCATGTAGCCTTATTCTGGCAATGGAGGAGGTCCAGGAGAGAAAGGTCAGTATGGGAATGGGAAGGGGTGTTAAAGAGGTTAGAAACTGGGAAATCCAGCAGGCCTTGACAGACCAAGCTTAAGTGTTCATAAAAAGGTTGGCAAGTCTACATTTAGCCTCGCCAATGTATGCGAGCTCACATTGGGAACACCGGATGCAGTAGTCGAGGTTAGAGGAGGTGCATGTGAACCTCTGCCTCACCTGGAAGGACTGCTGGGGTCCTTGGATGAAGGCGAGGAAAGAGGTATAAGGACAGTGTAGCATCTTCTGTGGTTGCAGGAGAAAGTATCTGCAGGGCAAGGGGTGGGTTGGGTGGGAAGAGATGAATAGAACAAGGAGTTGAGGAGGGAGCAATCTCTGCGGAAGGTGAAAATGTGTGGATATGGGAGATTGGATTAGTGGTGGGATCATGTTGTAGGTGACAGAAATGTCGGAGGATGATGTGGTGGATGTGAAGGCTGGTGGGGTGAAAGGTGAGGACCAGGGAACTGTCCTTATTGCACTTTGGGGAAGAGGGAGCAAGAGCAGAACGGAGGGCGCAGAAGAGATGCAGGTGTGGGATCCATCCATGACAGCCAGGGAAAACCATGCTCACTAAAGGATGTGGACATCTCGGATGTTCTTGTATGGATAGCCTCAAATTGGGAGCAGATGCGGCAGAGATGTAGGAATTGGGAGCAGGGGGATAGCCTCTTTGCAGGAAGTTTTGGAGGAAGTGTAGTTAAGATAACTGTGGGTGTGAGAGATTTGTAGTAGATGTCAGTTGATAGTCTGTTCCCTGTGATGGAGTCGGAGAGATTAAGAAAGGGAGAGAAGTGTCAGAGGTTGCCCCGGTAAATTTGAGGGAAGGGTGGAAGTTAGTGGTTAAATGAATAAAGTTCATGAGTTCTGCACTGGTGCAGGAGGCAGCCCTAATGCAGCTGTTGATGTAGCAAATAAAAAGTTAGGGGATAGTGCCAGTGTGTGCCTGGAACAAGGGTTGTTTTACTCGATGCAACCAACAAAAAGGCAGGCATAGCTGGGGCCCATGCAAAGTTACCTCTTTAACTTGGAGAAAGTGAAAGAAGCTGAAGGAGACTTTGTTATGGGTGAGGACAAGTTCCAATAGATGGAGAAGAGTGTTAGTAGATGGAAAATGATTTGGTCTCGGTTCAAGGAAGAAATAGGGAGCTTTGAGACCTTCCTGGTGGGGGATGGAGATGTAGAGGAACTGGACATCCATAGTAAAGATGAATGACTGGCAGCTGAAAGATAAGGATGGAGGCTGTGGAGGGCAGATTAACCAGAAGTGATGAAATCAGAGACAGTCCGGCAGATCAATTGATACTCTGTATCCTGTGATAGAGATTGAGAGATTGAGATATGAGAGAGAGATGCCAGAGATAGTCCAAATTAATTTGAGGGTTACAGGGGACAGACTATCAACTGAGATCTACTACAAATTTGAGGGTAGTGTAGAACTTGTAATAAAGTTGATGAAATTAATTAATTCTGCACAGGCGCTGGAGGCAGCCTTGATGCAGTTGTCGATGTAGAAGAGAAAGAGTTGCGGAATGGTGCGAGTTAAGTTTGGAACAAGGACTTGTTTGACATTACCCAAACGAATGCTGGAATAGCTAGGGCCCATGCAAGTGCACATAGCTACATCGTTGACTTGAAGAAAGTGAGATGGGTCAAAAGGAAAGTTAGTGAGAGTCTTCTTTTTCTTCGTACGAATGAAACATAAACCAATGGAATAGTTAGATCTCAAGCCGGGTGTTGAGCAGCCAGGATGAGTGAGAGTGAGGATGTTCTACTGGGCAGAGGAGAGTGTTAGTTGAGGTTAGGGTCACTGTTCAAGGGTGAAGTATAAGCAATGGGGGCTAGGAAATGAAAGTTAATGAAGATTTGAAGAGCATGTGAGATGTCTTGGATATAGGTCAGGAGGGAGTGGATGAGTGGAGGTCAAGATAAAATTGAAGTAGTTGAAGTTGACGGATTTGGAGAAAAAGTAAAGGTGAATTATGGTATGGAAGTAGGGTGAGTGTACATGGTAATAATATGGATATATGAGCAGAACGTAACTCACAGCTGACTCCACAGCAGAAACAGTAGATTTCAAGAATGTGCTAAAATGAATTCACCATTCAATTGGAACAGGACTGATCAGTTCCTTATATCTCCCCATCCAGCATTCTTTGTTGACATCCTCACCCAGAATATATCTCAGCAGCTCCATTTGTATGCTGCAGTTCTCCCTGATATCACACCCATAGTGGCCACAATTTTGACCGTGATTCAATAATCAGATTTATACTTCCTACTATTTTCTTTTCTTGCAAAATGAGAAAATTAATTGCCAGTAGGTAGACAAAAATGCTGGTGGAACTCAGCGGGTGAGGCAGCATCTATGGAGCGAAGGAATAGGCGACGTTTCGGGTCAAAACCTTTCTTCAGAATTGCCAGATTTGTTTCTGATAGTGAAAGCCAGGTGTACAAATTGCCCCCATTCACCCTCAGATTTAAATAAATTATTTATTTTACTTATATTCCAAATATGTCTGTAGAATGTGCAGTGTGTGACTTTTCTAGTGAGGGGCTACTGAAATTTACTGATCCACACTAAAATCCCAACTTTTCCAAGGTCTTTTGTTTAAGAGGTAGTATGTGCCAGAAATAGTTCAAGCCTTTTGTAGAAATTGTGTACCTGGCTGTTGGCTACGTTTTGTTGTCATACAGACATTCACTAACAAGAAACAGAAAAGTGAAATTTATATACCGGTAACTGCTATAAAAAGGAGATAAGACGCTTTGGCAGATATATATTGAATTCATAAACAGACATTATTTTCGCAACAAATGATAATTTATGATAAATTATTTACAAAGTAAATCACAGAGGTTTGTCGTGCAGTGGTTTGGAAAGCACAATCTTTCTGGCCACGAGACTTGGATTGGATTCTGATTAAAGTGATTTCCACATTGCTAATCCCGTGCGAGGCAGTCCTTCCAGGGAGCCTTTCACCTATTCAATCTGCCATCTGTTTATTTACGTAGCTGCTTAATGAGAGGTATGGGTTCATGATTTACTGAGAATGACTATTGGAAACCACTCCCCTCGTGAGTAAATCAGTCCAGTAGTGGTTTTACAGAAAAGGTGCACAACTGGTTTGAGATGGAAGGATGTCCCTTCATCCGACTCGGTCCACAGTGTAAGGAAGCCTGGGTTCCAGCAAACGGACACATTGCAAAACCTTTATAAATGTGAGGACCTATTCTTGCATTAAATTCTTCCTTACTTTGCACCCCCTGTATATGTATTGTCCTCTGGCCCCATGACCGACCGGAAACTCCATATCCCCGCAATTCTGACCTCCAGTGCATTCCCCATTTCCCTTGGACTACCATTGGCTGCTTTGTTATTGTGGTCAGAGCCATAATCTTTAGAATAATAATTCATAATAAATCTCTGTGCCTCTCTTATAAAATGCTCATTAATTCCAAACACTTTGACATGTTTTAAGCATATCTCATCAGTTGAGTTGTGAAGCACCAGCCGGGGCCTCGCGAGTTAGGTGGAGGTATATCACGTCGCGGGTTGGCGGAGCGGCTGACGGAGCCCGCGGCTGGGGCCCGGATCAGCACCACGGAGGCGTGAAGTGAGGCGGCGGCAGTGGTGATGCTTCGCGACAATGGGGCATCGGCGGTGGTGAAGCCTCGCTGGTGGACCGGTCGATGAGAGCATGGAGGACCACTGTGAGGCGGGAGGGGAAGAACAAGGGAGGACCCAGTGTGGGGGAACCAATGTGGTGGGTGAGGGGGGAGGGAGAACAATGGGAGGAGCCGGTGTGCTTTGTAATTGTCAGCGCCACTATTTGTATACATTGGGAATACAAGCAAAGATGTTTACTGTGCCTAGTCACATGTGATAATAAAATATTGCATTCCATTCCAAGTTGTTCAGTCTGAGATTTGGCCTGATGAAGCTTTGGTGAAGTGCCTTGTGGTCAGTCATCAGTGTGTTAGAGCTGTTAGTTTAGTGCAAATTGTGGTTTACCATTTACATACCTCAGAGTTTGTCTCTGGTGAATTTATGTATGTAAGCAAATCCATTCTGACCCTGGAGATTATAATTCAGTGTAAATCAAGGAATGGAAAACCCCACCCTCATTCAGTAAGCATTAACCATTACAGCATAATTTCTGGAACCTGGAACAAATGTTAAATTGCTGGAAAACACAGCAGGGCGAGCAACATAGTAATAACATGGGCAAATGGAACCAGGTGGGGGAGATTGATGTAAGTGGCAGAGGGGGGAGGAATGGAAAAGGTAAACAAAAGGAGAGGGTCCCTGGATGGTCTGGTGGGAGTGGGAAAATAAACAAGGGGATTGGGTTACCTGAATTGGGAATCTTCTGTGTTCATACAATTGGGTTGCAGCTACCCATGTGGATTAGGATGCTTCTTTATGACCTTATACTTCAGTTCCAGTTTGTTGGTTGGATGAATTATTTAGTCTTTTGGTTAGCTGTGGCTCTTTGGAGCTTTGCTTTCATGCAATGTTTTTTACTCATTGCAGCAATATTTCTCCTCCCTGTGGTATATTTTTTGCAGTGCATTAAATGAACCATGTGATGTAACGGCACCGAGAACAAAGCATCAGTCCATCGCAGGTCAGAGGTTGAAAAGTGAATTCACCTGGTGTGGTTGAGATAGTTACAGCATGCATTTGTGCTCTTGGCATTGCAAGGGTAAAGAATATCAACAGGCATTTCCACTGATTGCTTTTGAGAGCCGAATGTGTGGGAATGGTGTGGGAGGGATTACTTTCCTATCAGTGATCTGTAGCCAGCAGATACTGCCCAACATCTGCTTGGCAAACTGTTATATTGATGGCAGACCAAAGTAAATCTGACAAGCATGAAAGTGAACTTCTGTACAAACCGGCATTTTGAAGAACACAAATAAACACTAGAAAATGAAGTGCCACTGTGAAGTAGTGTAATGGTTCAATTGAAGGTGCAATATGGTGTCCAAGTGTAATTCTGCCCATCTGCGCCCATTCCTTCAGTTTGCAGTAAATGGTGGAAACTCTCAGCAGGTCAGACAGCATCCGTGGAAAGGGAAACTGAGTTAATGTTTCACGTGTTAGTCAAGATTGGAAAAATGTCACTTTTAGTAAGAATTGTGTGAAAGGAACATGTAGGACCATAGAGGGATAGATAGATGGTACCTTGCTACCAATTCCTTCCCCTGCCTCTCTGCAACTTAAAACAAACTTGCTTTTTCACTTCCCCAGTTACGATGAAGTGTTTTCAATCTGAAATGTCAGCTCTTCTTCTCTTTCCACAGATGCTATCTGACCTGCTGAGTGTTTCCAGTATTTTTTGTTCAATAACAATTTTTAGCGTCTGCTGTTTAAAAAAAAACTTTCGGAATGCAATGCCTTGTGATCATGTGACTTAGGGACTTTGTATTTCAGATCCGTATGCATGTGGATTATAGAGTGTAAATTCATTAGCATCTTCATGTTTGCAAGAAGATTAAGTGAACTAAAATAGATGTTTATCTTGATGAGGGAAATGACCTGTAATCTCCTGAGTATGTTGTGTGAATTCCAACAGATCCCCATTTTTGGGTACACGGCAATTTGAAGGTTACAGATTGGTGTTGTAGGCGATTCTGGTAGATTACTCCAATTAGTCTAAACGGAAATCTAAATTCATGATTGTTCAACCCATTTGTCAAAGGCAGGTGAATTGTGAGATAACTTGCCATTTATATGTCAAATAATGTCAGATGCTTTGATAGGTATCCCAGCTTTTTGTTCAAGATTCTAAAGCTTCGATCCTCTTTTCCAGCTGTATTATGTAAACATTTTGCAAAACCCCAATCTATAAACCTTCATGATCAATCATTGCACACAATCATCACTGCAACTCAAATTTCAGCTCGTCTCAAAGGTCATGACTTTTGACCCCCCTTTTGCCTAATGGTTTACCTCTTCCTTCCTTAGATCAGTGCCATTTTTTGTTAATTAATTATTTTAAAACACATGAGGAAATTTTATTACGTAAAGTTGCTATGTAAGTGTGGTTATTGGCTAACCCAGAAATCCAATACTGCTTAAATTTGAAACCTGTTAGATTATACCTTGTGTCAAAGAGTCTATGATACTTTTTGTAAACCGTTTAAATGCTTCCATTACCTTCCAACTTGTTACTCATTCTTTGTAAAACCTAAATAAATGTTCTAAGTGAGTGGAGCTAATTTTCAGAACTAATGGGATGCTGTACCCTCCTTGAGCCTCAGTATCTTGTGCACACTTGGAGGCGACTTCCCAGCCATTATTAAAGATTTTACTGAAGTATAATACAGGAGAGGATGAGCCCTACTCTCAATATCTGCAAGGCAAAAGTTATTTCCCAATCTGCGTGTTGAACTACATTGGCATCCAACAAGAAAGATTCATGACCATTTGTCATATTTTAGTGAGGCATACGCTGAAGATAAAATTCACCACTACCTTCAATAATCCCTGCCCTCTCACTTGCCTCTGAGACCTGAACAGCAGGCACCAATCTACAAAATCCTCCAAATGTGAGACAATGTCAGAACCCTTTCCTAGACAGCAACCTCAGTGTTTTGCTAGATAGACACAAAGTGCTGGAGCAGCTCAACTGTTCAGGCAGCATCTCTGGAGAAAAAGGATGGATGACGTTTTTCTTCAGATTGGTAATGTATTGCCCTGGTTACTTTCAGTCAGTCACTGTGGCGAGCCCATGTCCGTTGTTTGGCCAACATCAGACTCCCAAAACAGAAGCTCTGTTTAGACCTTGGCATGGGGAGACTCTACTAGATTCAAGAATGTGCTCAATACCTCCTTGAAGAAATGTATCATTTTCACTGACTCCAAGGATTCTCTGGCCCATGACTTCCCAAAGAGAATAAGAAGTCATGCATCAGGAGTGGCAAAAGGAGCAGGCCATCTCAAACTACCTACCCACTCGCCTGATCAACCACCCCTTGCCCTGTCTGAATAAGAGCCTATAGTTCACACATTAGTTTCATGTGCCACCTCAGAACCCACAAACTGGAGCTGAAGCAAGGGGGACTGCCAAAAAAAGATAAAGTATCAAATATAAGTAACTCCTGACCTTTTGCTTATTTTCATCTACAACAAAGCACAAGTTTCCAATAATTTCCATTGAGTAGACAATACAACAAAGTGAGGAGCGTATCCGCCCTCGCTGCTCGTGGATGATGGATTGAACAAAGCAATTACACAACGTCTGCAACTTGTCTTTCTGTCGCAAGCACGGATGACTGAAAGCATGTGTATTAAGTTGATAGAAAGCTTAAAATCTTTGGTCTTTCTTTGCTTACAGAAAATATCATATAGTTATAACAGGCTTTTCTGTGCAGAAGGGACAGATGAAAGATTTAGAAAGTGGTGCACATTTGGTGCACATAGCAGCACATTTGGAAAGTGGTGAAATCATTGGACAAAGTCAGCATGGATTTACGAAAGGTAAATCATGTCTGACGAATCTTATAGAATTCTTCGAGGATGTAACTAGTAGCGTGGATAGGGGAGAACCAGTAGATGTGGTGTATCTGGACTTCCAGAAGGCTTTCAACAAGGTCCCACATAAGAGATTAGTATACAAACTTAAAGCACACGGCATTGGGGGTTCAGTATTGATGTGGATAGAGAACTGGCTGGCAAACAGGAAGCAAAGAGTAGGAGTAAACGGGTCCTTTTCATAATGGCAGGCAGTGAAATCAGAATGGAGCTATTTACAATATATATTAATGATCTGGATGACAGCAATATCTCCAAGTTTGCGGATGACACTAAGCTGGGGGGCAGTGTTAGGTGTGAGGAGGATGCTAGGAG